>NC_133453.1:97172457-97885582 GCF_048565385.1 Saimiri boliviensis
TAGCCAGTGTTGTTGAGGACACTAAAACATTATTTGTATGTTTATAAATTGTCACATGCTTTCAAAAAGGCAATTTCTAATATCTATCATTGTGTCTAATGTACATATTTAATAAATCAAATTCTTTTCTAGAAATCTACACATTGCAATGTAGTGATTAAGAACTTTGATTTCAGAAATATCTGGAGGCAAGTTCCTGCTATTCCATTTTTATATGTGTACCCTCGAAGTTCTTCATTTTTGTAAGACTGAAATTAGTCATTTGAAAACAAGATAGCAGTACGAAAATTGCCTCACAGGGTTATTCTGTAGATTACATGAAACCATGCATGTAAAGCGATTTACACATTTTAGGAGTTGATAAACATTAAATAGTGTGATTATTATTAATTATACAATAGATATGTCTCAAGTGTGAAGTAATAGCTTTATGAGGATGTTTATTATACTCTAATAACTTCTATTAATAGTATGGAATGCAATCTTGAAATCATGGTGATAATCTTTGTACAGTGTGGCAAATAAATTGGTCTTAAGACAGGAGATGGGAAAACGCTGCTCTCTGTAACATCACGTATGCAATGGGTGAAGATTCAGAAATCAGTATTGGTCAACGGGAAAGTATTAAAATGGCTATTAATAGATGCATTTAATTCTAAAGCATTAAATGTTTGTTAAAACACTCAACAAACATCATAGACCAATTCAGATGCATAAAGAAAAAGTCAAATCTCTCTAAATGAAAATTGTGTTGGGTTGATATTTTAAAACATCATGTATTTTATTTTAGACAACTGTATAACATGTCCCATGTTAATGAATAAGATAGTAGAATATGATTAGGCAATAGTGTGCTGTGGAGACTCAGATGTACTATGAAGAATGGAGGGAATGGATTTAAACTTATGGAAGTTAGTTTGAATGCCAACCTGAATGAGATGTGCTCATGGATTGGCCAAAGCTTCTGCATTTGATACATTCTACTTCATATTTTCATCAAAGAACTAGAGGAAGTATGACTTCTAAATTTGCGGCTCTCGCAAAATTCCATCAGTCATCCCATATACTCCACAAATATATATACCTACTGTGTATTCACAGTGATTAATAATTTTAAAAAATATTTAATTGCAGTGGACAATTTAGGTAGATGATATAGTCGAGATTTGAAGTGATCTAAGGTACTACATTAGAATCAACAAAATACTATTTAACAAAGAGACTTTTTGTAAATTGCTTTAAGTTCAAAATATAAATTACACAATTACAGAATTTCATCTAAAAACTATCATCATACACAAAAATAGGGCCCCAAACTGTGATTCAACTGTTAAAAAAAAATTCACATCATTTTACCAGTATATACCTCTTTACAGTGTTCAGTTATTGCATTCTATTTTGGACAACACATTTTAACAGAAACATTGTCATATTGAAATATGCCCAGAGGACATATGAAAATCCTACAGATTTGAGAGTTGGAGGAGCTAGGACTATTTCTTTAGCAAAAGGGAAATTGAGGGAAGACACAAGTCTATTCAAACGTGAAGATTTTTCTTGTAGAATAGGAGACAAAATTGCTATACCTAGCTTAGAGGGCAGCTGAAAGCTGCAGGGAGGTGTAATTCATTTCAGAACAGACTTTCTCACAATTAGAGGTATTCAGTATTGCAGCCAACTTTTTTTTAGTATTAAAATCCTCTGAGCTGGAAGTGTGTAAGTAAACAGTACGACAACTGCCTTCAGGATTGTGGAAGAGACTGTTTATAGGGAAGAATGGATTAAATTACTTCTAAGATTTCTTTCTAAAAAAGGAACATGGTGAAATGGAAAGAATGCCAATCTTGAAGGCAGAAGACTTCCAAGTCAAACTTACTCTAACATTTATCTATGTTTTAAGGTGCTTTAACTTACAGTGATGTATGACATTGTTTTTAGGGTAGGGGAAATTGTTAATTATATCCATAGGAGAGTTCTCAGCACAAGTCTGTGAGGGTCAGGGCTTTGCAGAGTGGTACAGTAGGACGATCCTCAACCTGGGTAAGAAAAGGAATTCCAGAGAAAGGAAACCATCACCATGAACACAAATTAATTCCACCATCATGTCTCCAGTTACATTGGTTTAAAGTTCTATTCAATTTCCGTTAGATAAGTATTAGATATTTTGTAATTTTTTACGGTGCATAATAGGATCATAGGCACAAAAAGAAAACTGTCATTTGATTTATTCTCACATTTCAGTCATCATTTGTTGTTTTAATGCTTTATTCCCTAGTCATTCCACATGTTAAGCTTCTCTGTAGGACATTGTTCACGCCTCCCAGGTTCAGAAAAAATAGAATCGATGTGCTGACTCGCAATGTTTTTGCAAACCAGACTACATAAATCTAGGTATAGCCAACTTTTCATGAGACCCAAACATTATAATTTCAGTCCTGCAATCACAAAGGATTTGTTTTATGTGATTTTGTAACCTCTGTTTCAAGAAAGAGCTCAAAAGACTAGAAATAGCATAGAATAGACTAAATGTGAACTGGAAGTACCTCCATCTATCTCCTAATTACCTTCTCCCCTTTGTGAACACTCCGGATTACTGCACAAAGCCCTGGGCCCCTCAAGGTCTCCCACTAAATGGGAAATGCTGCTGAGTGCTTACTGTGGTGAGGAGTGTAACTCTTCCTCAGATAAAGTACCTTGCTGTTTCTTTCCTTTCCTCAAGGAAACTCTGGCCATTGTTATCTAGTTGTGTATAATAAAAGCTGCCTAAGATCTTGAAACACTTGGAATCTTGAAAATTTTGGGTTAATATATTAGAATTTTCTGAAAGCCCCTCACCGTTCGATGAGGTTAGGTCCTTGCTCATTTTATGCTCCCACTGTATACCTTTCTTTTTTTTTAGCACTGATCACGACTAGATTTTATTAATTGTTTATATCAATATATTTTCTAATATCTGCCTCCTTAAATATAAAGATTGTTTTGTAGATTCAAGACGCCCTGTTGTTCTGGTTCAATGCTAAACCTCCAAGGTACATTCCAGTGCCTGACATAAAAGAGACATAGGAGATCTTCAATGAGTATTTACTGAATGAATACATAGCATTTTGTTTGTGGAAAAGAAAGTTGGATGAGCTAACAAAGGATCTATATGTTTGTTGTTATCATTCATTTACGTATTTTTTATTGCCTATTTTATGCCAGATAATGTACTAGACGATAGGCTCACAAAATTACATAAGTCTTTGCTTCCACCTACTCTGAGTGATGGTTTAAAGTCAGATTTAGTATCAGGAAAAAATCTGGAAGAATGCAATGGTATGTTGATGTTAATTAGTTGTACTTCATTTCCCTTTCTCCAACTCTCACACTACCAACCCCCAATCCTCACCTTTAGCCATTGTCAGGTATAAGTACACCCCAGTATTCTTGCTTTAGATAAGGATAACTCCAGGCTTAACTTATGTTTCAGAGCTCCCCAGCGGAATCAGGCTGACACCACTCTCTGCAGACTTTGCCTGAGTTCCGTCGTTGCTTGGCATTTTCTCCTTCCCTACTTTGCCTCCTGTACTGCTTGGCTGTCACCCAAGGGAAAACTTCCTCAATTAAACATTTGCACATGAACTCTCATCTCATGATTTACCTCTAGGAAATCTGACCTTAGACCAACTTTTTTTAGCCCTGTTCGCAATATCTTGATGACTATTCTATTCTCAGTAGCTCTGGAATCAGCAGTTATGAATAAAATCTTTGTTTCTCAAGGATTATTTTAATTCAAGGACTAGATTCACCTTTGAAATCCTTACCTTAATCCCTTTAAATCCCAAATATTTCTATATGCATTAGTCTTTGCAAAATTAGATTAGAGTGTACTAAAATTCATCTTTTCTGAAATGAAAATGTCTCCATCTTTCCTGGGAACAAAGGCTGAACTAACCATAGCACATAACATGATATATTTTAATCTAATTAAGATACCTTTTAGGAGTCCAATTATGAATAGATTTGAAAAGTAATAATTTTGAGAAAATATATAATTGTACCACTCCAGATGTTCTCAGTGCGAGTTTTAAGCAGAATATGGCAAATTTGTAAATCTGAGACAATAATAACCCATTAAGGCTGAACTGACAAACTTCACAATTACTTTCAATGGGTAACTAAGCGCCAAAAGTTTCAAAGTCAAGGGTTTATTTTTTATTTCACTACACAGACAAGCTTTACTTTCCATTAGAATGTATTTATTGTTTTAATATGTCTAAACCTCTGATTTGATCAGATAAGTCTTCTCTTCACCCAAAATGTAAAATTCATACTAGCCCGTAACCTTATTAGGCAAGATATTAAAATTCCATGCACCATCTGCATCTGATCCATCTTATCTGGCCTCATCACACCCCTATGCTCATCTCCTTTCCCCTAGCCGAGGTCTGCAAGTGACATGAAAAGTGAAATGTGCAAAGCAAAAATGACCATGCCTGTGGCATGAAGTTTTATAAAATTCTCCCTTCAATCCACTTACCTAATTTTCTTCCTGATTATAGAGAATTTTATATATTTTAAAAATTGTTATTTTTATACACAATTAATATGTGATATTAAAACATAATTTGCTCGTTTATTGATTGATTTCATAACAAATATCCTTTGAGCACCTACTTGGTTCCAGGGACTGTAGTGCTAGGTGGTGGGCTAAAGAGATGAATTAGACACTGGCACCCTTAAGGAGCCCAAGTTCTAATGAAGAGGCTGAGGGTTATAAAAAGCAGATTAAATCAGAAAAAAATAGAAATGTGTGCAGTCTACAGATCTGTTATTTATTCATTGAAAAATACATTGAGGTTTTTTCACTTCACTTACTAATGCTGCTCAACAAAAGAATGACAATGAAAACATGGCATTTTTAAAAAATCCAATAAATGTGTATGGAATATAATGCAGAAGTAGCAAGCTTGAAATAGCTACCCTCTTTCATCTGGGAATTAGTTCTTAGGCTTTATTGTTAGGTTTGGCCTGATTGTCACCGTGCGGATGAATAATTGAGATGAAAGGTAGCAAGTCTTACAGTGGGGGTAGAAATAGCGTGCACTGAAGACCAAAAGACAGTAGACTTTCTTCCCTCCCTAGAGGGAGACTTCCCAGAGGAAGGTCTTGATTAGGGACTTGCAGTGAATTAATTTTCTAGGGAAGCCATAACAAAGCACCATAGTCTGGGTGGCTAAAATCATAGAAATTTATTTGCTATCATTTCTGGGGGCTAGACATCAGAGATTAAGGTGTCAGGGTTAATTTCTTCTGAGGCCTTTCTGTTGAGATGGCAGTCTTTGTCTTCACATGGTGTCCCCTCTGTGTATTGGTTTACTAACCTTTTTTATAGACACCAGCCATATTGGATTAGGGCACAATCTAGTGACCCATTTACTTTTAATTACCTCTTCAAAGCACCCATCTCCAAATACAGTCATATTCTGAGGTTCTTGTGGTTAGAACTTAAATATATGAATTTTGGGAGAGCACAAACTAACCCATGACATTTATGATATTAAAACAGGAGAGTTCCCTGACCCCCATCACAAGACATGCCAAAGGGGTACTGCTTGTCTGTTTGGTTGCTGCATGCTCAAACCCCTTGTGAGATGGGGAGCACACAGACGGGCAGGTGCAGGAGCGAGGGCAAGCACTTTTGGGCTCCAGCCCAATGGTAGCATCTACAGGTGGATGCCTGCAACTCCCAAAGCCCCATTGGACTGTTACAGTGCTCCTTTAGCTCTGCCATCCACAGATGAATTAAGTGTTAACCAGCTCAGTGCCTTCTTGGTACCTGACCTTGTCCGGCCTCCAGGAAGAATCAGGTTACACACGTACTTAAGGGACAGTGAATGCAGGGGTTTTGTTGAGTGGTGGAGGTGACTCTCAGTGGGAAGGATGAGGAGCTGGAAAGAGGATGGAGTGGGAAGCTGATTTTGGCCATCTCACAGTCACCAGACTCTCCACAGCCAAACTCCTCTCAATGTTTAGACATGCCTTTTCTTTACTCTTTCTCTGCCACACTGTCTTTCTGTTCCTCTGCTCTTCGGCTTATCTCCTAATGTGCTCGTGGAGGCTGAGGTTTGGGGTTTACATGGGTACAGGATAGGGAGGCATGGCAGGCCAAACGGCAACATTTGGGCTTAAAAACAGGAATGCCTCTTCCCATTTAGGGCCACAGGTATCCAGGCTTAAGGGTGAGACCTTTGCTTGAGAACCACCCTCTTCTACCCAATATTTTCCTGTCTCCTGTCCATATCAATATAAATTTAAAATTATAAACTGGAAGAGGAGTGAGGACATTCCAAGAGCAGTCAAAGACTGTTCAAAGGTAAGGGAAATGAAATGATTTGTGCATTTAGAAATGCTGAGTATTGAAAGCTGATGGGACCTAGAAATGTAGCTAAGCTGACTTTTCCATAAAAGCCTTTGAGTCTCATCACTTATTAGAAATGGGTGCCATGCTTTATAGCTACAATTTCAAGCACATTCTATACTAGGGTCTTAATACAGATAGGTAATCTCTAATATCATAACTCTTGGTTATGCATTACTATGTTAAAGCATGTATTACTTTCTTCTTAATTAAAGATGGAAATGAAGGCTCAGATGGGTTATTTCCTTCATTCACTTGTTAATTTACCTGTTCATCCATCCATTCATTCTAAAAATACTCACTAGATGCCTCCCATGTGCAGGTACTAGAGCTGGTGATTAGAGCGGGAATCATAGGTATACTCTGTCCTCACAGAGCTTAGACTCTAGAGCAAACACCTGATGTTAAATAACTAACTTACCAAAATGTGATATGTAATGAAGAGGAAGTAGAGATTTCTGTGCTTAGAAATAGAAGAGTGAATCCAGGTAGAAGTAAAACTGAGATGAGAATACATATGGTCTAAAGCTGGTTTCCTGGTCTAAAGCTTTGTTTCCTTTTATAATGCTGTGCCACTTCAGTTGCCACAAGCAATGTTTTTTTTTTCCAAATGTGGAGTGCTTTCTTCTGAAGGGCCAGGAATATCTCTGGAGAGTACAGAACAAAGCTTGTTTTTAAAGATGGATGTATGCAATTTAATGTCTATTTTTTGTCAAGCGATATTGTTTTCCATTTATGGAAGTGATACATCTGCTTTTAAATATACATATATCTAAGCAAACATTGTGATCTAATTTAGAGAAACATAACCAATAAACAACAATGCAAGAATAGACTGGATATGGGGAAAATCCTAATTGAAATTTGAAGATTTTTTTTCTGATGATGCCAGTTCTGCAGATGCTCGGGTTTGTTACTCTCATTCTGATTATTACTTGTTCCTGATTCCTAAAATGGAACCTCTAGTATTGACCCACTAAGCGTTTGGTGAGTACAGTATGGTAGCTTATTAAAATGTAAATTGGGTTAAGTGCTTCAGAAACATACAGGGGAATATGTAAATAATGAAGAACAATGAGAAGCAGGCTCTTTCCCTCAGGAACATTGCTTCTCTAATAGTTTGAACCTTATCCATAGTCATGAATCTAACTAGGAAACACTCTCAGTAGAAAAAAAAAAGAAATCTAGAAATAAAGCAAATGAGCTGAGGGCAGCAGTGTGAAACTTCAAATAACACCAAGCGATAAGAAAACCATCCAGTAATGCTCTTGTATTTAATGAAGGTCAAACGGTTTCCATGTTTACCCTCAGTTGTACCATGTGGCACATTAATGTGTTTCTCCTAGACTTTGTCCTCCTGGAGACGTATACATAAGAGCTACATCAGTTCAAGAGACAGAAACCTGACTATGAGTAGATGAAGTAAAAGGAGCTGTAGAGTTCTCTCCACTGGTTTCAGAAAAACATATCCAGCAAGGATCTGGTTGGGTTGCAGACTTATATCTGGACATTTTCCTGAGACCAGGGATAGATTTTTCTCAGCCTGAATCATCTGTAGCATAGGCAAGATAAAAGGCATTAGTAGAAGGTAATGGAGGTATATTGGTAAATTAAAAGAAGAAGTAATGTGGAGGAATCAGTATGTAAAGTAAACTTGAAAGGATGTACCTAGGAAGCTGAGGAGGATTCCCTCAGCTCAATTGTTTGAGTCCAGCCTTGGCAACATAGTGAGACCTGTCTGTCAAACAAACAAACATGGAATAGCCTGGCAAATAATGAGATTTGATTGCCACCATGAGCTAACGCTCATTTACCTGCTTGCATTGTAATCTAGCCCCACTCTGTTTCTCACACTGATTTTCTCCAGGTGATATAAGATGATATTGTTGCCTACAATGAGCTTGTCTAAGAAGTCAGTCTGTTTGAACTTGCCACAGATTTGGACACCAATTGTCTCTTCTTTTATGAAATATACTCATTAATTCATGGAAGCAATATTTTATTTTATAAGTTCTGGAATATATGTGCTGAATTTGCAGGTTTGTTACATTAGTAAATGTGTGCCATGGTGGTTTGCTGCATCTATTAGCCCATCACCTAGGTATTAGCTATTTAACCTAATGCTCTCTCTCCCACTGCCATTGCCCCTGCCCCTGATAGGCCTCTATGTGTGTTGTTCCCCTCCCTGTGTCCATGTGTTCTCATTGTTTAGCTCCAACTTATAAGTGAGAACATGCTGGCTACCCATATGCAGAAATGGCAAAAAAAAAAAACAACAACAAAACAAACAAACAAACAAACAAAAAAAAAACAAGTGTTTGATTTTCTGCTCCTATATTTGTTTGCTGAGGATAATGGCTTCTAGCTCCATTCATGTCCTTGCAAAGGACATGATCTCATTCTTTTTTATGGCTGCATAGGATTCCATGGTGTGTGTGTGTGTGTGTGTGTGTGTGTACACACCACATTTTTTTTTATTCCAGTCTATCATTGATGGGCATTTTGGTTAATTCCACGTCTTTGCTATTGTGAACAGTTCTGCAATGAAATATGAGTTCATATACTTTAAAACAGAATGATTTATATTCCTTTGGGTATATACCCAGTAATGGGATTGCTGGGTCAAATGATATTTCTGGTTCCAGGTCTCTGAGAAATTGCCACACTGTTTTCCACAATGATTGAATGAATTTACATTCCCATCAACAGTGTAAAAGTGTTCCTACTTCTCCACATCTATTGTTTCTTGACTTTTTAATAATAGTCATTCTGACTGGCATGAGATAGGATCTCACTGTGGTTTTGATTTGCATTTCTCTAATCATCAGTGATGTTGAGCCTTTTTTCATGTTTGTTGGCTGCATGTATGGTCTTCGTTTGAGAATTGTTCATTCATGTCATTTGCCCGTTTTTAATGGGGTTGTTTTCCCTTACAAATTTGTTTAAGTCCCTTGTAGATGCTGGACTATACCTTTGTCAGTAAGAAAGGGTTCCAGTTTCAGTTTTCAACATATGGCTCACCAGGTCTCCCCAGCACCATTTATTAAATAGGGAATCCTTTCCCCATTGCTGTTGTCATGTTTGATAAAGACCAGATGGTTGTAGATGTACAGTCTTATTTCTGTGTTCTCTATTCTGTTCCAGTGGTCTATATGTCTGTTTTTGTACCAGTACCATGCTGTTCTAGTTATTGTAGCCTCATAGTATGGTTTGAAGTTGGGTAGTGTGATACCTCCAGCTTTGTTCTTTTGGCTTAGGATTGTCTTGGCTATACAGGCTCTTTTTTGGGGTTCTATATTAATGTTGAAGTAACACTTTTTCTAATTCTTTGAGGAATGTCAATGGTAGTTAAATGAAAATAGCACTGAGTCTATAAATCACTTCAAGCAGTATAGCCATTTTCACAATATTGATTTTTCCTATCTATGAGCATGGAATGTTTTTCTATTTGTTTCTGTTTCTCTCTGATTTCCTTGAGCAGTGGTTTGTGGTTCTTCTTGAAGAAGTCCTTCACTTCTCTTGTTAGCTATATTCCTAGGTATTAATTCTCTTTGTAGCAATTGTGAATAGGAGTTCATGTTTGATTTGGTTCTATGCTTGTATATTGTTGTTGTATAGAGATGCTTGTGACTTTTGCACATTGATTTTGCATCCCGAGGCTTTGCCGAAGTTGGTTATCAGCTAAAGAAGCTTTCGGACTGAGATGATGGGATTTTCTAGATAGAGGATCATGTCATCTGCAAGCAGACACAGGTTGACTTCCTCTCTTCCTATTTGAATACCTTTAATTTCTTTCTCTTGCCTGATTGCCCTGGCCAGAACTTCTAGTATTATGTTGAATAAGAGTGGTCAGAGAGGGCGTCATTATGTCATGCTGATTTTCAAGGGGAATGCTTCTAGTTTTTGCTCATTCAGTATGATATTGGCTGTGGGTTTGTTATAAATCTTATTATTTTGAGGTATGTTCCATCAATACCTAGTTTATTGAGAGTCTTTAACATGAAAGGATGTTGAATTTTATTGAAAGCCTTTTTTGCATCTACTGAGATAATCACATGATTTCAGTCTTTAATTCTGTTTATGTGGAATTGCGATTTTTGATCTGTGTGTTGAACCAGCCTTGCATACCCTGGTACTGACTTGATCGTGGTGGATAAGCTTTTTGATGCACTGCTGGATTAGGTTTGTCAGTATTTTATTAAGGATTTTTGCTTTGATGTTAATCAGGGATACTGGCCTGAAGCTTTGTTTTTTTGATGTATCTCTGCAAGGTTTTGGCATTAGAATGATACCTTAATTAAGGCAGATGATGTCTGTCTTAATTTTATTATTAACCCATAAAATAAATTAGGGAGGAGTCCCTCCTTTTCAATTGTTTGGAATAGTTTCAGAAGAAATAGTTCCAACTCCTCTGTGTACCTCTGGTAGAATTCATCTGAAAATGTGTCTAGTCTTGGGCTTTTCTTCTTTGGTAGGCGACTTCTTACTGCCCCAATTTCAGAACTTGTAACTGGTCTATTCAGGGATTCAACTTCTTCCTGGTTCTGTCTTGTGAGGATATATGTGTCCAGAAATGTATCCATTTCTTCTAGATTATCTAGTTGATGTGCATAGCGGTGTTTATAGCATTCTCTGATGGTTGTTTATGTGGGGTCAGTGGTAATATTCCCCTTATCATTTATGATTATGTATATCTGATTCTTCTGTACTTTCTTCTTCATTAATCTAGCTAGTGGTCTATTTTATTGATTTTTTTTTTTTTTTCAAAACCAGTTTCTGGATTCATTGATTTTTTTTTTTTTAAAGGGCTTTCTGCGTCTCTATCTCTTTCAGTTCCATTCTGATCTTTATTTCTTGTCTTCTGCTAGCTTTGGTGTTTGTTTACTGTTGGCTCTCTAATTCTTTTAATTGTAATGTTAGGATGTCTATTCGAGATCTTTTTAGCTTTTTGATGGGGGTATTTAATGCTATAAATTTTCCTCTTAACACTGCTTTAGCTGTTTCCTAGAGATTCTGATATGTTGTCTCTTTGTTCTCACTGGTTTCAAAGAACTTCTTGATTTCTGCCTTAATTTCATTATTTACCCAGGAGTCATTCAGGAGCAGGTTGTTCAATTTCCATGTAGTTGTGTGGTTTTGAGTAAGTGTCTTAATCTTGATTTCTAATTTGATTGTTCTGTGGTCTAAGAAACTGTTTATTATTATTTCAGTTTTGGGTTTTTTTTTTTTTTTTTTTTGCATTTGCTGAAGAGTGTTTTACTTCCAATTATGTGATCAATTTGAGTAACTGTCATTGTGGCACAAAGAACAATGTATATTTTGTTGTTTTGGGGTGGAGAGTATATATATATATATATATATATATATATATATATATATATATACACACACATATATATACATATCTCAGGTGTACTTGATACTCAGGTGAATTCAATTCCTGAATATCTTTGTAAATTTTCTGTCTTGATAATCTGTCTAATATTGACAGTCGGGTGTTAAATCTCTCACTATTACTATGTGGTAGTCAAAGTCTCTTTATAGGTCTCTAAGAACTCATTTTATGAATCTAGGTGTTACTGTATGGGGTGCTTCTGCCTTATAGAGTTTCTGCTGAGATGCTTACTGTCAGTCTGATGGGCTTTCCTTTATAGGTGACCTGACATTTCTCTCTGGCTGCTCTTAACACTTTTTTTTTTTTTCTTTTTTTTTTTTTTTTTTAAGATAGAGTCTTGCTCTGTTGCCCAGACTAGAGTGCAGTGGCATGATCTCAGCTCACTGAACCTCTGCCTCCTGGGTTCAAGCAATTCTCCTGCCCCAGCCTCCTGAGTAGCTGGGACTACAGCCATGTGCCACCACAGCCGGCTAAATTTTTGTATTTTTAAGTAGAGATGGGGTTTTACTGTATTAGCCAGGATGGTCTCAATCTCCTGACCTCGTGATCCACCCACTTAGCCTCTCAAAGTGTTGGGATTACAGGTGTGAGCCACTGTGCCCAAAGTCATTTTTTCTTCATTGCAACCTTGGAGAATTTGATGATTATGTGTCTTGGAGTTGATCTTCTCATGGAGTTTCTTACTAGGGTTCTCTGAATTTTCTGAATTCGAATCTTGGCCTATCTTGCTAGGCTGCGGAAGTTCTCCTGGATGATATCCTGAGGTATGTTTTCCAACTTGGTTCCATTCTCCCTATCTCGTTCAGGTACCCCAGTCAGCTGCAAGTTCTGTCTTTTTACATAACCCCATAGTTCTTGAAAGTTTTGTTCATTCTTTTTTGTTCTTTTTTCTCTGATTTGCCTGCTTGTCTTATTTCAGCAAGATAACTTTTAAGCTCTGAAATTCTTTCCTCCACTTGGTCTTTTCAGCTATTGATACTTGTGTTTGCATTGTGAAGTTCTCCTGTTGTGTTTTTCAAGCCCATCAGGTCATTTATGTTCCTCTCTAAACTGGTTATTCTGGTTAACAGCTCCTATAATGTTTTATCATGGTTCTTAACTTCTTTGCATTGTGTTTGAACATGCTCCTTTAGCTCAGTAAAGTTCATTATTACTCACCTTGTGAAGCCTACTTCCATCAATTTATTCATCTTAGCCTCATCCCAGCTCTGTGCCGTTGCTGGAGAGGTGTTGCCATCATTTGGAGGAGAAGAAGCATTCTGGCTTTTTGAGTTTTCAGCATTGTTTTTTGTTGTTCATTCTTTCTCATCTTTGTGAGTTTATTTGGCTCCAATCTTTGAGGCTGCTGACCTTTGGATGGGGTTTTTGCGGGGACATTTTGTTGATGCTGCTGCTGTTGTTGCTTTCTGTTTGTTTTCTTTCTAACAGTCAGGCCCCTCCTTCATAAGGCTGCTGCAGTTTGCCGGGGGTCCCACTCCAGACCCTATTTGCCTGGTTCCCTCCCGCACCTGGAGATATCACAAGTGGAGGCTGCAGAACAGCAAAGATTCTTCCTGATTCTTCCTCTGGGAGTGTGTCCCAGAGCCGTCTTTCCTGATGCCAGTAGGAACACTCCTGCACAAACTGTCTGGTGATGGGTGGGACGGGGGAGGGGGGGGCGTCTCACCCAGTCAGGAGGCACAGGATTAGGGGCCCACTTTACAAAGCACTCTGGCTGCTCATTTTTGGACAGTGTACACCGTGCTGTGGGGATTTCTACCTATCCTGACTGCCTGAATTTCTCAGAGTCAGCAGGGGAAAGACTAAGTCTGCTGATCTGTGGAGACCACGCAGCCAATTTCCGCAGGGGCTCCGTCCTGGGGAAGACCAGAGTTCTGCCCCTAAACCCCTGGCTGGAGTTGCTGCAATTCTTGCAGGGAGGCCCTTCCCAGTGAAAAGGGATGACTCCAGGTCTGGACTAAAGAGGTAGTCTGGCCTCTATCTGCCACCGCTGCTGTGCTGCACTGTGGGGAATTCTTCCTGGGTCCAGACTGCCCAGTTTCCAAGGCACCAGCAGGGGACAATGCCAGACTGGAGCTGCAGTGATGGCTGCCACCCCTCTCCCTGAGAAGTCTAGCCTTTGGCAGCCTCCAGCTAAGCTGCCACTGAGAATCTACATAGCTCTCTGCTTGGGACCCATGGTCCTGCTGGTGTGAGCGCATGCAGGGATGTGATCCATGGGTTGCACAGATCCATGGAAAAAGCATGGTTTCCCGGGCAGGGTAACATGGTCACTCACCGTGTCCCTTGGCTAGGGGTGGAGCTCCCCTTGTCCAGTGAGACTGCCAGGTGAGCTGTGCTCCATTCTGCTTTTCCTCACTCCGTGGGTCATGCCAACCACTTAGTAAATCCCAGGGAGAGAACCTAGATACCTCAGTTGCTGGTGCAGGATTCACTCACGGTTTTCTGTTCTTCTCAATGGAAGCCTCCAACTGCAGCTGTTTCTTCTCAGGGAGAGGGTCGGCAGCCATCACTGCAGCTCCAGTGTTTCTGGTTGGCCCTTTTGTCCCCTCCCTGCCAGGGAAACATTAAGCCCTCCCCCCGTTTTGTTTTTGTTTTTTGAGATGGAGTCTCACTCTGTCACCAAGCCTGGAATGCAGTGGCGCAATCTCCGCTTACTGCAACCTCCGCCTCCCAGGTTCAAGCAATTCTTCTGTCTCAGCCTCCTGAGTAGCTGGGACTACAGGTGCCTACCACCAGTCCAGATAATTTTTGTATTTTTAGTAGACACATGGTTTCACTTTGTTGGTCAGGCTGGTCTCGAACTCTTGACCTCAAGTGACCCACCTGCCTCGGCCTCACAAAGTGCTGGGATTACAGGCATGGGAAACATCCTTAATGGGATTTTCTCCTTTGTCAATCCCTTCTGATCTCTCCTGCTAATTTCTCTCGATGCCTTTACTCCTTAAATATTAATTTCCTCCTGGGCCCTGTTATCAATGCCCTTATTTTCTCATTTACCACTCTCCCTCACTGATAATACAATTGAAACCAGAATTATGGCTGACTTGTATGATTTTTGTTATTATGTTCTGAGTGCTTCCTGTGTTGCAGGTACTGTAAAGAGCAAAACAAACAAACAAACAAAAAGAACTCAGAAAAGTAAATTGATCCTTTATATTATTGGCTTTACTTTGTACCTGTATGGCAATGACTCCCAAATATATGCCTCCTAGATCCAGTCTGCCACACTTACATACCCAAGGAAGGAGTATGTGATTCTCCCAGGTGGCCCACTTCAAACTCGCGCTCCCCAAACCAGACCCACCCCAAACCTGCTTTGCCTCTGTATTTTCTACCTCAGTAACCACCAGTATCATCTGCTTGGTCATATGCAGCATAAGTCATTGTTGATTCTTTTCTTCACTGGCTACAGCACATTGCGTCTAACTGCAAAATGTTGTCTGCTATTTTTAGTCCCTCTTCATTTGTGCCAGTAAAGATACAACCCCATGACTGTTTTATAAATAAAGTTTTATTGGAAAATAGCTGTACTTACTCATTTACGTATTTTCTGTGGCGGTGTTCATGTTATGATGCCAGAGCTGACTGGTCGCAACAGAGACCTTATGACCAGAAAAGACTAAAATACTGATTGGCTATTTGCAGAAAAAATGTGCTGACTCCTGCTCTAGCATAAATAGTCATATGGCCTGGTACAGTGGCTTATGCTGTAATTTCTGCACTTTGGGAGGCTGAGGTGAAAGGATCCTTTGAGCCCAGAAGATTGAGACAAGCCTGGGCAACACTGGGTGATGCCATCTCTGCCAAAAACAAACAAAATTAGCCAGGCATAGTGGTACCTGCCTATAGTCCCAGCTACTCAGTATGCTGAGGTAGAAGCATTGCTTGGGGCCTGGAGGTCAAGGATGTAGTGAGCCATGATTACACAGCTGCATTCCAGCCTGAGCAACAGAGTGAGACCCTGTCTAAAATAAAAAATAAAAATAAAAATCTTAATCTTTTATTTTGACCCATGTGGTGATGCCCTATTTTTTTTTTCTTTTTTTGAGATGGAGTTTCGCTCTTGTTACCCAGGCTGGAGTGGAATGGCGCGATCTCGGCTCACCGCAACCTCCGCCTCCTGGGTTCAGGCAATTCTCCTGCCTCAGCCTCCCGAGTAGCTGGGATTACAGGCACGTGCCACTATGCCCAGCTAATTTTTTGTATTTTTAGTAGAGATGGGGTTTCACCATGTTGACCAGGATGGTCTCGATCCCTTGACCTCATGATCCACCCGCCTCGGCCTCCCAAAGTGCTGGGATTATAGGCGTAAGCCACCGCGCCCGGCCCCTTTTTTTTTCTTTTTTTTTCTTTTTTTTTTTTAGTTTTTTGGTTTTTTTTTTGGTGCTGCCCTATTTTTGTCTCTTTATATCCATTCACCCAGGCTTCAATTCATCTTTTACATTTACCATCATTTATATTTGCAAACTCAATCTTTTTTGTGTTATAGCCCCCTTTTCAAAACAAATAGTGGTAAGATTTTGATGAGTAAATTGCCCAGATGAAAAATGTTAGTCCCATTATGATTTATGTATGGCTGCATAACAAAATACTCTAAAATTTAGTAACTTTGTGGGTTGACTGGGCAGTTCTCGTGCTGTTCTCATGTGGTGGGAGTTGTGTAGCTGCATTCACTTGACAGGTAAGATGAAAAGTAGTTCAGCTGGGATGTTGGGATGGCTGGGCCCTCATCCTCAAGGCTATTGCCCCTCAAGTGCAACAAAGACACCTGGGCTGCCCTTTAGGGATGACATACGTTTCTCAGCTCGCCAACCCCAAACTTCATTCTTGCTCCATTTTATGTGATCTACTTAGCTCTTGTAAGCATTAGAATTAGCAAGCCCTGAAATGTTTAAATTTCATTTGTGGTTTGAAATAAACTAACTCCTGTGGAGATATTGACATTAACATATTCTCTAATGTTGAAATGTTGTCAGGTAGACTTCCTGTACCAGTTTATTATTGTCTATTTGTAGTGTCTATAGGATATCAGAATTCCTAACCAAAAGCTACTTGATATCCTTGAAAGTTTTTTTCTTTTACCTTTTTCCTCACATCCCCCTCAATATTTTCTTTCTTTTAAATGATACCTATTAAAATTCCTTCCCTATGAAATAATTTCTTTGACTAGCTGCTTGAGTCTGATGTAAAAATAGAATCACACCAGAGGAAGTAAATTAGCATTTGGCAAGGATACATTTTCATTTGTTGTACTGTATTTAGGCAGTTCCTAGGTGGGTTAGTAGATGATGGAACATTCTAGAACTTCATTTAAACTTTGTTCAGTTAATGGCAAGGATGGAAGCAAAAGGTCACATGAGTGTATGTTTCTGTGTATGTGGGATACGATTTGAATAAAGGAGGATGTTTTAGTTAATAAAAGATTATTTCAGAAAGACAATACATAGAATGTTACAGTGCCTATACGGCTATAGATTGACCAACTGTCAAGGACAACACAAACACAATCACACAGATACACACATCCTAGATAATTCCTACGTTCACCATAAATAACACTACTATTGTACAACATCCAAGGATATCCAACTTGAGTTCAGGTATGTCTTTACAATTTGGCCTTTATTTCATCTCAAATCAATTAGTTAGAAAAAACAGAGATGTATAATTGAAACAATGAAGACAGGCTTTTGCTAACAATAGTGTGAACTTAACAGAGGCCCTTGAAAGTTGGTTAATTTTAATTCTAATAGATCATTATACCTATAGAATATAATTCATTTAATGGCAATTGCTATTCATAATAGGGACTCTTTATGAAAATTGGATATTTGAGTTAAACTACATTTATAGCCAGGAATAAAATTTATTTGATTCGTAAGACAGACTTCATCAAGAATTTAACATTCAGACTTGAGAAATCTGCATTAGAAAATGAATTATGAATCATCATTCAACATTGAATTCATTTTCTTGTGTGTATTGTTGCATTTCTTTTGGTCATTTACTACCCTCTATAATTTCTAGTACCTTAGATACAAATATTTTGCGTGAACCAAATACAATATATGTTACCTTTCAGTTAATTAGGTATGTATAACAATTTCGGTTCTCAAAGAACTTTCTCCTAAAATCGGTAGAACTATAAAAAATTTCTTTGTAAATTCTCCTTCAAGCTGCAGGAAGGATTTTATGTGAAGGATTCTAAGCTTTAGAGTTTGTTGTCCCACAGAGCTTAGAAATCCTGATTTGGCATTAAAATGTGTAATATTTGTATAAACTGGTTTTCTTTTACATTGCACTACATTATGCTTGCACTACATTGCATTTGCTTCTAAGACCTCCTCTATTACTATATCTCTGTATGTATTTAAACTATGTAAAAGTTGATCTATACGATTATGAAACATAGGGCCAGACACATGCTAGATACCCAAAAGAGGACTGTCAAAATGGAATGGCTATGTCACATATATTTTACATATATACATATGAATTTTTTTAAAGTTCTCAGCTCATGTAAACTTTAATCACTTAGATTATCAATGCAAATGAACAATTCTGAAATATCATTTAAAAGGAAACATTAATATTTAAACCTAATATCAAACAATTGTACTGCTTTGCATGCAATGCAGTTTGATAATTAGTGAGAGAATAAAACTATCCTTTAATTAGCATCATTTAAGTCAATACCAGGTATAGAAAGAAAAATATTGTTTTGTTTGAATGTGTCCTTTGATTATTTATAATATAACCTGATATTCAAGTTTCAGCATTAAGATACACATGTTTAAACACTACCCATAAACGATTTTAGTGATTTTTGCACTGCTTTTAGAACATATATCAGAGACAAAAGAAACATTTCTCTTTAATATCTCATAAGCGATCCCTTCATATGATAGAAAATTAAAGATAACTCAATGTCTTCCAACTTGATGAATCTATGATGGTTTTAGGAAGAATGGTTGTATCTGAGTGGCATTATTGTATGACAACCACATATCATAGCTACAAAGAATTATTTAATTTCAAGGGATCAACATGATATTGTGTTAAAGAGTCTGGTTTCTGAAGTTAGAATGTCTGACTTCAGTTCCTGGCTCAGTTCTGTACTAGCTTGAAACTTTAACAAGTCACATATGTCTCAGCTTCTCCATTAACAAAATGGATATAATAATTGTGCCTATCTCCTAAATTTTCTGTAATGATTGAATAAGTTGATATGTGTAAAATGCTTAGGATGGTACCTGATACTCAGTAAGTTCTATGTAAGTGTTTCATCAAAAAATGTTTTTATAATGCTATGTTAGTGTAAAAAAAAACCCGTTTCATCCTCAGAATGGTACATTTGTGTGCAAAGTAATTTAGAAATATATTTCCTTCTAGGCAAAGTAATAATTGAAACCTAAGAGCAAATACTGTATAACCTTGAGAAAGTCAGTTAACAATCTTGAACTTCGTTATCTCCAGCTATAAAATGGCAAAGTTTTTCTACATGATTTCCCAAGTACATTCTGTACTAAAAAAAAAAAAAAAAAAAAAAAAAAAAAAAAAGTCAACGATTCCATAGGTTTATTCTAATACATTCAAGCAGACTATTTTATGGTTACAATAACCACATTAATATTAAAATATATAAATAAATCATTACGGTGCTTGATAAATAATGCATTATCAAAAACATTAAAAGAAATGCATATTCACATGTGTCTTTATTGTCTTATATTGCAATGTACATGATAGGGACACCTATTGCATGGATTAATTCGGTATAAACCTCTGCTTAACTATGTGTTGATTTGGATTGTTTTTCTAGTTATGCAAATTGGAAGTTTCTGATTTAGTCTAATAATATCAGGAATGGCTCTGTAACTCAAATATAAATTTGTCTTACCTGTAAACATAACTCACCTTCTTATTATTCCACCACAATTAACATGCAAAAAAGACATTAAGCCTTGTGAAAATCTTGTTTAATTTTATTTATTTGGTATGAAAAATCTGAAGATAAATCCATTCAAAATAAAATAGCGACCAAGGAGATTGAATTTTGATAATGCATTGAAGGTCCTAAGTAAGTCAACTTTTCTCATGTCAGTACTTACACTCCTAAGTCAGTCCCTCTTCCTCCTCCCTAATTTATTGATCCAAAAAATTTGGAGTTTAGATCATTAATGTTTGATATTAATAAAGAAAGAATAGAGCATTTCCACAAAACAATATTATCTTTCTGTAAAACTATTCTAGGTTGTCCTCCAATCTAGCTTCTGTACTGACAAATTAAACAAACAAACAAACAAACAAAAAAAACTACAGAGGAATAAAATCATCAGCACTGAACTCCCCCCTAACATAACCATCTTATTTCTAGCCCTCGTGTTATAACACCAAAACAACCTATCATAAATATTACCTGCAGACTGAGACACTTGATTAAACTCTTTTTAGCTGTGTGTAGATGGGGACAGAATTAAAATAGTACTTCTGTTTTTAAAAGAGAATTTTAAAAGATATTGTGCATGTGTATCTTAGACTTACAACACTCAATGACCCCAAGTGTACTTCAAATTTGGATGCATTTTGGTCCAGGGCTGGAGTAACAGCGACTTTCCTGCCCCTGTGGATTGAGAGGAGGGCTAGATACAGCTAGAAATGGAGGTTCTGTTCTACTGTCTGCCTGAAGACAAAAGCAAATGAGATGGAAGAAGCAAGCAGATGAGCAGGGGAAGCACATGTGACAGATGGAGAATTTCTCAGGATTGCCAGACCCCTCCAGACCCTGAGTCTGCTCCAGAGGCCCAGGAACACACCTGTTCACAGCATCTTCCCAATAAATTTTCCTTTTAGCTTCAGGCAGTTCAAGTAAGGTTTCACTTACCATTCAACCAAAGGACCCCTAACTCAGGTCATATTTGTCAAGACAGTACTCCTTTAAAATTACAGTGATTCTATAGCCTCCCCAAATTTTCAGCTTCTTTTAAAACACTTTATAAAGGGTCTTGTGGTTTATATTGCATTACAAATACATAATCAGTTTTAGAAAACCTCAGGCAATTAAATATTTACATGTATTTACCTTTCCTCCTTTGCAATTGAAGGTCTACTTCCAATTTCGCACTCTAGCTTCATCTTTTATAATCACAAGGTTTTGAATACAAGTTTCTGTCATTGAATAATTCTAATTCTTAGCAAAGTTCCTATTCCTTCCCATGAGGAGTTTGGCTTACTTTCTCATGCTTAGAACCTTCTTGATGCTGTCAAAACTGCCTCGTATAGCTTGAACTTTATTCTGATTCACAGTGTAGTCTCAGTGGTTCGTTCCTTTGCAACACGTGTATACTAGAATATGTTAGTGGAGCTTCCAAAATTTGATGAAGAATTGATACATCTATTTCGATCTGTAGATATTATAGGACATACATTTACAATGTTCTATATGGCCTTGATGCCAAGAGCGCTCTGGCTGTGTTGTGTGCAGAATTCATATTAGAGTTTCTGCTTTCTTTTGTATGGCATGTACTGCTGCAATCTCTCTGGCCTGGGCTTTTCTTGAGCTATTATAAATTGTCAATTTGGTTCAGTCTCCAGTTCCCATTGAAAAGCTTCATCATGAACTCTACACACGATGATCTTGCAACATGCCTGCTAATAAATCCTTTAAACTACAGCATTGAGAAAAATGGCATAGCTCTGAAAAATCAGCAGCCATGTCCTCACCAAGCTTTGAATTCAATTGGTGGAATTTAAATCTCAGAACAGTAACTAATAGTGCTGCTGTGATGTGAACTTCCAGTAACCTTACAGATTCATCAAATGGTTTATCCTTACCTGAGGCAGGGATATTGAGAGTTCATGTTATAACACGGTACACTTCTGATTAAAGATGTCCAAGTTTTTATTATACAAATAAAATATTATGAAAATTAAAGTAGAAACACAACACCAATCCTCACAACTCAAGGTAATTATTATCCCACCTACAGACATCCCTGGTATTCTGGGTACAGTGGTCCTTAGCATATGAAGGAACTACAGGAAGCCAACTGTCAAGGAAGCCTTATATATAACAAAAGGTAGACATTCTTCTCTTGCTGTATATTTGATTACAGAGTAGAAGGAGGCCATGAGGTTCATGAAGTAGTGGGAAAGTGGTAGATTGAGGACTGGATAGTTTGGATTCTACCTGCCTGTGTTATGACTTGAAAAAAACAAGTATTTCTCTGTATTTAAGCTGGCTGTTTTTTAATGGATGTAATTGAACTTAATGGCTTTAAAGGTTTCTTTCCTTCTAACATCTTGTGAACGAATTGGAATGATAGATAGAAAAACATTAACAGCTCTATAACTATTGTTATTCTCTCTACACTCTGCAGGCCCTTAGTATGAAGCCTACCCATCAGTTTGACAGAGATTCAATAAAGCCTGTCAATGCTACTAAAAAGACATCCAGAAAACATCCAAAATGTTTACTCATACTGTGTTTTGATTTCCATTTATCATGATCAAAACAAGGCCTGGGATAAATTACTTTCTCTGTTAGCAGCTCCATCATAAAATTATCTAACTTAATTTATGTATGTATTTCTATAAGAAATAGCTTCCAAATTGAATATTTTTTTCTGGAACCAAATTTCTCTTTCAATATTTCTCTTAAGAAATGAAAAGAATGTTCTGAATGAGAAATCATAAAAGAAAATTCCACAAGGAGAGAGTAGTCAAAAGCTTTATAATACCACTATCATGCTAAATAGAGCTGAAATTGAATAGGAGGAGGGATGTCTCCTTGAGACTTGTATCTGGTCAAATTGAGGGAAGTTGTGTGTTATGATCACATCCACATATATTGAGAATAAAACTTTGGCTAAGTTGTAAATGAGAGCAGAGACCATTTTAATGCTGGTCTATTATTTAAACTAATGTATAAATATTACATATTGATTTTAAAATATGTAAAATATTTTCAACTGAGATATATACTTTAGGTGCTCAAAAATATTTAAAAGGTTTGATTAACCACTTTCCAGGGAGAGATCTATTGTCAAATTATATAATCTAGTATTATAAACCTCAGTTAAACCTGTCAGTTACATTAAGATGATCATATTTAGCAAATAAAAATCCAGGACACCCAGTTAGATTTGAATTTCAGATAAACAATAAAGTTTAATATAAGTACATCTCATGCTTTATTTTATTTTATTTTATTTTATTTTATTTTTTGAGACAGACTTTCCCTCTGACATGCAGGCTGGAGTGCAGTGGCATGATCTCGGCTCACTGGAAACTTCCTCCTCCCAGGCTCAAGCAGTTCTTGTGACTCAGCCTCCTGAATAGCTGGGATTACAGGCAGGCACCATCAACACCTGGTCAATTTTTGTATTTTTAATAGAGATGTGGTTACACCATGTTGGCCAGGCTGGTCTTGAACTACCAACCTCAATGATCTACCGGTCTCCGCCTTCCAAAGTGTTGGGATACAGGCATGAGCCACCATGCCTCGCCCATTTTAAAAATATTTTTATGCTAAAAATGATTCATTATGTGTCTTAGATTCATGTTTAACTAGGCATTCTATATGTTTATATGTTTAAATTTAAAACATTTCAGTATTATGTCTATTGTAACTGCAGTGTTCAAACGAATGCATAACTCTACAGGTTTATAGGTATATCTATATATCTATAAAAGTAAAATTTAAAAAATTTATTATGTTTATATGTTTATATTCTATAAACATACAGATTTTTTAAATTTTACTTTTATAGATATATAGATATACCTATAAACCTGTATATGCTTTCGTTTGAACACTGTAGTTACAATAGACATAATACTGAAAAATAGAACTGAATAAATTGGAATAAAGCCTAATAAATTAAATAAATGAAGATACTTTGTTTTCGACCAAGGAAACAATGTTTTATATGGTTGACTAATCTCACGTTAGCTTCCTTTCTCCATTGTAAAGTCCGGCATGGTTAAGATTTGAACAATTAATATGATTTAAATGTATACTCCATGGCTGTTGAAGGTACCTACCTCTTAAGGAATGTTCAGACTAAAGATGACAGTGGTAGACATCCGTGTAGTTGGAACGTGGAGGAACAATGAGCAGACTTATCAAAAAAATAGTCTCTTAAACTGCAAATTAAGTAAACAAGAGAGGTTTAAGATGAATTAGAGATTAGTGGGAAAATAGCACAAATCTAAAAGACATTGAGGGTTATATTTTATAGCCTGGTTTTCAAATGGGCTGTTTTTTAAACTGACTCACTGGATGTTTTTCTTCATTGCAGTATGCTTCCCACGACTTCATTGTATTCTTCAAATATGTTTTAACATTAAATGTTCTTTTTGCATTACATTCTCATTAATTTCCAAGTCAGAAGAATTTAAAGGGCTCCTGCAATTAAAAAAAAAAAAATCTTTTTTTCTGGCTTTCACCCTTGCCACTGCCCTATCCTAATCCATTTTATGAATTGCAGCTGTAGTAATGTTTGAACAACTCAAATGAAATCAAGTCAATGTATTACTTAAAAGTCCCTCAAAGCTTTTGTTTGTTCTTAGGCTGAAATAGGTTTAACATACCACAACTCAACTGGCTCTGCCTGCCTCTCTAGATTCCTCAGTCATACCTCTCCCATTTATCCTTCCACTCCACTCCATGTTCCACTCCAACTCTCTGGAAAAACATACTCACACAGAAGTAGGCTAAATCATATCAATTCCTTACATCTGTTTTATGTTAACTACAGACCCTTAACTTAGAGTGATTTCAGCAATGGATGTTACAGCCACAGGTAAAGAAACAGGGATATATGCGTGATTCTTACTCTTTTACCCTGACATTGTGTCTTTCATTTTGATATTCTTCTTTAATGCATTTACTTCACTCCAAAATTCCAACTATTTTGTCTTGTTTTGTTTTGTTTTGAGATGGAGTCTTGCTCTGTTGCTCAGGCTGGAGTGCAATGGCATGATTGCGGCTCACTGCAACCTCCACCTCTGGGTTCAAGCTATTCTCCTGCCTCAGTCTCCTGAGTAGCTGGGATTACAGGCACATGTCACTATGCCCTGCTAATTTTTATATTTTTAGTAGAGACAGGGTTTCACCATGTTGGCCAGGCATGTCTCAAACTCCTGATCTCAGGTGATCCGCCCGATTCAGCCTTCCAAAGTGCTAGGATTACAAGCATGAGCCATGCGCCCAGCCCCAGCTGGTTTTTAAAGCTTAGATTCATTATCTAGTTATGTTGCCTTTCTATTTATTTTACCATTCATTATCTTGGATTGTTCTTCAATGCAGATTAAATTTCTAGTCAACTCTTTGGCAAATAGTTTATCAGGCAATAGTTTAACAATTAGGGTGTCACTTTTAAAAGTAAATTGATGAATATGAAGGTTAAAATATAAAATTAATGAATTAAGGTTTCTTATCACAATTCGAAGTACTTTAATTACACAGGCATGTTTACACCTGTTCCACTCAGCTAGCTGTGGAAGTAGAATGGAGAAATGGTCTTATAAACACAATTCCAGGTAAAGAGGCATTAATACAGCTTAAGATATCTTGAGCATTTTTGTTTGTTTGTTTTTGTTTGTTTGTTTGTTTTAATTTTATTTTTTTATTGCATTTTAGGTTTAGGGGTACATGTGATGAACATGCAAGATTGTTGCATAGGTACACACATGGCAGTGTGGTTTGCTGCCTTCCGTCCCCTCACCTGTATCTGTCATTCTCCCCGTGCTCTCTCTTCCCACCTCCCCACCCCCAGCCCCTCCCCCATTTCCCCCCAACGGACCCCAGTGTGTAGTGCTCCTCTCCCTGTGTCCATGTGTTCTCATTGTTCAGCACCTGCCTATGAGTGAGAATATACGGTGTTTGATTTTCTGCTCTTGTGTCAGTTTGCTGAGAATGATGGTTTCCAGGTTCATCCATGTCCCTACAAAGGACGTGAACTCATCGTTTTTGATGGCTGCGTAATATTCCACGGTGTATATGTACCACATTTTCCCTGTCCAGTCTATCATCGATGGGCATTTGAGTTGGTTCCAGGTCTTTGCTATTGTAAACAGTGCTGCAGTGAACATTCGTGTGCACGTGTCCTTGTAGTAGAATGATTTATAATCCTTTGGATATATACCCAGTAATGGGATTGCTGGGTCAAATGCGATTTCTATTTTTAGGTCCTTGAGGAATCGCCACACTGTCTTCCACAATGGTTGAATTAATTTACATTCCCAACAACAGTGTAAAAGTGTTCCTATTTCTCCACATCCTCTCCAGCATCTGTTGTTTCCCGATTTTTTAAGGATCGCCATTCTAACTGGTGTGAGATGGTATCTCAATGTGGTTTTGATTTGCATTTCTCTGATGACCAGTGATGATGAGCATTTTTTCATATGTTTGTTGGCCTCCTGTGTGTCTTCTTTTGTAAAGTATCTGTTCATATCCTTCGCCCATTTTTGAATGGGCTTGTTTGTTTTTTTCTTGTAGATCTGTTTTAGTTCTTTGTAAATTCTGGATATCAGCCTCTTGTCAGATGGGTAGGCTGCAAAAATGTTTTCCCATTCTGTTGGTTGCCGATTCACTCTACTGACTGTTTCTTTTGCCGTGCAGAAGCTGTGGAGTTTGATTAGGTCCCATTTGTCTATTTTGGCTTTTGTTGCCATTGCTTTTGGCGTTTTGGTCATGAAGTCCTTGCCTACACCTATGTCCTGAATGGTTTTGCCTAGATTTCCTTCTAGGGTTTTTATGGTGTTAGGTCTGATGTTTAAGTCTTTAATCCATCTGGAGTTAATTTTGGTGTAAGGTGTCAGGAAGGGGTCCTGTTTCTGCTTTCTGCACATGGCTAGCCAGTTTTCCCAACACCATTTATTAAACAGGGAGTCCTTTCCCCATTGCTTGTTTTTGTCAGGTTTGTCGAAGATCAGATGGTTGTGGGTATGTTGTATTTCCTCTGAGGCCTCTGTTCTGTTCCATTGGTCTATATCTCTGTTTTGGTACCAGTACCATGCTGTTTTGATTACTGTAGCCTTGTAGTATAGTTTGAAGTCCGGTAGTGTGATGCCTCCTGCTTTGTTCTTTTTGCTTAGAATTGACTTGGCTATGCGGGCTCTCTTTAGGTTCCATATGAAGTTTAAGGTGTTTTTCTCCAGTTCTGTGAAGAAGGTCATTGGTAGCTTGATGGGAATAGCATTGAATCTGTAAATTACTTTGGGCAGTATGGCCATCTTCACGATGTTGATTCTTCCTAACCATGAACATGGAATGTTTCTCCATCTGTTTGTATCCTCTCTTATTTTGTTGAGCAGTGGCTTGTAGTTCTCCTTGAAGAGGTCCTTTACGTTCCTTGTTAGTTGTATTCCTAGGTACTTTATTCTCTTTGTAGCAATTGTGAATGGCAGTTCGTTCTTGATTTGGCTCTCTTGAAGTCTGTTACTGGTGTATAGGAATGCTTGTGATTTTTGCACGTTGATTTTGTATCCTGAGACTTTGCTGAAGTTGTTTATCAGTTTCAGGAGATTTTGGGCTGAGATGATGGGGTCTTCCAGATATACAATCATGTCCTCTGCAAATAGAGACAATTTGATTTCCTCCTGTCCAATTTGGATACCCTTTATTTCTTTTTCTTGCCTGATTGCTCTGGCTAGAACTTTCAGTACTATATTGAATAGGAGTGGTGAGAGAGGGCATCCTTGTCTAGTGCCAGATTTCAAAGGGAATGCTTCCAGTTTTTGCCCATTCAGTATGATATTGGCTGTTGGTTTGTCGTAAATAGCTTTTACTGTTTTGAGATACGTTCCGTCAATACCTAGTTTATTGAGGGTTTTTAGCATAAAGGGTTGTTGAATTTTGTCAAAAGCCTTCTCTGCATCAATTGAGATAATCATGTGGTTTTTGTCTTTGGTTCTGTTTATGTGGTGAGTTATGTTTATGGACTTGCGTATGTTGAACCAGCCTTGCATCCCCGGGATGAATCCTACTTGATCATGGTGGATGAGCTTTTTGATAGGCTGTTGCAATCGGTTTGCCAGTATTTTATTGAAGATTTTTGCATCTATGTTCATCATGGATATTGGCCTGAAATTTTCTTTTCTTGTTGTGTCTCTGCCGGGTTTTGGTATCAGGATGATGTTTGTCTCGTAAAATGATTTGGGAAGGATTCCCTCTTTTTGGATTGTCTGGAATAGTTTCAGAAGGAATGGTATCAGCTCCTCTTTGTATGTCTGGTAGAATTCAGCTGTGAACCCATCTGGACCTGGGTTTTTTTTGGGTGGTAGGCTCTTTATTGCTGCCTCGACTTCAGACCATGTTATTGGTCTATTCAGGGTTTCAGCTTCTTCCAGGTTTCGGCTTGGGAGGATGCAGGTGTCCAGGAATTTATCCATTTCTTCCAGGTTTACTAATTTATGTGCATAGAGTTGTTTGTAATAATCTCTGATGATGGTTTGGATTTCTGTGGAATCTGTGGTGATATCCCCTTTATCGTTTTTTATTGCATCAATTTGGTTATTCTCTCTTTTCTTTTTTATTAATCTGGCTAGTGGTCTGTCTATTTTGTTGATCTTTTCAAAAAACCAGCTCCTGGATTTATTGATTTTTTGAAGAGTTTTTTGTGTCTCTATTTCCTTCAGTTCTGCTCTGATCTTAGTTATTTCCTGTCTTCTGCTAGGTTTTGAGTTTTTTTGATCTTGCTCCTCTAGCTCTTTCAATTTTGATGATAGGATGTCAATTTTAGATCTCTCCTTTCTTCTCATGTGGGCACTCATTGCTATATATTTTCCTCTAGAGACTGCTTTAAATGTGTCCCAGAGATTCTGGTATGTTGTGTCTTCATTCTCATTGGTTTCGAAGAACATCTTTATTTCTGCCTTCATTCCATTGTTTATCCAGTCAACATTCAAGAGCAAGTTGTTCAGTTTCCATGAAGCTGTGCGGTTCTGAGTTAGTGTCTGCATTCTGAGTTCTAACTCGATTGCACTGTGGTCTGAGAGACTGTTTGTTATGATTTCTGTTCTTTTGCATTTGCTGAGGAGTGATTTATTGCCAATTATGTGGTCAATTTTAGAGTAGGTGTGATGTGGTGCTGAGAAGAATGTATATTCTGTGGATTTGGGGTGGAGAGTTCTGTAAATGTCTATTAGGTTTGCTTGTTCCAGGTCTGTATTCAGGTCCTGGATATCCTTGTTGATTTTCTGTCTGGTTGATCTGTCTAATATTGACAATGGGGTGTTAAAGTCTCCCACTATTATTGTGTGGGAGTCTAAGTCTCTTTGTAAGTCATTAAGAACTTGCCTTATGTATCTGGGTGCTCCTGTATTGGGTGCGTATATATTTAGGATCGTAAGCTCTCCTTGTTGCAGTGATCCTTTTACCATTATGTAATGTCCTTCTTTGTCTCTTTTGATCTTTGTTGCTTTAAAGTCTATTTTATCAGAGATGAGAATTGCAACTCCTGCTTTTTTTTGCTCTCCATTTGCTTGGTAGGTCTTCCTCCATCCCTTTATTTTGAGCCTTTGTGTATCCTTGCATGTAAGATGGGTTTCCTGGATACAGCACACTGATGGGTTTTGGCTTTTTATCCAATTTGCCAGTCTGTGTCTTTTGATTGGGGCATTTAGTCCATTGACATTTAGGGATAGTATTGTTATGTGTGAATTTGATGCTGTCATTTTGATGCTACCTGGCTGTTTTGTTGGTTAGTTGATGCAGATTCTTGATTGTGTTGCTGCTTTTTTACCATTTGGTGTGTTTTTGGAGTGGCTGGTACTGGTTGTTCCTTTACATGTGTAGAGCCTCTTTCAGGAGTTCTTGTAGAGCAGGTTTGGTGGTGATGAAATCTCTGAGTGCTTGCTTGTTCACAAAGGATTTTATTTTTCCTTCACTTATGTAGCTTAGTTTGGCTGGATAGGAGATTCTGGGTTGAAAGTTCTTTTCTTTGAGGATGTTGAATATTGGCCCCCAATCTCTTCTGGCTTGTAGGGTTTCTGCTGAGAGATCTGCTGTGAGTCTAATGGGCTTCCCTTTGTGGGTAACCCGACCTTTCTCTCTGGCTGCCCTTAGCATTTTCTCTTTCATTTCAACCCTGGTGAATCTGACGATTATGTGCCTTGGGGTTGCTCTTCTTGAGGAATATCTTTGTGGTGTTCTCTGTATTTCCTGGATTTGAATATTGGTCTGCCTTGCTAGGTTGGGGAAGTTTTCCTGGATAATATCCTGAAGAGTATTTTCCAGCTTGGATTCATTCTCTTCATCACATTCAGGTACACCTATCAGACGCAGATTAGGTCTTTTCACATAGTCCCACATTTCTTGAAGATTTTGTTCATTCCTTTTTGTGCTTTTTTCTCTGTTCTTGCCTTCTCTTTTTATTTCATTGAGTTGATCTTCGACCTCTGATATCCTTTCTTCTGCTTGGTCAATTCGGCTGTTGAAGCTTGTGCATGCTTCACGAAGTTCTCGTGTTGCCTTTTTCGGCTCCATCAATTCACTTATACTCCTCTCTATGCTGTCCATTCTCGTCAGCAGTTCATCCAATCTTTTTTCAACGTTCCTATTTTCTTTGCGTTCGGTTAGAACATGTTCTTTTAGCTCACTGTAGTTTCTTACTACCCAGCTTCTGAAGTCTGATTCTGCCATTTCATCAGCCTCCTTCTCCATCCAGTCTGGTTCCCTTGCTGGTGAGGAGTTGTGATCCCTTTTAGGAGAAGTGTTCTGGTTTTGGGAGTTTTCATCCTTTTTGCGCTGGCTTCTTCCCATTTTTGTGGGTTTATCCACCTGTTGTCTGTCTCTGTCCCAGGGAGTTGGAGCTTTATGAGTTTCCGTTGCACTACTGCCTTTTTTGATTTTTCTTTCAAGTCTGACCCGCCCAGCTAGCAGCAAGCCTAGCCACTGCCTGCCCGCAGGGGCTTTGCTGAGCTGCTGTGGGCTCCGCCCAGCTGCCCTGAGCTCTTCCCTGCAGTCCTGTTTATATGGGCGTAGTTAGAACTCTCTCGGCAATAGTGGCCCCGCCTCTGTTATGGCGGACTCTCTCTGTTGTGGCAGGTTGCCTCGGCAATGGCAGCCTGCCTCCATAGTGGTGAAGAGTCTCAGTAATGGTGGAAGCCCCTCCCCCACCGAGCTGGGCCGTCCCGGTTCAGCTGTGCTTGGTTTGAAGGGCTCAACCCAGAGGGTTTCCAATTACTGTTTTTGTTTTCGTTGTTGTTGGGGGTGGAGGGGTGGGACCAACCGAGCCTGATCACCTGGCTCCCTGACTCAGAGTCTTTTAAGTTGAACGACCCCGCATTCCGGTCGCTTGTTGAAAAGGCGCCGGGATCTCCCGTGCTGCGACTCACGGAGTCAGCTCGAACTGCGGCGCCGGCTCCTGGCGGATTTTTTGCCTAGGAATCTCCTGGCCTGGCTCGCTATTTCAGCTGAATGGGCAACTCTGCCGTCTCAGGGCTCTGCTCGCCAGCTAAGAGGGCTCCCAGACCAGTGGCTTTTGTACGGAGAACCGCAGCAACAGGGAGTGGTCACAGCAGCCGCGCGGGCGGAATCAGCCCCGCGGGGGCCAAAACAGCCGCACCGGCTGGGACTGCGACGCTGGCGACCCCTCTGCCTGGTTATCTCCTGGTCTGTGAGCAATAAGAGTTCGTCTGGAAATGCGGCGTCCACTCACCCTCTGCACTTTCACTGGGAGCTGAAGTCCTGAGCTGTTCTTAGGCGGCCATCTTGCCAGCATTCCCGCATTTTTTTAAACAAAGTTTAAGCATCTAAGATAGGGAAAATGAGGTATGGTAAATGGGTTAGTTTTATGGTAAGAAGAGAATATTACTATTTCACGCTTCTTGGTTTTGAATTTGCTTAGAACAATGGGATTTTCAAAGCGTGGTCTTATACTGTGACGAAAGACAACAATGTGCCTTCTGCTGCTTCATCCTCAGAAATTCCCCCTCAGAATACTGTCACCCTCCCTCACAGTCTGTCCTTATCTAACCAGGCTCCCGTGTGTCCAAAAGATAACCCTGTAAATTTAGTCCTCATTTCAGTTTGGAAAGCTATCAGTGACCTGCAGTTTGTGTCATGAATTATCCTAGGAATGTTTCCCAGATGAACACAATCCCTCCTGGAGGAGTGAATTCGAATTTCAGCCTATCCCGACTCCTCTGTTTGTTATCACATCTGGAGATTTCATCTACCTAAAACTAATTTCCCTGTGTTGCTCCCAGTTCATAGTGGACTGATTACCTTTGTCAAAAAAATATTAAAAATTATGAAAAAACTAATTAAATGTTATGAACAGAATTGTGTAGAGTTAGAAACAGTTTCAGGGATCCAGTCCCTGACTTCGATTCAGTCATGACCAAAATGGATTCAAAGAGGCAGAAAATATCCAAGAAGGGTTTCCCTGAAGGTTTTGACAATTTTAGCTGTATCTGAAAGTTTCTTCTCTATTCAGCTGCCACTAGCAAATTAATCTCTGTCTTTCACACCTACCTGTTCACTCCTAACATCTTCATGAGCCCATTAATTCTTGCTTACACCTGACAAACATTTACTGAACACATTCTATGTGCTATGGATTATACTATGGGTACCAATATTTAATATACCAATATAATATATATTGTTAGCTAGATATGATCCCTGACCTCAGGAAACCCACAGACTGGAATGGGAAACAAATATACAAAGAAGTACAATGTCAAATTTTATTGCCATGATAAATGTCTGAACAGGAGAGTACAGGAATAGAAAAGAGAGAATAGTCCATTTCTCCTGGGAAAAGGAGGGGAACTAGGAAAGGATTCATGAAATAGCTACGAGTACTTAAAAGACAGGTACTCTGCAGCTGGTAGAAAGATGGGAATGAGGGGTTACTATAAACAATGCTATAAAACCAATAAGGCAAGAATTTTTTGATTTTTCTAATCAAAAGGAGTGAAATAGTTTGATACTTTGCGATTATTGAACTCAATTAATGTTACTACCTTAATTAGTGGTGGAGTTCAGTCAAGAATTCAGGCATTCTCATTGCAGATTCAGCCTCTTTCTACTCTCCCAAGTTGAATGTTTCTTCTCAGCACAAAACTCAAGATGATCGTGTTTAATTTACAAGCTGCTGGCTGCATAATTTGTTTCCTAAATCGCATGATTAGTCTCACTTTAACATATTCCAAGTGAGAGATGACATAAGAAGTCTTGCGGGATACTCTACCAGGATTTCACACGTCTCTGTATTTAGGCACTTATTACTTATTTATTTAATATTTCTGTTTTATGTAGAGACAAAAATATATTTTTCTGTTATCTACACCTATCTGTATTTATTCCCTGGGCTTTTCTTTGCATACTCCAAATAATAACCTGAGATCCTTTTCTTATTTCAGTTAAAATTTTGTTAATTTTATTAGCAGAATTCAAACCTTTTCCCTGAATAAAAATATTAGATTGTTAAAACCAATCAATGGCCATTAAAAATTACTGTTGAGCTACTTGTCTCTCTTATTGTAAAAAACTAGAAGATCATTCCCTGTTATAAAACTCTCTAAACTTTTCAGAAAAATATAGTTATGAATTAATATGCTTATTTACAAGTAAGCAGAAAAATAAAAGTAATATAAAGTAAAAGCTAAGAAAATAGAAGTTGAGGGTCATAGTTTTTATGCCACATTAGCATTAATGACAAAGCATGTCTAGTCTCAACCACAATAATCAAGCTTTGTAAAATGTGTCTGAAGTTTGTAAACAGATTCACCACAGAAGCATTGCTGCGCTTGGCCAGGGAAGATATTAAGCTGTGGAAATAAATTAACCCCCAACTCTCAGTGGGTTAAACAATACAATTTTTCTCGTGGTAGAAAATGCTTCCTCTATCTTGTAGCTGTTTAATCAGGAGCACTTGGCTTCCAGTGTTGCTAAGGAAGACTAGAGAGGGCTAGAAGTTTCCTTGAACATTTTTTAAACTGCAAACTTTTACCCAGTAGATTGACTAGGATGCCGTTTTATGGTTCTAATCAGCTGCAAAGGAATGTGAAAAGAAGAACTAGCAAACACATAGCATCCCTGGCTAAAGTGTTACTTTGACAATGACACAAAATCAATACTTTTCTCATATTCCCTTCTCCTACTCAGGACCTTCTTCCCCGACCCACAACTGGAATTCATTATTACCTGACCACCATTACCCCTTTGAGGTCTTATCAGCATAGCAAGGAGAAGAAGGTCAAGGAGGAAGAAGAGGAAGAGGAAGCAACAGCTATATTAAAGTCAGAATCCTCATTGCTCTTCCCTCTGTAGACACCACTACCATCTTGGCAAAGCTAGAGCTTTGTCCCCTCCCTTGCCTGGCTCTCACCTTTGTGGCATGAGCATACACTAGCTCACACCTAACGGCTTGAAATCTTCTAATAGAGATGGTTCTTCTCTCACCTCATGAACAAATCAACCCATTTTTAAAGCCTGGCTTAATTTTCTCTGACTAGTGAAGCCTCCTCAGAATTTTAGAGCTGAAGAAGAACGACATTCCCTATTCTCCTGATTACTACTTGAACTTTTTGCTGCTTCCTTACTATTTCTACTGTTCTCTGCATTTCTGTGCATTTTCTAAATAACTGAATTATAAACTTCCTGGTGGGTTGTAACTAGTCCTATTTACTGCTATATACCCAATGAGCGACCAAGTGCCTAGTATATAGAAGATGCTCCTGAATTAACTCATCATTTTTCACATATTATTCTCTTCATATCACATAGCACAGCTCTGGGTATCACAGGTGCTCAGTGAGCATTGGCAGATTGATTCCTCTTTTAAATTCAAGATGAAACATTACCCATTGGAGGAGATGTATAAGTTGGCTCTGCAACACATTTTGTAATAAATTTTAATTCATAAATTGAGTTGACTTGTAATGAATTATATCTCTCTACACTATACACATTTGGTTTTCAGATTTACCCACACACATACACACAATTCAATGCAAATATGGACTTCTCTTCTAAAACTTGGCAAAGTGAATATAAAAGCTAAGATTTAACTCTTGGAAACTCTACCCTGATTTTCCACTCTAGTTATATGCAAATTGGAACTAGAAGAAATTTGGGAAATCTTAGCTGACAATATTTAGAAAATTGTACAAGATATCAGCACAAACAAAACTTAAATCGTGGTACATGACACGAGGTATATAGAATGCTGGCAGAAAGTTTCTGAGCTTAAATCCTAGGGGGTTGAGTCTCTATAAAAGTTGATAAGAGCTTATAATTCCAGGCCAGTTGCGGTGGCTCACACCCATAATCCCAGCACTTTGGGAGGTTGAAGTGCGCGAATCATGAGGTCAGGAGTTAGAGACCAGCCTGACCAACATGGTGAAACCCCATCTCTATGAAAAATACAAAAATTAGCTGGACGTGGTGGCACATGCCTGTAATCCTAGCTACTCGGGAGGTTAAGGCAGGAGAATCACTTGAACTCAAGAGGCGGAGGTTGCCACTGCACTCCAGTCTGGGGACAAAGTGAGATTCCATCTTAAAGAAAAAACTTATAATTCCAGCTAATTTTCTTAGACTGAAATTTACTAATTTTCTTTTAACCAAAATGTGCTAAATCTTAGCAAATAAAAAGCTGCCTGTAGTAATTTATTTATATGGATGTGTGATCCTGTATTCTCCAAAAATAATTGTATTTATCCATGACATTGTTTGAAAAACTATTCACACTGGAGAGTATTGTCCTCAAATCCACATGGTGAGGCCATTTGAGTCCCAGTCTCTAAGAACTTATCTATGAAACCCACAGTATACTCAGTTGTTCAAAGAATTTTTTAAATCAGAATTGGGAAAAAAACATGTTGATGCTGACTTTGCTAGGATTAAATGTTTGGCTCCTGAAAGATTCCTTGTTTTAAATACGAGATTCTTAAAACAGTAAACCTGCCTTTGGAGAAATGGAAAGAGTAATCATAATAAAGTCAAGTCAAAACCACCAAAAAAAGCATTGTCTTCTCTGAAGAGTGCTAATAATCCCATGTCTGCTACTGACTGCCTTTGTGTGTCCATGTGCAGACAAAGTAAGTCACCATGAGGCTGAGGTCTAGGGCATCCTATGCTGCCAGAATAGATTTCTTCATATGTGGAATGGTGTGGAGTCCAATCCAAAGTTTAGTAAACTTTCGAGTTCATCTAGTTCACAGCTATCTACTTTCTCCATTCCCAACGATAAATTCCCCCTGACAGGAGAGAATTTTTCCTAATTAAACTGTCTTCCCAGAAAGTGAGATTAACTTCCTTGGCTATGTCCTGCAAATTTGGACAGACCTCACTTTTTTTATAACACCCCGATACTCCTACCGCTAGATAAATCCATAGTGTGTTTAGTTACATTTCAAAAGATCACATATTTATTAGAAAATTATTAGAAAAGTAGTCATTATATCATCAACTTGAATGTTATCTCTTCTAGACAGAATATACTTTATTTCTTTGATGTCTCCTCAAAGGCTATTTTTCCCTAAATTAGTTTTCTTTCCTTCTAGCCAAGGTGCTATAATTAATGCTATTGCTAAATAATTGTGCTGGGTGAAGCTTCTGGGTGCAGTGCTGATGCTAATAGATGGATCTGGAGAAATGAGTTCCAAGATGATTTTTCCATGAATTTCTCTCTCTCTCTGTGTGTGTGTGTGTGTGTGTGTGTGTGTGTGTGTGTGTGTGAGTTCAGTGACTATCAGGCAACTTGACTCTGGTCAAGGAAGCAATACCTTTTCTATGAAAAGCAAAATGGCCCATGTGGACATGATATTTTTAATGACTACCAAATACCGTATTATAATGTGTTAAAGCATTGTATGTAACATTTTATCTAATAATTTTAACTTAACTCATCATGTTGTTAAGAAACAAAAAGTAATTGCTGATTGTATTAGTCCATTTTCATGCTGCTGATGAAGACATACCCAAGACTGGGCAATTTATAAAGAAAAGAGGTTTGATAGACTTACAGTTTCACTTGGCTGGGAGCCTTCACAATCATAATGGAAGGCAAAAGGTACTTCTTACATGGGGTGGCAAAGGGAAACTCCTATTTTTAAAGCCATCGGATTTCATGAGACTTATTCACTATCATGAGAACAGCACAGAAAAGACCTACCCCATGCTTCAATTAACTCCTACCGGGTTCCCTTCATGACACATGGGAATTGTGGAAGTTACAATTAAAGATGAGATTTGAGCAGGGACAGAGCCAAGCCATATCACTAACAGAGAGGAGAACTATCATTGTGTGAGGGAAAAGGATTTAGAGTTGAAAGGACAAGGTTGTAGTCTGGACATATAATTTTGAAGAAGATTTTACTCAGATTCATTCTCTCTCTCTCTCTCTCTCTCTCTCTCTCTCTCTCTCTCTCTCACACACACACACACACACACACACACACACACACACACACACTCTCCCTAAACAAACATTATTATGCACCTATCATGTGCCATGAGTTTTTCTGGGAAAAACATATTTGATGTTCTGAATCTATTCTAATCCTTGCAGCAGCCCTACAAGTTAGCTGTTATTAATATTATGGTTCTCATTCTGCACACAATGATGCTAAGAATTGGAGAAGTTAGATACTTTTCTCAATGTCACATGACTAGTGTATGTTGAAGACGGGGGGGGGGGGTCAAGCATTGTCCTCTATCCCAAACTCATTCCACTACATCAAAGAAACCACCAGAGATACCCTTGTAAAATAAGAAATATGAATTCAATGACTAATGCACTCACTCCTCTTTGATCCTTTTTAGCTCAATTTTCTACTTTTGTTGGACGAAATTCTGGAAACTCCACTTTCTCCATTAGACCAATTCACAGTAGTTTCAACTAGTTTGCACATATGCATATGCAGATAGTTGGAGTCCTACATGAAAGAATGAACAAGGTATGATATTGAGACAGCTTTTCCCACAAACGTACATTTTTGAAAATATTTAATAATACAATTTCCATATCTCTCTCACTCTAAATATATATGTAGGCTACTATTAATTATCTTAAATATGTCTATTCCCTGGTTTATAGACGTGATGGAATACCCTTTACCACTTAACTCCTTATCCTGAATCAACCCGTAAGACGCATCCTGCTGAAATACAATTTTCTGGAGTCTGTAGACAGAGGAGAGTGATTCTGTTACCTTAATTATTGCATTACCAGTAAATCAAAGTAATTTAAAGAGGACCAGCCTTCCAGTCATGCCATTGCAGAGTACCAGATTAGTGGTGCTGCAGTTGCACCACAAATATGTGGCAGACATTAGAAATAGACTGCTGCTCTTGCTCAGCAGATTAATAATGCTCAGATGTCTACTTTTTAATTTCCTGTACATTTCATATTGACATTTTGTCCCCTTTAACAGTATTATTTCATCACATTTTTCATGTCTTTTTCAATAACATGACCCTTATGTTTATCTTTTAACTGTGGGGTTCACATTGTTCTCGACCCACCCTTTAATTGTATTGGCAACCAGGGCTTTTACTCCATGATTTATTTAGCTTGTATTTGGCATGAACCAGAGTTGACTCAGTTTAGGTAAAAAAGACTTGCTACAAAATGGACTTTGTCATTTTAATCTCTCTAAGAACTGTTTTATTATCTGCTATTTCATTTTGTGGTTAGTACCACTAAACGCTATTTTGTGTTCAAAGGGGCTTTGCTCATCCCTCCCATATGAGGCATGAACAATGGTGCTGTAGCTCACATTCTGTGTTTTTATTTCAAGCTTTTCTCATGCCATCCATCTTCCTTTTCATAACCTCCTTGATTTCTCCTTTCTATAATAAATAGCTTTCCCAGGATTGTGCTACCAAGAAAATAATCCATTTCCAGGTGATTTAAGAAACTCTGTATATTCTTTCTGCAACATTTCTATTAGGATCACAGTAATTTTCTTATGTGGAAAAGTGTTATGTGTGTAATCAAAAAAGTACTACCCCTTTCCTTTATGTTTTATTTTTTTCTATAAAGCTTGTACACTCCAGCTCATATGATAGGAAATTTACATAGTCCCTTACAGCTTGAAAAACACTTCTACTTAATTTAACATACATAATTTCCTTTACAACACTTCCAGTTTGACAAAAATGGGGCTGCTACCCTTATATTTAGATGAGAAAACAGATTCAGAGAGGTGAATAAATTGTTAATTTTAATTTTTAAATGTTTAATATTGTAAAGTTAATTACTGGATAGTCACATTTTTAAAACTCCCCATTTGTGTATATAAATATTAGGGACAACTGGAAGGCCATAGCATAAACTCTAATGCCTGATACTTGGATGCATATTTTAAAAAATGAGATGTATTAGATCTAGGGTCATATAACAAGTAAATGGCAGAGTGGAAATTCTGGTGTGACTTCAAATCTAGACTTGTTTCTTGGGGGCTTTATTGTTTGTTTTGCATGCTATATCAACAAATATCACTGACTAAAATGATTTTCCATGTTAAATTGCAAGCAGTCATTGAAACCTGGCTTCATATCAATGTAAAATAATTCTGTATTTTAATATAAAATATAACTTTTCAATAGTAACATGTAAAACTAAAATATAAAATCATTAAACAATGTTATTAATCCAGGTCCTCTGCAGAGTCATTCAGGACTCAAGACAATAGTCTGTTTTTATTTTACCATTTTTCACCCAGGTGTAATATCTTTTGCAGTCTGATAATATTAGAGGCTATAGCATGTACATGACAAATGTCTATGGAATACAAGCTTTCATAATGCCATTTTATGGGGTAGCTTCCCTGGGAGATAGTTAACTGCTCTTGGGTGCTAGAATTATAGCATTGCATTTAAAAGTTGAATGTGAATTTAAAAATGTTTTGGAAGCTCCCTTAATTCAAAATCAACTTTATATGTTTTAAAATAGATTCTATAGTTCACTAATCTAAAATACAAACTATATAGCCTATAATGAAAATAAAATGAATATTCAGAATAGTGTTTAATTTTGTTAAGTGAATTACTGTATAGTCATACATTTTTCAACTCCCTATTTCTTTATATCAATGTTGGGGACAACTGGAAGATCATATAATAAGCTCTAATGCCTGATATTTGCATATTTTTAAAAATGAGATATGTTAGATCTCAGCAAATACATTTAATGATACAATTATTATTGCTGTCACTTTATTAGCACCATACTATAACCAGCTGAGCTACCCAGCTATAGTACCAGCCCTTTAAGTGGATTTTTAAATATTACAGAGGTCTTTATTTCTCTCAGTAGGGGGGGTGGGGAAAGATAGTTGAAAATTAATGAAGACTAGAAAATATACCTCCATGCATAATGTTTGTAACAATTGTTCCACTCAATGACTAGTAAACTAACTTCAGCTTTCATTTTAACAAGCTAACACATTTTGGGCATATATTAATATGTGACAGGCCCTCAGGATACAAAGATAAATCAACTGCTCCCCACCAAACAGTTATTCTGAGGCAATTGCTCTGTGTAAAGAAGGCGGTATGTAAAAATACACTTGGGAAGAACCAGTGAAGTACAAGGACTCTTTCTGACATTTTTTTTTTCTTTTTTTGAGACAGAGTCTACCTCTGTTGGCCAGGCTGGAGTGCAATGTCACCATCTCAGCTCACTGCAACCTCTGCCTCCTTGGTTCAAGCAATTCTCATGTCTCAGACTCCTAAGTAGCTAGAATTACAGGCACCTGCCACCACGCCCAGCTAATTTTTCAATAGAGATGGGGTTTTACCATGTTGACCAGGCCGGTCTTAAAGTCCTGATCTCAAGTGATCCACCCTCCACAGCCTCCCAGAGTGCTGAGATTACAGGCATGAGCCACTGTACCCCACCTAGCCACCTTACCCAGCCTCTCTCTGACTGTATTAACAGTGGCTTGAGGTATCAGAAGAAGGTGTCATGTACTCAAAGATAAAGGATGATCAAGAAGGACAAGCCTCAGAAAAGCATAAAAAGAAATTTAGATTTGGGTATCCTGAAGCTTACGTAAGTTCAGGTTTTTACCCATCAGGATATTAGCTCTTTTTTTGTCAAATGAAAATATGAAAATATGTTCAGTATATTCAAAATAAAAATAATCAATTAGTGCAAAATCTAGGTGTTCTTAGCTCTTGATGGTTTTATGGGTAATTATGATCCGTAGGAACTCAGGGAAACAAAGGAATCCTATAAGAATCTGGGTTCTTACTTCAGTAGAAGAGAATGTGTGAACTGAGGCATTAATTTTTCTTTGGTTTGCTGTTTTTCATTATTGATGCAGTTGAAGACCAAATAAGTTTTTATAGATGATGACAATTATTAGCTTACAATTCAATTTGGTTCAAGCTTCTATTGCTGAATCATCATTCTAAGGGGAATACTTCAACATGAGTTCCAGGGTTGGGAGCTACCATTGAGTTTTCTTTTCCTCATTGCTTACATCTTTCTGTCAGTTTACCAAGGCAAGCCTTAGAGTGTAAGTTTACAGCAATGTCATTTGTAAAAAGAAGGTTGGGGTGGGAGGCGGGGGAGTGGAATCATTGTAAAACACATGTGTAACAAAATGCTGCCTGTTAAATATGTTAAGAATTTTACTGTTTATTTGCTTGGATCTTTACCATAATAGTCAGGAAGAGGAGGTCTCACTGTAAAAATCCTAATGGATTCTTCCATTGGAGATCTAATGAAGAAAACAATTATATGAGAATGAAAACCCAGACAATAGAGTGAGATAAAATTAAAAATGTACACATTTTTATTATACTTAACAAGGAAAAATAGATGTAAAATGTGCAGGAGAATGTTCATTAGCATTCTGGTATTAACTTCTAGCTTCTGGTGAACATGTGAAAAAACAACAACAACAACACAACTTTCTTTAAATATGACTATAGAGAGGTCGCAGTAAGCCAAGATCGTGCCACTGCACTCCAGCCTGGGTGGCAGAGTGAAACTCTTAAAAAGCATATACATATGGCTACCTTTGATTCTAAATTTTGATAACAGGATGGCATTGCCCTTCTTCCACTGATGCTTTCATGTATCCAGTGCTAATACTATGCCGTTCTTATCTAAACTTAGTTTTAAATATGGCTCATATTTTTTTTTATTAACTATGTCACATAAGCCTTCAAATTGCTTGCTGATGCTTATCCTGGGTCCTGAGCTACCAGAAACGAGTCTTCTTCCTCAGTCTGTGTTGGGCTCTGTGCCTTTGCATGGTCTGTATCTCCAGTGTGTTGCCTGGAGCTCCATTTGGTGAACTTTCTTTTGTGTCCTCAGCTGACAATGGCTTGCCCCTTATTGCTTCTAAACAGATGTTATAACCCCACATCATTTATGGATACTGTATTAGCCCATTCTTCATTGCTATAAAGAAATATCTGAGGCTGGGTAGTTCATAAATGAATGAGGTTAATTTTGGCTCACAGTTCTGCAAGCTATACATAAAGCATAATGTTTGAATCAGCGTCCCATGAAGGCCTCTAAGCTTCTAAGAAGCTTCCAGTGGTGATGGAAGGCAAAGGGAAAACCAACACATCACATGGCAAGAGGTGGAGCCAGAGAGAGTAGAGAGAAGTCCTAGATTCTTTTTAGTTTTTTGTTTTTGTTTTTTTTTTTGTTTGTTTGTTTTTTCTTTGAGACAAGGTCTTGCTCTGTTTCCCAGGCTGTAGTGCAGTGGCTGGACCTGAGCTCACTGCAACCTTCACCTCCTGGGAGATCCTTCCACCTCAGCCTTCCAGGTAGCTGGGACTATAGCTGTTTGCCACACTCAACTAATTTTTTGTGGAGATGGAGCTTTGCCATGATGCCCAGGCTGGTCTTGAACTCCTGCAGTCAAGTGATCTACCTGCCTCTTCCTCCCAAAGAGCTGGGATTACAGGCATGAGCCACTGTGCTCAGCCCCAAATTCTGTTAAACAACCAGATCTTTTGTGAACTAATTGAGCAAGAATTCATTTATCACCAAGGGGATGCCATTAAGCTATTCATAAGGGATCTGCCCCCACGATCCTTACCTCCCACTAGGTCCTACCTCCAATATCGGGGATTACAGTTCAGGGTGAGATTCAGAGGAGACGAACATCCAAACCATATCAGATGCCAAGCAGTAAGCACACACCTGGTATTAGAATCTCAGGATTTCTCCTTCAATCTACCTTATTCCCACTGGTTACTGAGCACCAAAGGAACAGATAAACATTGAAACTGCCTTTCATTGTGACTCAAGGCAGAGCAAGCCAGGAGTAGATACCTGATAAACATGAAGTGAGAGTTTATTTACCAAACTCTAGATACCAGACATTTGTTTACATCCTTCATTTTCAAAATATAAATAGCAGAGTTTCTCAGACCTAGGCAAATGTTCTTTGACAAGAACTGCAGTAGACACTTTCCTGGCCTGGTCTCTTCAGCCGTTTTCATCTACCTGGGTTTCTTCCCCTAGAATAGTAAGTATTCTCTAAATAGGTCATCTTAATTGCCATATCTGTTTTATGCCCCCAAGAAACCAATATCCAATAGTGGCTTACATAATTTTATGCAAAGAAGGTGTGCATTTCTTGATATTCTTTGGTTGCTTTAGCTTCATTCTCAAAAATGTCTGGCATATACATAATTTCTAATTACTATGGTAAGTTTCTGTTTTTCCTCATGCTGAACAATCCATCAAGCTGTCTTTCATTCTTGCCACAATACTGTGATGATGATGCTCTATTAACTCCGTGCGTTTTCAGTCATAGTTCACATCCTCGCCTTAAAAAATGACATGTTTACATGAATATATTCTCCAGAAAAAAATTCCAAACAGTCCAGAATTATACAAAACAAAACATTTAAGCCTCTCTTTACTTCCTTTCCAACTCAGTCTCTTCCTAGACTAACCATTTTTAATACATTGAAATATATTTTTTCAGGTATCTTTCTGTGTATTTACATATATACATATGTATGCAATGTGGAAGAAACAGATACGTTAATTTACATAACCACATGTATTGTTCTGTGATGTACCTTATTCATTTAACCATATGCCTGATAGATGATTATATAATAATACATACATTTCTATCTTATGTTTTTGGTTTTTTTTTTTTCTTTTTAACATTCTCAAAATATTCTGTAATTCAGAGAAACCATACATTTAGCCACTCTCCTACTGTGGGACCTTTAGTTGAGTTCACATTTTTTTTTTATCACTTAAATGGCAAAGCAGTGAGCATCCTTATCAGCATATGTTGATATTACGTGTGATGATTTCTCAAGATTAAAGTTTTAGAGTTAGAGTTACTGTGCCAAAAAATTACATAATTCTAATTTTGATACATATTGCATGTTATCTTCCAAATAGACTTTACCAATTTACACACTAATCACCAGTCTCAACATCTGATATATTAATAATTATTTTGCCAACCTTGCGAATGAACATTTATCTCATTTGCATTTGCATTTTCCTTATTGTTTCTCGGGTTGCGTTCTTTTCATTTGTTTTTAAACATTTAATTTATTATGTTAAGAATTCCCTGACAACACATTATGTTCATGCTTTTTTCTGTTGATTTGTTTTATCAATTCAATAAAACAATTTACATATTCCAGATGTAATCCTTTTTGTATACCTCTAATTGATTGGTGACTCCCAATATTAAGTAGTATATGCCTATTGCTTACTTTCATATATCTTCTTTAAATAAGTGGATGTTAAACTCCATTAGTTCAGAGTTGTTATCTATCTACCTATCTATCTATCTATCTATATCTATATATCTATATCTATCTATCTCTCTCTCTCTCTCTCTCTCTCTCTATATATATATATATATATATATATATATATATATATATGTTTTTTTGTTTTGTTTTACTGCCTTCAGTACCCAGGATAGACACAATCTATAGAAACTTAATACTGATTGTCAGTTGAAGAGGGAGGCTACACCTGCAAAATTAAGGCAAGGGTCAGCAGGAATGTGTTTCTGGCTCAAGGCTCAAGGCCAGGAGTTACAAAGTCAGCTGTGGCTTCTCAGATCAGTTACCAATCCTGAATGTATAAAACCAGAAGATGAAAGAGGCCTCTGTATCCTGAGATGTGATCACTCATTTTTCTCTGTTCAGTCATTCACTACTGAGTTTATTATTATACACATTCATTCATCAAATGATGTGTTTATCTTGTTTATCTTGACTAACTTATTTAGCTCTTTCCATGAAAATCCACGTGAAAAGATGGTTTAAGCCAAAATATATTCTAAGGCTTCTGTCTTGAAGTTATTCTACAAGGCTGTATGCAAAAGCCAACTAAACATTTAGACACATTTCATTTGTCAAATCACTTGTGTTTCATAGTTTATTTTTAATTCAGCCTTTATTTAATAAAAATCTCTTCCACATATTTATAAGCACATGGAATTATGCAGATTTTGTGTGTAGATGTAAACATTTTTTAAATGAACAGAGGTGTTACTTTTCTCAGGAAGAAAGGATATGTTCAGGATTCAAGCAAAATAAAGCAGCCCTGTTTTTTTATATTTCTCCATTTCTTTCAGTCTCAATGAACATATTTGCTTCATTTCTGAATGCTTTTATTCACTTACTTGCCACTTACTTAGGTAGCACCCGATATGTTCCAAATCTAGTTAAGCATGTATGGTTTGTGATTTGGAAGAATATGGCTTTCTCTAAATAAAGTTTTAAGAGCCCTGAGTTAGTTTTTAATCAGGATTATCATGCAGGTTGTAGGAAAAACTGTCTTTCACTGATTCTGTACATACAATTCTAAAACAGCTCTTTTAATTTTCTTTCTTCTCATTTTTGCAGGGTTGAGGTGATTTGGGAATTAATGGAAGGAAGCCTTTCTCTAAAAGCTTACTTGATGTTGTGCATTTGTGTGTGTGTGTGTGTGTGTGTGTGTGTGTGTGTGTGTGTACAGTTCTGACTACTTGTTATACAGTCAAATCCAATTTCAATTTTTTTTATTCCTCTTTACATCCTTAGGGATACCCACAAGAGTCAGTGTAATAAAATGGTCATTTTATAATCATAACCACCAATATGATAATTAACTAATTGAATGTTTTAGAATACCTCTACTATCAATGAGAAATTTTATTGACAGGAAAAATCAATGGTCTAGTCATATGTTTCTGGGTAACTCTTGTTGCTGAAATCAGTCACTAAAATCATACCACTAAAATCCTATCAATAATTTAAAAAGGTAAATAATCAATTTAAGAATTTCATACAAATATATAAAAATATTAGCCATGTTGCTCTTTTGTATATGTTATATGAGAACTACATTTTTATATAGTAGATATATACTTTACAATATTCATAATAAATATGAGATTAAAGCACAATCATATTTTCTGAAATTTTATAAGAGAAGCATTGAAATATGTGGATGGAACGATAGGTTAAGATTAAGAAGTCTTCAGTTTTAGTGCCTATTGCCACAAGCTACTTGAGTAAATTAAAAGAAATGTCACTCATCTTTTCTAGACATCTGTGTTTTCATCTACTAAACGATGGACTTGAACTTGGCAATATTCTGAAATCCCTTCTAGCTGCTAAATTCCATAGAAGAGTATAATTTTTCCATTTTAAATGATTATGAAGGTTTATAGTTTTTATGGCTTTGGTTTTATGACATCTTGTTGGTCATATTTGTGATTTATTCAATGCCAAGTCCTGCTCAGGAATACAGTTCCCCAATTACAACATTATTTCTGTGGAAAGAGAACAATATGTTTTAAGATGAGCCTTTTTTGATAGAATTTATATGAGCATATTATATTGGAAATGGGGACTGCCTGTGCTTGCTAGTATATTTTAGTTCCTCTCAGAGCTGATTTTCCCAATGGGCTTGTTTGTTTTCTAAATACTCTTTATCCTGAGACTAAGTTAAAAAAAAAATGCTTTGCTTTGTGGGAAATAATTACTTATGTGTAGTGATTTTAACCAAAGCCCTATAGTTAATTTTTTTGGGATCAAGATCAAACAGCTTAAATTCTTGGTGTCCTTTTCCTCCCCTTTGGCCCACAGATGCCTAAATGGAGCAGTTTAAAACATGAATTCTATGCTACTTTCTGCTATGCTAATCCAAGGACATTAGCACATGTGGTTAATTTTATTTTGGATTGCTTAATTTTTATAGTTTTATCTTCAACAGTCCTTTAATGTTGTCTAAGTGTGTGTGTGAATATTCATAAAAATAAGTATATTTAATGGGTACAGAGTTTCTGTTTGTGATCATGAAAAGTTCTGAAATGGATACTGGTGATGGTTGCACAACACTGTGAATGTCCTTAATGCTACTGAATAGTACATGTAAAAATGGTTACAATAAACAATTTTATGTATATTTCATCACAATAAAAAATAAGCATAGAAACGCTATTAATTATTTCTTAGGCCATATTCATAGATTCAGAGGAAAACACTTTCCTGGAAGAGAAAGAATCAGAAAATATTCCACACTGTTACTTGAGGCTTTTTCTATGCCAAATGCTAGATGTCTAACCTATCCGCAAGCAAGTCTGCTGTAATAATGATTTGAAAGTAATATCTCTGTCTCAAGGGTGTGATGACCTCTGTGGGTCTATTAATTCCATATCCATATACATGTTTATAGTTCTTTCCTTATAACTAGAATATTCACCTCTGTCATTTTGATGATACAGATGTGAATGGAATACACAATTACAGTTGCTAAAGCAAGAACCAACTAAGTCGGAGAGAGAGCTGCTGTCCCCACAGGTTTGAAAAGCTTTCCCCTTTGAGTTTATTATATATTATGCAGTTTTCCTGTGTTTGCAAGAGGCTAATTATCACCCTATTCTCAGGGCTGACAAAGGCAATATCAAAGAAGGGATACAGAGAAATATCCAAAATACCATTCAAGTTCCAAATTTGAAGATGAATGTCAATATGATATTGGGGAAAATGTCAAAATCATAAACAGATTTGATCTTCAATAAATCCAGAACATATTTAGCAGTTAATAGCTTAGGCTCTCATCTTCCCTCATTATGGTATAGAAAAAATAAAATGGTCCTGCCCCAGAGAATGACTTTTATTTTTATTTTTTGGTTCTTGTAGCACTTAACACAATACATTCTCATAGTAGTCTGTGTGTAAATATTTAATGATTCAGACTAATTGGCACAATTCTAGATTACTTTGAATGGTTTGAGTAATTTGTATGTCATGGGTGACCACTGACACTCTGGCTTGGTTCAATCCTTCATTCTACCCTATACATCAACTCCATTTGATATTACATTAAATTATAAAATGAACAAAAAAAATTAAAAATGTATTTTAAAACTTTCTCTATTCACATACAGCTTATTTGTAGTTAGAAAGTGTGTGTTTTAAACCAGATTCAGAGGATAACTGCAAACTAAAATTTGTATTTCATGTGAAAAATACAATAATATAGCACTGACTTTTCTCTCACTTGTCTAAATGTCTTCAGGAAATATTCAGGATATAGAATATAACAGACTGTGTTCTGCCAGATAACACTTCACTAACAGATTAAAATGCATTGTTATTCTCTAACTGGCATCTATGCATTTCATTAAGAACTAAAGAAAATAATGACACAAGCCAGATGTCTGAATTGGGTGGGGAATTCAAAATATCAGTTTGCTAATATTAAGTGTTTTAAGTGTATGAGTCTTTATAAACATTAGATAATACATTATTACATGAGTTTTTAATACACATTTTAAAATGTATACAATCATGCTTGTTACCCCAGCATTTCGGGAGGCTGATGTGGGTGGATTGCTTGAGTCCAGAAGTTCGAGACCAGCCTGGGCAACATGGCAAAACCCCATCTCTACAAAGAATAAAAAAGTTAGCTAAGTGTGGTTATGTATACCTGTAGTCTCACCCAGCTACTGGGGAAGCTGAAGCGGGACGATTGCTTGAGCCCAGGAGGTTGAGGCTGCAGTGAGCCATTATTGTTCCACTGCATTCCAGTCTGTCTAGGTGACAGAGTAAAATAAAACCATGTCTTAAAAAAAAAGAAATTTAAAAAATTGATAAAATTTCCTAAAATTTATATTATATCTTGATAATTATAGCTTTTATAAATGATTAAAAATTTCAACAAATTTAGTTGAAAGATCTGATTGGTGATTCACTGGAGGTTTATGAATCAGGCAGCATCCCATCAAAGATGTAGAAAAGAAGTTGGGCTTTATAGGCACTAAAGGGCTGAAGTAGTGGAAACAAGGAACAAAAAAGCAGATTGGTCATTACAAAGTAACTTTCTTTACAGGGTTAAAACAGAGGAACTTCTTCTGTTTTACCAGCTGGCACCGGTAAACCAGGCACCTACTGATTGATTGCTATTCATTTTCTTTATTTTGGAAAACTGGTTCATTTTAAAGTTCATTTTGATTACATGGAACCTAGCATAAGTTACTCCATTTCAGTTTGTTCAGTCTGGTCTGTTGGGCCTAGCATGGGAGCTCAGTTCACACAGTGATTTCCTATCAATTTCATATAATATAGATAATATGAAAACTCACATATGATTTGGCTGGGTCCCCAATCAAATCTCATCTTGAACTGTGGTTCCATAATCCCGACATGTCGTGGGAGAGACCCAGTGTTAAGTAATCGACTCATAGGGGCAGTTATCTTCATGCTGTTCTCATGATAACGAGTGAGTTCTCACAAGATCTGATGGATTTATAAGGGGCTTTCCCCCCTTTTGCTGGACACTTCTCCTTCCTCCCATCATGTAAGAAGGATGTGCTTGCTTTCCCCTCTGCCAGTATTCTAAGTTTCCTGAGACCTCCTAGACACGCAGAACTGTGAGTCGATTAAACCTCTTTCCTTTGTAAATTGCCCAGTCTCAGGCAGTCCTTTAGAGCAGCATGAGAATGGGCTAATACAATAAGAGATGATTACGGTATACTAGTGAGCATCAGTGAAAAGAAGAGTACTGTAATATAATTCTTAAAGAAGAAAAAAATAAACTGTACAGGTGGAGGAAAATGAGGCATAATTAGAAAAATATTAACTAGTTGAAGAGCATGCCAAAAGGATAATGCAATATGCACAATTGATAGCCGGATAAAGAAAGAATGAGTGATTCAAACATGACTTAAAACATTGATTTCAACACCCCCTGTGCATGTTCTTGCAAGGAAATGTCTAAATAACTACAGATGCTCCCCTATTTAGGATGGGACTACATCTTGATAAACTCACCATAAGGCTGCAAATTTGTTAAGTCAAACCATCGAAAGTCAGAGACCATCTGTCATGACTTTTTCTACTTCTTTTTGGTCGCAGCAAGACTCACTATAGCTTTTAAATCATATTCTATTTGATCAGCAAGGGGAGGGGAAAGGGGAAATCTTTGCTATATGAAAATGAAAAAAAATTTTAAAAACTTCATGAAAGACTGAGTTGGAATTGAAATAAAAATTGGTAGTTCAAGATGTAAAGACGTTCTGAACGTGACAGTTAAAGCCAGTTAAAGAATTCCCTGGGAGGACTTTTGTCTGGGAGTTTGATTTTTATCCCTGCAGCTTTGCTTAAGAGATTTCCTGTTCCTTTATGCTAGTGACTTCGTATTGTTTTTTCCAGCCGTTTCATTCTTTTTACCTTTGCCTGGAGCACTGTAGAAATCAATATAGTAGGCACTCTCTGTTCTGTGCCCAACACCTGTAGTTTCCTGTGTGCGATGGTTTGAGATTCTGTAGATACTACTTAATCCGATAGTTGGTGTGGCCTATTTGTCCAATGTAACATTTTCCACAGCGGCAGGGAACATTAAGCTACTGCTGTGGGTGGTAGAACATTGCCTTTTGTTAGCTATAGGGGGCGAGGGACCTTGGATGAGGTTAGAACATTATTTTTATTTTTGTGGGTGCTTTTGAAGATTGTATTGATCCAACTTATGAATGCCTTGACATGAGGTGGGATTGCTCTTCTCTCATGCCTGATCTCTCAGCTTGTTAGTGACTTCACTCTTGGTGGGAACAGAGGATTTAATCAAATAGTTGGCTGGGTATCTATTCTCTGCTAGGGTCATAAGAAGAATATGGATTGTCTATAAGAAGAAAGAGGATTCTGCCACAGCCTCGGTTTGATATATTAACCTTAGATTCAGTCCTCTCAGTTTGAAGTCCAATTCCCAAAATGGTTGGTTAAACAACCCCAAGTTACATTTTGAGTTAAACACTGAAAATACCAACCTCATACAATTAGTGAAAGGTGGAAAGGGTGGAGGCAGTATATTTGGAACCTGTTTTCAGAGCCAATATCACTCAGAATGGATATTTAAAGAAGCAACACTGCTTACATGATTTCAAATCTTTTTATTGTATTCAACATGTATTTATAAAGTATCCTGTGCACTGGGAATAAAGCCATGATGGTAGATTTGTGCAGGGATCAGGATAGAAATGACCCTTAACTCAAGAGTTTAATATTTAAGAAGTAAGACAACCAAACAACTCATTTAAAGTGTTGTAAAGAACTGCAAGCAACTAATTTAGTGCAGGGTTGGGGCAGGGATGTCAGAGAAAGTTCTTTATTAAAAAGTAATGTTTGCTGGGTGCAGTGGCTCACACCTGTAATGCGGTACTTTGGGAAGCCAAGGCGGGTGGATCACCTGAGGTCAGGAGTTCAAGACCAGCCTGACCAACATGGAGAAACCCCATCTCTACTAAAAATACAAAATTAGCCAGGTGTGGTGACACATGCCTGTAATCCCAACTAGTCTGGAGGCTGAGTCAGGAGAATCACTTGAACCTGGGAGGTGGAGGTTTCAGTGTGCCGAGGTCGCTCCATTGTACTCCAGCCTGGGCAACAAGAGCGAAACTTCATCTCGGGGGTTGGGGGATGGGTGGGAAGCACTGTTTAAATAGAGCAATATGGAGATGGTAGAATTTCAAGTAGCTTACTGTATTTTGATTTCGTGGTTTCTCACCATCTTCCTTGTACCCCTCCTTCCTTTTTCCCTTTTAAAAATGACTACTATAGCAAGTGGAGGGATAAAAATGCATTGAGCATTTAAAATGTTAGCGAACTGTAAATCTTGCTTTTCAAAAGACCCACAGGCATATTAAGAGTCATTATCATAGTGAAATTGAAAAAAAAATAGCACTTAGAGATCTGGCTTTGTCTCTTACGAACTGTGATCTTTGGACATTATGATTCCATATATAAATGGAGATATGCTTATCTTATAGATTGGTTGTGAAAATTAAGGCAATAATGTATTTACACCCTAATGCAACACTGGTTCAGGCTGCGTGCAGTGGCTCACACCTGTAATTCTAGCACATTGGAAGGCTGAGGCAGGAGGATCACTTGAGCTCAGGAATTCAAGACCAGCCTCTGGCAAAATAGTAAGACCTCATCTCTAAAAAAAATAAATAAAATTACCTGGGTGTGGTGGCATGCACCTGTAGCCTCAGCTGCTTGGGAGGCTGGTGTGAGAGCATTGCTTGAGTCCAGAGGTGGAGACTGCAGTGAGCCGAGATTTTGCCACTGCACTCCAGCCTGAGTGACAGAGTAAGACCCTATTTCAAAAAAAATATATATATATATATATATTAAAAACTTGTTTCTAACAGAAAATAATTATAGCTTCTGCCCTTCCCCCTCCACTCTAGGCAACCTTACTTGAAGACTGATAGACATTTATCTTACCTTGTTCATCATGTTTACTCTTAAAACCCTGTTTCTAAAAATTTCATAAGCCACTCCACAGCAGAATTCTGTTACAAGCATCAGCTTTTCCATCAAGAAAATTGTTTTCTTACATTGTATTCATTGCTTACCCAACATTAAGAGAGTGAGTACAATTTGCTTTTATAATAACTGACCAATAAGGAGACAGAGATAAGCTTAGGAAAGTAAGACTGCTAACAAATTTTCTGAGACCTGCCTTCTTTCTGAAGCTAGTATAATGTTTATCTTAATCTCCATTGATCCATCATATCAAGCACAAAAGGAAGTTGTGCTTACCGTTTGATTTTCATCATCTATTATTACCAATGTCACAAGAAATATTAGAAAAGTAGCATTTGGTTGTTGGTGGTGTTGCTCTGTAATGTAAAGTCTGAGTGAAGATTTCTAAGTACAACAAATTACAGAGTCTTAGAGTCTTACTCTCTTATCAGAGACCCTGTTGACACTTTTACCCAGCCACCTAATTGTGGATTATCTTTGAACCTTCAAAATACGTCAAATCTTTCCATATAATATTGTAATTTATTTTTTAATAGAATTTGAGAGCAGTTTTAGGCTTAAAGCAAAATTCAGCTTTATCTCCATTGATCCATCAAATCAATGAGTTCTTAATTCTACTTTCTGACCTCCCAACTCCCACCAGCCTTCCCTACTATCAATATCCTGCACCAGGGTGATGCATTTGTTATAATCAATGAAATTATGTTGATATAGCACAATTATCCATAATTATGAAATTATGTTTCTTGGAAGACAGTGTTTCCATGGACTGGGGGTGGAGGAGAATGATTTCAGGATTATTCAAATACATTATATTTATCATCAGATTTTCATAAGGAGCATGCAGCCTAGATCCCTCACATATGCAGTTAACAAAAGGGTTTGCAGCCGAGCGCGGTGACTCAAGCCTGTAATCCCAGCACTTTGGGAGGCCGAGGCGGGTGGATCACAAGGTCAAGAGATCGAGACCATCCTGGTCAACATGGTGAAACCCCGTCTCTACTAAAAAAAAACAAAAACAAAAAATCAGCTGGGCATGGTGGCGTGTGCCTGTAATCCCAGCTACTCAGGAGGCTGAGGCAGGAGAATTGCCTGAACCCAGGAGGCGGAGGTTGCGGTGAGCCGAGATCATGCCATTGCACTCCAGCCTGGGTAACAAGAGCAAAACTCCGTCTCAAAAAAAAAAAAACAAAAAAAAAAAAAAAAAAAAAAAAAAAAAAACGGCGGGGGGGGTTGTGTTCCTATGAGAATCTAATGCAGCAGCTGTTCTGGAGGTGGAGCTCAGGCAGTAATGCTGGCTGGCCCACAGCTCATCTCCTGCTGTGGCCCACTTCCTAATCGGCCACAGAGGAATACTGGTCTACTGCCTGGAGGTTGGGGACCCCTACTGTACATTGCATAGATGTTGACAGATGTAAAGTGATATTATCTTCTGTGGTATCATGGAGTAGTTTCACTGCCTGAAATCCTCTGTGCCCCACCTACTTATTCCTCCCTTCCCTTTAACTCCTGGAAACCAATGATCTTTTCACTGTCTTCATAGTTTTGCTTTTCATAGAATGTCATATAGTTGAAATCATACAGTATGTAGTCTTTCCAGATTTGCTTCCCCCATTTAGTAACATCCACTTAAGTTTCCTCCATGTCTTTCAATTACTTGATACCTGCATCGTTTTAGCACTGGAAAAGATTGCAATGTCTCTATATACCTTGATTTACTTATCCAGTTACCTTTGAAGGATTATCTTGATTCCTTCTACATTTTGGCAATTATAAATAAAGCTGCTATAAACATTTGTGTTCAAGCTTTTGTGTGCACATATGTTTTCAACTATTTGTACAGCCTTCAAGAAGCAAAAATGTTGAATTCTATGGTATGAATTTGTTTAGTTTTGAAAAAATCTGGCAAACTGTCTTCCAAAGTGACTGTATCATTTTGCATTCTTGCCAACAATGAATGAAAGCTCCTGTTGCCCCATATTCCTGTCTGCATTTAGTGTTGTCAGTGTTCTGGATTTTGGCCATTCTAATAAGTGTTTAGTGGCAACTTATTATTGTTTTAATTTGCAGTTCCCTGATGATACATGATGCTGAACATTTTTTCATGTGCTGTTTTCCATCTTCCCTCTGTTTAGATCCTTTGTCCATGTTTGAATCAAGTTTTTCATTTTCTTATTGTTGAATTTCAAGAGTTCTTTGTTTATTTTATAAATAGTCCTTTAGCAGATATTTCTTTTGTAAATGTTTTCTTCTGGTCTGTGGCTTCTCATTCTCTATGCAGAGTCTGCCTCACAGACTCTGGCCAAGTGACAGGTGACAGAAGTATGCAGACACAAGTATTTTGTCTGAGAGCATGGCTAGGGGACTGCAGGGCTTAGCACCACCAATGAGAGTGCAGCTCCAATAAGCTGGAGCTGTTTTTATTTATTTAGCACAGATTTGATGACAAAGGCCTGGCACAAAAACAATTTGTGGGTAATTAACATTGTCAACCCCCCAAGTAGAGAGCAGTCCTGTGAGGGGATAATCAGAGGCTGGTTTCCTGAGACATAAGTGAACAAATTTATCTAGATAAATTCCTTTAAATTCCCTTGTTATCTATCCTTTGCCCTCAAACTCAGCGTAAGAGGTTTTAGCTGCCTTCAGCTATTGTTCTGTTTTGAAGCTTTTGCAAAACCTCTCAGCCTTTCAAGAAGGTTTGCATCTTTCCTTATAATTTCTCCCACCACCCTGACTGATCTCCTACATCCCTTGACATTGTCTTTCACAGAGCAGCAGTTTCTAATTTTAATGAAGTTCAGCTTATCAATTATTATATTCATAGTTTATATCTTTAGTGCTGTATCTCAAAAGTTATCTTCATACCTTAGATCACCTAGATTTTCTCCTATGTTATCTTCTAGGAGTTTCATAGTTTCACATTTTACGTTTAGGTCTGTGATCTATTTCAAGTTAACTTTTGTGATGTGTGTGAGATCTGAGTCTAGATTTATATTTTAACATGTGGATTCCAATTGTTCCAGCACTAGTTGATTAAAAAAAACTATCTTTTCTCCATTGCATTGCCTTTGCTCCTTTGTCAAATGTCAATCCATTGTATTTATGTGGGTCTGCTTCTGGGCTCTTATAATTTATTTTTGAATGTTTGTTTCTTTATGTGCTATCAGTTTTATAAAGCCATCTAGTATGTGTTTAAACCTCTTTATGTCTAGAACCTCCAAATAGGGACTGAATAAAGATTTGCTGTGTGAAATCTTCATATAAAATCAAGGAGAATAAATAATTAGTTATTCCATGTAAAATATAAACAATATAAGGTTAAGTTAAATGTATTTTTTAATGGTCTCGAAAGATTCAATCTAAATATGGAATTCTCTAGATTATGTCAAACTACCTGATCATAGAACTTCCCTAGGGCAGTTTTAATCTTATAGGTTCCCAGTCAAGACCCAGTACTCTCAAGAAAGAGTACTGGGAAACTGTATTCTTAATAAAAATCCGAGGTGGTTCATATGCTCAGTGAAATTTATGTAACACTGATGTCTGTTAAAAGTAACTACAGAGTTTAAGATACCTAACATCACATGTAAATGCATAATATATTTATTTAGCTCATTCACTTATGTAGCATAGATGTACAGAGTGCTAAGTCAATCACATACTGTGCCTGGGAATAAAAAGGTAAAAAAGGGTATATATGCTCAAGAAGATTACATTCTTTCAGTAATAGATAAAAGGTTAAAATAAGTGGACAAAATAAAAGCACAAAGGAAAGAGTGTTTAGAAAAATTAGAATAAAACTTACCTAGTAGATGTTTTCATAATATCCTTAGTATGCTTTTCATCTGACTTTCTTCTGACTTTTCTTAGCCTTAATTAGAATGGATATATGATTCAACACATTTTTTAAAAATCCATTATCTCAGGCAATTGAAATACCCTATCATTGAGTATAATATTAATTACCTCACTCAAGGTACCATTTCATGTTTGAATAATTACATACAATTTTGCTGAATCATGTTGGTATTGTGTTGGTGTCTTACTGAAGACTTCATCAGCTGAATAAATTCTGTGACCTAAAAAGTGAGAAGAAAAGACCAACGAAACAACTTGTTAATTCGAATCACTCTAACTTTTATTATTATAGAAAATTTGCTGCTAGGAGGAGGAGAAGACATTATTATTTTTTTTAATTTCAACCCTTTCATAAGTTACATTTGTAAAAAAGAGTGGGAAAAATGAATAGTATTAAAATAAAGTTTGGTTTTGAAAATAGTAACTATAAATTGTAAATCTGCTGATCTGTTGGCATATTGTTGGGCCTATATCAATCACTAGATAAATACAGATAGATACGTAGATATATAGGTCGATATATAGATGGAACTTATAAACAGGGAAATATATTGCCAACAGTATTTTTAACATTGTTGTATTATCAAAGCAATAATCTTCTAAATAGATATAAAAAGTATATATTAGCTATTCCAAACAAAGATAAACCACAGTTTTATGGAAAGAATAACATCAACATTCTAGTCCTCTTTTATTCAACTAGCTGTTGATACTTTTGGTTGTATTACTTAACCTCTCTGGACATCACTCTCCTCATGTATAAAATGTTAGCTGATTATTGACATTTGTTTTACTTTAAAGTTCTATAATATATCTACTCAGGTTGTATAATATGCCTGTGACTGGCCAGTAATAAAAATTTTGTTTAGATGAATAAAAAAAAAAAACAACTTGTACCCTACTAGCTGCCTTTAAAGGTTCTCAAATGAAGATTTACTTACTATGTGGATAACGTACTGTAGAACGTATATACAACATACTAATTTTATTCCTTGTACTAATTATTATGTACTAATCTTGTTTCTGTATGCATTAGAAGTCATGACATGTCTCTATGTTGCCCAGGTGAAGAGGGGATCAAAACTTTGTGGTATCATTTTGCTTGCTTGTTACTCTCTACCAAAGTGGATGAAGTCTAAGGTAAAACTATGATGTGTTCAGGTAACATTGAGGGTATTTTCAGTGAGTGTTTATAAGACTAAATTACAAAACCTGTGCCTTGAGAACAATGAGGATCACTATCAAGAAATTAGAAAAGATAAAACAAAGGTAGTATTTAAGTAATGAGTAAAAGATGAAGGTATAAATTATTTCGTAAGAAAGCACTTCTCTGGATTCTGCCTGGTCAAAATAGTAAGAAAGGAATATTTAGGGTATAGAGCATTATATACCATTGCCACAAATAGTTGCTTGTTTTACCATCTTTACAACTGATTCATAACAAATAAATTGTAAAACTCTGCAATTTATTTGATTGATTTTGGTTTCATTTGACTATGGCCAATGTGAATTAACATTAATGTTTCCTTTAAAAGTGAATTTTTTAAATTAAGTGATGATAATTTGGAAAACAGGTTTTAAAATGCGCCTTCTTAGATGGTTGATAAAGTATCTTTAGAAAAATGGGCACTTTTATTCGTAATTGCTTTATCTTAGCCAATTCCAGCTGGACTTGCTGTAGTCTTCAAGGACAAGTTGATGTCATGCTGAACCATATGTGTTATGCTGATATTCAGCATCATTGGAACTGAAACGCTGCCATCTTTCTTTTGTGTGATTGACCTTGTTATTTTAAAGGTGGCAGGGGTTGGGGAAGGAATTTGGCAAAGCATCCAAAAAATCAGAACACTTCATAGCTCAGCAGTTCATCCTAGACATTAAGGTCAGATCAGGTGCCAAATAACCTGACAAATTTGGAATGAGCAGCAGGACAGCTACCTAGAGAACATCAGAGGTTCACAATGTCACCCCAGCAGCACAAAAAATAGGATAGCTACTAGCAATCCTTTTCATTATTTGGCTGATATTATTTGTAGAGACAGTGAACTCTTCCTCTACTTTCCAGAGAAAATGTGTGGATACATAGCATGTCAATAAACATGGATTCTTACATAGTCCTGGAATAGTTAATGCAACCATTTGTATTGTGAATTACTTTACTGATGTGATAGCAAGAAGTTGAGGTTCAAAGGGCAGTTTCTAGGCAGATACATTGAAAGTTCTGTAGCAGAAACCTGTACTACCTGCTGATGTGCAAGTTCTAACAAGGAAGTTGAGTACAGTAATTGACATGAAAGCCACATAAATCAAAAAGAATCCATTTTCTCTTTATTCAACATTTTTTAAATGTACTATTCTAAGGTCTATAAAGAAATTTAAAAATTGGAAGCATGCTGTGATGTTCATAGATAAGCAATTTAAATGTATAATGTAGAATTTTTGAATTCTCATTTTTCTAAATTTAAGAATAAAATTATTAATTAGATAAATCTCTTTCTCTAAAATGAGATTAATGAGCTGGGCACAGTGGCTCATGCCTGTAATCCCAGCACTTTGGGAGGCTGAGGCAGGTGGATCACCTAAGGTCAGGATTTTGAGACCACCCCGACCAGGTAGTAGAAACGCTGTTTCTCTTAAAAATACAAAATTAGCCGGGCGCAGTGGCTCAAGTCTGTAATCCCAGCACTTTGGGAGGCCGAGGCGGGTGGATCACGAGGTCGAGAGATCAAGACCATCCTGGTCAACGTGGTGAAACCCCGTCTCTACTAAAAATACAAAAAATTAGCTGGGCATGGTGGCACGTGCCTGTAGTCCCAGCTACTCAGGAGGCTGAGGCAGGAGAATTGCTTGAACCCAGGAGGCGGAGGTTGCGGTGAGCCGAGATCGTGCCATTGCACTCCAGCCTGGGTAACAAGAGCGACACTCTGTCTCCAAAAAAAAAAAAAAAAAAAAAATACAAAATTAGGCACGGTGGTGCATGCCTGTAATCCCAGCTAGTCAGGACACTGAGGGAGGAGAATCGCTTGAATCCAGGAGTCAGAGGTTGTGGTGAGCCGAGAACAGCTATTGCACTCCAGCCAGGGCAACAAGAGCAAAACTCCATCTCATAAATAAATAAATAAGAGTAACAAATAATATTTCACCTATATTTTTGGATCTACTTCTCTCACATTTTCTTTTCTTTTTTACTTATTCCTCTAAAATATTTTCCCTATTCTATTATTTTCACATCAAACCCCAAAACTCAAAATTGTGAAAGAAATATCTATGACAAAATTGTGAGAGGAACTATTTCATTTTCTGCCGCCAGTCCTGCATAGAATTCTGACTAAATCTAAGTATTTAAATGTATTAAGGTTTTCATGACTTTAGGAAAATACTGAGGTTTATCAATTATTGTCCAAATAGCCCTTAATTTTGACATCCCTGAAACAGTTCCTTGATTAGTTTAATCCTACTTGTAGTTTAAAAAAATGTGTTGTAAGTTCATTTACGTCTAGAAAATTCATTTCATAAAATTAAATCTTGTGTAATACTGATGATAAAATTTTGCCTGAATTCATCTCTGTCTTTAATTCTAACTTTACTTCTCTAGTATTTTTTGTCTTATCAAGTCATTTATCCCAAATACAATAGGCAATGATCAGAATTCATCATTATTCATGTTAATTTTGCAAAAAGAAATTATTAAAATTATTTTAAATTCATAAATATTAGTTTTCCCTTTCCATTTAATTTTTTTTTCTCAATTTGCCAAATGAGAAAGACCTGTAAGGGATTGTACTGACTCAGCAACAATACGAGCATTGATGATCATTCTAAGGAATTGTAGACATATATAATTTGACACGCATTCAATGTATGTAAAACATACGAGGGTTGGAACTCACCAGGTCTGTGTTACTGACTATAGAGACAATCTTAACATTTTACTTTTTCAAGTACAAACACTGATGTAAATAAAAAGCATCATGCTATGTTCTGGCGTTTTTTGTTCTCCTGGGAATACATGGCCTTAGAATTGAACAAATGAGAAATATACTTTTTTTTTTTTTTCCCTGTTAAAAGGTTAATGAAATTCTTCATGACTTTTTGGAAAAAAGTTCACTGGGTTTCTGCCAATGTCTGGAAACTTTCCCAGTATGTTCAACTAACCTGAATGCTACAAGCCACTTAAAAAATCAATACTGTAACTAAGACTTCAACCAAATGGGTTCTCAAAAAGTGTCTTCATTTAAATGAGTAAAAAAAGAAAAGAAAAGAAAGAAAAGAAAAGCCAAAACAGTGTAAAAAACAGAGTAAGAGAGGGGATTTCAGTGATTTACTATATTTAATTTTTGTGTCTATTATTCTACCTTGAATGGTTTGAACAGAAAACAATTCTATAAAATAGATATTAACATATTCAATGCATTTATGAAAAGTCAGAAAATCATTTTGACTCACTAAAATAACAGCATAGAAATAACATCATTTCCTTCTCATCTAATATGTCTAAAATGAACTCCTAGAGAGAGAATAAAACCTGTATTGCCTTTACTACATGCCATTTCTATTTATTTTATGATTTAGGGAAATTAAAATGATTATTTTTTGAGAGATGCAGCCAGTCATGTCTTTATCAATTGTTAGAATAATCAATGTTACATAATAGTTTTGTTAAAAGCTGTTCATAGAGAGGGACAGTATATGTCACAAGTTGCCTATTTGCTAATCTTCTTCATAGACCTTTTATGAATATATAAAGCATATTGAATTCAAAATCTAACCAGTTATGGCTGGGCATGATGACTCATGCCTTCAAGCCAAGAGCTTTGGAAGGCTGAAGTGAGAAGATTGCTTGAAGCCGTGAGTTCAAAACCAGAGTGCGTAACACAGTAAGATTCCATCTCTACATTTTTTTTCAATAGCTGGGCATGGTGGCATCTGCCTGTAATTCCAGCTACTCAGAAGGCCAAGGTAGGAGGATCACTTGAGCCCAGGAGTTCCAGGTTACAGTGAGCTATGATTGCACCACTGCTCTCCAGCCTTGGTGACAGAATGAGACCTAAAGAATAATAATAATAAATTTAAAAATAGTCAGTTATAAGTAGCATGAAATAATTACATCAGGTAATCATCAACATTAACCCCTTTTAATCTGTTACTAGGATGGTTTTAGAGTGGGTGAATCATGTTCTCAACTTAGGGTTCTATCAGAAGGTATAGCTTCCTTAAGAGATAAATAAAAGCTGTACCTGTGTTCTGCCAATTTAATCTCATGTATCAAAAGAATCTAAGCGTCTATCCTCTAATCTTATCCTGTGTTTCTAAAGAGACATTGCTGTTTTGCTACTCTTAATGAACTAAGCTAGAGATAATTGGAATTTATTAATTCACAAACTCACATATTCTTAATATCATTTTTAATATGTGGTTGAGTATTACGCTTTTTTTTTTAAGAAACAGAAAATTTCCTAGTACATATTTAAGTGAAACTAATCAGACAGGCAGATTATAATGCAAATCAATTGAATTTCAGAATCATCTTTAGTTTCTCTTCCCTTCATCCAATCAAATTTCCCCCAGATCCTACCTCTTCAATATCTCTAATATGCATTGATCATTTAGTATTTTAACAAACATTTATTAAGCCCAGTAATGTCCCAAGGTGTAAGATGGGTATGGGAATAAAATACAAAGTATTAGCTCCTTTGGTTGTTAAAGAGTTCATAGATTACTATGTAAAACATATGAAAATGAATGGAAGTGCTAAGTACAGTAATAGAGATAGAACAGTGGTTCAGGAGATAATGCCTATTCAAGGTCAGGCCCTATGATTATAAAAAGCAGAAATTCCCCAAAAAGGCTCAAGAAAAGCAGATTGAGATGGGGAGAGGTATAAATGTTTTAAGTAATTGTATAGAGAAATCAAACAAGATAGGAAGCACTAACTCAGTAGAAATCAATAGGGCTTTGATAGGTGAGTTATTCTGTTCAAGGCAGCCATGGGAGACCATAGCAGATAAAATCCTTGAATCTCCCCTATAAAGTTTTGCTTTAATGCGACTCACTTGAACTACACAAGTTTGCTTCTCTCTTGCTACCAAAATATACTGTATTTTCCTCTTTACCTGTAAGTTCAAATTCTGTAACATGAAAAAGTAACTAATTGGCAAGGCTCAGCCTCTGGATGGATTCTCTTATTTAGTCACCCACTTTAATCCTGTCACATGAGGTGCAGAAGTTTGGCATTGGCCATCTAGGTCCAAACATTCAGCAGCAGAGATTAAAGACAGGAGGATCAGGTAAGCTCAGCACACCAAAACACAACTGGTGCAATATGTTGCACCAGGTATGTTGCACTTCCACTGCTATTCCTAAAGTTTAATTCTTATTGATAGACTATTGTAGTAGCATCCTGACTTACTCTCTGAATAGAGAGATGGACCACAAACAGGTGGTCACATAAATCATCTACTTATTTTTATAGATGTTCTCATGGCACTTAGTTTTTATTTCAATGTATTGCTTATTTATAAGTTTATCTATCATTAGAGAAATGGAGGAGAAACAATGTTTCCCTAAATGTTCAATGAATAAAGGAATAAGTGAATAATTGAGTAATAAAAAAAAGATTGACCTTGTCTTGCACATAAAAGATATAAAACATTTGTTTAAAGTTGAAATAAATAGAATTTTCATTAGTTAATGAACTTAAGGCAGAGGAATATCCAACTTTTATAGGAATCTGTCGAAGGAGCTAGGATTCTCAGTTGCCTTTTGCTGTAATCATTGTCACCACCAATTTGTGAAAGAATGACAATAAATGACTGGTGGGACACACATACAAACACACACCAGAGAAAGGACAAAAATTTTCTGCTTAAGGGCAAGTCCTTTCTCCTTACCCTTCAGACTTCAAAATAAATGCATGGCCATAAGTGCAGGCACATTGACTCAAATATAGCAAACACTCAGGACTTCTCTTCGGACATTTTGCAAACATCGTTTTTCTGATTTTCATTGCAATAGGGGCCACAGCATGTCTTCACTTTCTTTCTTGAAAAAATAGCCTAGATGTCCTATAAAACTACTAATAAATAACTTTTAGGTTCCTGTTTTGTTTTAAGCCTTAGAATAAAATCACTAGAATAGGTGCAAACACTCATAACTATTAAGGTTAATTGCTTGCATACATGGGCGCTTTTATACTACTCTCTACTTTTTTGAGTGTTTAAAATCTTACACTGGAAAAGTAAAATAAAGAGTGACAAAAAGTAAACTTGGTATTAATTACATTTTTTAAAGCCTAGAATTCCCTCTATTTCCCTTATCTTGTGAATCTATCAGTATCGTAGAAGGATTTGCTTTGAACACTTATTACTGAATAACTCATTTTGTATTATCTGAAGAGAAAAATGCTTATTATCTTACCATAATCTTATGAGAAAAGACTAAGAAAATACTGGCTAAGCAAGGAAAGCATTGATAGATACTACAAATCAAGAGAAAATTTTATAGAAGTAAAAATAACCACATTAATCTCTGAAAATTACTTTAAAGGCTAATATGCACAATTCTATCCTGCAGTCCAGCCAAATGATACCTCACCTTATTCAATTAGACTCCTGAAATTGCACCCATAGATATAAAGATGCTCACATAAGTTAGTCAGTTTATTTTCCACCACACTTTGACTTACATGGCAACCACACACATAGCAATTGACTTGATTTTTCTTCTCGCTAGACTTATTTTGTTTGTATATTTGTTTAAAAAGTATTTATTGAAGATTTGAAGTGTGAAAGGTTCTGTTCAATCACTAGAGATAGGTGTGTAAAAAATACACCGTTCTTGCCTTTACCAGTACACATTCCACTTGGAATGCAGACACCAAAATATAATCAAAATATAGTAAACTATTTTATAGAGATATACTCCAATGCTAAAATAAAATGAAACAAAGATAGGGACGGAATAACCCTACCTGCAGGAGTTGGTGGAGACATGGCAGATGTGTTAACATTCATGCAAGAACTTGAAGAATAAGTCTGATTGCGCAAGCAGAGATCTGGGGTGAGGACTGTTCTTTGAATGATGATGTGTAGGTAATGAAGTGTGGGAGAAAGAAGGCAGAAAAATTACAAAATGGCAATTGAAGAGCTTCAACAAAACAGTACTTAGAAGTGATACTGAATAAGGCAGCAAAAACAGTAAAGAGTGAATGTACACCAGAGAAGTATAGTGATTAATTTGAAATTCTTAGTACCAAACTAGCAGCCACAGATGGATGTTTGAAATCTTTTGTGTGCAGTAAGCGTTAAGGTGTTACCTGGTATTTGCAAAACAATTTTTTAAAAACTATGCTTATAAACCTGAGGAATATAGATAAATATTTCCTAGATATACATATTTTCATGAATTAAATAATTGTTAGCCTTTGTAAATCTCTACAATATCTTTCTATTGAATGACTAGTGTAAAATTAAAGATCCTTCTTGCAAGAAAGTCAGGTATATGCAAATATTACAAGAAGAGACAATTTTAAAGTAATTGATAGCAGAGTGTCAGCAATTCTTAAAAGAGTAGGTATGGTCATATATGAAAGTTCCTGAAGAGAAAATGGCAGTGAGGGAGTCAATATGATTATTGTTTTCATTGTATAACATATTGAATTGTTCATATAAAGTCTGTATCATTTTATACAGCATTTTTTTTAAACAACAGGGATTTGGGTGGCAGTTTGATTAACTTAAGAATAAAGACAGTCATCATTTTTTATGGCCTTTATACATTCTATGGAAGATTGGATCTTGATTTGCTATTACTGTTTGTAGGATTTAGGCCATTAAAGTCAACCCAGCTGTTACCAAATCTTATTCTAGGAATAAATGCTAAGACCTTACTTGAGAATCAATTTCATATGTGGCCTCAAATTTGTATCTCCCTGTTCTTTTCTTTTTCTCAAAGTTTTAATTGTTGCTCTTCAAGGAAATTGAGAGTTTTTGTTTCAAGTACCATCACTAGTTTAATTTTAATTTCTTTTATATTAGTACATCTATTATAAACACAATATACTTGTGTAAATTGTTTTTATTTAGAGACTAAAAATTATTATTTTTTATTATACTTTAAGTTCTGGGGTAGGAACAGACACTTCTCAAAAGAGGACACTTATGCAGCCAACAAACATGAAAAAAAGCTCATCGTCACTGGTCATTAGAGAAATGCAAATAAGAACCACATTGAGATACCATCTCATGCCAGTTAGAATGGCAGTCATTAAAAAGCCAATAAACAGCAGATGCTGGAGAGGATGTGGAGAAAAGTTATTTTTTTATTTCAAGAATTAAAAATGTACTTTTTATAAATTATTTGGAAAATTTAAGCATAAAATTTGGTTGGCTCAGTGTAAAAATTCCTACCTAATGCATTACTTCCCTTCATTTCTCAACACTTACTGATTATCTATGAGTGTCAGGGTATTTGGGAAATATCAGTGAACAGAACAGTCTAAGATTCCTGCCCCGTGTGGTTACATTCTAGTAGAGAGAAGGACATAAACAATAAATGACAAATATCTGTATTAAACTATGTTACAGTCTTGAGGAAGAACTACTCCGTATCTATTCCATTTACTCTAAGTAGCAAAGAGAAATTAGGCTGTACTTTGCACACTTTACTTAGAAATATCCTCAACTAAATATTTAATTTTATCACTAACTGGTTCACTTTCCAAAGTAGAAATAATTCAGCCAAGTTCTCTGCCACTTTGTAACAAAGATTGCCATGCCTTCAGTTTCTAATAACATCCCTCATTTCTGCTCACTAGATTTCTATCAACAGTCTTTTCAAAGCATTCTAGGCTCTTGCTATTAAATGACTCAAATCTCTTCCAGCCCCTACCCATTACCCAATTCCAAAGCCACTTTCACATTTTTATACTAGGATGTGTGGTGTTCTAGCATTTTATTTCTATGTTAGGACCCCCACATCCTGGTATAAAAATCTCTATTAGTTTGCCAGGGTGACCATAACAAAATATCACAAACTGGGTGGCTTACAACAAGGGAAATTTATTCTCTCACAGTTCTGGAGGCTAGAAGTGTAAAATCAGAGTGTCATGTACTGAAGATTCCTTCTGAGAGCTCTCAGAGTCAATCTATTCTATGCCTTTTCTTCAGCTTTTGGTGAAGGCAGGCAATCTTTGGAATTCCTTCATTTGTAGATGTATCACTCCAATTTCTGCCTCGGTCTACACATGGCATTCTACCTGTGTGTCTCCACATTGTGCTTTTTTTGTACATCACTGCCTTTGTGTCTCAATCTGCTTCTACCAGTCATATTGGTATTAGGGTTCACCCTAATGACCTCATCTTAACTAGATTACTTATGCAAAGACCATATTTTCCAAAAAAGTCACATTTACAGGTGCCAGCGTTAGGAATTCAACATATCTTCTTGGGAAACACTACTCAATTCATCACATTGGTATATTAATAAAATGCATGGCATATTAGAAGGTGTAGAATATGCACACTACATTTTTCCCTCTGCATTAGACTGAGGTTATGTTCGTTTAACCATAAAACTTGCAATGAAATGGAATTTTTCAAAGTGTATTCTGTGAAACACTGGCCCGACAAAATTTTGTGTAAAAAGATTCTATAATCAAGGAGATTGGTTTTTGTTTTATGAAGCATATACCTCCTTTCTTTATGCTTCACAGTGTCTACTAACCCATTCAGGATTAGGAGAATTTTGTATTAAAAAAAAATAAGTACACATTTACCATAGTATTCTTTTAATCTTAACCCTTTCTTCAAAACTATTATATTACTTGGAAAATACTTAATAAAACCCTGCAACAAAATCATAGAATTCTTCCTCCTCACTGGTACATATTTGCAAAAGTAAGCCAAAATGGAAAGCAGAATTGACTCCAATGTACAGTGGCCAAGTTGATTTCTTATTATTGATAGGTGTTCAATAAAAGTATAGGTATACTCTGCTTTAGGGCTGCCAGAGTGGAGTCCAGAATTATCAAAATCTGTATCTGAAATCCATACAGATTAATTATTAAAATTTAATAAACAAGTAATAAAAATGTGAAGGTTCATGTGGCGGTGTGAAAATACAGGCTCATTAGGAGGCAGGCAAGATTCTTATATGGATTTTTTTAATAAACAGTCACACAGCTTTTGGGTCATTTCATGGTCACTTTCTAGAGGTCCTGGTAATACTGGCTGCTGTAGTGTCAATGACTACAGGAGCCAAAAGAGCTATATCATGCACCTACATTCAAGGAAGTACTTACCAGAGAGGAAGGAGAGTAAGCAGGTGGGCAGAAACAAAGAAGTCAAGAAACTGAGCAGGCGATTGTCACAAAAAGGGAGGAGGACAAGGACAGGAAGGCAGCAGACTTCCTTCCCCGCTCCAAAACAGACAAAAACAAACAAAAACGAATATAAAGTGAAGATACTTTATCACCTTCTCATTATTGCCTTGGAAAAACTGAGTAATGCAAAAGCAAAGGGGTGTTTACTGAGTTGAACCTGCAGTACTCTCCAATGTTTGCCCATGGCATTAGTGTGAAGAATCTTTCTTTTACCTCTTCTCATGTTGATCATGAAGCCTCTGGTACCTTTGGGTGTGTTTCTACAAACTAGTCCAGGCATCTCTGATATTATTTACAAACATCCCCACTGCTTTTCAATAAAATTCTTCTGAGTTTAAATATCAAGTGTTATAAATATTTACTCTGCACACCTCTCTGCCTTCAGCTTGGTGTCCACAACTTTACCCTATGTATTTTAATCTTTAAAAGATAGAAAGGAAAGCGTCCAGCTGTATCTCTAATAATGATTCCTCAAACCTGAAGCCGAAAGGCAGAAATAAGATCCCTGAAATATAGGCTCTTAGCCCACTTGATGAAGACACTTCACGCCTCAGGACAATTAGTGTAATGTTCCCAACTAAGCCTACTTGAACACTGAGTTTTCCTATTATGAAAGAAAAATTTTGGAATTTTCTGACCTATAGTCAGACCTCTTTATCCATTACACCAGTGGTCCACATCCTGGATGACTAATTCTGAAGCAGTCATTTAATGAAGCTTTATTTGGGGGATACTAGAAGGTTTGTTGTTTGTGCCTCAAAAGTCCAGCTTTCTACGCAAGCACACAGTTACAGGCAATAACATGCTGCCCATTCTATTTCCATACTTTCTTCATCCACTTCCCTGGGTAACCTAGGGTATGAACCACATTTTGAAAAGAAGGAATCATTAAAATGGCTGATAATTATCCAAAAGCTTACCAGTTTTACCAGTCTCTGAAGAAAATCCCATTAAATCAGGCTGTGTCCTGTCTCCCCAAATAAAATAAGACCATACACCAGAGGCTTACGAGAGCTTATAATTTCAAGGTCATTAATTAAGCATACGCCAGGTGAAAATGTTTCCCAGAACTCTCTCTTGAATTCACATTTATTTTGTGTTAACCACTCTGCCTGGCATGGCTTCGCACCACATCTAGAGGCCATTTAAACAATATTAAGATAACAACATTAATTCGCTGTTTTTCTGTTAATCATATAGAAGCAGATCAGCTTGTTATAAATAATGATCTTACCTTGCCTGAAGCTCAACTCTTAGCACTTGTTCTAATGCAAATCCCTCTCCTTTCATACTAGCTGCAGAGTAATAGCTTTTAAGACTGTGCTCTTGTTTCTTAGGTTTCAATACTGTTAGGGAGGGAGAAAGTGGCTTCACTTTTAAATTCGAATAGGATTGCTTTCCAAAAAAGTGTGAGGAGGAGGACACAACCTTTCTTGACTTGCTTTGATCAAAAGCATCATTTTTCTCTTTTCTCGTGATGATTACTGGAATTGAGACTCAAGCAGCTTGTCTGACAGATAATGTAATGTGTCATAACTTTTCTTTATCTGCAAAATAAGTATATCGTGTTGGAAAGTCAGGAAGTTTTGTCAAGGTTTCATTTACTTTCACATTTGGTTCATACTACAGAGGAGATGTAGCTACTCCATTCCTAGCAAACCATAGTCAAAACATTCCTGTCATTTTATATGGTGTGTGTGAATTTCTCAAGCTGGTGGAATAAAACAGGCAAATGTGCAATTGCATTCTAGTGGCTAGAGATCCTTCTTTGCTCACTTGTATAATTAGGCATCACTTTTAAACAACTTTCTGCATCCCCTAGGGGACTTTCAGGACTATAGGAAGTGGTGTTCCAGTAAGTTGGTGCTAATGCTGCAGCTTACTGCTAACCAGTTGCACATCCAATCAAATTCAATCCAGTACAATGTATCTTCTTTAAAAGAGCTTCAAAATAATACAATTATAACCTGAGAGTGAAATAAATAGGCAGTTGTGTTCCCGATCTCAGTGCTCTGGTTTTTCCTTCTCCGAATCATCGGCTTTGCATTCAACTAGCTTTTGCCAAATGCCAACAACATACCTGTCGTCACTCTGAATGTCAGAAAATGCTGATGAAAAAGGCAGACTTGCTCCCTGACTTTGTGGAATTCCTAGCCAAATGGTGTAGCAATGATTCGGCATTTACAATCAAGTCAGAGTAACCATGAAGTTATGTGCAGGATGCAATGAGGGGCCGATGAGGGGCCTGCCAATTTAGAAAGGGCAGAAGAGGTTCTCAGGGAAAGTACTGGCTGCCCTGAAATAGGAAGATCAAAAGCTAAGCTCAGGGAAAGAGGTCAGAGAGTGGCAAGGTGGCTATAGATACAGCAATTTGAGCAAAGACGTGGCAGCTAAAAAAAGCATATTCATGGGAAGCACAGTTTACAATGGCTACATCACAGTGAGCAAAGAATAGTGGAAATAGGGTTTCTTGATAGACTGTATCAAAGAAGAGGTTCATTACTTTTTTGAATTGTCAGTTTCAAAGTTAAGAGAGCTGCAAATAGCCAAGAACATACTAATTACCAGTATCTTCATATCAGCTACATAATAGAATTTGAATGATCTGTCCCAAAATATCCCTGGTATAGAGATAATTTCACCCTTAGATATTCATTTATTTGGCATTTTAGTACTGTGCTGTTATTGAACAGGACATACATTAGCTATTTTTGAATATATCATTTTACTGTGAATTTCTTTAACATATGTTCTTTCTAATGTCGACATTAAGATTAGGTTGTGGAAAGACCGATGAAAGCAAACAGAGGAATATTTAGGTAGAAGACATGTTAGGGGAATTGCTCAAGGGAAAGGCAGAGCTGGGTGGGCACCTGGAAAAAATCATCGTTAGAGAAAAAAAGGGTGTTTAAAGTAAAAAAAAAAACATTAGCTGACAGAAGCAGTGGAGTGTTAGAGCTCATTTTTGAACCACTCATCAGAGTCGGTTCTGAAATTTTTATAAATTGCGAAAGCTGACTGCTAAATACCATCACGGTTTAAAAAGAAATAATATAAGCATACAATTAAGTAAATTACATTAAAAACAAATACTCAAAACTCATTACTTTCTAATTATTTCATTTAATTATTGTCTTTGTTATTTAAGACTGTTGTAATTGCACATTAGTGTGAATGACTAACATGAAAAATTATGTTAGCAATAAAACAAAGTTACTGATAATTAGTAGACAGTAAACATACACTATGTCTAAGAATGGATTCTTATTTTCTTTAGAGATCACTCCCCATGTTTTCTTTGGAGAGCGCTTCCCACATTACTCTCTTATAAGTGGAGAGTAATATGTGGAAATACTACATACTAGTGTTCTTCTATGCATCTCATGGCAATTACATTTGTAACTTGAATTTGGCCATATTAGGAATATTTATACCACACAAATTAGCAAATAATAAGCCCGGGTTTTATTGATTGTTTTGTTGATTGTCCATTGTTGGCTTAGAAATTTTTAACATTTTAAAAAATGTTAAAAATGTAGATTGAACTTAAAATGGTATCACATCGGCTGGGTGCAGTGGCTCACGCCTATAATCCCGGCACTTTTGGAGGCCACACCTGAGGTCAGGAGTTTGAGACCAGCCATGGACAACATGGTGAAACCCCATCACTGCTAAAAATACAAAGATTAGCTGTACATTGTGGCATGCAGCTCATCCCAGCTGCTCGGGAGGCTGAAGCAGGAGAAATCAACTGAACCCAGGAGAGGAAGGTTGCAGTGAGCCGAGATTGCACCACTGCCCTCCAACCTGGGTAACAGAGCAAGGCTCCATCAAAAAAAAAAAAAAAAAAAAAAAAAAAAAAAATTGAGATAATATTCTTCCAACATTAAAAAACTGCTATCTCACTCGGCAAAGAAATCTCGAAATCTCTCAGGTCATTGACGAACAGGTGAAATCTAAAATATATTCATTATTACATTTTGGTAAAATAAACAAAATTATCAGCCAACTTTTATTTTGACCCCATGCTCCTTCATCAGTTACATAAATAAGTTGGCTACTAATATGAGTTTAGCAAAATCAACAAGTATTTTGTGAGAATCAGCTTACTAGAGGGAATTTACAATAAAGCGTACTGTATATAGGATTACTATTTGTTATTAATAGGCCACATATCCTTTATATCAGTAATATTTATAATTTTAAAGCCCATATATTTTTTTTTCCATAATGAAACATTTACTGGAACACCAGTGAGTAACAATAAATAAAAGTCACATATTTTACAATTTTGCCTACATTTAGCCTTTGTGTGAGGGTTCCTTCCCATATCATTCCTGTGAGCATACTCAGTATTTAGTGTTTAAACTTAACGTCATTGGACAGTGATGATCTGGATCTCTCAATACTCTGCTCACCATAGCAAATATTGGAGAAGCTGTTCATGTGATGAGCTCTGGAATATGAATCATTCATTTAACGTGACCTTGTATACTGTTGCTCCCATTACCACCAATGTCCTTTTGTGCTATTTGGAGCATACATAAATGCTCTAGTTTTTGAAATGCTTCTCTAGGGAACATCTGCCAAAAACCATGCAGTGTATGGCATTGAGTTTTATTAAACAAATTATTTCTTATTCATTTATTTAAGACAGTATTGCTTTCTGTCACCCTGGCTGGAGTACAGTGGCATGATTACAGTTCACTGCAGCCTGGATCTCACAGGCTCAAGCAATCCTCCCTCCTCAGCCTCCTGAGTAGCTGGCACGACAGGTACACAACCATGCCCAGCTATATAGTTTTTATTTTTAGTAGAGATGAGGTCTCAGTCTGTTGTCCAGGCTGATCTAGAACTCCTGAGCTCAAACAATCAATCCTCTTGCCTCAAGCTCCCAAAGTGCTGGAACTAACAGGTGTGAGCTACCACGCTTGGCCTAAACAATTTATTTTTAATTGATCACTTTGTCTTTTCTCTACTGAAACTTTGGGACAATATGTTGAAGCTAGTGGAAATGTTTTGGATGGGAGATCCAACTTACAGTGAAAATAAGATGAGGGGATGGGATAGGGTGGAGGCTGATCTCTAAGAAAATAGGAATCCATCTCTAGAAATAGTGCATGGCTACTATCCACTAGAGATTAGTAGCTTCTCTTTAATTATTGTTAGGTTATGAAAGCTGAAGGATGTGTCACAAAGCAACCCGACTCTATTTGCTTTGGTTAGAGATGACTTTGACACAAATAGCTTTTACGAAAGGGAAAGCCATTGGCTGTTCTTTGTTTTAGTAGGAGTAATTTGCAACAGATTTTTGTATAAGTCCTAATCCAGAGATGAGTATGCATTCACTTCTGTCTGTGTTATGAGAAATGTTAAGAAGCATTGTCTATTAATCTTTGTTTTTGTCAAAAGCATGTGTAGTTAAAATTCACTATCTTAAATTTTGTAAGGGTATGAATCAAATTTATCCATTCCACTGAATACATAGTGCTTAGGTATTCAAAATGCTGGCCACACAGAAGGCCCTTAAGGGAGAGAGGGATTAAAAAGGTAAGGAAAAGTAATGCATTATATAGAGTAAGTGTAAAGGCATAAAATTCAGATGTAATCTCATCAGTAAAACGTTAATAGCAGCAATACTGTATTACTAATATGTTCCTTGTATAGTTTGCTAGGACTGTCATTACAGAATAGCAGAGACTGGATTGCTTAAACAACAGGAGTTTATTTCTTCACAGTTCTGGAGGCTAGTGGTCCAAGATCAAGGTGTTGGCAGGGCTGGTTTTGCCTGACACCCTCTCTCTTTGGCTTGTACTCAGCCGGCCGCTTGCTGTGTCTTCACATGGCTTTTCCTCTGTTTGCATACCCTTGATGTCTCCTTTTATGTCCAAATTTCCTTTTCTTATAAGGACACCAGTCAAACTGTATTAAGGCCCATGCTGAGGGTCTCATTTAGACTTAATCACCACGTTAAAGACCTTATCTCTAAGGCAATTACATACTAAGGTACTGAGTTTAGGGCTTCAACACAGGAATTTTGGGGGAATACAATTAAATCCATAACATTGTTTTCCAGTTTAGTTTCCATGCTATTTTTCCTTGCAGAATTGATATGCAATTTTTAAGCATTGGTTTTAGCTTAATGTTCTAAATTAAATATTTTACTATCCCAACAAAGCTTTGAAAACACTAATATAAAGCTTAAATAAATATTACTTGCATGCATTTTTACCTGTTACTTCATTTGGACCCAGAAATTATTTTCAGTGTTGAATCTTATAAATAATAACATCTATCAATATTTGTTGAAAATTCATATTACCTGTTTAAGATTCTTGATGTTGCTAAGAGGTCATTGAAGTTAGAAATAATGTGATCAACTTTATTTCCCATGGAAGAGCATCATGTGGTGTGCTTAAAAGAGCTGAGATGAGAACAGCATTTCTTTTCTAGCATAGCTGTGTATAAAAGACATAAATTGTTCCAAATGTGTACAAAGAGTCATTCATAGACTTTCAGTGAAATAATATCAGGCCTGAAAGTTATTTATTTGGGCTCAGTGGTTTGTTTTTTTTCTTTTACACTTTACTAAACTTAATTGGGCCTTACTTTTATAATAAAAATGAAAGCAGCTGAATGATAGAATGGCTTAAAGGAGAAAAAGTGGGAAAGAAAAACATGCATAATAAATAACCTTTTGACATTGACTATGAGGATAGCACAGTCTATATATTCTGTCTGATGCTCAAGGAAAAAAAAAAAAAATGCTACTTCTAACTTTGTGGCTGAGGTGACCTTTCCAAAGTCTTGATTGGTATACGGAAAGTGTATTTTTCTATTTATCAGCAACAGCAGCAGAAAATGTGCTTGGCCTTTACCTGTGTGTTTATGGTGGCAGAGCCCAGTGGATCATGTAATGGGCTGAGTATTAGGCTGCCAGTTTCAGCCCAGCTCCAGGCTATTCAGCTTAAAGGGACCTGGCGTGAAGCCTGGAGTTCCAGGTGGTCTTACCTGACTCAGCTAAAGAGGTGTCAGGCCTTTAATGATCCCATAAACCTAAGAATATAGAGGAGATTCAAACAGGACTTATGTAATTCTGCCCCATATTAGCCATGATGAATCCACTCAAATAGGACCTTTCTCAAAAGGAAAAAAAAAATCTTAAATTGGGTGTCAGCATTTTTTTTGTACAGGGCTAGATAATAAATATTTCAGTATTAGTGGGCCACATATGTCTCCAGTCAATATTCTTCTTTGTTTTTTTTTTTTTACACTCTTTAAAAATGCAAAACCATTGTTATCTCAAGCAGCACAGAAAACAGGCTATAGGCTGAATTAGCCTGTGGGCCATAGTTATCTTTAGTCTGCCAATTTGCACAAGTAAATATGGCAAATCCAATGTGTTCCATAGTGACACAGGATTTCTCTTAGTCATTTTATCAGCCAGGGACCTCTGGCTGGCATCAATGCCACCTGGGCCATGCCACATGCCTCAGGAGACTACTATCCCACTCTGCCTGTCTGGGCTGTGCCTGGCTCGTTCACTGGCTCAGGCCATGGCTGGTCTGGGTGTACCCCAGCCCACCTGTGTTATAGCTTGTACCCGAGTTCCAGGGTTCCCAAATTATTGTCCCACATTCAAGAAGAATGAGGATAGGCTGACTATTGAAGGGTGAAGAGGGTGGAGAATAATTTTATTGAGTGACAGGACAGCTGTCAGCAGAGAAGGGATGTGGAGGTGGTCCCCCACCTGAATTCAGGTGGATTATTTCTCATTGTGGCTGAGCCCAGGGCTTTTGTGGCTCAGAATAGGGGAGTGTGTGCTGATTGGTTTGTGAGTATGCAAAAAAGGCTAAAACAAAGGCACCATTCAAAAGTGGGCATGACAGCTTAAAACACCAATTAGGGAAAGGTAGATATATGTAAAACAGGTGAAGAGTGAGGATCAATCAGAAGGAAGTATGCTAAATGGGAAGACAAGTTCTCAATCCAGTCTGCAGATGTGACTTGTAGCTTGGCTTTCAGGCTTCAAACTGTCCTTGGCTTGAAGGTGGGGTTTCACTGGAGACCTACCCCTCTCTACCTAGGATTATCTGCTTCCTGCCTCTATCAATAATAGTATTTTTTAATTTCTTATTTTATCATATTTATCTTAAATCATATCCCCTGTACACAGAGCTTGCTTCATGAGGAGATCTAATTAGAGAACACTGTTATAACATGACATAACATTTAACAAGTATTGATATTAGATTATCTGTCTTATCTGACCAACCATTGTGTATGATTTATGTAAAATTTATACAATAGTTTCATTCAAAGATTTGCTGCTGTAGCAAATGGTGTTAATCCCTTTCATAAAAAATGACATTTCCATGTACCATCTATTGACCATACATCAATATACACTGCACACACGGAAGTTCTTTCTTAGTTGTTTGCTTTTGGTAACATCTCATACTTAAGTACAAGGTATAAAAGTGTATTCATTTGAATCTTCTGTGAAGAATCAGGAAGATGTAATGCAAATACATCCCTGGAATCTAGCCAGACTCCTAAGGCAATCTCCTTACAAAACTGGGTCTTAGAATCTGTAATGACAATTGTTGGTTAGAACTTCAACGTCAGGCTTTTTCCTAAAGAAAATACTTTTAATTAAAGTGCTATCCTCAATAAGTTTTCTTCAGAATATGTTATATGATTGCTTTTCTAGATGAGTTTTGAGAGAAGAAATTAAGCTGAAGTGTACCTGATGAAAGATCTATCTTTTTAAGTAACTATGGTATGCACAATTACAGACTTAAAGTAATAATAAGTAAGGTGTTGATTCACAGTATTTTACTTAAAAGCCTCAAATATGAAGTTTTAAAGTAGAATGCATTACCTATTGATTGCTTATGATGTTACAAGATTGATTTTAGCTACTATATATATATATCAGTCCTGTAAAAGATATAAATGTGATAAATTCTGAATGATTCCACTGTAACTTTTTGAGACAGAAAAATTCCCTTTTATCTGTATCCCCTAATAGAAGATATGGGCAACCTGAATTATGGAAATATGAATTGGCCCAAGGAACTTAAACCTCCAGGAGAACAAGCACTTTTCATGTAGAATGTAGGATTCACTGAAGGGTTAGTAACTACTTAACCTTTTACAAAAACACATGCATACACACAGGCATATTCAACTGAATTATGTTACTATCATAATTTATATTTTTATTTCATTGACACAGCTTTTCTATGAAATGATTGGTACCTCTAGGAGACCACTTGTTTACCTCTTGCCGTCCAATGTGAAAGGTGTAAATAATATCTTTGGATTGTATTCACTTAATTTACTTGTTTGAGTCAGATGCTGATCTTGCTTCCAGGAATCTAAGAGCGACACAGCTATGCTTAACTTTCATTCAGGCCAATCAAAAGCCATCACATTCAGTCTGGCTTATTTTGTGTCTTTTATCAGGAAAAGAAACATTACTTTTCTGGAATTTGTGACACAATTAGGTAAATCTCAATTTATGCGTTTCCAAATATATTAAAATCAATGAGATAATCTGTATTCAGTGCTTGTTACATATAAGTTTCTCAAACATTTACTGGCATCTTATCTACATAAAAACAGGTAATATTAGCATGAATCAATTAGTTATGAGGACCGTCCAACCTCATATTAATCTCTGATTGTTCATGTTGTCACCTCTAGATTGGATGCAAAAATTACCTTTTAATGTAAAAACAGTTAACATGGGAATATTAATAGGTTTAGGCCCTGCCCATTATTGCTTTGAACCTGGGGATATTAGGAGAAAGCAATGAATCCTGGCAAGCAGAGGAGAATTGAACAAGTACAGAGCCCAAAGGATTGTCTGAAGGAAGATTTTTTAGGGAGTTTGGAGTGAAAGAGAAATATTTTGAGAACAGCTGCTTTAAAAGAGATAAAGAAACAGATTTCAGGAACTTAGCAATACATTGTGAATATGATTCCTCTTTATAATATTTTGAGAGGATTATGAAATGTTTAAATTACTTTCTAAATATTGTTTAGATTACTTTCTAAATATCTTTGCCTGTTTGAGTTGAGCCAAGGTAGAACTGTGAGTATCTTTGACTAATTAACTATATGTGAATTACATTTTGGGAGCCAGCCTTTAAGTTTCGGCACTCAGCTATACTTCAAGTAAAAATCAATACCTCAAAAACACATTTTTAAGCTGGTTACAACCTCACCAGAATTATAGTGCAAAAGGTAAAGATTTACCCTACAAAAGTTTTTTGCTTCTCAGAATACTATTGCAGAGAGAATCACTGAAGACTATTCAGAGACCTAATACTGTTCCTTATGAAATTGAAAGCTAGAAACTTATTTCATCTCCACAGACACAAACATTCTTAAATTCAGCTCTTGGTGGATGATAGAGGGCATGGTGGCTATGTTTAGGCTAATTCAAGTCATTTACTCTGCTCTAGCACATTTCCCTGGGAATTTGGCTGTTGCTGAGTAGAACTGCTGCCACCAGGTATTTGCTATCGAAAATCTGAGAAATGTGTGTGTAGGTTCTTGTAGAGGCTTAAGAAAATAGTGCTAAGGCGGGGTGCTGTGGCTCACCCTGTAATCCAGCACTTTGGGAAGCTGAGCAGGCAGATCACTTGAGGTCAGTAGTTCAAAACCAGCCTGGCTAACATGGTGAAACCCCGTCTCTACTAAAAATACAAAAATTAGTTGGGTATGATGATGCATACTTGTAATTCCAGCTACCTGGGAGGTTGAGGCACAAGAAGGGTTTGAACCTGGGAGGTGGAGTTTTCACTGAAACTAGGTCACTTTACTGCACTCCGGCCTAAGTGACAGAGTGAGAATCTGTCAAGGAAGGAAGAAAAAAGGAAGAGGAGGGGAGGGGAGGGGAAGGGAGGGAAGAGGAGGGGAGGGGAGAGGTGAAGGAAGAATGGAAGGAAGGAAGGAAGAAGGAAGGAAGGAAAGAAATAGTGCTAAAATACAGGTTAGATTGAGCTACTAATATGGTCTAGAAGTAGTATTAAAAGATAGAAAAATACATCAAGGTGAAGGCCTACAGTTAATGTTAGCATTGTTTGTGGTCTGAAAGTCACCTGATTTTTGTTTGTATTACAACATACCTTACCGGCCTAGGAACTACAGGTGGCAAGTGATTTGTCTGTGTTTATATGCCGAATCCATAATTGCACATCAACAAGGTGTGGTACTTATAGGTACAGCATGGAGAGATTTCCACAGTGGCAATCTGCCAGGAGAAGAAGTAGCACCGTTTGTAGAAACATCTGATGTGGCTAGAGGCATTTCATGCACAGTTATTAGGTAGATAGATTGACAGACAGACATGATAGCTTTAGGACCTATTTTAAATTAAAGACTTCCTGAATTTGCAGCATTGTGAAGCTAATCAATGTTGAGCAAGAAAATGGGGACAATAGTGCAGTACTTTGGAAATAAAACTAAGACTAAATTACAGAACTCATATTTAAGGGAGGAAGATAGACTCCAAGTGCCTGTATAGATACAGGTGTGTTTGTCTCTTAATCTTGGATTATCAAGATGCCAACAAAACTACTTTCTTTGTGATAGCACTGAATACAGGAGGGACAGCTCTGACTGCCTGGCCCTCTGTGTCTCAGTATTTTGGAAGCACAGGTACAAAGCAGGGGTGGAGATAGTTCTGTGTTTGTAAAGGGACATCTAGTTGCACCCTGAATCCATAAGGAAAATAATCTAGGGAATAAAGCAATTTTTCTTATTTTGTGGGCAGAGATTCTTCTATTAGGTGCTGTGGTAGGTAGCATACATTGACTTTTCCTGCTGAGGGAAGTCAAAACGTGAGGGTTAGCTCTGTGTCTAACGGTGGTTAAGTTTGCAGTACATTCAAATGACAGCTTCTAGTTCAACCATTCACTTTAAATCCTGATACCAACAGATACTCACCTACATCATCAGTCACAACTCACCATCCACTCCTCTTCCCAGTGCTACCACTGTCATTACTCTAGAACCCAATCCTTCAGAAAAAGCACCTTATGCTGTGCTTTGTGGAATACAATAAGTCTCCAACCAGCGTTTCTCAACTTTGTGTATCGTGTATTAGATTCACTTGGGAAGATTTTTAAATATTGTCTGTTTCCCACTTCAGAAACTGACATGATTGGTCTGGAGCAGGACTTGGGTATTGCATTTTTTTTTTTAAAAAAAAGCTCTCCAGATGATAGAGAAGGCACGAGAAAGACTGCACTAACCAAAACACTTACATGGAGGTGGGGGGAATACTGTGGTTAGAAAGGGAACTGATCACTGTTGATAACTTTTTCACCACCTCCATCTTCTACCTACTTGCTTTCACTTATTTGTGATGTTGATCAGAGTACTGAATGGTGTAGGAAATTAGAGATGATAGAAAGGGGAGATTGATTTACACCTGAATGAGACAACTGTGACTAAGGAGCAATAATAGAGTAAAAGGTGTGGGTGTGTGTGGAGGGGGCAGGGAGTGTGCAGAGGCAGAAAATAATATCATCCAGGTGGCCCAGGTGGGAAAGGAAAACCTTGAAGAGAAGAGAGACAGTGTGGGGACATATGTAGGCATCTGTGTTAAAAGGAGATCAGAAAGTCAGATTTCAAGAGGGTTAACTTTGTTTTACAAATTAAATTTTTTTAGTTGTTTTTTGAGGAAACAAGAAAAAATTAAATTGCTATTCGAGTATTTTTGATAGTCTGTTGTTTCTTTAAGTGAGGCACAGATCTGACATGGAGACATAATATAGTTCACCTTTATGTACTTTATATCTTTGTAACATTTTTCTCTGCATCAAATTGTACATATCGAAAAATAGGAGGTTCAAATGAAGTAATAAAAAAGTTCAATTGATCCAAGCATTCTGATAGTAATAGTTGTAAGTTCCAGCCATGGTTACCCTAAACTAAAGGTTAAAATGATAATTTAATTTAAATAAAATTTAATGTTCAAGTTTTACACTTCCTGCAGTGGCCAAGAGTTAGATTTTATTACACAGGAGGGAGCCTTTGGATCTGGACATCCTAAAATCTGCCTTATGAAGATAGCCAGTAGGAAAATCCCTTTCTCAAGCAAAACAAGCTATAGATCTGAAATGAAATAGATAATCAAAATGTTGAAGAGGGAAATAAAAAAGCCAAATGGAGAAATAGGATTTTTTTTTTTCACCAGCACTACCTCTAATGTTGTTTTTCAATTTCCCAGACCAATTTGGCAGTAACACAGTAGCTATGAACAAAAGTGATATGACTGCTTGAGTTGCTGATTGCAAAGTGACAAAATGCAGCCCTCCGTGGAGTTGATCTGAAACAGCAACTTTCCAAAATTAGAGCACTTGACAGGAGAGGTAAATGGGAGGGGGGAATTGAGCAAAATAAAAGCAAGTCCATTTTTTATAGACTTGGCTTCCCTTTGTATTTGAGAGGCTGCAGCCAGAAGGGCTATTTCTGGTGTGGCTATTGTATTTGATGTTGTCTGATCAGCTGTTTTTAGATGAGTTTCTACTTCTGGATTTGCCACTCCTTTTCACCTTCTTTGTGGTCTGGTTGCTGCTTAGAAGGAATTGTGACATGGAGCTTTCTGTGGCTTCTGTACACTCCTACGTAGCACAGAGTCTCATTTCATCTTAATTTCTATCAATCAACCATATTTAAATTGAACTCACTATTTGCATGTGTATAAAACCTTGGTAATAGGCTCAGTTTTTAAAGAGATAAAGTTGATTAGTCAATTATTTCTACAATTTTCTACTAGAATCTCAACTGTTGAGATTTTTTGAAAGCATACCGTAGTGCTAAGTTATTCTTTGAAAGACTAGATGGAAAACGTACCAAACACTGAATTGTATTCAATTGATACCAAAATATATAATATCCTTTCTGTCCTTAAGGAATTTTCCATTTAGAAGATAAAGAAGAGGTGAAGAGCTCTTTAAACTACATAAGCTTTTCAAAGACCTATAAGTTTTGTAATTAAGCCCTAAAGTAATAAAGCCATTTTTACTTTTTAAGAAATTAATAGGTTATTTGATTTCTATGGTTGTTTTCCACTTTGCTGTTTGGTTTTATAGTTTTTTTAGACAGTCTGACTGCTTGTTATTTCAAGTAACAAAATTAGGTAAGTGCCAACTATGTCCACAGTGCTACTAAAGATGCTGTGGCATTCAGGATGAAAAACATTCATAGTCTATCTTTATGATTATACTGTCCATTAATGTATAAAAGAAACCCTTACCCAGAGTTAGGTTCCAAAATTAGTGATTAATGTGAAAACTATATATCATAAAAAGTATCTTTTAAAGTTTTGTAAATTTCTTGTAAGTTTCTGTATACATGGCTTTGTGTGTGTTAGATTATCTCTTAGTGAGTTCAGTGCAGTCCGTTTTCTTTTGGGCATAATACTGTTCCTTTGGTTGAATCCCAGATGAGGTTGTTGGCTTGTTTACAGAGTCTTTTAACCCTGAAATGAAACAAAAATACAAGACACACAAAATATAAATTGAATTGAAAAAAGCCACAAAATCCTCATTCCTGTTGTTAATGTCTGATACGTTTAAGTGAATGTTCATCATTTAAATATATTGCATCATGAATCTCCACTGTACTGAAAAACTATACCAGTACCTTAAGAGAAGTAAAAATAAGAGGCTGTGGGTTTTAGATTTTAAGAAAGCTAATTTTTCAATAAAGGATTCAGAAAGAAACTTCATACAGCAAATTGCATTTGAGATTTTAAAAACAGAGTTGATTTTGACAAACTGAGGACCTTCCAATATAAAAACATGCATTCTGGGCAAAAGCACAAAACTTGCAAAAGAACACAACTTGCAATAAATTTAAAATATGTTTAAATGAATGGTAAACATTCCATACTGATGGAATTTTAGAATATGAGTTGACCATTATGAGGTGAAGGTGAAGGGCAAGTTGAACATGTTATTAGTGAGAAGGGATTGTACTTAATTGGAAAGGCCACTGAAGGGCTTTGTGAAGAGAATGCCTTAGTTATGGCTCAAATCTAGGTACTGATTGTCTAAGTTCTCATAGGGAGTAGGGAAGAGAAAAACTTGAGACAGAAGTGGATTGATCTAGATCAGGATGGAGCTAAAGAAAGTGGGAATTGGGAGAGTGATACTGGAAACAAGAAAGTAGAGGGAAGACCCAAGAAATACCGTTGTGTGTGAATTTTGCTTCAAACTGATGGCTGAAATGGACAGTAGGAAAAAAATCTGTGTCAGAAGCACTTTAAGTCAGCTAAAGTTTCCACAGTAATGGCAAACAATCATTGCATGAATGTGTATGTGTGTATATAATGTCAGAACTTATGTATGTGTGTGCATATATATATATATATATATACACACATACATTTATAGATTTTATATACATCTATATGTCTGTATATATACATGGATAGTAACTACTATATCTTGGTAATGTTCATAAGATAATCATTCATCATAAAATTTTCTCCTTTACCTAGGATTCATTTAAAACATGGATTAAGCAATGTTTCAAATGTTTATTTCTTAATGGCATACAGCACATTCCTGTTGCCTTATTGTGAGCATCACATTTGGTATTTCTCCTGCCGTTTTTATGCCTATATACTGTATCTTAGTTTAACACATTCCATTTAATTTTCTGTTCTTTGTACTGGTCTCAAAGTTGAAATTCTCCAAAAAGGGTTTAGAATCCTTTTGAAGTGATGAAATTTATTAGCCAGCCTTTTAAATCCAGAATATAATTAAGTTCATCACAATTACTTTAGATCAATAGTGCATTTGTGCTTATATTGAATGTGCTTTAGGAATGTATTCCACCATTATTATTATTAATTATGTGTATTACCTAATTAAAAAAAGAAGGCTATTATTAATGCATACCTGCATACATCAATTCATCTGTCCAAATTTCTCTCATCATTTGACTTTTGAACAGATAAGTTTTCTTGGGCTTTCAAAACAAAAAGCTATTTCATGCTAACTTAGAAGAAGTAGTATTTTCCCATATCATTCATAAGTTCTGATTTTTTATCAAGTAATTTATTTCAGAAACTCAATTTTGGATGCTGAGTCTCATTCCAGCTCCAAACATCTTTTATCATTCTTAATTATATTAATAATTTATAATATCTTTTGCATTGTGTTCTCATAAAATTGAGTCAAAGATGTAGCTAGGGTGGTATCTAAATTTAGAAAATATAAACAAAAGGTTTACCATGGTTCGCTATATCCATTGGTATACAAATATCAATGTTTACATATAAATAATTAATATAGCACTGTAAATGTTATAATGCTATGTACAGTGTGTCTGTGTGTGTTTCAGATCTATTTCAATAACTATAGATCCTCCATAGTTGGATTCAGTATCTGAATTACAATTTATTATTCATTGCTCTAATTAATGCATCTTTGAAATGGATGCAGATAAATTTCAATTAACTTTCAGTGACTAAATTTTCAAGTATGGTAGAGCACTTCATGTAACACTGGATATTTTTCTGACATGAGTTTCTAATCTATGTAGGGCATTTAAACAATTTGAAGCTCCTTCAATGCTTGTGATGGTAACGGGAACTTGTGACTTCTGTTTACCCATATGGTTTTTAAGTAGCAGATGCTTGGAGAAAATGATGAAAGGTCATATTATCTGCAGAATATTTCTAAATTATTTGTTTTAATTTGTCCAAACATTACATAAAAGAATAGTAGTATATGTGTAACATCATAAATTTTACACTTCAAAACTCTGTCACATTTTTCTGCTTAGAATAGTATCTTTTTTTGGCCAAAGGCTGTTAACACTTCAATAAAAAAGCTGATAAGGTGTTGTCTCATTGTTTACAAATGTCTAATATAAGAGGCTGATCTGGTTGTTTTCCCAGCTCATTATAGAATTTTATGTACAACAAGCCTAGAAACCAGTATCTTGAGAGTATGTTATTGTAACACAATTAAATTGACTCTTTGATTGTGACTCTCAGCAAGAAATATATTTCACATCATAACCCAATAAATACATTTCTATATTTTCCCTAGACTCTGGTTACCTGAAAGAAAAGCTTCACAAGGCAACATTTAGCTTTACTAATGCACTTTTATATTTTATCTTCTAATTTAAAAATTAATATTTGTAATCCTGCACTGTGTAAAATGTAATCAAATTAATAGGTAAATAGGTGTTCTTTTTTAGTTTTCCGTATTTTGCTTAAATATTTTGTTTGCACTATTCCATCTTTCATGAATCAAGATTTTTAAAATACTTTACATAAAAAGGGGATGTTACAAGTTAAAAAGAAGGTCTCCTGTAGCTCATAAACTTCTATAATTTATGAAAACCCTAGAAATTACAGAATGTTTAAAGCTAGAAATAATCTTGACAAGAAGATGGCATACTTTTATCTTTGTTCATACTTAAGATTGTATGTGACCTACATATCATTAACATCATAAACAATCTAAATACTAATTCAAAAATCTATCTTCTTTTTCCTTTTGGCTTATATCCAATTAAAATGAGGACACTTTTATTTAAATATCCAATAGAAGAAATCTACTTGACTGGCTATCTGATCAATGTGCTTAATCCAAATAACAATTTTGATAAATTAATAACCACCTCTCTCTCCCAGTTATCACTTTATATTTGCATTATTTAAATTGGTTGTTTCTGACTCAGATGCATCTGATTTCTCTGTGTTGCTTAGTCACACAGGAGAAAAGTGAAATTCCTCTTCTTACTAGCACTCTGAGTTTTAGATTAGAGGGCTAAACACTTTGAAACACTCTGGACGCTTTTTGTATCTACAAATTCTGTATCTACAAAAACATGTGTATTCTAAATATTTTGCTCAGTTCTTTTGATTTGCCAACCAGATTACTGTCTCTGTGGAATTATTAGGGCCTATTCTTACCACTTTCACATTTTGCTTTCCCAGTGTTGTGGTCTTTCTGCTCCTTAGCTCAGCTAGGTCCGTGTTCTTTTCTTAAAATCAGGAGGAATTAGGTGCACACACACCAAAGAGTTAGTTGAGTAGAATTTATTAAACAAAAGGAAAGCTCTCAGCAAAGAAGGAAAATGGGGCAGAGGGTCCCCTGCTTAATGGCCGGAAAGTCCCCCATCTGGCTAAGTCTGAATCCTCTTATGGACTCAGAATGGGAGTGCATGCTGATTGGTTTGTGAGTATACCAAAAAAAGTTAAATCGAAGACATCACTCAAAGGTGGGGACGACAGTGTAGAAATTAGGAAAGGGTAGATAAATATAAAATAGGAATTAATCAGGGAAAGTATGCTAAACAGGAAGATGAGTTGTCAATTTGGGCCAAGGATTTAACTTGTAGTTTGGTTTTCAGGCTAATAACAGCTGATGACAGGCTTTGAAGTCATCAGCTTGGAGGTGGGGTTTCACTGGGGACCCATCTCTATCTGCCTAGGCATTTGGCTACCTCCTGCTGCTCTCACCAAGTGACTGTTTTCTTCAATTTCCACATTTCAGAAAATCAGAAATGTCTTTTAAGAAAAAGTATTCAGCATATCTCACTTGTGACAGATATAAAAAGTAGAATAATAAGCACATTTCTTGCTAACAACAACTAAATAGTGTTACCCATTCATATATACGTCAGGGGGGTACTTTCGAACAATGAAATGAAATGCTTTTCTGGTAGGAATACACTGAAGCTGTTTATCTTTCATGGGGCCAGATTTTTCTATGCTTTGTTTGTTTTTGTAAAAGTCCTTACAGGTTCATGCCTTCGTTGGAATATAAAAATTCTTCACCCTCTGTAATCCCTAATTATCCATTTGCAGAATCATCATTATCTAGTCCTGTTATGTTGTCTCTTCTCTAGAGATTTGTTTGTACAACAGCCAAATTTTCTTATTTCCCAAATTTTGGCAGAAGTTAACTTCAGAAAACTTGTCCTGAATCGACGTTGTCACATTTCTACATACTACTAACTTTCCATTTATAGGAATAAGGGAGACTCTATTACTAGGATTTAAAGGGTTTTCCTATTATACATTTTGAAAATAAAATGACCTTGCCCATCAGAGAAGTTGTTTTATTTAAAAAGTATTTCCTGCAATGTTTGAATGTACTCCAGAGTACCAAGGATTCTTTCTGTTTATAACAACAGTTGCTAATTAACGTGAGTGAAACCTAGAATAGCATCTAAAAAATAGGCCTCTGTGGGGGGAATAAAGGGATGTCACAAGATGCCATGAAAAGTGTGGTATCCCTTACCTGATTTTTAATAAGTCTTCTCTCTACAATTCACACCAGGAAAGTCCTAAATCACAAGATATATAGATACATGCTTTTATATATTCTGTATCTGGCGATCCTTTAAGATAAATTAGAGTCTGGCTATTTTCAGTCTGGCTACGTTTATGTCCCACAACTTCAATTATCGAAACCTAATCACCGAGATGATACCATTATAATATGGGGCCATTGGGAGATAATAAAGTCATAAGGATGGAGCCTTCATGAATGGAATTAGTGCCCTCATAAAAGAACCCAAAGTTAACCCTTTATACCAAGTGAAGACACATCAAGACAGTGTCATCTACGAAACCAAAACGCAGGTCCTTACCAGACATCAAATCTGTTGGCACCTTGATCTTGGACTTCCCATTCTTTAGAACTGTGAAAAATAAATTTCTGTTGTCTATAAGCTCTCCAGTTTATAATACTTTGTTATAGCAGCCTGTACATGCTAAGACAAGTCCCTGCCCTTGGGAAATTTGCAGGTGAAATGCAGAAAGCCATATAAACAATAAACGTGGAACAGTGGAGTGAATGAGTGGTTAGGAGAAAGAGGAAGCAACGCATTCAATGTTGTGGCAGAGGATCAGGATGTGGGGTTGAGGGGGGAGTAGCGGGGCATCAGAGAAGTCTTTTGGGAGAAAGTTGAGAAAGTTGCAACTGAATTATTATTGAGGGATGGAATTCCAGGTCATGTGACTTGCCAGTAAGAATTTTTCATAAGCCTGCATAGGTTCTAAACAATTGAGTCACTAGAAGATTTTGGACCATGTATTTAATTTCAAACAACTTTTTTCCCTGTCAACACTGGGACTGGTGTAGAGCTAGCTAAATAACAGCTGGCGATTGTGTCCCAAATGTTCCTATAGAAAAATTCCCGAAAGGAAAATATAAACTATGTCGTCATTTATATGGGCTTAATCATTCACATAAAACCATGGTCCACATTTACATTTACAATTAAAGCCTATAGACATTTGTGTGGTATAAATTGAGAACTAAATTTAGTTCTGTCTGCCCAAATTGTTTCATATCAGCTACCCCATTCATAAACACGCATGGACACAGACATACACACCTTCGTCTGCGATTGTCTGCAGTGACCTTACGGTTTTCTCCCTGAGCAAAACTTCCATTAAAATGTGTTTCTAGTTGGCCTCTGCCATAAGCACAACTGTATCACGTGGGAGTGGGGACACAAACACATATTTGCTCTTTTAACATTTTCATTGATTTGTTTTTTCTTATGGCCTGGTCAGCACTTGGTCCAGATCAGAGGCCTGAAAACAACAACAACAACAAAAAAAAAACTCAGAACTAAAACCAAGTTTTTGATAGATGGAGATATTTTAAGGCGTTTGGATCTTTCCTAATGAGAGAAGCCTGGGTAGAGCACTATTTTTAGAGACATGGGGAATGCAGGAAGCTATAGGAAGCTTTGAAGTAATTAGGAAGTATGAGAGAGGGAAGCAAAAATGGGCAAAGTGCATCCGGAGATACTACAGCCGTACTTCTCAGAGCTGCCTCAGGTTAATTCACTAATCGCCTTGGCTTCAGAGCATCGCTGCTAAATTATCTCGTAATTACAGTTAGGAGGGCAGAGGTAGAAAGAGATGAGTCAAGCCATAGGCTATTTACCGGAGCTCGGGCTTCAAACACAACCAAGGAGGTAAACAAAGAGAAGAAACTGTCAAAGACTTTTTAAAAAGATATGTTTGTGTCAGGACAGGCTGTGAAGGTAGAGACAAGAGACACATGAGCAACAGAAAGGCCTTCTGTAAGGCTGGGTTGGTGTCCTTGACTGATGAGTTGGGACATGAGCAGTCACTGTCATGTGGCAATGATTTTACATCAGCAGCCCGGCATATCTGGTAGAAGCAGGAGGGAAAATGAAATATCTCCTCTGATTGAAACTGTTAGGGGATTCGTGGAAGAGGAACACAAGAGCCCAAATTGGGAGGAGACAGAGATGGTCAATTTAATCCCTGCTCTTTTGGGGAGAAAAAACTTTCTGATGAGTGCAAGAACTGGGGCCTTGTTTCACTCTTTAATAGCTCATCTTAGAAATGATACCCTTGCTTGCCTATAAAAAAAAAAAAAAAAAAAAAAAAAAAAAAAAAAAAAAACTGGTTTGAGGCTTAATTCAGAAGGACATCCCCATTTAGGCCATAAATGTTTGAAGCCTAAACTTAAAATCAAACTCGTCTTCTGTCTCTCTGCTGCACTGACAACCCCTAGGGCACTCCAAGTATTTTTATATGTATAAATTGCTTTTGCTGTACAAAAGTTTTTAAAATTCAGCCTTTGTGTCACAGAGGAATAGGTGAAAGTATTAAAAGGGTGGTAATCTCAGCAAGAGTTTTAAATTCAACTTATGTCAGGCAAACACAATTTGGTTCATGTGTTTCATGTTATCTAAGTCTCTTTTTTAAAAAAAAGAAAAGAACTCATTATGCCAGTGAAAAGCAATTTCTAATGAGACCATCACCAATAATTGTTTGTTTTAGGCTGTGAAGTGGTAGGGTACTTTCCTGCCTGGGTGGAACCAGGTAAAAATAACCATGTTTTTTCTGCATTTGCAAACAGGATAGGTGGTGATGAATAAGCTATTACATTTCAAAACAGACATTCTGATGAAGGTAGGATAACATGAAAAATGGCAATACCTTTCAAGTCCAAGAACTTGTGCAATTTAGTGGCATCTTAAATAAAATTTCAAATAATATTATTTATTTTAATAATATTGTTTAACTTTGAATAACCTTATTGCGTTTCTCCAGATGCACACCCTAACTCTTGCAGACATGACCTAATTTGTTTCTATAACATACCCAAAGTAGATACGGTAGTTTGTCTACTCAATAAACGGCAATATCCTACCTCCCAGGATTTAGCCCTGTGACAACCTCATCATTCTTGACAGAGCTGAGAAGCAGGATTTAAACAACAAAACTCGAGGCAGAATCAAAGTTGCAGCCACGGAGTCCATGCTACTAAGCAAATACGTTTTTCTCTTACGAGTGTTCTCTTAGACCTGACAAAATCTTATTTTACTGACAATTTTAACAAGTTTGTTATTTGGTTACCAAACCCACTGCCTATTAGGAAGCAGCAAATTAAAAAGGGGATGCAGCTGTGAAGACTTGCACAATGATAGCAGTTAAATGTGTCAGCAAGAAAATGGAAGGAAATCTGTAAAAAGCATAGAAAGAAACTCAAAAATCACAGGAACTAAGCTATTTAATAAAGGTAAACAGATCTACAAACTTGTATAATCATTGAAGTTAATTTGGTACTACAGTTAGTACTCCTGATGATGGTCGTAGGTCATTACAGAAGTGTTATTTTAAGTTCCATAGTTTGATCAGTTTTAAGAAAACAACCAGAGTAAATAACTGACTTAGAAGGATTTTCATCCACAAGTCATCTTTTTTTTTTTCCCCTCAAAGGGAGGTTTAAAGGTTACACTTTAGCTGTCATGTTGTTTTTGTTCATCCTAACTCATCATTCAATATTGCAAGAGAGTTTCACTTACAAAATTGAACAACTAGAATAAAGATACAGTTATTGGGTAATGAAGATGTCCAAGCTCATTTAATATATACCCAGCTTCAAAATCATCCTTTAAAAAATAAAGTCAGGGAATGTTTTTAACATGTCTTCTTGTGTCCCATGGCTAAATATATTACAGCATTTTTCTGGTATGATCAAGGTTGCAGATTAAATTCTCCATTATGGACCTGTTATGTTATTGTTTTTCTTGGCCCCCATTTATCCTCCTAAATGGCATATAACAAATAAAATTTATTTATTTATTTATTTATTTATTTATTTATTTTTGAGACGGAGTTTCGCTCTTGTTACCCAGGCTGGAGTGCAATGGCGCGATCTCGGCTCACCGCAACCTCCGCCTCCTGGGCTCAGGCAATTCTCCTGCCTCAGCCTCCTAAGTAGCTGGGATTACAGGCACGCGCCACCACGCCCAGCTAGTTTTTTGTATTTTTAGTAGAGACGGGGTTTCACCATGTTGACCAGGATGGTCTCGATCTCTTGACCTCGTGATCCACCCGCCTCGGCCTCCCAAAGTGCTGGGATTACAGGCTTGAGCCACCGCGCCTGGCCCATAAAATTTATTTCTACTTCCTAAAAAATAACCACATAATTACTGGAGTAACATCTGATTATCTGCATATTTTACAACAGCATCTTAAATAATAAAAATCCATTCATTCACTGGGTTCTGATTTCATATCTATAATGTAGATGGAATAAGAAGAGCTGGCTCAGAATGCACAACTACTGTGGCTCAGAATACACAACTACACAAGCACTGTGGCAGGCACAGTGCTAGCATCACATTATCTTGCAACAAATCTGGAGAGCCAATGTTTAGATAAAGAAACTGAAACCCATGGAGGGAGCTTGTATCAAATGTGGAATATTCTTATTTCTTTAGCATGCTGCTGGAGAGAGGGTAAAACAATCTCTGTAAATGTTTGCTAGTTGTCAACATTATGGTACACATTAGATTGAGTGACTTTCATATGGTACTCTGTTCCTCATTCAATTAATTTAGTGACTTAGTCATTGCAATAAACAGGGCAAAAGGACAGAGTCATAGTTTCAGTCCCATCTCTAAGTAGCTTCTGTGATTTTAGGCCACTATTATGTTCTCTAGGCTGTGGTATGCTCATTAAAAAAATATATATGAAGAAGAGCCTTCAAGTACCTCTGCCTAGAAGCCAACATACTCTTACCTTATTATAAATAGTGAGCATAGTTATACAGTTAACAAGTTGCTTATTACCATCAATAATTATCAGATTGTTTCAAGAGCCAAAGAAACACTGAATACAGTTAAGTAAGTAACTTTCTGTTATAAGTGATACTCATTATTATAATTGCCTTCTCTGTCGCTTTCCACTCTTCTTGGGGGTGGATAATAAGACCTTGCCAGTCCTAAGTCAGGGGTTAATGAAGGCAAATTGTGACAACTGTGTCCTTGGGATATTGTGGACATATTGCAGTGCTTGGACAAGAATGTACATCTCAAGATAACTTATATTTTTGGTTCTCCATAACAAAAGTATATTAAGAGAAAGAGTTAGCGAATACTTATGTGGCAAAACTCCGAGATAAGTCCAACTTGAAAAAGAGTTTAATTTCATATACCTATTTTGATTTAACAGGGCATTAGCATTTAGAAGACCAATCTGGATTTTATACCTCTTTTAAACAACTAAGTATAGAGAAAATAAACTTGGTGTATACGTGTATATTGTGATTTAAATTTTCTTACCAAATACTATTTATTGGCTAGTTTATAATAGCAATGTTAGTGCATAACTTGCATTGTATTTTATTTCTTCTTCACCGGTTTTTCTTGTTTTGTTAATACATTTTAATAACATGAACATTAAGTGTTTCACATGTGTTTTGTTAACTATGGAAGTCATTACATACCATTAATCTCAAAGGTAATTATGTTTTTAAATTCCAGTAATTTCTCATAGGTTTTCAGAAATAAATAGCCCTGAAAGGAGAAAAATGTGTCGGCATTTTAGTGTGTGTTGTGGTGTGTTGTCTCAGATGGGGAGGAATTTTGCATATTATTCATAGAACAATCTAATGGAAGAAGGAAAGGATAATGATATTTATTGAGAAAATAATGTACACCAGTCAGTCTCTAGTTGATATATAGTTGGTTCTAGTTGCTATTTAATGTTTTCATCATAACAATTCTTTGAACTAGGCATTATTCCTCTTTAAAAAAAGAAATAGAAGTCCTATTTATAGAAAGTAGCACATCTACAACATAATGCCGCATCAGTTCCCAAAGCAATTGAGTTTTCAACTGTATGATGCTGTCCCTTGGTATTTATTGTTAGTTGTCTTACATGGTTGACTCTGATATGAATAATTTAAGTTATTCACTTTTTATACATCTTGTAGATGTAGGGAAATGGGTGAGATGACACATACATACTTTTGATGATAAGACAAAAAATAATCAGATATTTTCTTTGCTTTACAGTCCTAGTTCTTTGCATATTTGTTGCTAGCTATACATTTCTCCTTACTTTGTTCCAGTATGCAAACATTTTGTAGGTGTATGTTGCAGAATAAGTGTGTTTACATTCCATCTTTGCAAATGAGTAAGTTTTACCTGCAGGTGTCACACATGAGCATTTCCTCTGGCTTTCTCTACTTAATGCATACTTGCAATTTGTCAGTGGCATCTGAGCATGGTATTTGTGGACTATGATTACAAACATCATCATGTATCCAAAATGTCCAATCATTTCATTTGTTCTAGAGTGCATTAAACTGTGATTTAATGAGAAATTAAACTGCTTTCTTGCTGTTTTAACCATAAAATGCCTTAGATTTATTTCAAGACACAGCTTGGGCTGGACCAAAGCTATATCTAATCTAATAGAGTCCAGCCTTTCATTTTATTTTCATAATCCCTCCATATTTGTATAAAATAAAAAAGCTAAGTAATACTGAAAGAAAAAAAAAATGAATATCTCAGTAAGACTATAGCTGATGTTAAGAATCTGTCCAAAGTGGTTAACAAGTATTGGTTTTAAAGCCTTTTTATATTTTATCCTGCATAATTTATATATCTTTATACTATGAAAACAAGGGATCTTGGAAAATTAACAATATCTGTCAAGCATTTCTATTCATGTCCAACATCTCATTTAAAAGAAAAGAAAATAGAAGTGGATTGAAAAGGTTTACTGATTTAACAGGACTATTCTACTTCTAGGATATGATTATTTCCTAAGATGCAGTTTATGTTGCATCAAAGTCCATGTTAAAGTTATTTCTTCTAGCCAGGCATGTGGTTAACATCTGTAATCCCAGCTACTTGGGAGACTGAAGCAGGAGGATGCCTTGAGACCAGGAGTTCGAGACCAGCCTGAGCCAAAGAGCGAGACCCTGATCTCTTAAAAAAAAAAAAAAAAAAGAAAGAAAGAAAGAAAAGCGCACCTATAGTCCCAGCTACTGAGTTGGGAGGATTCCCAGCCCAGGAGTTCTAGGCTGCAGTGAACTATGACAGAGTGAGATGGCTGTATCTCAAAAAAATTTTTTTTTAAGTTATTTGTTCTAAATATTATAATGGACAATGTTTCTCTTGAAATGTCTTGATAATTATCTCCTTGATTTGAATGAAGTTCTGGCATTCCAATTAAATTATTTTATCTTCAAATTATTAATAATGTAGCTTCTCTGTTACCAACCAGGGACGTGACACAGGCACATATACACAAGCACATTTAGAAAGTAAACTCATATATGGCAAGCACGCCTTCAACTCCTAATCCTTTCAGAAATAGAGTGTCTAACTTAAACCTGTTCTCCAAATAAAGTGGCCATTCTTCTTCAGCCCCACCATAACAACTCTCTCTCTCTCTCTCTCTCTCTCTCTCTCTCTCTCATACACACACACACACACACACTCACAGAGAGAGAGAGAGAGAGAGAGAGAGAGAGAGAGAGAGAAAGAGACTTCTTTGTTGTTTGTTGTCTATTAACATGAGTTATTTTGCAATAAGTATTTTCTTTGACAAAGGTCCTTTATGACAGGCTTATTCAATAAAAGGGCAATATACTTACAAGTTATCTTAGGATAAATAGTGCAGAAAAATATCTTAGGAATATTTTAGGAAATATAGCTTATGCATATGAGTGGATCATCAGTTTAGAAGAGAAATGCACTCAAGGCGAATAGGTTTTGCAGAGATTTATTTCAGGGCACTCTCCAGAGAGGGAGAGGAAGATTGGATTGAACCAAAAAGACTGTGGCAAAGAATAAGAATGTTGGAAATGTAGCATGCTTATTACAAGGGACAAGAGAGGTTGTAGGAGGGAAAGAGAAGACATATCTACGATATTTTTTACTAATTTCACAATTTTTTTCTATTTCTTAAACTGTGGTTAAATAAATAAACAAAAACATGACATAAAATTTACCATTTTAGACCAGGTGCAGTGGCTTGTGCCTGTAATCCCAGCACTTGGGGAGGCAGAGGCGGGCAGATCACAGGTCAAGAGATTGAGACCATCCTGGCCTACATGGTGAAACCCTGTCTCTGCTAAAAATTCAAAAATTAGCCGGGCGTGGTGGGATGCAACTAATTTTTGTATTTAGCCGGGAGGCTGAGGCAGGAGAATCTCTTGAACACGGGAGACCGAGGTTGCAGTGAGCCAAGGTCACGCAGCTGCACTCCAGGCTAGTGAGGAAGCAAGACTCTGTCCATCTTAAGAAAAAATTAAGTAAATAAAATTTGCCATTTTAACCTTTTTTAAGTGCATAGTTCAGTAGTGTTAAGTATATTCACAAGACAGATCTACTGAACTTTTTCGTCTTGCAAAACAAACTATACCCATTGAAAAACAACTTTCCGTCTCTCCCTCCCCACATCCAGCCACTGGCAACCATTATTCTACATTCTGTCTCTATGAATTTTATTACTTTAGATGTCTCATAAGTGGAATCATACATTATTTGTCATTTAGTGACTGGCTTATTTCACTTAACGTCCTCAAGGATCATCCACGTTGCAGAATTTTGCCCAATGTTAACTTTACCTGAATCATCTGACTTGGCTTATATGTTGTTAATCATTTCATGATAGTTGTGTGTGTGTGTTTGAAGGTGTGCATGTGTATGTGTATGTTGTACATTTAGCTATAGGTAATTTGTATTATAAAACTGTTAATAAAAATTTACACATATCATAAATATTAAAAGTTGTAAACATTTGACAGACATTTCCTCCTCTAAATTATGAAACCTTTCTTGTGGATAAAATAGGAATAGGCTCTGTTCTCTCTGCATGAATTAGTATCGTCAATTCTCAGCATCATTGGTCCTTTGCCAAAATTGGATCTCTTACCAAATCTGACTACTTTCTATTGTATAAGAGACATTAAGGAAAGGCTCTCTCCTCTCACTTCTCTTTTATCTAATCACTTGGTCATTCCATCTCAGCTCTTTCCTAGATGGTAGTTGTAAAAATTTTCTTTTCTTTTCTTTGTTTCCTTTCTTTTCCTCTCTTCTTTCGTCTCTTCTCTTCTTTTTCCTTCCTTCCTTCCTTCCACCATTTTTTTGACAAGGTCTCACACTGTCACCCAGACAGGAGGGCAGTGTCATATCACAGCTCACTGCAACATTTGTCTCCTGGACTCCAGTGACCTCCCTCCTTAGCCTCCTGAGCAGCTGAGACTACAAGTATGTGCCACCATGCCTGGCTAATTTTGGGGGAAATTTTGTAGAGACAGGATTTTTCCATGTAGCCCAGGCTAGTCTTCAATTCCTGGGTTCAAGTTATCTGCCCTCTGTCACAAAAACTTTCTTCTGTGACTTAGCCTGTTCAGTAAGCCAAACCTCACAATATTCTTAGATTTATCGTCAAAACAATTTCACTGAAACGGTTTCAATGATATATTGAGTGAATACTTACCATTTTATATTTTATACATATAATATATAATTATCCATATTTTTATCTGTAATATAAAAGAAAACATAGTATTTTTAGGTAAGAATTTATGAGTCACCTTCATTGATAATAACATTTTTATTTCTGTCTTATCTTTTAAACTCTCAGCTGATTTTCGGAGGGTTGGTCCTCTTAGGTCTTCTGTTATTTCTTCATTTCCTGCTTGTTCTACCATTTGATGATCAGTATTTCATTTGTTTTGCCATAAGCAAAACCTCTTGGATTTTCCCAAGTACCATCTAATTCTGTGTTTACTATCTCTGTTTGTAACTTTTGGATCAATCACTATGACTTCTTTCTCTCTTTAGAGATACTTGAAACACTAGCCTTTTTTTATTTGCTATATTCGCTATATTCATTTATATTCAACTTACTACTGATTCCAGATTCCCATACAATTTTTCAGTTAAGAAATAGGTCTTCCTTTCTCCAAACGGTTTTACATTAAAATTTCACTTGATTTTAACTTATAAAAATGATTATTGTTAATAGGTTATCATCAAGATTTCAGGTATTGCTTTTGGTTAGAATCTTCAAACTAATTTTTCTGAAATGCCTCACTAGGTGTTTGCTAAATTTCTTATTCCCTTTCCGAGCAATTGGATTTTACTTACATTATTTTCACAATACTGTAACACATATAGTACATTTTATCTTTAAACCTTCCCCAGGTAAAGTTCACAGAAAAAAAAAAATGTTCAAATGATAAGTTTAGGCTGACAAGTATTGAGGGCCACACAAATAGAACTAACTGCTGTCTTGTTGAGAATTATTTATTTCTAATTTTCTCTCTTCTGAAACTATTGCCCCTCTTTGCTAGCATCAGCTGTCAATCTACAGGCACTATCTACTCATACTGGAAAGACTGTGGTCAAACAACAATACCATGCATATCAATAATACACACACTGCTACCCTAGCGGCCACACAACACTCCCTGCAGTAAGAACACACACAGCAGCAGGAACAACTTGTGTACCACATGAATTCCTTGTTTTCTTCAGATTGCTTTCATTCTTGAATGATACAGTTTAAATGTGTGAACTGATTCACGATCAATGCCCCGTTTGGTCAATACATTGAGGCAAAGAACATCAAATTGACAAAGAGAGGAATACAACCTTACTTCTTAGAGGAAGGCCATTTTTAAAAATAAAGATAACCTATTATGATAATTCCTGAGATAAATATATGAGGAAATCTGAATTCTTAAACCAGTGAACATATTTTAATTTTTAGAGATTCCCTTAGGGAAAGAAAAATTGAGAAATGAAGGTTGTTCATATATTTCACATTGCTCTTTTGAATTAGAAACCTGTAACAATTCATTCCATCTGTATTTTCCATATATATTTTTTTTTAATCTTGAGCCATCCTTGTGGTAAAATTTTAGCTAGCAAATAAAGTGATGAAATATTTAAAAAGTAAAACAGCAATAGCTATAGAATAGTTATAGCTGACTTTATAGAGCTAAGAATAGTTATAAAGCCAGCTGCCCTACATATATTGTAGGACACAAATGTTTGGAATGTAATGAATGACAAAGAAAAGGGAAAAACTGCTGAACCTAGTGTCTCTGAATGTCATTATAAAGACATGATATGCCAAGCACATGAATTAAAGGCTTGAGACTCCTTGGAGGGTTGAAGCATTGTAATTATCTATAACTCAGTGTTAAAGAAGATGACTATTTTTCAGACCCAATTTTTTTCATGAATAGATTATTTTTTAAAGAAATATTCATGTTTTAGGGAAGGCTATTTTAGACTGTTTGCTGCTTGGTGGTTGAACTTGAAAATATGATGATATACAAAGAAAACCTAAGTATCTCCCATGAAGGTATTTTATCTGGTCATTACTTTAAAGGTTTTACCCACCTATCCTCCCACCCATCTAGATAGGTGTTTTGATACAAAAAATTATGTCATCAATATCTGTATGTATCAGAAAAACAAACTACTAGTCAAGAAGTGGGATGGGAAAAGTCACTGGGGAGCTTAAAATGTATTACCTAAGGCAAAATTGTTTTTAAACAATTCTCATATGGAAGCAGATGAGCTGGGGATTGAAGATTATCCTAATAGGCAGAAATCTTTTCCATTATCAGGAGCAGTGTCAGGGAGATAACAGGTTTTAGTGGAGAGAAGAAAATGCACGTTTGTGAAAGTTCATAGAGAGTGCTTCAGCCTGGAAAACAAAAAGCCTTATTTGCATATGATACTACCTGAGACAATGAACAGCCTACAATCCATGATCATCATCAGTTTTTAAACAGTTTGGTGTGACATGTAGACACATATCTGAATACCTGATACATTTAGATGAGAGGTGTTAAACATTGAAGCAGAGGCATTCCGATAACTAATATAAACAGTAAGACCTGCTGAGTTTGTCTGTGCTCTGAAGCCCAAACGCTAATCTTTTTACATTTCAATGTGTAATTACTGCCTTCTCTCATTTGGATAAGCATCATTGAGATCTTGAGTGCAGTTCTTTCTCTTTATCTGTGAAACTTCAGTGACTTTAGTATAAACAACAAATGTCTTATTTTCAAAACTCTAAGGTGTTTGCAGTGAAGTTTTGTGCTTTGTGCAGGCTGCTGTGTTTAGTTTGACTTGTTTGGGAAGTTTGTAATAGAAGAAATGGTTTTGGTTTGCTTAAGTAGTATGTCTATGGCTCTTCAGGTTCCTGTTATTTTCATATGGTCTTTCAGAGGATCTAAGGATCTGTTGGCTCCATCTAGGGAATATGAGGAAGTAGGAAGACTCTAAAGTTTATCCTGACATATTTGGAGCCATGAAATTAGTTTCAAAACATTAATATTTCTCAGTCCACACCAGAGTTCCCTAAAAAAATGTGGTAACAAAAAATGTGGTAACAAGGACAAAAATGCTTCTTTCTTTCTTTTCTTTTTTGAGACGGAGTTTTGCTCTTGTTACCCAGGCTGGAGTGCAATGGCGCGATCTCGGCTCACCGCAACCTCTGCCTCCTGGGTTCAGGCAATTCTCCTGCCTCAGCCTCCTGAGTAGCTGGGACTACAGGCACGCACCACCATGTGCAGCTAATTTTTTGTATTTTTAGTAGAGACAGAGTTTCACCACGTTGACCAGGATGGTCTCGATCTCTTGACCTCGTGATCCACCCGCCTTAGCCTCCCAAAGTGCTGGGATTACAGGCTTGAGCCACCGCGGAAAAATGCTGATTAAGTTGATCACGTTATTTAAAGAGCACGTACTTTTATGTGTCTTAAAAGCACATTGATAGTGCTCTGCAAAATTGGAGTTTAGTTACATCCAAGAAGTTGCCATTGTAATTAATTCATCAATGAGTTTGCAGTCTAAATCATGTAATCCAGGAGAAATGGCCAAGTCTTTCCTTACTGCATCCATGTAATGTAATTTATTTTACTTAAAAATAAAATCTGTGTATGTGCATAGAAGACTCATTTTGTGGATCTAAATTAGTACCTAAAATGATAACTTTTTTTAATGTCTACATTTCTAATTGAGGTTTTATGGAAAGTGATTAAGGATTACTAGTCAAAGTATCTTGAATACCAGTGCTCAAAGCCAGAAGAATTTGGTGACAAGGTCAAATGTTTCTTACTCCTGAAATTGAAACAATAAAGAAGTAAAACCTGATTTGTTTTCCCCGTGAGATTAAGAATACACGGTCAGGAGTGGTGGCTCACATATGTAATCCTAACACTTTGGGAGGCCGAGGCGGGTGGATCACAAGGTCAAGAGATTGAGACCATCCCAGCCAACATGGTGAAACCCCGTCTCTACGAAAAGTACAAAATCAGCTGAGCATGGTGGCGTGCACCTGTAATCCCAGCTACTCAGGAGGCTGAAGCAGGAGAATCACATGAACCCAGGAGGCGGCGGTTGCAGTGAGCTGAGGTCGCTGCCACTGCACTCCAGCCTGGCAACAGAGCAGAGACTACATGTAAAAACAAAACAAAACAAACAGAAAAAAAAAAAAAGAATACACTTAAGCAAATAACAAGTGATTATGGTGATTAAGAATACACTTAAGAAAGAAAATGACTAAATTCAACACCAAATTTTATGAATTTGAACTCAACACTCAGATTTTATGCTAGTCTGTTCTGCTCACCTTCCACCCCCCCCGGGTTCTGATTTATTATGAGTCCATATATGCCATATTAATGCAGTCTTTCAGTACTCATAACGTCCTTGCCTCTGACTGTACCATGGTGTATCTTGACACTCCCCATTGACTTCTCTGGGCTTTCTTCTTTCTTTCAAATAAATAGAGGTTGAAGATCTTCTTTTTAAATATTCAAAATGGTCAGTGGCTCTCCTGGAGGAAAATGAGTGAGCCAAAGTCCCTTTAGTTGATGATTTCATTTTACTGTGGTTGTGAATGTGATAAATGCACCTGTCTCTAGAGAAACTGCCAGCTTTGGGGAGTGCAAATGTGACTGTAACTGCCTCGATTTCAGTGAATTATTATTCGCTGAATCTGTTCTGCTTGTACTGGGATAGTTTGTGCAGAGACTGTTTACAGCTGTGTTTAGAAATAAGAAGAGTAAATATAAATTGTCATTGATGGAAAAGAAAAAGCCAATCTATGTATAGGTATATCCAATATAGTATTGTTTGTTTCTGGTTAATATTTAGAATGCCACTGGTTAAAGTATATCTGCATAATTAATAATCCGTATTGTTTCATGAATACACCATAAAGAGGATCTCCTGAGACTGATTTGAGTTTTCTGGAAACTCAACCCATCATGTATTGCAAATGTATTGCTTGCAAGTTAGTTCCCTTAGATGTTGCCCTGGGAATTATAGAATTACATTTTGACACACCGGTTCATTTTACTTATGGGTACTTTTGCACATACACAGAAACCTTTACCTAAGTTTCTTCCTCTCTCTAGGGCTTCCTTCAAAATGTTCCTTACTTATTACTTCTTCAGGCAGGGTGTATTGGTTCTTGCTGTTATAATCTAAAATTGCACCAGTCAACAGGGCATTGAAGTAAATGAATTTGAGTTCAAAATGAAATATTTTAGTTTGGGAATTTTTCATTTTTCTATCATAGCTTTTGAGTATGGATAAATTGGTAACATTTCTAATATGTATGAACTCAGTACTAAATACCAATGATTAGGCCTTTGGGTATATACATATAAGAGGCCTAATGGAATACATGGTCACTTCTCGTCTAGACATTCACTGTGCTCTAGGAGATTTTCTTCGAGCAAAGATGGAAAGATGGTGGACAGTGACCGATTTCTTTCTCCTCCCTCCCTCCCTTCCTTCCTTTCTCTTTTTTGAAAGTTAAAAAGTAGGCCAGGTGTAGTGGCTCATGCCGTTAATCCCAGTACTTTGGGAGGCTGAGGCAGGTGGATTGCCTGAGCTCAGCAGTTTGAAACCAGCCTGGGGCACATAAAGAAACCCCATCTCTACAAAAAAATCCAAAAACTTAGCTGGGCATGGTGACAGGTATCTGCAATCCCAGCTACTGAGGAGGCTGAGGCAGGAGAATTGCTTGAACCCAGAAGCAGAGGTTGCAGTGAGCCAAGACTGTGCTACTGTACTCCAGCCTGGGTGACGGGTAGAGACTACCTCAAAAAAAGAAAAAGTAAAACATAGTTAACAGACATTTAATAAACAACAAATTATGGTACCTCCCCATACTAAATAATTAAGCATAAAGGTTGTATAATACCTAAATGCTTGAATCTTCTTATATACCTATTTACAAGATGCAGTCTTCATTGTGGTCAAGATTCAGGGTCTGGTCTTAGGACACCTGGCTTACATCTTGACTCTGCCACTCAGGTGAGTGACATTAGCCAGGCTCCCTAGACTTTAAATCTGTCTTCATCTGGGGATGGTAGTGATAATACCAATATCATGGGTTTGTTGAGGGTTATATAACACGTGGATAATAAAATAAACTGCTTAGCACGATACCTAGCAGTGCTAAGTGTTCAATAACTGTTAAACATTACTAAATTAGATGTCCTAGGTTTTCTTCAACAGCCTAGCAGATTTCTGTTTGCACTACCAGGAGCCCTTGCCTGAGCCTAGAGGACTCCACCAGGCATTCTGATAGCGACACCGTGCATCTTGCCTAGTGGTTTTTTGTTGTTGTTTTGTTTTGTTTTGTTTTGTTTTGAGAGAAGGGTTCAGGCAAGAGTAAAAGTAGCAGTCTCAGCTTTTTCAACTTCCTCGAAGCCTTGTCATCTCTGGCTGGGAAGTCGAGTTGCAGATAATTCTCCTAAAGGGTCACAGTACTCAGGAGACTAAAGGTCAAGGTTTGAAAGCACACAAGAAAGAAGGATCCCTACTTACCATTATGGAGGGGAAAAAAACACACTTGAAGGCCACACAAAAGATAGCACACTTATTTAGAAAACGCTAAATTCAAAATAATCTCCTGAACTCAGAATCGATAGGTCAGGGTAGATACCCTAAGTAAACACATGAAGTCTTCGTTAATTGTTCACCTATTAAATACAATTTTAAATGAACTGATTATGTAGAGCAATGTTTTCCCACATCACCCTGATAAGAGTCATTTTTAGTGCTCTGTAAATATAGCTTCCCTGGAGATTAATCCCATCAATTAATTCAGTGGGTCTGATAGCCAGTAATTTGGAAATTTTCTTTTTTACAAATGCCTCCTGATAATGATTAAGTCCAAGAAAATTTGGGAAAAGCTGATCTGGGACATGACTTTCAGTTTCCTTTGCAGCTTTTGTGTCTTTAACTACTGAACATCCTAGAGATGATCCTACTGCAAAGTCTTGTTCAATCCAGGAAACTAAGTCTTTTGAATATTTGGTTTAATAAAGTCTCCTCCGAAGCATCTCAAATCCTTTGTTTTGATTATTTCCATTTCTGGTCCATCCCTTCTAGATCACATTTTTCTTGAAAAGCTCAGCTTCTGTTAATTGAGATGTAGCAATCTAAGCAAATCATTTTAAAAATAACTGGTTTCTTATTAAAGGAATGTGACATTTAATGGACTTTGCTTACTTCTGTCTTACTCCCTTTTCTCCTGAAACTTGTTGAGAACCGACTCAATATTCTAGCCTCTCCACCTTTACTCTTATACTTACCACCTGGTGCATGCCAGTCTGAATCTCATCGTTTTCTTTAACCAATCCAAATCTCTTTCGCCTCCCAGACAAGATACTATCCTCTTCTTTCAAGGTCATTGTCTTAGAAAGACAACCGATGATGTAGGGGACCGAAAAAAATTTTGAGGGATATCTCACCCTCCTGTCTGAGGTCGTCATTGACTCTGAGTCAGAGCTTCAAGTTTGTGAGGTTAGGAGATCTTCAGCCCCTTTGTCTTCATCCTGGTCTTGCACATCTCTGGTAATCATGTCCCGTCACAGGGCATAGCCGGCCACATATTCTATGACCATGGCTTCAGGGACAGCAGGGCTGTGCTTGCCCATCACCATGCCCAACTCTAAATCCAGCCGTGGTGGTGTAGGTTGGCTGTGGTGGACGGAGGATGCTGAGCCCTCAGGGAGGAAGGTCAAGAACACGGACTCGATAAGCACCGTGCTGAGCATCCCCTTAGTGTGCTGTCTAGTTCTTCCCCATGCAAACAATGTTCTTCCCCCACTCGTAGAAGCAGGACAGTGGCCTCGGAGCCAGGAGCTAGCCAGTCACCTTTGGAGTCACATAGACTGATTTCTTTAGAGTCTTAGCTAAACACTTTTAAAATAGATGGTCTATTTTTCCCCTTTTATGTATGCAATTATCACCAGGAAAATTGTAACTATACTGAATAGTATGGGCTTTTCAATTGGGCAGATACTTTATTTACAATATCTGGGCTCTATGGAATATTCTCCAAAATTCTGGAAATCACTATGACTAAGGCTGGGATGTAAGAAGCTCTGTATTTCTTCCTGCCTTGATTTCCTACCTATAACATGAGTATAACAGTGATATGATAGTTTATGAAGATTGACTAAGAAACAACTTATGTCCTGCCAGGAGAATACAGTAATCCTGCTTTAGAAACACTGAATTTATTGAAGTCACAAAACTAAAATTTAATGCATGAATGTAGCAAGTTGTTAAATGGTGTCCTTATGATCTGCAGGAGGTAATACACCATCACATGTTCCAAGGGTTCACAGGAAAAGAATCATTGAATCCTGTAGCTGCAGGGGACTTTCCAGGGAGTCTTTACAAATGCCTTCCAGGTGTTTGGATGCCCTCTATCATATCCAGTCATGAGGAAATATTTGTGTCATGGCACAGTGATCATTACTCCCCAGCACAGCTCAATCCACTTCTGGACTGTTCTAATTGTTGGAATAATATTTTGTATGTAAGTCAATTTCCCATCTATTAATTTATTAGATATTTATTTAAAACTGACCATATTCTAGGAACTGGGCCAAATGAAGAAGAGTAGTGAATGAATACAGGAATCACCCTTGATTTGAGGGAATATTTGCCCTGGTAGTGTAGGTCACCCCTATTGTGGTGATAATTCCCCCAAATCGTACATCATCAAAAGAGAAAACAAACACACACACACACACACACACACACACACACACACACACACACACTTCATTCTCTTTTGGATGTTTTTATTCAAGGATTTGAAAAGATTTGGATGATCTTCCTTTTTTCGCCCTAGGCAATCTGGCCTATGTTACTACTTTAAAAATTGAGAATACATTTAAAAATCACCAAATTTTCAATAGTCACCAATGATGACTATTTCAGTTGCAATTATAATTAAGTGTTCAAGGAAACACTTATAACTTAAATTTAACATCTAAATCTTACATCTTTAATTGAAAAATTAATGTAATAAATGATCAATTAGATTCTCTAGTATTAGCAAATAACTCAGAGGTAGCTGGGCATGCTGGCTCCTGTTTGTTATCCCACCACTCTGGGAGGGTGAGACAGGAGGATTCCTTGAGGCCAGGAGTTCAAAACCAACCTGGGCTACACAGCAAGACTCTGTCTCTCTAAAAAATTTAAAAAAAAAAAAAAAAAAAAAGCAAAACTGAGTGTTCATGTATGCATCAAAGTTAGACTGAATTTTTTTTTTTTTTTTTTTTTTTAAGATGGGCTCACTTTGTTGCCTAGGCTGGGGTGCAGCAGCAGGATTATAGCTCACTGCAGCCTTGATTTCCTGGGTTCAAGTGATCCTCTCACTTCAGCCTCTCAACTAACTGAAACCATAGGCATATGCCACTACACCTGGCTAATATTTTTAATTTGTTTTTCTTAATTTATTCCAAAAAAAAAAAACCCTAATGGAATACATGTGCTGATCATGCAGGTTTGCTACATAGGTATATGTGTGCCACGCTGGTTTGCTCTGTCTACTGACCTGTCCTCTAAGTTCCTTACCCTCATCTCCCACCCACTAACAGGCCCGGTGTGTGGTGTTCCCCTCTCTGTATCCATGTGTTCTCAGTGTTCAACACCCACTTATGAGTGAGAGCATGTGGTGTTTAGTTTTCTGTTCCTTTGTTAGTTTGCTAAGGATGATGGCTTTCAGCCTCACCCATGTTCTTGCAAAGGACCTGAACTCGTACTTTTTTATGGCTGCATAGTGTTCCATGGTGTATATGTACCACATTTTCTTTATCCAGTCTGTCATTGATGACGTTTGGGTTGGTTCCTTGTCTTTGCTACTTTGTCAATAGTACTGCAATAAATATATGTGTTCATGTGTCATTATAGTAGGATGATTTACATTCTTTTGTGTATATACCCAGTAATGAGATTGCTGGGTCAAATGATAATTCTGATTATAGATCCATGAGGAATTGCCATACTGTCTTCCACAATGGCTGAACTAATTTACATTTCCACCAACAGTGTAAAAGTGTCCCTATTTTTGGCCAGCCTTGCCAGCATCTGTTGTTTCCTGACTTTTTAATAATCATCATTCTGACTGGCATAAATTGGTGTCTCATTGTGGTTTTGATTTGCATTTCTCTGATGATCAGTAGTGTTGAGATTTTTTTCATGTTGTTGTCTGTGTAAATATCTTCTTTTGAGAAGTGTCTGTTCATATCCTTTGCCCACTTATTGATGGGATTGTTTGTTTTTTTTCTTGTAAATATGTTTAAGTTCCTTGTAAATTCTGGATATTAGAGCTTTATCAGATCAGTAGATTGCAAAAGTTTTCTCCCATTCTATAGGTTGCTTGTTCACTCTGATGAGTTTCTTTTGCTGTGCAGAAACTCTTTAGTTTAATTAGATCACATTTGTCAATTTTGATTTTTGTTGTAATTGCTTTTGGCTTTTTTTGACATGAAGTATTTGCCCATGTCTGTGTCCTGAATGGTATTGCCTAGTTTTCTTCTATAATTTTTATGGTTTGGGGTTTTATGTTTAACTCTTTAATCCATCTGGAGTTAATTTTTGTATAAGGCATAAAAAGGAGTCCAGTTGCAGTTTTCTGCATATGATTATCCAGTTTTCCCAGCACCATTTACCGAATAGGAGATTCTTTCCCCATTGCTTGTTTTTGTCAAGTTTGTTGAAGATCAGATGGTGGTAGATGTGTGGTGTTATTTCTGAGGTCTCTGTTTTGCTCCATTGTCTATACATCTGTTTTGGTACAAGTACCTTGCTGTTTGGTTACTTGTAATATAGTTTGTATATATATATATATATATATATATATATATATATATAGAGAGAGAGAGAGAGAGAGAGAGAGAGAGAGAGAATGAGAGAGAGAGAGAGAGAGAGTGTGTGTGTGTGTGTGTGTGTGTGTGTGTGTGTGTTAGTATAATAGTATAAGCTTATAGTATGGTAATATAGGCTTGTAGTATCATTTGAAGTCAGGTAGTGTGGTGTCTCCATCTTTGTTCTTTTTGCTTAGGATTGTCTTGGCTGTATGAAGTCTTCTTTGATTCCATATGAAAGTTGAAGTAGGTTTTTCTAATTCTGTGAAGAATGTCAATGGTAGTTTGATGGGAATAGCATTGCCTCTGTAAATGACGTTGGACAGTAGGGCCATTTTCATGATATTGAGTCTTCCAAACTGTGAGGATGGAATGTTTTTCCATTTGTTTGTATCCTCTCTTATATCCTTGGGCAGTGATACGTAGTTCTCCTTGAAGTGGTGCTTCACATCCTTTGTTAGCTGTATTCCTAGGTATTTTATTCACTTTGTAGTCATTGTGAATGGGAGTTCATTCATGATTTATCTCTCTGCTTGCCTATTGTTGGTGTAATGGAATGTTTGTAATTTTTGCACATTGATTTTGTATTCTGAAACTTGGCTGAAGTTGCTTATGAGTTCAAGGAGTTTTGGGGCTGAGATGATGTGGTTTTCTAAATGTAAAATCATGTTATCTGCAAACAGAGACAATTTGATTTCCTCTCTTCCTATTTGAATACGATTTATTTGTTTCTCTTCCCTCATTGCCCTGTCCAGAACTTCCAATACTATGTTGAATAGGAGTGGTGAGAGAGAGCAGCCTTGTCTTGTGCTGGTTTTCAAAGGGAGTGCTTCCAGCTTTTTTCTGTTCAATATAATATTGGCTGTGGCTTTGTCATAAATAGCTCTTATTATTTTGAGATATGTTCCATCAATACCTGGTTTATTGAGAGCTTTTAACATAAAGAGAAGTTGAATTTTATTAAAGACATTTTCTGCGTCTGTTGAGATAATCATGTGGTTTTGGTCTTTGATTCTGTTTATGTGATGGATTACATTTATTGATTTGCACATATTGAACCAGGCTTGCATCCCAGGGATGAAGCCAACTTGATCATGGTGCATAAGTTTTTTGATGTGCTGCTGGATTCAGTTTGCCAGTATTTTACTAAAGATTTTTGCATCAATGTTCATCAGTGATATTGGCCTAAAGTTTTCTGTTTTTGATGTGTCTTTTCCCTGTTTTGCTATCAGGATGATGCTGGCTTCATAAAATGAGTTTTTCCTTTTTCGTTGCTTGTAATCGTTTCAGAAGGAATGATACTAGATCTTCTTTGTATTTCTGGTAGAATTCAGCTGTGAATCCGTCTAGTCCTGAGCTTTCTTGGCTGGTGGACTATTAATTACTGCCTCAGTTTCAGAACTTGTTAGTATAGGTCTGTTCATGGATTTAACTTCTTCCTGGTTTAGTCTTGGGAGGGTGTATATGTCCAGGAATTCGTCCATTTCTTCTAGATTTTCTAATTTATTTGAATAGCGATATTTATAGTATTTATTGATGGGAGTTCGTATTTCTGTGGGGTCAGTGGTGATATACCCTTTGTCATTTTTTATTGTGTCTATTTGATTTTTCTCTCTCTTCTTTTTTATTAGTCTAGCTAGTAGTCTATCTGCTTTGTTGATTTAAAAAAAAAAAAAACAGTTTCTGGATTCATTAGTTTTTTGGAGGGTTTTTTTTTATGTCTCTCCCTCCTTCAATTCTTCTCTTGACTAATTTTTCCTTCATTTTGACCATGGAGAATCTGATTATTATGTGTCTTGGGGTTGATCTTCTCATGGAGTATCTTAATGGTGTTCTGTGTATTTTCTGAATTTGCATGTTGGCCTGTCTTGCTAGGTTGGGGAAGTTCTCCTGTATAATATCCTGACGTGTGTTTTCCCACTTGTTTCCATTTTCCTCATCTCTTTCTAGTACTCCAATCAATCGTCAGTTTGGTATTTTTATGAAGTCCCATGTTTCTTGGAGGCTTTGTTCATTCGTTGTCATTTGTTTTTTTCTCTTATCTGTTTATTTATATCTTATTATTTGTCTTATTTCAGCAAGGTGGTCTTCAAACTCTGATATGTTTTCTTCTGCTTGGTTGATTCAGCTGTTGATACTTATGTTGAGTATGATTCATGAAGTTCTTGCACTGTGTTTTTCAGCTCCATCAAGGTTGTTCCCCCCCCACCGCCCCACCCCATACTGGTTATTCTAGTTAGCAATTCCTCTAACCTTTTGTCAAGGTTCTGAGTTTCCTTGCATTAGGTTAGGATATGTTCCTTTAGCTCAGCATAGTTTATTATTACCCATCTTTTGAAGCCTACTTCTGTCAATTCATCCATCTCATCCCCCATGCGGTTCTGTGCCCTTGATGGAGAGTCATTGCAATCATTTGGAGAAAAAGAGATACTCTTGCCTTTTGAGTTTTCAGAATTTTTTCCTTGATTCTTTCCCATCTTTGTGAGTTTGTCTAGTTTCAGTCTTTGAGGCTGCTGACCCTTGGATGGGGTTTTTGTGGGGGCCTTTTATTCTTGTTGTTGATGCTGTTGTTGCTTTCTGCTTGTTTGATTTTCTTTCAATATTTAGGTCCCTATTCTGTAGTGCTGCTGCAGTTTGCTGGGGGTTAAGCCCTATTCATCTGATTCACTCCTGTGCCTGGAGATGTCACTCAAGCAGGCTGGAGAGCAGCAAAGATGGGTGACTGCTCCTTCTTCTGGGACATCTGATCTCAAAGGGCACCAACCTGATGCCAGTAGGATTACTCCCATATAGGGTGTCTGGCAAACCCTGTTGGAAGGTCTTATGCAGCTGGGTGTCACGGGGTACAGGAGCCATTTAACAAAGCACTTTGTCCCTTGGTAGAGGGGATGTGCCTTGCTGTGGGGAAAGCCACTTGTCTGGGCTGCCTGGATTCCTCAGAACTACCAGGAGGAGAGGCGAAGTCTGCTGGTCCACAGAGAATGTGGCCATCCCTCCTGCTAGAGGCTCAGGCCCAGGGAGATCTGTATTCTGTCCCTGGGCCTCTGGCTGGAGTTATTGGTGTCCTTGCAGAGAAACTCCACAAAATGTGGAAGGCTAGGTCAGGGTCAGGCCTGAAGGGGCACCCTGGCCGCAGACTACCACAGCTGGTGTGTTGGGCTGTGGGGACACATCTTGGTACCCAGCAGTCCAGCGTCCCTGGCTCCAGCAGGAGAAAAGTGCAGCCTGAAGCTATAGAGATGGGTGCCACCCTTCCCTCACCCAGGGAGCTTAGCATGTTAGGCAGTTGGGAGTCCCAGTGCTGGCTGCTGCCTGTCCCTCAAGGAGCTCGAATGACTTAGACAGCAGACAGCTGCAGCTGTCCTCTAGCAGGAGGGATGGCCGCATTCTCTGTGGACAGCTGCAGCTGCAGCCAGCACTGGTCACCCATCCCCCTGGGGAGATCAGTAACTGTAAGCAGATTGCAGCTGAGAGGCTGTAAGTTCTGGAGTTGGGATGCTATGTCCTGGTGGTGTGGGTTCACGAGTGGGATGTTCTGGTTTGTGAGTTCCACAGTTCAGTGGAAAAAAATACTGTTTCCCTGGCTGGGTAGCATGCTCACTCACTCCCTTCATGGTTGGGGAGTGGATTCCCCTGCCCCTTGTGGCTTTCAGGTGGGCCACCACACTACACTATTCCTCCTTTTCTCCATGGATCACACCAATTTTCTGGTCAATTTTGATAAGAGAACGTGGATACTTTGGTTGGCAGTGAAGGATTCACACACTTACTATGTTTAGTTTCAGTGGGAGCCTCTGAGAGCCACTGCTTCTAGTCAGTCATCTCGGCCCCGCCCCCCTTAAATATTTTCTTGAGATAGTCTTGTTATATTGCCCTAGTTGGTTTTGAACTCCTGGGCTCAAGCAATTCTTCTGTCAATGTCCCACAAAGTGCTGAGATTACAGGCATGAACCACTGTATCTGGCCCTTTTAAAATATCTTACAAATATTTTAAAATGCCATCTGTAAGAACATATGTGAAAAATTAAATTTAAAAGACTGTGTTCTCAATTTTTCTCACTTGCTTTCTCAGATGTGCCTTCATCTCATATGTCCTTCAAAGTAGCCCTTGACTGAATTATTTATTTTTTTAATGATAACATCAAGCGAGAAAAAATAAAGTTCAGATCAGACTAGTTAACACTTGTTAATTTGGCATTTTCCAGCCAGCCAACTTTAAAAATGCTTTGGATTATCAATCAGTCCAGATAACTTCACCATTAAAAAGAAAATCTGAATCCAGCTTGTTCTGTAGTATTTTAATGTTGTTAAAACAGATTTCCATTATTCCATACACAGAGCATTGTTACATCCAATAATACAATTGAGACATTACAGAATCTAAAATTTTGCCCTACTTTTGAAAAATCATTATCTATAAGACCAATCCCTCCCTCTCCAGGCCCAAATAAACCTCTCCTGATATTTCAGGGATGTTTTGAGCTTTCATTAAGTGATAACTTTTGTTTTTCAAGTGTTTATGATAATCTACATTTTTTTTTTCTCAACTGGAATGCCTTTTACTTTTCTAAAAATGCAATTTTCTGAGTTTTCTAGCACCTGCTCAAAATCCCCCTTTTCAGTGAAGTTTTTTCTAACCCCCATCTCTTAACACAAGCTAGATAAACCTTACCCTTTTTGAGACATTGCAGCGAATTTTCCTCTCCCTCTTAAATGATATTTAGCATTTCCTGAGTTGTTTTCAAATGAACTCCTACTGAGATGATATTTGTTAGACTCTGTATCTGATTTATTTTCCTTTCTCCAATTAGATACTACAATGTCCTACATACATTTAGTACCAAATAAATGTGATGACTGGGCATGGTGGCTCATGCCTGTAATCTCAGCATTCTGGGAGACCAATGCGAACAGATCACCTGAGGTCAGGAGTTTGAGACCAGCCTGGCCAACATGGTGAAACTCTGTCTCTACTAAAAATACAAAAAAAAAAAAAAAAAGAAAAAAAAGAAAAAAAGAAAAGAAAAAGCTGGCCATGTTGACACACACAGACCTGTGATTCCAGCTGCTCGGAAGCTGAGGCAGGAAAATTGCTTGAACCCAGGAGGTGGAGGTTTCAGTGAGCCGAGATTGTGCCACTGCACTCCAGCCTGGGTGACAGAGTAGGACTCCATATCAGATAAATAAATAAATAAGAAATAAATGTTTGATGAATGACTAAATGAACAAAGTAACATATAGAAAAAATTATGTTACCTTTTGCTTAACATAAGTATATAGTTAGTTTGTCCAAGTAGTTATATATTTCACAACATATTCCATATCAAGGATATCAAAGATTTGTAGCTTAAGCTATTTAAAAGCTTTTATTTGCAACATTGAATTCTTGTTTCCTTAACTCATGATCAAATGCTGAATTCTGATGGATATACTGTGGGACTCTTTATTTTTCAGGTGGTTAGTTGTCTTCATGGTAAATAACTTCTTTCTTATATTAAACCTATTTCTCATGTTCAGGAAATAATTCAACTAATGTTACTTTCTTGAGGCACTCAGGCAGAAATAGAATCCTACATCTATTATAGAGTTGTCTCTAACCTTCCTTTTTAAATGATCATATGTGTAGTGACTTTTTTTATTTTGAAAACCATGTAAATCTCATGGGAAAATATGTGTAAAATTATTTTGACATTCTTAAGTCCTATAATATTGTGATTTTACTAGCCAGTCCCTCCTTCATGCTCCAACTTTATCCTGCCCTTATGTCCAAGCTTCTTTCCTTATTATGTTTTCGTTTCTGCATTTAATAGAATGGAAGGTCCTTAAGCAGCAAGCATGTCTTAACTATTTGTCTTTATGTCTTTATTGATTCTGGACAGTTGTTTGCTTTCAGTAAATGCTTGTTGAAAGTCTGAATAACATGGAAGCTTTGAAACAAGTAACAAAATCCTTAGCCTGTGAATGAAGTAGTTATTTTTAGGTAGATGTTTTCTTTCCTTAACAGTTTTATACATAATTATTGTAATTCTTCTTGGATAATATTGTCTTCAGAATGAAAAAACATTATCTTCAATTTGTGAATCTCTAAAGTGATTATACACATGGTCTTCAAAGTTTCCTTTCTTATGCCTTGGATGATATTGCGTAGTCAAGGAAATACGGAGTTATGTTCAATCAAACTTGCCCCTTTTACAAGTTTTATTTATAACAACAAACAGAATAGAATTATAAGTGAATTATACTAAAATAATTCCCTCCTTTTTTCTGATTTATGGAGTATTTCATGATCTTGCCTATGTAAGAGTGCTGGCTGTTGCTGGCCAGATTGAAGCAATTAAGACAACCTTTAGTGAACTATAATTGTTAAAAAATAATATCATCTCTTTAATACTAAGCAAGTTCTGTTCAACGTGATTTTATTTATAGGAATTTATTTTATTTTTAATTTTTTTGAGAGGTAGCAGTATCATTCCCTTGTCCAAACTAGAGTATAGTGGCATGATCATACCTCACTGCAGCCTCAAACACCTGGGCTCAAGTGATCCTCCCGTCTCAGCATCCTAAGCAATGGAACAACAGGTGCATGGCACTGCCCCCACCTAGGAGTTTATTTATAATCAGTAAGAATACTTAATAGAAAGAGGATGTGGTATTTGCATTTCTTAGATAAGAAAATTAAAACAAGACAGGTTAGAGATTTTATATTTATATGATAGTCACATTTCACATGAAGTTACTCATACTCAATACCACACATAATTAAAAACAAATACCAAAAAAGAATGGTAGATATATTTGCATTCCAGTTACACTGATAGAAGATATGTAGTTCACCATTATTCTGTCTTCCAGATGTAAAATTAAACTATTCTTATTTTTTAATTTTATGGGAATGCTCGCAATTGTGTTTTTGTGAATAAAATCAGTATTTCTACTTTATGTAGTTATTAGCATGTCTGATTTTATATAATTTAATTTACTATAAGTGGAAGTTACATTGTTTCTTTAATTATTTCTCCTCTTTGACAGCTTAGGTGTGTATTTGGCAGAGTTTTAATTTCCCAATCTGCCCTTTTTTGTTGCTGTTTCTGTGTTCAGGAGGGTATTGTGGGATCACTTTGCCAGTTCTTTTGTTGTTGTTGTTGTTGTTGTTGTTGTTGTTGTTTTGTTTTGTTTTGTTTTGTTTTCTGAAATGTGGCTTAGTGGGTTGACAAGGAACAGTAATTATTAAGGTATTTTAATACCTTTTCTGCCAGATGTGTTATTAGTGGCAGGTGATTTTCAGCTAGAAATACCTATATTTGAATCCACATAAGGTCATTCTTTGGACCTTTAGGCAAGTTATAACCTCTCTTATAAAACAAGAAAAGCAGCTCATGACTTGGAAAAATGTCATGTGAATTAGATAAAGAAATGAAAAGTGCCAGGCAGAGTGTCTGGCAAAAAGCTGGTGTCCAATAATGTTCTTTATATTTTCAATTATGATTGACCTTAAGGAACTGTTATTTTCAGAAGCACAGCAAGAAGATATGAAAGTCAACAATGATGAAGATTTTATTTACTGATTAAATATACAAACAGTGTGCCTCCTAACTTATCATTATGTAACTTAGTTTAATCTTGGGTTCTGTTTATCCTTGAACTGATATATTTTGCCATTTCATCTACGTGTATAAGTGAAGCATAAAATAGTGCAGGAATGTTAGGAAGTGTGGAATGCCATTAACTTTATTACTAAAAGTTTGGGATAAATGAACTATATAGGTAGAAATATGAGTAAGATAGGATGTTCATCCCAATAAAATGATAATAAAATCTTTATTGCATCCCACATCATTACCTGCTGTATTTTGCTTATGTTGGATATAAAGAAAGAAAGTATTGCAGACTCTTTCTCTGCAGCTCTTAAAAGCCTTGATTAATCATCTTTTTGCTCCTTTCCACTTATAATGTCAAGTTCCTTAGGCTTCAGATGAAAGGACAGAAAAGAAAAATGTAAAGAAAAAATGTATTCTAATTGCATTTGAATCATGTCTCCCACGGTGGGGTAAATAAGCTAAGCCCTGTGGAATGCACTATAGATATAAGCAACCCAGAGACCTAAGCCAGAAAACATAAAAAATGTTCTCATTCATTCTTAGAGTAGTGAATTCTTGAATTCACAGTATGTGGCATTGGGTGTACCTGGCCTACAACTCTGAAATGCAATGGACTCTTAATTCACAGATGTAAACAACAATTATTTAGGTTGCTCTAATAGTGGACCAAGACAAAAGGGTTAATTATAGCAGTACCAAGGTGACCAACTTTGCTCAGTACAAAATCTCCTTTTCAGATTGCCCAAAACATTATTGAATATAAAAGAATTCTTGATTTAAAATGTTTTCTCGTCATATTCTTTCAAATTCTTTTATTCATTATTAATGGGATTATGATTATCATTATTGTTACATCTTTATTGCTAAGTTTTATTTTTAAGAACCCTTATATTATTACCACATATAAGGCACTGTTCTCAGTTATCTAGAAAAATAAACTTGTGCTTATTTTTTGACCTTTTCCACAATACAAATCATGAGAGTTTACTCCTTTTACATTGTTCTGTTTGATGAAGCGCCATCCTTCCCTTCAATTTATATTATCTCTCTTGTCCTTTGTGTCTGACACGCGCCGTTAGGAGCTTCTAATGCTGATGTCCCATATTTCTTTCAAATACATGCTGAATGTGTCCCTTTGACAAATAAGCAAACTGCTGGGATCATAAGAGGATAATTTACATGAATACAATGATCATTATTTAGCCTTAAAAGTCTATCACAGAAGTCACATCACCTTGATTCAAATTCAAATAATTTCTACTCTGCTTATGCCCCAGTCCAACTCTGACTCTGTCTTTGTCCATGTTGCACTTCTGGCCTCACTAGTTATTTCTTTAAGATCAAGGCTATCCTAGATTCAGTCCTTCAATGTGTTACTCTCCAATGAACATCTGCTTTGCTATTTTCACTCATTCTTCTTTTCTTCCTGGTTCAGAGATAAAACATCAGTTTCCCTCTCCACATTTAGTCTGGTTTGCTATTTTCATTCATTCTTCTTTTCTTCCTGGTTCAGAGATAAAACATCAGTTTCCCTCTCCACATTTAGTCTGCTTTGTTATTTTCACTCATTCTTCTTTTCCTCCTGGTTCAGAGATAAAACATCAGTTTCCCTCTCCAAATTTAATTCCTTAACCCTCATCCTTTGTCCCATGTTTTCTGCCATTATTGCCTTAGAAAATACGTTTCATATTATCCCTCTTATAGTCAACATTTGAAGATTTTGATTATGTAATAGAATCTTCTTCAAAAACTATTTTTTTTCAATTTTAAGGAAAGTCAAAGTTTAATCATTAAACATTGCTTTCACATGGGTTATTTCTTGGTTTATATACTATTTACCAATTACTCAAATGTTTATACACATAATGGCAGATACCTGCATATTTGGATGCATGATACAGACACTTTTCTCACTCCCCTGGATTGACAGTGATAACACATTTCAATTTTCTTGGTGAGATTTTTGCTAGACTTCAAAAACTATTAATAAAAATAAGTCTTTCATTGTCAAACAAAATCTTCACTCAGTCTTCTATGTTTAGAAATCTAATCTCCCTTTCATTTCCTAAATACTGTAAGTTATATCATACTTTTTTATTTTTCCTTTTTTTAAAAATAATGTCAACTTTTATTTTAGATTTGGGGGAACATTTGTAAGTTTTTTACATGGGTATACTGTGTGGTGCTGAGGTTTGGGATATGAACGATCCCTTCACCTAGGGAGTTAGCATAGTACCCAACAACTGGTTTTTCCAACCCTGCCCCTCTCCCTCTCCTCTCCTCTCCTTGAGTCCACAGTGACTATTGTTGCCATCTTTATACCCATGAGTACTCAATGTTTAGCTTCTGTTTATAAGTGAGAACATACTGTATTTGGTTTTCTGTTCCTACATAATTCTCTTAGGATAATGGCTCCAGCTGCAACCATGTTGCTGCAAAGGACATGATCTCCTTGGCCTGTTCTGTAGAAACTACATTCTCTCTCAATCTCTCTCTCTCTTTATCTCTCTCTCTCTCTCTCTCTCTCTCTCTCTCTCTGTGTGTGTGTGTGTGTGTGTGTGTGTGTGTGTGTGTGTTAAGACAGAGTTTCCCAATTTTTACCCAGGTTGGAGTGCAGTGGCATGATCTCGGCTCATCACAATCTCTGCCTTTCGGGTTCAAGCAATTCTCCTGCCCCAGCCTCCCAAGTAGCTAGGATTACAGGCATGTGCTAACACGCCCGGCTAACTTTGCATTTTCAGTAGAAACTGGGTTTCTCCAGGTTGGTCAGGCTGATCTCGAACTCCCGACCTCAGGTGATCCGCCTGCCTCAGCCTCCCAAAGTGCTGGGATTACAGGCATGAGTCACTGTGCCTGGCCATGAAACTACATGGTTATAAAACTTTTCTCACACTTTTTCACTCTTTGAATCTTTTGCATTTTAAAATGTCAGTAGCCCTCTTCTTTTATCCTCTCCTTAGTGACATGTCTGTTGTATTTCATTCCTTTTCTTTTAGCTTCCCTAATTAATGTTTCTCTGTTTTTATCATGGGTATGTTTCCTTCATCCTGTTCTTTTAATGATGGGTGTTCTTTGGGGTTCTGCCTAACTTCTGTTTTCTCTCTATACTATTTTCTTTGGCAATTTATTTATTTCCACTCTTATTACTATGTAGATAATTCTCATTTTAAAAGCTCTATTGCTTACTTCTTCCAAATCTGGATCAACATTTCTAACAAAATGTTGAACATATCCATCTGGATGTCTACTACCTTGGTTTAACCACATCGTGCTTAGAGCGGAATTAATCTAAACCCTGAACTACTCTGTCTGCCATGCCTATCCTGTTAATGACATTTATTTTATTAAGGTTCTAACGATTACCAAATATCCAGGCTTATTTAACAGCATCCTTTACTTCCCTCCACTTTATACATCCAGCTCTGTTTGCTCAAGATTTCAGAAGTTTTCACAACCCTTTCTAAGCCCAATTTCTGTTACTGCTACCACTACCTTTACTGTCTCATATCATGGTATTATCCTAGCTTTTGAATTGGTCTTGTTGTTTATATTAATTAGTTCTCTAATATTTCAGGGTGCTTTGTGATAAAATCTTTGTTTCTGTATTTCTAGTGAGGGAATTCCCTTCCTTAAAAATGCAATTATTAATATTGTCTATAGAATGAAGTCTAATTTCCTTGCCCTGTATTCAAGGTACTTGAATATTTTAAGTTCATTTTTTGTATGACCTAAATTTTTAAGCACGCACAGACATCTAGCCATTTAAACTAAGCAACTTTCTTTTAAACATTTCTTATTTTATTTTATTGAGTGAAGCCAGCAGTGTGCAATTTTCTCTGCCTGGAATATTCTTGTAGGTGCTTATAAAGATCTGATCTACACTTCAAAGTCTGCATTGTCTGGCCCTGTTTGTGGAGCTATGTAGAGATAGCCAGAGATAATATTAAGCATGCGAATACAGCCATCAGGGTTAGTGAATAATCTGCAAAACAGAATCATGAACTTGCAGCAAAGGTCAGCAGTGGAGAGTTACAGTAAATTAATTAGTACTGTACTGAGGGAGTAAGAAAAGCACAGTCCATTGTCTCCTGAGTTTTAGATAAGCTGATACCTATTGGAAATGAAAAAGAAATCTCTGTTTGGGTCAATTCCAAAAAGCTTTATCCAAATGACTCAAATGCTGTAGTAGGTTTCCTAAAATAAAGGTGGCTCTTAGCCTCTGACATAGTTCATGTGGCACTGTGCTTACAAATCCTTCCCTGAATTCTCTTGGTCAGCTTAGATTGACTCTACTTCTCAGCCTCCATTATGCTCCTTTTTATCTCTTTTATATAACTTACTTAACGTTTTTGACCCAATGTTACAAGTGCTTCTGTGTATAACGTATCTCCTCAGTTAAATTGCAGATTCCTGGAGGCTGGAAGCTTTCTTTTACTCACATTTATATCCTCATTTTTATTCTGTATAACCCTTGAGGCAGAGTTGAAAGGCACCAGTAAACATTTGTTAAGTGAATTTGTAAGTAAATTCACTTCTATTGGCAATCTGTCCTGGAAATAACAAAATATTTTTTTAAAAATAAGGTATCATGGCGATGTAAAAACTTAGAGTATAGATTGTCAAGAATTCACTTATTTTTTGCCTAAAATTTTAGATAAGACAAACACATTTTGTCTTTATATTAGAGTATAGTAGAAGGAGGTTGTCTTTGTACTATAACATGTAACCATTATCACTTTAATTACAGATTAGAAGGAGAGGAAGATTTGTGAAAGGTAAAGAAAATTGGCAATCTCAGATTTCAATCTTAGACTAGGCTATGTCATGTTTAAACAAAGACATTTAGCCTTTCTGAAAGGATTTGGTGTACATAGTCTGGGAATTGAAAATGGCCAGGTCATTATAAAGAGGTGAAATTGGTAATTCAGAAAGGTAATAAATGAGGATATTCACAGAGACAGGATGCTTAAATTTCTAAGATTCACATCTTTGCTGTCTTCTAGCCCTGAGGCATTAGTTGCCCTAGTTTGCTGCTTAACTTTTAAATTAATTTTGAACACAGATAAACCAACAAATAGAGATAAAAAGGCCCAGACCTTTCTCTGTAATATTAATCTATTGGAGAAAATGTTTGGGATTTATAGAAGTTGGTTTAAGTTCTGGAATATGTAATTTCAATGTTAGTGGATTTTATTTTATATGGAGTTTCATTTTAGGAATATAGCATATCTGAACCTGTATCATTGTAGATAATTCTGTGATATCATCCAATAAGAATTATATTTAACCTTTATTTTCTACTATGCACTGTGGTGTTAGAAATATTTAAAAATATAAATTTCCTCATTTTATAAAGCTCATAATTATTAACCAAGCTCTACCCTGCTTAAAACCCATAAGGTAGACTAGTTAATTCATAGTTTGATTACTCAATCTGAATTGCGAATGCCCCAACATTTTCTGGAAGTCTTAGTTGTAGAACATTTATCAATAGTAGAATGAAAAATAAATAGAAATTTTGCATGTTCCACAAGACCTTTAAAGAACTTGCTGTAATCCAGCAGTTAATGGTAATGGTGAAAATGTAGGTTATATTTTCTGACACTTATTTCCTCTCTCATATTCAGATGTACTGAGTATACTTGATTGTTACTAAATCTTCTAACCTGGAACTAGTCGATGAATTTTCTATAAAACAGCCTAACAAAAAATACTTTATTTTTAAAGAACTTATATTTCCTTTAATGTCCATGATTTATCACATTTGTATTGATTGCCTCTACTACAAAAATTTTTCTCCTTTACTTTCTTCCCTAAAGAATAATTTATCATCAGTGTGCTAAAACATAAACAGACTTTCATCTAGACTTAGGCATAAATTCCCTGTAATCCACTGATCCAACCTAGCTAAGTGAGCCAGAGAAAGGATCAGTTGAATTATTAAAGAAATTCCCTTTGGAAAAGTTGAATAAAATGCAATGTCTACAGGATATATACTCTGCATGTGAGTTGTGGAAAACCTACAATCCTGGTAAATTGGAAAAGCAATCCAGTGGCTTAGCTATTTAGGTACTAATGCAGAGATAAGATTGCTTTTAAAAAGTATAACACCCTCTTCCCAGTATACTTTTGTTTATTTCCTATTCAGGTTGCCTTGGGGAAAGGAGAATGAAGTTAATGTTCCTTTGACATAAGTGCACTATAATGTTGGATGCATTAAATATCTTAAAGTGGATGGAATAGTTAGGTAGCTAATTTAGTATATCATGAATGGTTTTAGATAGTGCATGCAGCCTCTGTTATTTTTCTTAACGCTTTTCTTTTCTTTTTGCATGTCTCAGGGGTCAAAAGAGTAAACACAAAGCTCAAAGCAGTTAAGAAGGCAGGTGGTATAGCTGGAAGAACTTAGCCTTAGTCCCAGGTTATGGGTATAATTCAAGGTTTTGATCAAGGAAAATCCATTTAAATTCTCAGGGTTTCTTGTTTTTGGATGCAAAATAAGGAACTTCGATGAAACCATTTGTTTCCACCTTGAACTTTATGAATATTTACAATATCCTAAATTCTAAAAGAGTAAAAACAATTACTCATTATTATACAATATTATATAGATAAGTAGGAAAATGTGTTTTACAAGTGAATTTATCACAAATTTCTACAAGGCAGTTTAGGTCAATTGTGCCCCAATTTTCAATTACTTTGTCATTCTCATGATCAATAAAAGCTGTCATTTACTATGCACCTACAATATTCAGTGCATTGTGCTAGCAATGATAAAACTATTTCCTATTTGAAATGAATTTACTTTATGACACCAGTGCCTATTTCTTAAAATTACAGTAAATATTTGCTACCCAAATTAATACTGACTTCTAACCATAAAGAAAGCACTTCTTAAAAACAGTAATATCTTGAATTGGCCAAATGATATTTTTAGTGGGATGAGATAACAAGAACAGACATAATCTAACCTGATATAAAGTGACACCTCATTTTATCAGCATCACTTTCATTTGGCTTAGATATGTTCTCTCAGTTCTGATCATGGGTATATGGTTAGTATTCTTATTCATCGCTGAACTAAGTAACAAGGATGTTGTCGAATGTACTGCTGACAGAAATCAATCAAAAACCACTGATAGAATAAGTATTTGTCTCTGAGAGTAATCATTTAAGAACTTTCTGGAAAAATATTCACCATTCCTAAAACAAGTAAAAAAAATTAAATATAATAAATAAAAGGAACATGATAGTGATGGACAATAGTATTTTTAAAACATTAAAAAAATTGACTAAACTTCAAGTGTTAATATTATGATGCATCAAAATAATGTATCAAAACAATTTAATATTTTAATTTAAAATATTAGTTAAACTAGTTAAATATTTTATTAGTTAAAATGTTAGTTAAAATTTAAAATATTTAAATTAAAATATTGCTTTTTCTTGAGTTTCTTAAGACCTATACTAGATAATATTAATAATTTAAGGCTAAAGTTAGGATCAAGACTATTGACAAAAAGATATTCTGGTCTGTAGGCTTGGGACAAAGTGAGGTACTTCTATTTATCAGGTCTTGATATTTTTATTTCTTATGGCCTTGAATTGATTCATAGAGCTGTTTAAAAATATAACAGCTGAGCAGCATATTGATTTTTGATATTGTGATCTTATACTAAAGATGATTTCCTATTTTTCAGGCTGTTGACCTCCTTAGAGATGATAGAGATTACAGATTGCCAGAATCCATTAGTTCATAAAATTCCTGTAAAACTGAAATTGATCTTAGTTGAGTTACTTCTTACCTGTAATACTGTTATATCCATGCTTTAATTTTGGCTGTTGAGTCACGATACAACAGAACAAAGCATCTTGAACTTAAAAACTCAAGGTTAATTTAAACTATAAATTAATATGCTCTGTAGGGCTACTCAAGACATAGTCATAACTTCACTATGAATTTGTTATTTTGGTTGAGAAAGTATAGAGAATCCCATTTTATGTTAAGAAGAGAGAAGATACTGAATGTGGTTGGATTTTCTAGAGTCACGATACTCCAGTTAAGAATTCTTTAGGATCTGTGTAGCTGATCTCTTTTAACTTGCCAAGGTGTCGGGGGGGATATCTTCCTCTTTTTTTCTCGTAAGTCCTGATGAATGATGTCCACCAGCAGCCTTTCCCAAGATAGCTTTACCCAGCATAGGTTTCTGGCAAAGTAAATTAACATCCTAAGTTTAGGTGTCTCCTTGGTGATCTACTAGTTCACATCCATTGCTCCCCTTTAAAAGTACTCCAAAGACTAAATACCTAATAGAATGCTGATTAGAAAAACAACCACTTCAATTCCAAAGAGCAACTGATTCAGGAAAGGGAGGAGTTTCCATGAGCAAGACGTCATAAATTTCCCGAGATTGCAGTTATTACTGCAAACCTGCAGAGCCTCAAATTTCCAGATTCCTGGGTAATTGAGGTTGCAGGCCATGGGCAGAGAGCATTTTTTTAGAACAGGTGTGTTCTGGCCAAAAACAACTGTACAGGTGGCTGAATAAGAACCATCTGTTTCCTCACTGCCCACAACCCAACTGCTAAGTTTTGGTTATGGTACCCACATCTCGGTTCCTATTTACATATTAGTTATGGTATAGGCAAAGCTACTGTAATAATAAGGTCCAAAAATTCAGTGGCTCAAACAAAATAAAAATGTATTCCTCTCTCAGTCTAGAGGCAGGGTGGCCATCTGCGGGAATAGGTAGGTTTATTCCCACAAGATTTCTCCAGGTTTCTTCTCTCCTGTGGCTCACTATCTCTAAGGGTGTCTGCGTCTGCTGTGCACCACATCAATGTTCCAGCCCATGGATGAATGAGAAAGGCAATGCAGGACATGCATCTCCTTTTCAGGAACTGATGTGGTCGTATGAATCACCTTTACTCACATCCCATTCGTGAGAATTTAGACCTTTTGTCATGTGCAGCTGCCAAAAAGACTAAAAGTATAGTTTGTCTCTGCAGTTATTCACATGGACTTAAAAAAAAAAAAATTCTTGCATTTTACCACCCAAGGGTTTCCCAGTGTGTTACTGTGGTAATCGATGCCACACTGAAATGCTGGTTTATTTTCTTCCTTGCTTTATCTCCATAAAATATGGAGTATTAGTCAAGAATTAATTATTTGCTTACTTTTCTTTCTGGGCATTATCTTAGTTCTGTTTTGTTGTTTGCTCGTTTCTTGAGTGTCTTTGTGGCAGTGTTTTTATTATTATTATTATTATTATTATTATTAGTTTTACTTGTTTGTTTTTAGCCACTTCACACATTTTGTTGAAAACAGAATCAGATCTCTCTACCGCAGAGAAATCAGTACGTTTATGAAACTTTCTCTACATATTCCCTGTTTACTATGTGTATTGACTATTATTTAAATTATATTTATGCTTTTTGTTCGGCAACATCAGCAGAGAGTAGAGTGCCTGAGACATAAGCATATTATTTACATCCAATCCTCTGGGAAGAGGAATGGAAGAAAACAGAAAAAGGAGTGATATTATAAGAAGAAATATTTAGGGATTACATAGGGTAGATCTGAAGCCTAGAATTTTTCTGGCTTACTTGCTATGGGACCTGAAGCAAATTATTTGACTTCTCTCAGCCTGTTCTTATCTCTAAAACAGAGATACTATTGATTACTTACTCACACCTGTTTAATATTTTTATCTGTTGGGTAGAAATAAGCCTCCTTATATTCAGACAAGAAAGTACAGAACTGAAAACTGATCCTACTTTTATTCGATTTAAAGTCTCAAATTCTTAATGCATATTAACCTCAGGAGGTTTTCTTGGAATGTGATATTTGTTTAATAAATATATAAGTATCTATTTCTACCTAATAAAGGAGTTCCTAGTAGATTTTTACATACAGCTGTTAGTACCGCCAATCAAATCAGTTAGATAATGTCTGGAATTTGTGAAGATGTAACCAAGTTTCTATGAAGATTTATTCAGTATCATGCAGATGGAGAATGTACCACTTTTGGAGGGATTCCCTGTTTTTCAAATCCCAACAATCAGGACATTGACAGTGATTAAATTTCACTAACAGTGGAAGCCCTGTTTCCAAATTCTGCCTGAAAAAATGAGTGATTTCGCAAAAGATACTTGCCAAACTGGCGTACCTATGAATTCGTTTTATGCTTCTTCTTGGGTAGTTTCTGGCAAATCGTTCAGTGTCAGTGCTTTAATGCCTGTACATTCTTACAAGGAAGTACAGCTAATTGTCTCCATTTTTACCTAATGTAATCCTGGCAGTGAACACATAAACCTATTTGTGCAAGTCCCCGGTGAACCACACGATTTAATATTAATGGATAACAGGAAAACATTGAGATTATGCAGCCTCACTGGTCATCACCAATAATGATTATTATGATAAACATTAGTTTAGATAAAGACATGGACTAGGCTATAAAACTCTAGAATGTGTGTTGTGGCCAAAAATGAACAGAAATGGGAATGGCTTCACTTAAAACAAAACCTTGCAGAAAAAGGAGATTTAAAACTGGCTTACTTACCCTTTTCCTCACATTAGTATCCTGGTATAGAAAGTGCTTTTGAAAGTGCTGTGATTTGGAATGCTGAATGCCTTTTCAAAGACTCCTTTAATCTGTATAAAGATATGGAATAATATATAAAATATAGTGGTCTACACTCAGCAGGTGCCTCATCAACGTGGCTTTCTAGAAAGCTGTGTAGGAGGTTTTAATAAGGGATTTTAAGTTATTCAAAATTTTACAAAACATGAAGGCAATTTTTTAAAATACACAAATAATTCAGATAATGGCAAGTTTGTTTCTTGGATTGCAGAAATGAATTTAACTAAATACATAGTATTTTCATGTTTTCTAATTTATTCAACCAGAGATTGATTGCATGCCTGCTATGTGCCTGCCACTCTGCTTTGGCCAGGACTAATTGTCTTGACTCTTCAGGCTCAGAGATGGGACCTCAGAAATAGTGCTTGGTACATAGTAAGTGCTCAGCAAATATTGATTAGATTTATAAAATTGTTTTTAGTTATACATATAATCGTGGCTAAATTATTTGACAATACTTAGTTTCAATGTCATCACTGCTTCTAAGCATTTAATGACTTCCTTTGATCAATCTTTGTCCCACCAGCTCCTTGTTTGTACTTAAAAAGAAGTAGGGGGTAGGGAAGTTGGGGAGGGACAACATGGGGAGAAATGCCAGATAGAGGTGATGGGGATGGAGGCAGCAAACCACATTGCCATGTATGTACCTATGCAACAATTCTGCGTGTTCTTCACATGTACCTCAAAACCTAAAGTGCAATTATACACACACACACACACACACACACACACACACATACATACACATGAAAATTGTAGTGGTATTTGATTCTTTGTTTACATATATTTCCTCCAATAGACTGTAACTTTTTTTAGGAGAGAAAATGTGTGCATCTTTATGTGTATATCTTTACATCAGGCATTCTGTCCATTTCCAGTCCTTCATAGACTGCATGACAGCTAGTGGAAGTTGAACGCCTGGGCATCTTTTCCTTTGGGACCTTATGTCTTCATTCTGGGACTGTCTCTACCAACAGATGGTGCTATTAGGTTATGAAGTTCCCAAGAATGAAGCTCTCAAGAACAGTGCTACTCAGACTTAAGTATGCATAAAAATTACCTGAAGAACTTCATACACCACAGATTCTTTGGTCTTACCCCTAAAGACTCTGATTCAGTAATTTGGGCGGGACTCAATAATTTGCATTTCTAACAAGCAGAGTGATGCAGGTGCTGCAGGTCTCTGGACCACAGTTTGTTAGCTCTAACATAATTTTTATGGAACAAAAGACTAAGGCAGTCACTTTTGGAACTAAATTAAAAGGTATATGTGAGAATGTTTATACGTGTTGGCTTCTTAGATTATAGGTTATAGAAACAGATCTTTTTCAAAAAATTTGAAATCCATAAGTAAGGCATTTTGAGATTCCTTTGATTTACAGTGCCCCTGCTATTATCCACATTAGTCGTCTTAATACAAGTATACCTTTCCTTTCATATATGAGTGGTATAAAGTTATAGTAAAAATGCACTTTGTAATATTCCATTCCATTCTTCAAGAAAACAAATGTTAACTGTATTATTCTTTACAGAAGTGTTCCATGCAGATACACATATATTACTGATGTATTTCTTTACACAAATAGGATCTACAATTTTCTAACCACACTTAGGATATCTTGAATATCTTTCCACATCAGTATTTGAAACCCTTGTGAATAACTTTAATCAGTTTTGTTCATGAGTCCTGTCATATAACAACTATTATACCATCCTGCCAGATGTAAGATATAACTCTAGATATGAAGAAAGCCCATATAGCAAGATTAGTGAATCAATTACCTCTCCCTCTCCCTCTCCGTCTCCCCCCCTCTCTCTCCCTCCCTCTCCCTCTCTCTCTCTCTCTCTCCCCCCCTTCCTCCCTCTCTCTCTCTCTCTCTCTCTCCCTCTCTCTCTCTCCCTCTCTACCTCTCCCTCTCCCTTCCACTAGCATAAAATTATTGAGTGCCTACCCTATGCCAGGCACTGTATTAGACACTGTGAATACAATATGAATGAGCTATAAATTCTGCCCTCAAGACTGCAACGCAAATAGAAAAATGTCAAAAAAATTCAGAATGTAATAAATATGTAACCAGGTGCAAGATATTTTATAATTGTTGTCTCTGGGCCCGTTGTGGTGGCTTATGCCTATAATCCCAGTACTTTGGGAGGCCGAGGTGGGCGGATCATGAGGTCAAGAGATTGAGATCATCCTGGCCAACGTGGTGAAACTCTGTGTCTGCTTAAAAAAAAAAAAAAAAAAAAAAAAAAAAACTGGGCTTGGGCTTGGTGGTGTGCACCTGTAGTCCCAGCTACTCAGAAGGCTGAGGCAGGAGGATCACTCGAACCCAGGAGGTGGAGGTTGCAGTGAGCCAAGATCATGCTACTGCACTCCAGCCTGGCGACAGAGTGAGACTCTATCTCAAAAGAAAAAAAAAAAAAAAGAATTGTTACCTCCATTTCAGAGGTAAAGGAAGTCTGCCCAGAAGAAAAGTTACTTGAGATTGCACTTGGAGGTCAAGCTGGACACTCCTACTTTTCTCCATGGGAACCCAGGGAGGGCAATGATAATCTCCTATTGGAGCATTGGGGAAAGTTTTAAAGGGGATACGACATTTGAGCTGGGACTAAAGGAGAAGTAGAATTTTACTGAATTAATAAGGCATTAGTGAATTACACACAACAAAAAAAAAAAAATAAAAGAACAGAAAAGAAGATACATTACTGTCATGCTAAAGAGTTCTGTAATTCTAAAATTTACTTTTAGAAGGAAGACCAGAAATATAAGCAGAGCCCAGGTTATAAAGAATATTGGACATCACAATGACAAGTTTGGGTATTATCCTAGGGGACTATTTCAAGCAGGAAAGAGATATGACCTTTTGTTGTTGTTTGTTTTCTCCAAAGAGTTATTCTTCCACTGTGTGAAGATGGACTGGAGTTAGAGGCACTTGCAAGAATAGAGGTGGTTTTTGCAGAAAGGTGTTTCTATAACAGAAGCAAGAGATTTTGAGGGCAGAAATTAGACTACAAACTTCACAAACATATGGGTGCCATGTGTCCTCTTCCCTACCTGATGCCCACTACCTAACACATTTCTTGTCACTTAGTAGGTGCTCAGGAGATATTAGTTGACTAAAGCAACAGTGAGTTTCCGGTTGAATTTTGAGCAACAAAGATATTTGATCTGATATTAGACGCAGGTTTGAATGGAAAGAGAATGCATTTGGTTTTGACCTTAGCTGTGCATTATCATGGGCCATGAAGTTAGAGAGGTGCTTAGGTTGGGCTATTCCTCTTAATTGATAAGCTTCTGAGTTTCACAGCTTCTCTTCTCTTTTGGACTGTTATTTTTTTATTTTTATATACCAAATATTCTGTCTGAAGCTCTTGGTATGATTTCTCAACAGGGCTCAGTGTGAATATTACTCTACTATTATTATCTGTTTGTTTAGCCAGGGAGATATGAATCAATATAAAATCATGGGGTCCAATCATTGTTGTGTATGTAAGGTTTTTCTTAGACCCACTCATTCTCCTTTCTGTCAATCTACTTCATATCTAGATATTTGCTCATCAAAAGTCGAACTTCTTTCTTGTCAAAAAGTTGGCTTTTGAAGACTTAGCCAGTGTCTCAATAGAAATTGTGTTTGAAGACAGTTTTATTTAAAAGGTAACCATAATAACCTGCTCCAAAATGAACATGGTGGAGCAATGTTAAAATAGCAGCATGAATGGTTCCTCAGCTGTACTGTCCTGTTCATGCAGGTGTTTACCTGTTGACTGAGAAAAAATTTGAATAATTTGTCTAGTGTGCACATATGGCTGAATATTCTTGTATATTTAAAAGAGAGTTAATGAAGATACCTAGGAGACTATTCTCTTCTTTGCCTTCCTTCTGAACACCTCTTTTCTTTGATAGTGATATTTGAATATTTAACTTCTCAGGAAAGCAGGCACTTTCAAAGTTTTATTCATAACCCTTTGCTTGGCAACTTGCTTGGCAACTTGAACATTTATAGACCAACATTGCATTTCTTAAAATTGAAATTGATCTTAGAAGACTCCCTCTTCTTTGTCTCTTATTCTGCATCAGCTTGGATGTTATCAGTTATAGGCAGCAGTCTCCATTGGAAAGTAGGCAGCCATTGTTTGGGGGAATTATTCCACATTAATAGTCATCATCTGTAAAGTGCATTCATTGACACTAGAGATCAGCATTAGACAGCATAAGCCTGACACTTTCCAAAGGAAGTGGTTACCTCTTTCCCCATCCCCCATTAGCTCTCCATATTGTTTATTACATATATTTACCTTTCCCTGGTCTTCTTTCAATGTTTCTCATATAACATAGTTTTTGAATCCCCTTATTATCCAAGTACTCTTTTAAGCTCAATATATCAGTGTTCTTTCAAAAGATAGTACCATGGAAACAGAAGCTTTCTTATTATTTTTTTTTTTTCAAATAGTGACACTCCCCATTAATCCCAGAATACTTTTTTTTTGTATTGGTTAAATATACATTAAGAATTCTCAACCACATTTTCCCCATAATCCCACAACACATTTTTCCTACAGGCAAGTTAACTGCCTGGATTTTCTCAAGAATATTTGTTTATTACAAAGGGAATTCCTGCACTTCAATAAATAATAATCATACATTTGCTATGTTATGAAGCTGTGAATCTCCTATCACTAGCAGTGCTAAAGCAGGGATAGACACCTGATACCAGGAAACTCATGGAAGAATCTTATGTAGCTTATAGTTATTCCAAATAGATAGATAACCTTTAATTCTCTTTATGATTATATCACCTATGATAATACTATTACTTAAAATTAAATTTGGAGTATATGAGTTGTTTTAAACATATTACCAAACTACAGTAGATTCATAGAAAATTGCTCCATTTTAATACTCACAATGTGAAAGTTCATTATTGTGTCCCTCAGAGATGCTGGAGTGCTGGACCTTTGGGTTCCAAAATTAAAATGCATGAGAATAAAATAATTGACCTTTTTCACTGGAAATAACTTCATGACAACAATATCGGTTTTAAGTACAATTTGGAGAAATAAAAAATAATTTTTTCCTTTAATCAGTTTCCTTGATAGCAATGACACTGAGTTTCTCTGAAAGAAACAAATGATAGGAGCATAGTTATCCTAGCATAGTAGGTTTCTAATGAATCACTGATATTCATATAGAAAAGAAAGACTTTGCATTTTAAAAAGATTTTGTATTAAATATCACACTGTAATTAGTCTCACAATTATTACAAAATATGCTGGAAGCCTACTTGGTGCAAACAGTCAAATAATAAGCTATTTAGTGGGTAAAGGCATCTTAATTTTAAGTACTTGTTAATTATTTACAATGCACACATTCCATAATAATAATAATAACCTGAGGAATGTTCCTGAACACCAAACCAGCTGTGGAAAATAATGGGATGCTTATCATTTTCATTAAATAAGAATATTAGGATTCATCAATCCACAAATAAAAATAACTGGTGTCTTCTACAGGACTGTCATTTTCATTTATGTATTTTTAATAGGGCCAAATTTGGAGAGTCAGTGTAGGATTCAGGAGCTGCTTTAAGGTAAAAGCCACTCCTTTCCCCACATTTTCATGCTCTGTAGCCAATTATAAGAATGGTCCAGTTTAGGTTTGAATATATTCCAAGAAAGTAATATAGACCATTTGCTTTGTCATTTTGCCAAAATTGTTTAACCACTAAGTTTTAATTTTGCTGATTGGAGGCTTTTGATAAAAACTCTTAATGAAGAAGTCAATAAAAAATTCATTTATCTGAATGAGAGTTTTGGTGTAACTTTGGATGGCATTTATTAATTTCTACAATGGTTAATCAAGAGCTAAATCTAGTTCATAATAATATCATTCCCTGGTAAGTTTTAAATATAGAGGGCTTCAAGAAGCTCTTTTTTATGTCTATTGACCATGAGAATAACCTTGGCCTATTGTAAAATACATTAAAAAAAAAAACAACTAAAAAGTTCTATTAATTATGTTTTATGTACATTTATTTTTATTTCATTTATCACAATTAATTACTAGCTATAGTACCCAAGTACACCCTTATTAACAAGAAATACACATCTATGTAATATTTATATAATCTTTGCACATAGTTACTAAGGTTGCAAACTGTAATTTATTTCCTATTTCTAGCACAGAAGCTTTAAAATAAAAATATCTTGGAATATGCTTCTTAGTAAAATTTAGTTATTCAGTGTGTGTTTTATACCAATAGGATGTAAATTTTTATTGTATCTACTCAGATTATATTTTGATAAATAATGCTTTCTCCTAGTAAAATTATATTCCAAGTAGATAAATTAATGAATTATGGCATAAAACAAATCGTCCTTTCAAAGCACTTTAAGTGGGAAAAGTGGATTAAGACTTGTTCTGGAATTTGAAGGAATGGATGAACACAGGGAAACATTGGGGAAGGTAGATTGCGCATTCTCATTTTACCAGTATAAGCAATTTTTAAAAAATTATGTTAGCTTCTTTTCAAGTATCAAAAGGCTCAGAAAAAAATTAGAAAGCAACTTTGAAAAAATAGGAGACAGGTGGAATGTTTATTAAAGAGAAAATTAGGAAGATGAAGAGGTTGAAGGAATATCCAAAGACATCTATATTGAAGGGTCATTTGGAATTTTTGGATAATGGCAGAGCCACCAACTCTAATTCTAGATTCATCTTACTTTATACTATAGCACTCTTTAAGAACCAGTCTCTGTAAGTTATTGTGAGGCATTCAAACATAAATTTGCATTGGATAGTTTTTTTTTTTTTTTTTCCATGGAGGAGCTAAAAATCTGTTATAAATGGCAACATTTCTACATATTGTAGAATGAGAAGAATTAAAACATTTTTACAAAGAATTTATTCCAGGAACTAAAGTGAGAAAAGTTCACTTCCAGATAGAATTTCAGGAAATTTAAAAAGGATAGGTTTATAAAATTCACCTTCTTTGTGCTTTTTCTTATTATAAAGTAATATATGGCTATTGAAAAAACTTGTAAAACATCGATAAGCCAGAAAGAATAAAACAGTAATCTCACTACTCGGAGATAAATTAGGCAAGAGTTTGAAAGTCAGGAATGAATGAGAAATTTCAATTGAAGCCAAACCTAAAATCCATGTAATCAATGACAAAATTTATGTATGAGGATTGTTTTATGTAAGTTCTAACTTAAATTTCTGCATTTGAATGCAGTTTTATATATTATAAAAAAGAGACTTATTTTTGCTTTAAAAATAATGTCATATCCTTCCTATTTTGTAATTCTCAAACACTAGCTACTAAGGTTGGCTATAAGATTAAAGAAAACCAAGGAAATAAGAACATAAAAAAGAGAAAAGCCAACAAAAGGGTCTCTTGCTAATGTTGAGGAATCAAAAAGTATCAGGCAATTCCAGTCATTCGGGGCTGAACAAACATTATTTTCTTGGGAATTTTTCTAAAGTAAGCTTTGGTAACTGTAATTACTGCCTTCACTTAAATGTATCATGGTAATGTGATTGCTCTCTATTTCCCTACATATTGCTTCAATCTGAGTGTTAGCTAACACTGAGGGCTTACTTTGTGCCAGATTTTATCCTAAAGGCTTTATGTGCAATGTCTTATTTTTCCTCACAATAACCTCATGAGGTTTACATGATCATCCCCATTTCTGGGATCTAGATACTGAGAGTTGCCACCCCATATCTTCTACCTGTCAATTAATAGAATTAATATTGAACCTTTGTTGTCTAACTCCAAAACTTATGATCTTAACCATGTTGCTATTCAATGAAACAGCTAATCTTATATAACATCATTTTCCATTGAATGTGTGGCATTACATCGTTATCAAGTACATGATTTGAAAACGCATCATGGCATCTGGCCTACTGCTGTAGTAGATAACTACATATCTTTCCAACTATATGCTGTCATTTTTTTTTTAACCAGCAATGTTTAAATGGACACCAAATATTTCATGCTTCATGATATTATGTTGCATTGTGTTAAATTCTAGGTAGCAAATTCTAATTCTTAGGACATGCAATGAGAAAACGTTAGCCCTTTGTTACCACAAGCATCCACATAAATACAGGATGTCTTATTATTCACCCATACCATGTGTGCTGTCATTAAGCAGGATTTATACATACACCCATCTAATAAAGGCTCTTTGCTGGTGCCTAAACAAAATGATTTGCTAAGTCAGCACAGTAATATGGATTAACAATCAGGCAGAACAAGTCTTGGGTCATGTACCAAAAATATCCTACCCAAGGTCAAAGATCTTTATTGGAAATACTGAGCTAAAAGTTTTCACTGAATTTTGTTATCTCAGCAGAACAGTAACAATGAACAAAAGGCAAAAAACCTCAAAGGTCAGCATGTCTTTTGGGTAGCTAGCAAGCAAGTAAGCATTTCTGAAGCAAGATAAATGGCTCCAAAGCATGACCCTATGTCATCCACATCTAATTCACCACTATGCCTAAGTGCCTTTGCACATGCTGCTGGAAACATAGCCATAGCCCCCTTCATTTTTACTGTCTGTTTAATTCACAGTCATCCTCCAGTTACAGTGAAAAAATAATAAGGGGGACAAAGACTACAACAATGAGAGCAACCTAATATTTTTGAGCACTAATTCAGATGCTTTCAAAGGAACATGTTTTTGAAATCACCTAATACACTTCAAGTTTCATATTATTTATTATATCTGTTTTATAGATGAGGAAATTGACTTTAGGAAAGGTAAAATAATGTTGTCTAAAGCTACATAGCTAGTAAGTGCCACAGCTAGGTTTTAAATACGGACCTCCTCTGGGTAACTTTTTGAAACTCTGGCTCTTTAGTGTATATTCAAGAGGTAAAGCAAATATCATCTTCTCTATAGTCTTCCTTGTTGCTTCCTCCAAGTCTCTGCCACTCTAGCCCAGCAGAGCTTGATAGCCCTCCTCTCTATGTGCTCACAGTTCCTCATACATACTGATTTTGAAAAATATATTTGAAGATGCATCATTCCATTTCTTTTCTTTCTGCTAGACAACAAGCCCTACCTTTTATCTTTGTATCCACACTTAGCATAGTAAATTAAATAGATAATGCATCAGGGACTAATTAGATCAAAGGAATCAAAGAAGACATTAAGAAGAAGTAGTCATTGAGAAGAGCATGAAAGTATATGTACATGGAAGGTGAGGTAGGAGATGAGAAAAAGTATGCCTGCTGCATGGAACACATGAACCAAGGCACAGAGACATAGGAGTCCATTTTCCTTGAAAAATGCCGAGTAGTCTTTGGTAATTGGAGTGAAAAGTGAACTGGAGTGGGGGTGCTAGCAGCTACAGCTAAAGAAATACCTTAGACCAGCTTGTAAAGGAGTTACATGCCAGGCTAAAGAATTAGGACATCATTGGGTTGGCAATAGGATTGTCAAATAGTTTTGTGCTGGGAAAGACATGTCGAGGTAATTGTTTTAAAAGACTACCTTTGTTTGCAGTCTGGAAAGAACGAATTAAAGCAAATTGGGAGGTCAATTATCAGATGTCTGCAAGAGCTTTTAAAAATAGAAACAGGGAACTGGAACCAAAGCATTGTAAATGAGGATATAAGGATGATACCGATCTGACAGTCATTACAGAGGTGAAAGCATGTGTAGGGAGAGGAATGCATTTATATGTCTCTGTGATATCTTGGCCCATGCTGGAAAATGACACTATTAATTAAAAACACTAGAGAAGAACCAGTTTGAGAGGTAGAGTACAGTTTTAGATGTCTTTGGTTTATGCTGGTTGTTGGACAACCATGAATGTTTACCTAGGAGAGTATTGAAAATTCCAGCTTACACAACAAAAGATGCTAAATCTGAAGATTTCCACTTGGGAACCATCAGGGCAAAGGGATTGAAATTTTGGACATCGGTGAGCAATACTAAGTAAAGAAGAAAACAGAATCTACAACCCAGTCTGAAAGAATGCTTCATTTAAGTATTGGGAGGAAAGAAACAAGCCAGTGAAAGAAACAGAATAATTGGAGAAGTAAGAGAATCTGAAGAGAACGGTGTTGGCTACGTTGAAGGAGCAGGCAGTTTCTAACTATTCTGGATGTCAGCAGTGTCAGATACTGAAGATGGTTTAAGGAGGATAAAGATTAGAAGAGTATGGTTAAATTTGGTGCTGCAGACTTCAATGCTAATTTTCAAAAGTGAAATGTTGAGCTTAAGAAAGGCGATCTTTTCTCCTTCCTCATTCATTATTGATATGTCCAGCAAATGATATATAATTCCTCACACACAGTTGGTACTCAATACATGTTTTGGTTGGTTGAATCAATTTGGTTTGAAGATGCTGAATAAGAGTAGTAGACAAAAGATCCTTAGAAGAGGGAGAAATTGGTGAAACAATAGATGAATAGAGGAGACAAGATGAGGGGACCCATGGTATAGCTAGAGCAGGTAAGTAGAAAATAGAAAAAAAATATTTTTGAGGAGCAGCACTGTGCTTAGGACCAGGACCTAGATACCTAGGGGTATTTAAGTTAAGTAAGTGGGCAAGCAGGTTTTTAATTCTGCTTGCCCACTTACTAGTTTTGTGACCATGAGCAAATTATGCCAACTGTCTGAGCGTGAGTGACCTCATCTGTAAAATGGTGCCTACATGGCTCCCACAGAAAAGGGTTGTTGAGGTGAGATTAACTGAGTGATTCTATTGGGAACAGGTTCAGCTGCACCAAACCCTTGGTGATAGTGGCATGCTCATAATAAGAAGTGCGAACTTGGCAGATTCTGGTTCAATTGTGTCAATGTCAGTGTGGCATAGAACTTACTTAGGTTTGGGGGCGGGAGCGGTAGATCTAGGAGGAGGTGAAGGGAAGCGTCACTGAGATGCATGCAGATATACTATTCATTTTCCGTTGCTACTGTTACAAATTACCACAAATTTAATGGCTTATATCACACAATTTTGTAATTTTACTCTGCTAAGTGTCAAGTTCAACACAGGTCTCACTAGTCTAAAATTAATGTGCTAGTAGGGCTGCATTTCTTCCTGGAGTATTTAGGGGAAAATCTGTTTCCTTTCCTTTTCCAGCTTTTGGAAGCTGCTCTCATTCCTTCTTCCATGGCCTTTTTGTCTTCAAAGTCATCAATGCCACATCTCTCTAAAATTCTTTTGTTGCCATGTCTTTATGATCAAAGCTGGGAGAGGTTCTTCACTTTATTTATTATCATCATTATTATTATTATTTAGAGGTGGGCTCTCACTATGTCGCCCAGGATTGTCTCAAACTGCTGGGCTCAAGCAGTTCTCCCACTTCGGCCTCCTGAAGTGCCGTGATTACAGGCATGAATGACCACGCCTGCCTGCTTCTTTGCTTTAAAGGACTCATGTGATTGCACTGGGCCCATGTGGATAATCCAATTATCTTTTCAACTCAAGGTTCTTAGCTTTACTCTCATCTATTAAGTTCCTTCCGGCATATAAGGTAACATATTCACAGGCTCCAAGCATTAAGACATGGGCATCTTTGGAGGCCCATTATTTTACCTACCACACAAACCATGGACCAAACTGTATAAGAAAGACAACAAGCCTAATAAAACAGAATGGAAAAGAACAATGTGGAGAGGCTTAGAAACTAGAGGCCCTAATCATGAGACAAAGAAGATTCATTTGACCATGAGTAAATATGTAAGATGGGCTATAGGAAGATTGCCATTGGAAGAATTTCTAATCACTGTGATTGAGGAAGGCAATACCTTTTGATGTGTAGGATTATAGCTTGTGTTTCTTAGTGCAAATCAGCTTCTTCTTAGCTGTGTGAATCTGGACAAGTTATTTGATCGCTCTGATGCTTTGCATTCTCATTTGTAGAAAGAGGATACCAGTACCAACCTCATATGATTGTTGTGCAAATTAAGAGACAATGGATTTAAACTCTTAACAGGGAATGATATGGTGTGGCTTCCTTTTCCCACTCAAATCTCATCTTGTAGCTCCCATAATTCCCATGTGTTGTGAGAGGGACCCAGTGGGAGATGACTGAATCATGGAAGTGAATCTTTCCTGTGCTGCTCTTGTGATAGTTAATGGGTATCATGAGATCTGATGGTTTTGAAAATGGGAGTTTCTCTGCACAAGCTCTCTCTCTTTGCCTGCAGCCATCTATGTAAGATGACTTGCTCCTCCTTGCTTTTCTGCTATGATTGGGAGGCTTCCCTAGCCATGTGTTGTAAGTCTAACAATCCTCTTTGTAAATTGCCCAGTCTTGGGTGTATTTTTATCAGCAGCATGAAAATAAACTAATACAGTAAATTAGTACAAGTAGAGTAGAATGCTACTGCAAAGACACCTGAAAATATGGGATCAACTCTGAAACTGGGTAACAGGCAACAGTAGAAACAGTTTGGAGGGCTCAGAAGAAGACAGGAAAATGTGGGAAAATTTGGAACTTCCCTAAAGACGTTTTGAATGGCTTTGCCCAGAATGCTGATAGCAATATGGGCAATAAAGTCCAGGCTGAGGTGATCCCAGATGGAAATAAGGAACTTACTGGAAACTGGAGTAAAGGTGACTCTTGTTGTGTTTTAGTAAACATAGCAAAGAGACTGGTGGCATATTGCCATTACCCTGGAGATTTGATTTTTGGAACTTTGAACTTGAGAGAGATGATTTTAGGGTATCTGGCAGAAGAAATTTCTAAGCAGTAAAGTATTTAACAGCTTGGGTGCTGTTAAAAGCACTCAGTTGTATAAGGGAAGCAGAGCCTGAAAGTTTGGAAAATTTGCAGCCTAATAATGCAATAGAAAATAAAATTCTATTTTCTGAGGAGAAATTCAAGCCAGCTGCAGAAATTTGCGTAAGTAATGAGGAGCTGAATGTTAATCCCTAAGACAGTGGAAAAAATGTCTCAAGGGCCTGTCAGAGGTCTTCACAGCAACCCCTCCCATCACAGGCCTGGAGGTTTAGGAGGAAAAAATGGTTTTGTGGGCCAGGCCCAGGGTCCCTCTTCTGTTTGCAGTCTAGAGATTTGGCACCATGCATCCCAGCCACTCCAATGGTGATTAAAAGCTGCCAAGGTACAGCTTGGGCTGTTGCATCAGAAAGTGCAAGCCCCAAGCCTTGGCACCTTCCATGTGATTTTGAGCCTGTAGGTACACAGAAGTCAAGAATTGAGGTTTGGGAACCTCTGTTTAGATTTCAGAAGATAAATGGAAATGCCTGGATACCCAGGAAGAAATTGGCTAAAGTGGTGGGGCCCTAATGGAGAAGCTCTGCTAGGGCAGTGCAGAGGAAAATATGGGGTTGAAGACCCCAAAAAGAGCCCCTACTGGGGCACACCTTAGAGGAGCTGTGAGAAGAGGGCCACCATCCTCCAGCCCCCAGAATGGTAGATCCACCAACGGCTTGCACTGGGTGCCTGGAAAAGCCACAGACACTCAATGCCAGCCTGTGAAAGCAGCTAGGAAGGAGGCCACATTCTGCAAAGCCACGGGGACAGAGCTGCCCAGGACCATGGGAACCCACCTTTCGCATCAGTGTGACCTGGAGGTGAGACATAGAGTCAAAGGAGTTTATTTTCGAGTTTTAAGATTTGACTGCCCCATGGTTTCAGACTTGAACAGGGCCTATAGTCCTTTGTTTTGGCCAATTTCTCCATTTTGGAGCAGCTATATTTACCCAATACTTGTACTCCCATTGTATCTAAGAAGTAACTAACTTGTTGTTAATTTTATAGTCTCATAGGTGAGGGACTTGCCTAGCCTCAGATGAGACATTGGACTGTGGACTTTTGAGTTAATGCTGAAATGAGTTAAGACTTTGCAGGACTGTTGGGAAGGAATAATTGGTTTTGGAATGTGAGAACATGTGATTTGAGAAGGGCCATGGATAGAATCATATGGATTGGCTGGCTATGCGCCCACCCAAATCTCATTTTTAATTGTAACTCCCACAATTCCCACATGTCGTGGAAGAAACCTGGTGGGGATTGAATTCTGAGGGTAGGTCTTTACTGTGCTGTTCTCATGATAGTGAATGAGTCTCAGGAGATCCGATGGTTTTAAAAACAGAGATTTCCCTGCATAGGCTCTCTTTGCCTGCTGCCACTTATGTAAGATGTGACTTGCTCCTCCTTGCCTTTTGCCATGATTGTGAGGCCACTCCAGCCATGTGGAGTCTCTAAACTGTTCCTACCTTTGCCTGTTACCCAGTTTCAAAGTTGCTCCCACATTTTCAGGTATCTTTGCAGTAACATCCTACTCTACTGGTACCAATTTACTATATTAGTTCGTTTCCATGCTGTTGATAAAAATACAGCCAAGACTAGGCAATTTACAAAGATGTTTGTTAGACTTACAAATAAATATTTGACATTATTCATTGTCAACTTTTAAGTTGCTGAGAATGAGTATAGAAAATAGTGCTTTAATAAACTGAGTGGAAGACAATCATGCTGGGTCACACTAAAAATCTCAGCACTTTGGGAGGCCAAGCCAGAAGGATAGCTTGAACCCAGAAGTTTGAGACCAGCCTGGGCCACATGGTGAAATCCTGCCTCTACCAAAAATACAAAAATCAGATGGGAGTGTTGGTGCACATCTATAGTTCCAGCTACTGTGGAGGCTAAGGTGGGAGGATTCCTTGAGCCCAGGAGGTCAAGTCTGCAGTGAGTTGTGATCATGCCACTGCACTCCAGCCACAGTGACAACATGAGATCCTATCTCAAAAGAAATAAAAAAAAGAAAACTGAGTGGTGTTGGATCCCACAGAAGGATGAAAGTATGTGGAGAAGTCTGTGTTTATAAAAGTTGTAAACTTCTCTCTGGGTGCAGTGGCTCACACCTATAATCCCAGCACTTTGGGAGGCCAAGGTGGAGTGACCACTTGAGGCCAGGAATTCAAGACCTGACTGTGCAACACAGAGAGGCATCCCTTTTCTAAAAAAATTAAAAATGAAAAAAGCAGCAGCAACAGAAGAAAAGAAGTGCTAAATTTTTAAAGAGGAGACTTTCCTTAAAGTGATAATTAAATTATAGCCTTCAAAATTGAAATTATGATGACCAGACCTATTTCATATTCTAAACAAGGATGGCTAGATCTTCCATGATCTCGGAATAACCTAAACTAAGACAACAATTAAACTGTCAATATTTCTAGAGAATCAATGGAAACATGGGGTAAGACCATGAAAAAATTTACAATGCTCTGGTTCAAACAAATTTCCAGTAGAGATTTTTAGAAAAATTTTTATCAATTCTAAAATTTCAGTAACTCTTAATGAACTTTTCCAATTCATCTCCTTTATATCCATGGTATTGGTATGGGGGAAGACGGGAGAAAGGAAAAGCACTCTGAGGAGAATCAGTGTATTTTGCCTCATTACCATGTGTCCCATGAGACCTTGCACCATGGACTTCCCTCATCTCAATACTCCTAAAAGACCATGACTCCTTTTTGCCCATGAAAAACACTTAAAATTACTGTGCTCCGCATTCAAGAAGAAGTTTTTGTTTATCTGTGTTTTTATTATTATTATTATTATTTATTTTAGAGACAGGATCTTTCTCTGTCGCCCAGGGTAGAGTGCAGTGGTGTGGTTGTACTTCACTGTAACCTTGAATCCTGGGGCTCAAGCAGTCCTGCTTTAGCCTTTTCAACAGCTAGGACTATAGATGTGTGCCCCCATACCCAGCTTGTGTTTGTTTTTAAGAAAGAAAATTATATGGTATAACATTTATTTTTTTTCTATTCTTTCCCTTCCTTCTTTCCTTCCCTCCTTCCTTCCTTCTTTCCTTCCTTCCTTCCTTCCTTCCTTTCTTCCTTCTTTTTTTTTTTCCTCCTCAGGGTCTTGCTTTATCACCCAGGCTGGAGTGCAGTGACACAACCTCAGCTCATTGCAACCTCAGCCTCTGGGCTGAGTGATTTTTCTACCTCAGCTTCCTGAGTAGCTGGGACTACAGGTGTGCACCATCATGCCTGATTAATTTTTTTTTTTTGTATTTTTGTATTTTTGTAGAGGCAGGGCTTTGCCATGTTGCCTAAGTTGGTTTCAAACTCCTGGGCTCAAGTGATCTCTGGCCTTGGCCTCCCAAAGTGCTGGAACTACAGGCATGAGCCACCATAATTGGCCTGGTATACCATTTAAATGTTCAAAAGGGTATGCAGTGAAAACTAAGATTATCTGTAAATTCTTCTGGACTACACAGATTCCTCTCCAAGAGACAACCACTTTTACCAATCATTTATATTTACTTACAGTGACGTTTAGGGTATATGGATGATAAATATATTTAGTTTTTATTCAAATAGTAGCAAACTGTCACGTTGTTCTGTACCTTACTCTTTTCATTTAATGAGATAGTTTGGAAATCTTTCCCTATAAGTACATAAAGAACTATCTTAATAGTTTTTAATACCTGAATACCATATAGAACTTTTAACCTTTTCTATATAAGTTCTTATTTTCAACAGGACTGCAAATAGGCACTAAAAGAAAGTAAAGCTAGTTTAACAGAACTATTCTAACTCTATTAGTAGAAAGGAATAGAAAAAAAGGTCATTCACATTTACCTACCTTAAAAATGAGAGAAAGAACAGAGTTTGAAAATGTTCTACCGCCTCCTAATTCACTGCTATTTCTATTTTAATACCAGACCTTTACATGATTAACAGTATTATATTCCAAATTATCCTGCAATACTTGGAGGCTCTAATTTTTGTAATGTCTTTTTATTTAGGAAAAAGGTCAGATGAAAAATCAAAGCATACCACCTTCTATATCAGAAGTATGGTAGAAACCCATTACCATAAAAGTAAATATAATGCTTCAGAAAGTCATGGTATTCATTTGTTAAACATTACATGAAAAGAAGGAAAGCCAGATATTTTTTAGCCACACAAATGTATGTTAAATATAATAAAATATTTGAATAGATAAATTTAATATTCTTTCTTAACATGAAATTATAGGATAGGAAAGTCAAAATTAAAAATCATAGAATGCATATAATGTGCCAAAAAATGCCCTAGTTTTTAAAGTTAAATTATTATATTTAATCTTGAAAATAATGTTAGAAGGCTGGTAATTGGTATATGTATTTTACATATAAAGATACTAGTTGAGGGATGTTAAGTAACTTGTTCAAATCTGCAAAATTTACAGTTGTTCAAATCTGCAAAGGTGTAAGAACATGTTCACCGAGTCATAAATCCTATGCTTCATGTCTGATTTATTCACCATCATTTCATATTTGTTTATCACAAAAAAGAATAGAACATTTTATAAGTTTAAGTAAAATATTGCAGGAATAATTTTCTAGGGCTGACTCAACCCCTAAAAAAGCAAAGCTATTAGAAACCTGCCATGATGCCTGCCATAACTTCCAAGAAATTTCCAGAGTTTACCTTCTACAGCAGACACTATTATATGATATATATTTAGCAACATATATATTTTTAGCTTTCCTCATGTGAGAACTTCTTTGAAATTCTTTAAAACATTAAAAAATGATAATGGAGAGTAGAATGTACTTATGTTAGACCATTTCTAAGTATCTATGTATATATTCTATTAGATTATATATTTTAAAAGTATTGTATATATTTATTTATTTTAGCCAGAGAAGCACTCCAAGTTAACTCTACATTGTAGATTACAAAGAAGAACAAGTTGATCTTGGTTGAATTCTAACACTTGCAACATAAATACTATTGAATACACAGAACTGAGAATTAAAATTGAGCTATCCAGATTGTGCTCAATCTATATGTGTGAATGTTCATAGTAAAAGGGGACAAAAGAGATGAAATTTGACATGATATTTTCACCAAACAACAAACATTTTATGAACCTGTAGGACATAGGATTTGGAGGTAGTTATTCTGAATATGAAGAGTTTAGATTAAACAGATCTTTCCAAATTACTGTTTTTAAGACTTAGCTCAAATATCATCTTACTTGACAGCTAAAAGTGGAATTATTTCATCTGTCTTATTCTTCCAAAGCATGATTAAAAGTGAAACATAAATCCAATTTCATGTCTGTCTCAACAGAAGGTGAATTTCTGGATGGCAGAGTCCACTTCCTTCATTATGCCTGTATTCACATACAGTAAAACACCTGGAACCTCTATCAGAAATGTTTGCTGAATAAATTGACATTGTCTGAATTTTAATAATTCCTCCATAACCTATTGACTTTCTTGTAGTACTTAAGGAGTAAGTGGACTTGTTATTCATGCTTTATAATAAAAAAGCTCCTTGTTTGGAGGGAAGAGTTTCACTTGAATTATATCTTTTGGAATATGAAAGTGCTATTTTGGATTTTTTTAATGTTATATTTCTTAGCAGCTACATAGCATGTTGTGCATACATTTTTATTTTATGTTAACTAACAGTTTTCTTTAATATTTATTTGTGTGAACTAAAAGTGTAGAGCATGATTCATCACTCTTGACATGGCATTTTAATATTGCCGTCATGAGAGTAGTATTGGCGGTTTATGAGGACAGGAGAATTTAACACAGGAAATCTGGAAAAACTGTAAGGAATCTAGGTAGCTATATTTCAGTGATCCCAACATAGCACAAGTTCATCACAACAATGTGGTACTTATTGTAATAATGTTTTGTCTCACCTTTTAAAGACCTTAACTAAATCATTTGTTACACAGTTCAGAAATTCCAAATCACTACTAATTAAATCAGAAGTCAAGCACAATTTTATAATCAAGTTGCCCTCCAAAAAAGTCAAGAGCAACTCACAAATGAAAGTCTCTGGCTTTCTATGAGTCTCCAAGCATTTTTCTTCACTAATTCAACTGTCATTAAAATTATCCAAAGATCAAAAAATTAAATTGGCTAAATATTGAACATATTTGAATTTCTCTTTAAAACTTAAATTAGAACACACACTCCAAAACGCTTATGAATGCATCCATTAATTATGACGATATTTGAAAATCACCAGTATTGTATATGTCAGTCAAAATGATGGTGTGATGTTTTTATGTTTTTTTTTTTTTTTTTTTTTTACAAAAATGACTTGCATACTCCCTGTGTTAAATTTTCACATTGGCTTCTTTCTTCTTTAAGGTGTGAAGTAGTTTTTAATTGTGTGACTTTGGGCATATTATTTAACGATTTTCATTCTCCATTTCTCCATCTTTAGGAAGACAGAATTAAGTGAAATGATATATGCGATAAATTATTGATGGTAACTGACAATCTATTAAGCACAGAAGAAGATTTATATGACATTATCATAACTTGAGCAGCCTAGTTCAAGTTAGGGGCTATTGGTAACACCTATTTTGCCAGAATGCTTTTGATTATAGTAATATGTGTTGTCTAGGTGAAGGACTCTTTCTATTTAAATACTGCATTTGCCTAACCTAGGACTTGGCAAACCAAATTTGGTCTGTAGCTTACTTTTGTAAGTCCCATTCTCTTAAATTTTTAAGTGCTTGAAAAAAGTCAAAAGATTTGTCACACATGATATTATATAAAATTTATATTTTATTATTCACAAACACAGTTCTCTTGGAACAGTGCCATGCTTATTTATTTTTATGTCATCTATGGCTACTTTTACACTATCACAGTAGCATTGAATAGTTATAACAGAGAATATTTCGGTCATCAAAGCCTAAAATATTTGCTCTCTGAATCTTCCAAGGAAGTTGTGCAAATCCCTGGTGTAATATTGGAATCGTCAGCTGTTGTATATCCTTGAATTATGAGCTGAAAATAGAAAATATTTTTATAGTCTTGGATTTAAAAAGAGTCGTAAATACCTAAAGAATTAGAACACAGGAGCACAAACTTCCTTATACTCTTTGAGAAAATTAGAAATACCTGCAGAATTAGCAAGTGGGAACAATAAAACATTTTATGTAATTTGGTTTGAGAAACCAAGAAATAGCAAAAGTAATGGTGTGATTATGCAAATGATTAACTCATGTAGTCAATTGCTTAGAAAAAATGCTTGTTTTCAAAAGCAGATTAAAATGACCAGAGGAAGAGCTGAATCATAACTCTGTTGCCTGTTTCTCTAAATGCTGGGAAAACATCCAGCATCACTGCGGTACTATATACTTCATTAAATCTATGATAACAACTTCCTGGGCATCACTATTTCTGTACACCAAATTCCTTATATTCATACATGGTTTGTGTTCAACTCAGGAATGTTGGCACCACATAAATCATCGATAATTTGTCAACCGATTTGATCATAATTTTTGCAGGCTTACAACTACTCAAGTATATTATTTTTATAATTTAACTTAGAGTGGCAAGACCATGTAGCTTATTTAGTATATATATGTGTGTGTGTGCACTGAAATCTTATTTCCAGAACAATTGTCCGCTGAAAGAAAAAAGGTTCTTCCAGCCAGGCATGGTGGCTCACACCTGTAATCCCAGCACTTTGAAAGACCTAGGTGGGGGATCACCTGAGGTCAGTAGTTCAAGACCAGCCTGGGCAACATCATGAAACCCCATCTCTACTCAAAATAAAAAATTAGCTGGGTGTGGTGGTACATATCTGTAATCCCAGCTACTTGGGAGGCTGAAGCACAAGAACCACTTGAACCTGAGAGGTTGAGGTTACAGTGAGCCAAGATCATCATGCCACTACATTCCAGCCTGGGTGACAGAGTGAGACTGTGTCAAAAAAAAAAAAAAAAAAAAAAAAAAAAAAAAAAAAAAAAGTTTTTTTCAGGATGTCTTTTTCTCTAACTCAGACTAATGGATGAAATACACTATTTGTGAGCAGAGGTGGATTAATCACTGGCCCATCTGTATTCAGTGTTTAAAATGAACCATATTTTCAAAGTCTGAATGATCTGAGGTTCATAACTCAATTGTAATAGTTTTCTAGAATAATGAGTGATGATTTGGTAGAATTAATAAAGCTAAAAAGGCTTCTTAGTAGTGATTCCAGGAAAGAACAGTTAAAGCTTTGCATTTTACCAATCATATTCTTGTCATTTACTATAGAAGTGAGAGAGGGAACTTTTTGAAGTAAAGCTCACATAGTAATAATAATTAAAGAAAATGGACATATCAAATTATTATATCATATATTTCCCCCTCTTTGTACTGTTTGACACCAAACATTTTTGGAATTCTCTGAAAGACTGGAGCCTGCAAAAAATCTTGCTCAGAACAGCAAGCAAATGGTGGTTGCATGAGCTTTTTGCACAAAGACATCAGGATCCTATGAATGTGAGTGTATATACACAGGTGTGTCCGGTAGATACAGAAACAAATTTACATTGCCATGACTCATTAAAATTTAACAAAAGACCAAGAGAGAAAAATAAAACACTGAGAGTAGATTTCAGGACCCAGGACACAATGTTTGGAGAAAACAGGCCTTTGTGAAGGAGATCCCACAGTCCTTTGTGAAGCAGATCCCTCACGCGGATGAGACACAGTTAGGGACAGAGTTCCACAGGAAGATTGTTACAGAGTCTAAAAAGGTATATATTTATAGAATGAAGCCTGTCTTATCTGCTAACACAATCCTGTTCCCCACTCTATATAAATGAGGTCCTAGAATACTTCCATATATCAGAAAACCTCTTCTTCTCTCTCAGCTTGATTCTTTTTCATAGCAACAGTAAATTACTGTCATACATTAACATAATGTGATAATTCTGAAAATACCTCTGACTATACAATCTGATTTTAAATTCACTGAAAGCCCATAAAATATACAGAATGGCAATACATATTGTACTTTACAGTTGAGGAAATAGAAATTCAAATAGATGAAGGGATTTAACTAAAGTTACGCAGTTTTACGTAAAATTGATATTCAGATTAATTTTCTTTGGACTAATGTTCTTTATATTATAAAACAATGATTAAACAGTCAGTCTCATTTTCCCTTTTTAAAATCTTGATTCATATCTGTCCACATGGAGAGGATCAAAACCAATAAAATATACTTATTTCATTTTCATTTTTTTTAAATTTTTTAATTGCATTTTAGGTTTTGGGGTACATGTGGAAAACATGCAAGATTGTTGCGTAGGTGCACACATGGCAGTGTGATTTGCTGCCTTCCTCCCCCTCACCTATTTTTGAGATGGAGTTTCACTCTTGTTACCCAGGCTGGAGTGCAATGGCACAATCTCAGCTCACTGCAACCTCCGCCTCCTGGGTTCAAGCAATTCTCCTGCCTCAGCCTCCCGAGTAGCGGGGACTACAGGCACGCGACACCATGCCCAGCTATTTTTTGTATTTTTGATAGAGACGGGGTTTCACCATATTGACCAGGATGGTCTTGATCTCTTGACCTCGTGATCCACCCGCCTCGGCCTCCCAAAGTGCTGGGATTATAGGCGTGAGCCACCACACCCAGCCAGTTCATTTTCTTTACTCATGATATTGAGTATTAAGAATCAATTACTTGCATAGCTTCAAATAAGTAATGATGCCATGCCTTGCTGCTTTGTTATTTATTTAAAATTCATATAAACCATTGAGGTTTATATAGAATTTTTGTATATAGTTTTTCTTAATTCATATATTTTCCTTTATTAAATTTCACTTACATGGACTTCCAGCATTTTGAAAGTCATCCAAATGAATCCATGCTGTGCCCAAAGAAGTTAATCTTTGATAGTTCTTTGATAAAGAAATGTTTTAAATAAAGAGGCATGTGCTCTTATTTCAGTTTGTAAATCTCACTTTTGGAACAACCGTTTACTGGTTTCCATTGAAATACAGAGGTTTTTTTTTTTCTTTTTCCTATTCTTTTCTCATTTATCATCTCCTCAATTATTGATTATTGCAATAGGATAAGTATGCGGAGAATTGGTGAGAAGGTTTTCTATTTCAAAAATGTGTGTCTTGGCAGTTTAATTTCCTGGTCTCTGGCACAGATAGTTTAATCGTGCATTTTCATTGATTCTAATTAAATATCAGACTCATAATTTACTCACATTCTTCCCTCTTGTATGGCACAAGAAAAAAAGATTGATGTTATGTTTCCTTCAATTTGTCTTTTAAATCAGTAGTCAATTTTGTTATAGTGTTGGTCAAAGAAGTCTCTTTTTAATATGAGTCCCAAAACAAGCTTCTCTAATTTTAGAGAAGTTTTAGTCAGCTTTCTCTGCAATTTGTTTAGAAAAGCTGTGCTAGGGCACTATTTAATTTGAAACTTAAAACTCATGAATTTCTGGCAAGCAATGTTTTATTTCATTGATAACTTCCATTGTCTTCACTTCTTCCATATGGCTGTTATATTTCCTTAATAATTGATTCTACATTAGTATAAGTATTGTATTCACAAAATATTTTAAAATAATTCCATCATGCAAGCTAATAATGTTCTCAAGAGAGAAAGGAGAATCAATTTAATAACTACAAGTTAAAAACTGCTATTAATGGAAAAAGTTACTGAATTAATTTCAGAAAAACATAAGTATGCTACTACCAAATTTTACGTCTTAAAATTCTAGCCGTTAGATAAAAATGGAGGAAAGCCTAAGTCAACACTCAGGTTACTACAATGAATGATGAAATACCTTCATTGTAGTTATTCATTAAAGTTATTAAAGTAGTTGTTTATAAAATAGTCCTCCATTTATGGAAAAATAGTTTAAATAAACGTTTTAAAACATTGTGTTTTTGGATCAAATGTAGGACAATAACACATATTCTGTCTTCAACATTTACTGCTTATGAAGAAATCTAATTACACTGATTTTTTTTGTTTGTTTGTGTGTAGAAAATGATTTATTTAGAGAGAGAGAGAAACTGGAGGAGAGAGAAACAGCTAACTCTCACACTGAGTGAGAGAATCCAGAAAGATGGAAGCCAGGAGAGGAAAGCAGCTTCCATACTGAGTGGAAGGGAATAGAGAGAGATGGAGTTTAGAAGGTAAAGACAGGCTTCCATGAGATAGCATGGAAGGGGACTCCAGGGGGGAAATCCAGGATAGAGAAAAACAGCTTCCACGAGAGCATTTGTGGAAGAGGATCCAAACATGGAGTCCGAACGGGCGTGGACGAAGGGGGCTTTTAACCTGGGAGGAATCCCCACCTTCTCCAAGACCTTCTTGGCTAAAGAAACAAGTTCCTTAGAACTTCCACTGGGGTGATTGACTCTTTGTTTCTTCCCACACCCGTGAAATTTAAACATGAACCATTAAATTTCCCGGATGGAGAGAGATGGGAGGGGGGCATGGTGCTTGGAAGTTCTTGCCCTTAAAACTATGCCCCCTTGTGGACCCAGAAAGAGAAAACCTTCCCTCATTTCCACCCCCCCCCCCACCTTAACAGGAAAGTCCAACTTCTGTTGGAACACGGGTGTCGATCCTCTTTAACTACTTCCGGCTGAAATGGGGCATAGAAGGGGCCCTGCAGCTGAGGTTTTCTCCAGAGGGGAGACTTTCAGGGGTACAGGTTGATCCTGAGGTCCACGATAGAGCTCACGAGCCAAGGATGTCTGGGGTTCTGGAGGCAGGATTATTTGTGACCTTATGGTTTTCTAAGAAACAGATGTGACAAGATGGTTAAAGATGAAAATCCCAGAGGCCAACAAATATAGAATGGTTATAAATGAGCCTAGGAGAGAATAGAGCTAGGACAGTTAGTTGTTAAACAAGCTTCACAATACTGTTCCTTGAAGGGTTTTAGCCCTGTGTTTGATTCCTGAGTTCTATGTTCAAAACAATACTTGATGGGTTTACAAATAGCAGCATTTTTCCTAGAAAGAGACAGGTTCCTTTCCCACTATGAAAAGGATAATCGGAATTTAAGAGATAGCAAAGTTGAGGGTTATAGTCCTATTAATGACAGGACATAAATTACACTTATGAGTGGTTACTCCCCAGAGGACCTTGTTGGAAAAGCAGATGTAGATTTTCTAATGGCTCGCAGGTGGATGAAGGGTCATCTCCTGGAACTTCAGGCTGTGGAGTGGAGGGTCTATGACTTTCCTCATGAGGTGTCCAAGACTTCAGCCAGGTGTGATGAATCCATGAGTCAGTTTCCACCATCTTAACTCCCATTGGGGTAGACAGAATGACTAAAAAAGGTCCTTCCCAGGATGGGCCTAGAAAGGGAGAGTCTGAGGGGAGAGAATTAACAAGCACCAAGTCTCCAGGGCAGGAGAAAAATACTGAGAAGGCCATGCCAGTGTCCAGGAGAAGATTAACTTCCTGAACTCTGTGGTCAGCTTTTACCTGGGACTCTGTGAGGGTGACAGCTCGTGCTGGCACTTGCCCCAGGCATCCTCAGTTCTGCCATTGGATCATCTGGTCAGACACCTCAGGCCTTGAGAAACTTCATCCCCTGGGACAGTGTGCTTTCCGTTGATTCCCTTTGCACAGGATAAGAAGGTGGTCCATTCCTCTGGGGACAATTTCTTATAAAATGTCCCTTCAGGGCCAGGCACAGTGGTTCATGCCTGTAATCCCAGGACTTTGCGAGGCCAAGGCGGGAAGATCAAGAGATCAAGAGATTGAGACCATCCTGGCCAACATGGTGAAACCTCATCTTTACTAAAAATACAAAAAAAAAAAAATTAGCTGGGCATGGTGACGCATGCCTGTAGTCCCAGCTACTTAGGAGGCTGAGGCAGGAGAATTGCTTGAACCCGGAAGGTGGAGATTGCAGCGAACCAAGATGGCACCACTGCACTCCAGCCTGGTGCCTGGTGACACAGTGAGACTGTCTCAAAATAAATAAATAAAATATCACTTCAGACTGCACTGGTAACAAGTTTTGCTAGACCGGCGGCTAACCCAAGCCTTTCTCTCATTTGAGACCCTGGGGTCTGCTTGCCTGAAAGCCATGACTAAGGTTGATCTTTCCTGTTCCATTCAGGCTGTTCCTTCTGGTCTCTATTATAAAACACCAAGGTTGCCTGGTTCAGTAATGATTATAGACTCTGTTCTGGTTCTGAAGCCAGCTTCTGGAGCTTCTGCCTGATATCTGCTGCTGGCTGGGGAATAGACTTGTCCTTTAATATTAACTGATTCTCAGTGGAGTCTGGTGACAGGGGGTGTACTTTCTTAAGGCCTCCCACAATCGCTCAAGGAAAGCTGCTGGGTCTTCTTCCCTTCCCTTTGGGGGTTAGGTTTTCCACTTGGCAGAGGGTAATTTGACCATGCCGTTTGGCAGAGAAAAATAAGCCACTTCCTCCTTAAAGACTGTATGCTAAATTGGTCCCAATTTTCCAGTATACATTTTAATGGGGACTTGAGCTTGGGAAGGTTGGCACTCACCTGAAATTGAACACAAGGGATGCCCGCATCCCTGGTTAGAGAAATTATAGCTGCTTCAACATAAGGAGTCCCTTAGGTAAAACAGGTACTGAAATGAAATGTCTTTCAGTCAATACCCCAAAATTTTGTGTGCCCAAGATTTGTGATCCATCTTATCAGAGGGCCTCCTATGTACTGGATTCTAATCACAACCTACCAGCGTCATAGGACTCATGCTCACCATCTGCATGACCTTCAGTGACTATCTTAGAGGCATGAAGGGACTGTTGGATTGAGTGGTTCATACCAACGAGTCCTTGAACCAGGCCACTGAGGCTCAGGAGATGGGTACCAGTATTTCCCAGCAATAGTCCAACTTACACAGGCCAATTTATAAAACTGCGTCAGAAAGGTAAACTTCTAGGGAGGGGCCATTAGAGCACAAAGTTCAAAGAAGGCAGGTTGGATGTGGCTGAGGCTGGAATAATACCCTCAAGACCCAGGCTTCCTCACCCCTAACCCATTTTCCATTGTAAGAAAAAAAACTGTGCTTTTAATTCAGGCTAGGCCTCACTGCTTAAGATGGGCTGGGTCGTACCTCCGAGGTGCGACTGCTCAGGTTCCCAGCAGCTCTGCCTGATTGTGGCCGCTTCAGGTGTTCTTAAAGAGACAGGACAGAATGGGGCCAGTTTTACTCACAATTTTGAAGTCTTCGTCTCTGGTTGTACCCATTTCCTGGCTGTACCCCTCTTCTGGTATGCCCCTCTCTGGGCTGGCTCATGATTAATGTTATATTGAGATTCAGGGGGGCCCTCTGCTCCCCTGAAAGGATGTTTCTCCAGGTTCTTGGTCTCTTGCACTCTCAAGAATGAGAGACGGGACCACAGCACAGTGCACAGTAAATGCCAGACTCAAAAGTGTTTGTAGAAAGTGATTTATTTAGAGAGAGAGAGAGAGATAAACAGGAGGAAAGAGAAAGAAACAGCTAACTCTCATGCTGAGTGAGAGAATCCAGAAAGATGGAATCCAGGAGAGGAAAGCAGCTTCCACCCTAAGTGGAAGGGAACGGAGTTTAGGAGGGGAAGACAGGCTTCCATGAGAGAGAATGGAAGGGGACTACAGAGGGGAAATCCAGGATAGAGAAAAACAGCTTCCACGAGAGCATTCGTGGAAGGGGATCCAAACATGGACTCCCATTACACTGAATTTTAAACAATCTTGTGTTTACAATGAGAATTCTATTTTTGCATATGTTGTGTTATCGTGAGATTATGATAAGTGAGTAGATTTCCTTTAAGTAAGAGATATATACTTAGGCTATGCAGTTGTCAATGGTGATAAAGTAAATACTTACTGCAGATATAGAAGCATATTTTAGAATGCTTAAATGGTTTTACAAGTAAAGGGGGTTTCTTAAATATCATCCAAATGGGATTTGATGGCATGACAAAATAGATACTGTTGGAGGGTCATTAATCTTTCTAGCATGGGGCCATCATGAAGAATTTCAAGATAGCAAGTTATTAAATTCCAGTCCTTCCCTATGGAAAGTTTCTTTCCTGTACTAAAGTACCAAACTTTTGCCTGAGGAGTAATTGATTTGCCAGGAAAGGTTCTTCCTTTCATTTTTATTTCTGTTAACTTGCTTTAATTTTTCACTAAAGCATTGAAAAAGTCTTAATCCTACATCTCAGTCCAATTTACTTACATTGTTTAACTACTGTTTCAATTTCAAGAATACTAGAAATGGCAGTTCCCTTGGATAGAAAAGACTCTCAGGAGAAATCTAGAATCTTATCTCCCAAGCTATAACTTATTTATAAAACAGTAAGAGTCTAGGTATTACCCCATTATTTCCTCTGTGGCACCTTTTATTTTAGCCATGAACGAATACCATACTGCAGAAGGAAATACCATTATTTCCTCTGTGGCACCTTTTATTTTAGCCATGAACTAATGCCATTTATAGATAATAAGTTTTGCTAGACTTTATGTGCATAAAAAGTTGAAAGGGAAGTATTCAACAACTACTGTGAAAATAGATTCCTTCCCAAAGATGTGTATTAGAAAACATGGACCCATTTGAGGAAGGACTGCAGGTCACAGAGAGGTCTACTCAGTCAAGCCTGAGTATTTAAAGTGTTACCAGTAGACACTAAGGAGAGTGATGTGTGCGAAAATAGAGCAGTCGGATAATTGTTAGAAGACAGACTTGCAAAAATGATTGGGAAGTGCACAGCCATGTGAGAGAACCTCCACAGGAATTGATGGCCGTATGAAAGTTAAAAACAACCCTGGCCTTAAAAAGGAAGTCATAATGCTAGAAACCAATTTTAGAAACGGAAAGAAAAGTGTGTGTGTTCAAAAAAGATACTCCAAACCACCAGGAGGCAAAAAGGAAGTAGAGGGAGTGGGAAACAGACACATTTGAAAGCATATTCTCTCCCTGAGGTCATAGATTTTCTTTCTCAGCCCTATGCCCTGAAGTGTGCTGGGTTCAGAACCAAAAGGAAAATGCCCTATTGGAAGTCTGAAGGGAATTAAAATGCAGTACAACATTTCCTCTTCTGTTTTTAGTTTGCAGCCTCTGGGCAACTGCCAACTACCAGTAAAAGGCCCCCTATCTCAGGGTATATAATTCTGGTATGAAATAGGCAGCAAATACGAATGAGATCTTGACTGGAACTTTTATATTTATACAAATTTGTTTCCCTGTTCTGTGTATGTTGAGTTGGAAAGACAGTGGCTTATTTAGACCTCAGGAGTGATGATGTAGGTTGTCTCAGAGTTTGGAATTAATACATTCTTCACAAGAGAGATTTAGGTACCACCAAAAAACTACCAAATGCTTCTCACATCAGGTTAGTTTCTTAACAGGCCTCTAAAAGAGTAAAAACGATCTGTCAAAAGGCTTGGTAGTGTTTCAATATTTGGATACACAAAGGAATGATGTGACGCTTGCAGTAGAAATGGGAATCTATAAAGAGCTTCCATATGCTTTAAAATAATTTTGAATGTAGCTAATGCCCTTCATAAATGAGCACAATTTCATTTCGATTTCATAGCTTCTGGTTGGCTGTCAGTCCTCATCTGAACACTCATTGACTGCATCCATTACACACGAAACAAATATGGCCCATGCGTTCAGAGGATATCCTCTTGATGAACTACCTCTGCAATTTCCTTTTAACCCTATGTCCTCTGATTTAGAAAATGTTTTAGAACCTTCTCCTCCCTCTGTCTTTCTCTCTCTTTTTTTTCCTTCTTTCTCTTGTGTGTGTGTATGAGAGAGAAAAAATGGTTAACCACTCTTGAAACATTGTTTGCTTGTATCACCTTCAGATATAAGGTGTCAAATGAGAAAATTTAGGAATAAAAATATTTGTATGTATTTTAAGCTTGTAGATCATAAATCTGGGTAGAAAATAAACATTAAATCTGTTTACTTAGCAAATGGTAAGTGAAGATAGGGATGCCATTAACAATCACGGAGTAAGTTGATGATGAAGGAATGTAGGTGATTAGGCTTTGAAATGCTTAGACTTGAGCATTACAACAAAAAGAAATGGAGACGATGGCCCACATGGACCCCATGTTGAAGAAGAGAGATTTTAAGTGTTAAGATAGTCATTTAGCAGTAGCCTTTTGTGACAATATCAGTGAATGGTGTCCTCATTTTAGTAGGATATTCTGATATTTGGTTGTTTAAAATTTAAATTTTCAGGTGAGAATAAACTGATCTATGGAGCTCAGTTGATTCAGTTTAGGAAACTTGTAAATAAAATTTATCCATAATTGGCTTACTAAGTAAATGTATAAATGTATACTTACATAAATGCACCTGTGTGCCAAATGGAGATTGCTTCCTTTCAACATTTAGTTCTCATGAAAAGATGTGAGCAGTTGGAATATTACTACACATAATTATAAAATAAAAGAACATGGAGAATGCTGCTACTTGCTTGCTTTCTCTCTATAAAAATGTGTCTTTCATACACTAATTAATTATTGAACTAATGAATTCATTTCATACATTAATAAATTATCAACCATTTTCAAAAATATATTCATATTATAGAATTATTATTTCAGATTTTGTTTTCATTGAAAGTGTTAGCCAGTTACCAAGCTTTGGATTCTTATTTTATTTTTTGTCAATCTACATTTACCATCTTAGACAAAGGACTGTGGATAAGTCAAGCCTTGGCTCTGATGGAGGAAAGGCAGCTCAATTGATTCAGGCACTAAGGTGAATGTAATATGACTATCTTTGGATATGCCACACCTTTATAATGTTTTGTTTTGTTTCCAATAAGGAGTCTCACTCTGTTGCCCAGGCTGGAGCGCAGTGGCCCAATCTTGGCTCACTGCAACCTCTGCCGACCTAGTTCAAGCAATTCTCCTGCCTTAGCCTCCCGAGTAGCTGGGACTACAGGTATGCACCATGATGCCCAGCTAATTTTTGTATTTTTAGAGGAGATGGGTTTTCACTATGTTGGCCTTGAACTTCTGACCTCAGGCGATCTGCCTGCCTCAGCCTCCCAAAGTGCTGGGATAACAAGCGTGAGCCACCACACCCAGACAATACTGTTTTTTGTCTGTATACCATGAGTCTCTCTTTTAATCTCAAATAGATTAATCTCTTTTAATCTCTCTATTCTGAAAATTCATGACAGTAAAGCAGCACATTCATTTTTGCATATGAACAACCCATCCTTCTATCAGAGGATAATACTGTTTGTATATATTCTGAAACTACCTGAAATACCAATTCTGTCCATGCTAGAAAATAAAAATAAAAATGACTTTAATTGAGTCATTATAATCACTTTTCTAACTTCTCTCTCAGAAAAAAAGGTAAATACATCTTTCAAATCATGTAGATAGTTCTTTATATTTTCTAGACTGAGGTTGTGTTTGGTCAGTGATAAATCATGGATTAATATGGCCTCATTGTGCTTAAGAGAAACAATTTATGTTCATGCGATGTCATATAAGATAGGCAGGAAAGAGCCCCCAAAACACCATACATCTTGAATGCCTCAAACTGTTTTACATTTCTAAACAGATGTTCTTATTTAAATGTAAAACCAATGATATTGATGTGATCATCTGTTTAGATTAATGGATGTTCAGATGCCAACAATACAATTAGTTGAACTCTCTACAGATGCTTATATGCTCACACAGGAAGCAATACAGGTATTTCAAACATCATGAATTTATTCTTCCCAAGCTGATTCATCTGTTAGCCAATATACTTTCTTGGTAAATGACTCAAGATAAAATAGGCAGCACAAACAATGACTTTTCTGGCTTGTTACACTCCAGTCAGGGGCTAGCACTTATAATTCCAGTTTTCAACAGAAGAAATATAATTAAGTATAGTGGAAAGTCAATGTAAGATCTATAATGCCTCCACCCCACACTTGTGCTATGCCCCTACAAAAAAGTTTGACATCTCTATAGTTTTTATTCTCTTTGGGTTTGATTTTAATTATAAACCTGAATCTGTCAGAACAGAAATGGTTCATAATGGTTTGACCATACCAAATCATTTACATTGTGTAATCCATCCTCATGTGACATGATGAGTTTGTTTTGCAAAACAGATCAAAATTTAATTTCTTTGAATTGTCTTTCTATATTGACTTTGGTGTGCTCTTGGTTAAGCAGCAGTCTTTTCTGAGAAATGGTTTATTGTTGCAACATTTTAAACAAATCAATTACCTTCCTGTAATGCAATAATATTACAATATGCAGGCAACCATAGCTTCCATTGTACACGACACAGTCGATTTTATGAAGCTGTAAACATTCATATCAGTGCTATTTAGTCTGCAGTAATATAATTTGAAAAGGAGATATTGACCAAGTTATGTTAATATGTTATCTGAAAAAGCTCAATATGTCAGGAGCTCCCTGGAAAACAGACATATGGTTTTTCAGGTTTGGAGGTTAGATTAAAGAGTCAGAACAATATGAGGACATAGTAAGGTGACAATATAGTAAATGTCAAGACTTTTTTGCACTCAGAAGTGACATGGTTCGAGAAGTAGATTTGCTACCATCTCCATAGCATGTGTTAATTATTTGTGGAGTAACTCTCCCAGGTATAGAGCTGCATTCTATAGCTACATCTGTCCAGTGATGACACATTCACCACCTTCTTGCCCCATGTTTCTCTTGCCCCACATTTCTTGTTATTTTTTCTAACATGTTTAAGTAGAAATGCTTAACGAAATTATTCTTTCAAAAAACATAAATCTTAAAAATTACTAATGGGTTCCCACTTTACTCAGAAAAAACAAAAATCCAAACATGTAAATACCTATAAGGCACTACCTGATCCATTTAGTCCCTGTCTGCCTCTCCTAACTTTTCTTCCCTTTATTTCCTGTGCCCAAGCATACTGAGCTTTCTTTATTCCTCAAATTTACCAGGTTAATTTTAGCTTTATTGACATTATATTTGCTATTCTCTAGGCCTAGAATGTTCCTCTTCACAGCTACCTATAGCAGACACCCACCAAGTTTTGGACATCAATTCAGATGATATGTCCTAAGACACATCATTTTTGATCATCTTATGATTTTCCCTTCCCTGACCTCTTCATCTCTGTGTTATTCTCTGTTTTGTTTTTCTATTACACTTTGCTTCATCTGAATTTATTGGTTGTTCTGCTTGCTTATTTTCTCATGAGACTAGGCACTTTGACTTATTCACTTCTGTATCCTTAGCAGCTGGAATAGTGCCCATGAGAATTATTCAATAACCATTTATTGGTATAACAAATATATGAAGAATGAATACATATTCAAGTAAGCATTTGACGAGACTATTATCCAGGAGTCAGAGATAGAATCAGTGGCAGGTGAAAAGAACAGTTCCCTCCTGTTCCGTCATCTCTCTGCAATAAATGCACTTTGGTTGTATTGACCTTTTGGTAAAAACCTAATTCTCTATTCCATGTCCTCTCATCTTCCAGAGAAGAGAAATCATCTAACCTATAACTTTATTAATGAATGGATCTTATTTAGGAAACAGTTATAGGCATTACCTATACTAGCAGCCACCACTGCATCACTTATAAAATAGTGCTTTCTGCTAGAAAAATCAATAAACCTGGACTATTATGACAGTGGCTCTGGTTTCCTCTTATGTAATTACAAATCCAAGTAATCAGATTGTTATTATTAGAATGACAATGCTTTACGAGATTTCACCTTAATCATTCACAATAACTCCATTTTATTCAGTGATGGTTTAAATGATGTGCTTGCAATATATCATTATTTTTCACAGTAAATTGCCTGAGATCTTGCACAGTAGTTTTGAAATTACTGCTTGTCGTCACCACTATATACAACCACATAAACAGTATGTGGTTTGTACAGTAGATCATTTTTCTTGTTTATATGCAGCAAGCTCTCAGTGCTACACACTAACACCAGCTGTTAAAAAATGACAGTAGTATTTTATCTCTCACTACCAAGATCCTTTATGTAGAGAAGTTTTGGTTTCTTTTTTCCAAACAGTATGTGTTGCTGAGTAATGATAAAGGTTGATATGATAAATAGGAGTATTTTTTCAAGGTTCATTTGCAATGTAAAATAGAATGTAAATAGAAGATTTACAGAAAAAAATCAAGTATGGAGAAAGATTCTATACGTGAATCCAAGTCAGTCTGATTATTCAGAAATATCTGAAGGCTAGAATAAGAATTATTTTATTTCTAAGGTTGTTCAAGGTGAATCCTAAAGATATATATGTATATGTGTAACATATAAGAATCTAAAATAAGTTAGTTCCAATATCCCAAAATGTTTATTGATCTCTCTCTTTGCTATCTTCTCCCCTACTTGCTGTTGTTCTTTCTTCTTAATATTTTTCCTTTCTTCAGGAGAAAGTGAATGCCTCAAGGGCAAAGATCATATCTTTCATATTGAATATCTCATAGGTTTTGAAGAAATATACATGTCAGCTAACTAAAAATCGAACACACTTTCTTGAAAGCATTTTCTATATTTAGAAAGCACAAATATACTTACTTAGACTAATCACAAAACCAGAGTTGGAAAGTTTCTTTAAGGCTTTGTATTTTTAATGGTCTCCACCAGCATACTTAGGTAAGACACTTGCAGCCAGCTGCACACAAGGTGAGACCACAGGCTGGGTTTCAAGATCAGTGTTGCCTAACGTATTTCAGGTAAAAAATGTCTGACACTATTAATCATCATGCAGGCTGAGGGCCTGTCACAGAATGTAAAACATTACACTATGTTAAGATCTAAGACATTCTGTGCTTTAGATAAACACCTAGGACTAAAAATAAAATGCAATTAGAATTAGTATTTGTTATTAAATAGATTTCATTTAATTGTACACTAAAAACAAAATGCAATTAGAATTAGTATTTGTTATTAAATAGTAGATTTTATTTATTTATTTATTTATTTATTTATTTATTGAAATGGAGTCCCACTCTGTCATCCAGGTTGGAATGTAGTGGCACAACCTCAGCTCACTGCAACCTCTGCCTCCCAGGTTCAAGCAATTTTCTGCCTCAGCCTCCTGAGTAGCTGGGATTACAGGCACCGGCCACCACTCTGGGATAATTTTGTTTGTGTTTTTAGTAGAAACAGGGTTTCGCCATCTTGGCCACTCTTGAACTTCTGACCTCATCATCCACCCACCTTGGCCTCCCAAAGTGCTGGGATTACAGGTGTGAGCCAACATGCCCAGGCTAAATGGTGATCTTTATATGTGATTGTGAATAAAAGGTAATTAGTACTTAAGTTTAGAAATCTATTGTAAATGTTATCTTATAAACAGTTGAATTTTTCTTATAATAACTAGAGTCCTGAGTCTTGTTCTAGCTGCCAGTAGTAGCTTGACCAGTCCTTCTAGATGTATTTAACATTTCCAGGGGCAGTCACATTAGATTTTACCCCAGTTCTGATTTAATCCAGGTGACAAAATCCTATGGTGAAGAAAATTATGACGTTTCCAAATTGTGTATACTCAAGTCAAATCACATATCTGTCATATATTAAAATATTTGTGTATACTATCTATGTGTATGCACATGTATGTATTTTTATTTAAAATGGGTGGGTTCATGTAAAAAACTTTGAAGGTCAATGACTGCTCCATTGCAGGGGAAGCTATCTAGAGAAACTTCGGTTTTCTTATATCTATTTTAAGTATACATTTAAACATATGTAAACATATCTGAATTCTATTATATTGTGACATTTCATTGACATTCTATGAATAGTAATGTAGTGATATGCTTTTTAGTAACACAGCTTGTCCAAAGATCTCATAATCAGTTGCTGTATCGGGAATTCATCCCAATTTTTTTCTGAGTAACTACAATGGGTATTATAAGAAATACTTAACCCTTTATGAGAGAATCCCATAGGTTGTCACTCAAGATTATTTTAATCTCAGTTTATATCCAAAATGAACACACTTGACTGTTTGGTCTCTAAGTCAAAGCAGGCCAGGAAGGAGCCGCTGGAAGGAGTGAGCGTGGAGATGTCTAGGGGAGTAAAAAGTGAAAAGTCATGACTGAGCAGGCAGAGTCCAATGGCAGAGGCCAGCGCTGCAGCTTTCACAAGTATCTGTTTTAGAAGAGGGGCAGATGACTGTTTTAGTAGACCTCATCTGAGCCTCTGAGTTTATCATAAAGACCACAGAGGAATACACATAGGAGGCATATTACATGAATTACACACAGCTATGAGGGGAGTAGACCATAGCCCTGAGTCACCGAAATGGGATTAACTGCTGTTCAACAACATACGCTAAGGAGGCTGGAAAGGCTCTGTTGTATAATTTCGAAATATTTACAGCAAAATAGATGCCCATTTTTAAGTTTAGTCCTTACAGGGATCCATTTCCATTACCTGGAAATTCTGTTTTCTGGAACTAGTATTACTGTATAGCGTAGCATGTTTTTCATTCTTTTTACTTTTATAAGTAGAAACATACCATTCATTCATTTTGGTATAGACAGTAATTAATAGGAGGTGTGAAAGGTAGGTAGGTCTTCAATAATGTTTGTTGGCTTAATTACTAAATTGACTCTGACGGGGATTCCATTTTTATAGGTGAAAAGCAGCTACCTATCAGCAGATATAGATGGCTTGATATAATAAATCTGTCATGATGGCAGGTAAAGAGTTACTAAAACTTCTCCCTGACTGTGACTAGAATTGGTAAATGTTCTGGGGGGAATGTTTTTCTATACATCATGTCTTTACATGGAAGAAACTATACACAAAAACTAAACTAAATAACAAATCTGCCTTATTGTCTTCCTTGTAAGATGGCCAGAAAAGAAATACATTGGCATTTTTAACAAAAGTTACATCTGTCTTCATATGTGGTGAAGGAAACATTAATAGGTATTGTCTTGGAAAGAAACAATGATTTTCTGCCTGAAAAATAAAGAACAAAACAGAGATAAAAAGCCCTCCTGTACTTGATGTCTACCCCGTGACTAGGTACAGTTAAGGAGTGGTTACAGTTATGAAACGTGTAAAAATGTATTCATGTGTTTCTGTCTGTAATTAACCACCAGTCTTGATACTGCAGAATCTGAAAAGCTCAGATGGCTAGGTTTTTCTGTATTCTGGTTTCTAAAACTTTTCAGGAACTGAAAGTTTACACATACACATGGCAACACAATTTTAATTTCTCTAAATGATTCATATACTCTTTATTCTCATTTATTTTTATACATTCCAAGAGAAACAGGAAAAATGGAGGCTAGCAATACTGCTCTGGGCAGCCTGGGCAAAGCATTAAGTGTAGTGGTGATTAATTATCACAATCATCTTTTACTGGACACCTATTCTGTTCCAGGTGTGTAAAAAATACTCCTAGTAGGTTTTTACTGGTGGCCTACATCACAATTAAAACATTAAGGAGGAGAGAAAGCAGAAGGCAGTGTCAGTAAGGTTATTACAGTCACTTGGTTTCTTTGCTTTTATGTGACAAACTTCAAATTCCACCCACTATAGAGGAAGAATAAAGTGGAAACATGGAATATAGGAGAATAGTTTAATTGTTCTCTTTTCAAGGTAGAATCAAAGACTAGAGTAGAAGACCACCAGGAGTTAAAAACAAATTGATGCATGCATATTGGAAAGGAAATTAATTAGGAAGAGAAATGAACTGCTAGCAGGCCGGTTTAAAGTGAACAAATTTGGAAAGCTCAGGAAAACAAGGGAAGAAATAATAAAGGTAAAAATAAAATAAAATAAAATAAAGAAAAACTAGTTTAGTAAAGAGAGACTTGAGCCTTACCAGACTGTGGAAAGAAAGGAGTGGGAGGTCAGGATGAAACCAAACGGGGATGAGGAGTTCAGAACTTGTCACAGTGACAAAACGCTTTGTAGATTCTGAGAAAGCTTCTGCAGGAGACTGCTGGAGGCAAAGCAAAAACATAAGGAAATTGTCGAGAATCTAAGCGAAATTAGCTACTCTTTTATTTCTATTGTCATAATAAAGTAATTAATATTAATGTTGCTTAGCTGACAGTCAGCATTTATTAGGTCAAGAATTTGAAAACTGTTCCAAATCTGCAATGTAGATTAAACAGGCTTATGGATTTTTACCTTTACTGTTTGGGATCTGGAAAATTAAGAATGTCCTTGCCTAATTATTTTTGTCTTTCAAGCTGGGTCTGACCATAACTCACTGCTTACTAAAAAGAAAACTTTATGTGCTACTGAAGAGAAACATGGATTGAATATGGCTCTGCTCACGTCATTCTCATTTACACTTGTGAACATGACTAACTACTGTCATCTGTAAAGCAACATTTCTGTGACCTAAAGAGACAATATTCATAGCAGTCAAGGCAGGACTTCAGAAACAAACTATCCAGCTTAACTGCATACTGTGTGGCTTTAGAATAAATATTCATTCTCTATGTCTCATATAACCTACAAAGCACTGGAAGATAATATTATTCACCTCATTGAATTATGTGAAGATTAAATGACTTAGTATTGGGGCTGGCAGATTTAGCAAAAACAAAAAATAAAAAACACCCAGCTAAATTTGAATTTCAGATAAACAATAATATTTTTGTATGAGTAATAATTATACTTAGTATGAGATATAGTTATACCAAAACACTCTGTGTTGTTTATCAGAAATTTAAATTTAACAAGACTTCTTGTGTTTTAACTGGCAGCCCTACTAAATATATGTGGTTGTGTTACTTTGTCAATACTATATACGCATTTTTCCCTGTGCGGTGAAGTAACTTACTATGGCATACCAGTTTCTTTCCTTTCAATTACTTCTTCCAGGATCAGTCTGGTATAATTCTTACACGTATTTGCTCTAAAAAGGGCTATGAATGACCAGTTGAAAGTATAATCATTTAATAAACTGTTTTTAAGTTCCCTGAGTGTCTTACAAAAATAATTTTATAGAAGGATAAATTTTAGCACTAAAAGCCCCTCAAAAGTTGCTTCCTGTAGGTGATAATGATAGTGATAACAAAGACTCTGCTACAGTTAAAACTCTTCTACAAAATTGATTACACAATTAAAACAGTAAAAAGGAAGAGTATTTGGGATGGAAAAAACCACAAGCAGTAGCCTATTCCAGTTGTCTACCCAGCTATAATTCCTAGAGACTTCAAATAAATGTCAATTGTCTATTAGACAAAAATGACAGTAACTAAAGTTTCCTTCTTTCCTTCGAATCCTCTATCCTCCCTCCAGGGTTTCCCCTTTACTATGGAGACTTCAATGTCGTTGTCTCAGTTCAGCATCACCCAAAACCCACTCATACGCCAGGTATTAAAAGATTGCTATGGAGTTAACTGAGGACTGATTCTGGATGAAACTGTTGTTTGTACAGGGTTTGTAATTATATAAGAAGCACTTAAAAATTCAATGTATCTCAGAGCCAAAAAAAAAAAAAGATGATATTAATGAAAAGCAAGAAGATATTTCAGGCCAAATGACCTGCTTGTATAATTTTGTGTCACATGATAAGGCATGATGCAAACATCTAGCTCATTACTAGACTCTTTCTTTATAAAACAAAAAAATAATATCCTGCACCAGGTAGCACTATTTCTTCTTTTAAAAATCCTTTCAAATAATATTTCCTTTTTTTTTTTTTTTTTGGCATAGCCACAATTTCTGCTTTTCACTTTTTTTTCTGTCTCTCTCTTTGTATCTTTCTTTCTTTCTTTTTCATAAGATTTGATGGTATAATTTCAAGTTTCTACATGGTGAAATTATAGCATAGAAAGTAGTTTAATGGTAATTATATAGATCAGGGCTGTCCAATCTTTTGGCTTCCCTGGGCCACATTGGCAGAAGAATAATTATCTTGGGCCACACATAAAATACACTAACACTAATGATAGCTAATGAGTTAAAAAAAATCTTATGATGTTTTAAGAAAGTTTATGAATTTGTATTGCAATGCATCAGAGCTGTCCTTAGCCACATATGGCCTGAAAAGCCATGGATTGGACAAACTTGACCTAGATAGATCTAAGAATTAAACTGAGTTTTAGTGAACTCTAGTTCCTTGCCTAAATATTCTCTCTATCCACACACTCCATTGCAACAACAGAAGAAGGAATAGTTGATAAATAGACCACTAAGTTGCTAAAGTTAAAAAGGCAGCATAATATGTGCTTAGGCACTGAGTATTGTGTGTGTGTGTGTGTGTGTGTGTGTGTGTGCGCGTGTGTATGTGTGTGTCTATGTCTGTGTGTCTGTATGTGTGTGTATACACTCTTTCTATATATTTGTTATAGCTTCCACAGCAGATTTCAATGGAATTCAAGTTTTATCGAGCACCCACTGTGCACAAGCTTTGAGCTAGATTGAGGAAATATGAAAAAAAAAACAAAAAACAAAAAAAACCACACACACATTATACTTGATTCCTGTACAGTACAGTAGAGGAAAGTTAAGTTCACTAAAAGCTATAAGATACTTCAAGTGCCCTTAAATTGTGCTTTGGGGAGTCAGAGATCACATTTAAAATACTTGATGCTGCAATGAAAAATTTATACGGAAATATAATTGATACTTAATCTCTCTTATCAGACAAATGATCTTGCTGCGAGTTTAGCTGAGGACAATTACAAGTGACAATCATTGGTTTAGTTTTAGAACCTGTGCAGTGGCAGCACACAGTGGGTGTTCAATTAGCATGCGCTAAATTTCGAAAAGAATCCATGAATCATAAGGCAGTAAAGGACCTTACTTGGCTATTATGGTAGCAGGGAGAACACGTAATTCATTTTTGCCTGACACTAACAAAGTGTCCTTCTGCTTTTCTGGGCAGCCACTAAAATGCATAAAACTGCTCTGGATGATTATTTAGAGTCCTCTCAACCTGTTCTTTTCCATTTTTAAGTATGTAATAATTTATATTAAAATGGAAGGGGAATTTTGAAATTATAACTTGTCACCTCTCGGTTTTTATTTTGGTGCAGTTTGTCTAAAGGATGAAACAGCATAAATAACCATACACATTTTTATTAATAATTTATTATTTCTTATGAAGTATTGGACCACATGCAAGGTGCTTGTGCTAATTCATTGATTCATCATGACTCCTGGCAATTACTTTTATTATTAGGGTTTTGTAGACAAAGAAACAGGTTTTGAGAGGTTACCCATCATAACTAGAAAATAAGGATTTGAGATGTGATCTCAAGCTGCATGACTCTAACAGAAAACCAAAGTTTTTAATTACTTTGCATTGTCATTTCAAAAACTCGACTCAATTTAAAATATTTATATGTTCTGTATCCCTAGATCATATTAAAATGTACTAATCTCATTTAGAGTTGTGTTTAATGTTATAATCATTTCTCTTTCATGCCCTGAGCATGTTTAAATTCTAAGATTTATAGCACTTACATGATGATGTTTTAACATAACTATTTTTACCTTTGATTTCTACCATGACCTTAATGCAGTTGATTCTGTATTAAGAGAAGAAAATAAACTGGTGGTCAGAGAAGATGTCAGAGCCCTCATGACACACAGGAGGTGTTCTCCAGGACAGAGGAGATCACTGAAGCCTGAAAAATACTGATTCCTGGCAGATCTGACAGTCATTTGGATCTCTGTCCATGTCATTAGTTCACTGGTGACAAGAGGTGCTCTGGCTGGATGAATACAGATGTCCGTTGCTCAAGTGGTATTGCTCACAGATAAGATAAAAAAGCACTCTCCAACTGCAAAAAGCAGCTTGCAGAGGGCAAAAGAACCTGCCAAACATGGACCTTTTTTAATAGCAATTTTTCATTGGTTCAGTCCTGATTCTTGGCTTTAACTCCATTAAGCCACCCACACATGGCCTCATAGTGACATATTTTATGTTTCCAACATTTGAACCCTTGGCTTCTCCTATTGATCCTATTCACTTTTAAAAGATCTCCCTGAGTCTGCCTCTTTCTTAGCTCACAATTGCTTTTCTGAATGTCAGCAGTTTCTCTGACTGAAGAGACAAGTAAAATATTTCCAGGCCAAGATATAGATATGATCTGATCTTTAAGATGCACCTTCATGAATGAAAGTATTCCATTTTACTTTGTAAAGGTCCAGGAGAACCTGATGTGTTGGCAACATTTCCCTTCTTCCTGCCACATTCCGGTTCTTCTTTCATTGGCTGCTCAAATCTGATGTCATTCTCAATCTTATCTCAATTTTCAGCTGAAGATGTTTACTTAATGCGACTCAAACATCAACGGAAAGGAAGAATTTAGCCTTATATTCATTTTTACGGATGCAGATGAGTCAAAACATGGTTTTCAGACTTGAGTGTGCAAAACAGGAGGTCCTGTTAAAACACAGATTGTTCAGCCCCAGTCCAAGTTTCTGGTTGAGTGTATCTGGGATGAGGCCTAAAAATTTGCATTTCCAGCAAGTTCCTAGGTGATGCTACTGCTGCTGTCTGTGAGCCACACTTTGAGACCCTCTGATTTAGAGTAATTTATGTTGTTGCCTTGATTTCTTACTTAATAATCAGATGACAGAAACCCAATCCAAACTGGTTTAAGCCAGAAAAAGAATTTAGTGGATCATGTATATGAAATTTTAGGATTTATGGCTTAAGATATGTCTGGATCTAGAATCTCAGAATGCGTTGTCAGTAATTTACCTTCATCTCTGCTTCCTCTGGTTCATTTCCTTCTGAAGCTCGTTCTGATGAGAGGGAAAACTGACTACCAGCATCTCCAGCATTTACGTACTAACTGATTCTTGTTTTTGTTGACTTTACATGAGAAGAGAATGCCTTTTTTTCAGTACTCTCATTGATAATCCTGAGGTTAATTTTATTGTAAAGTTTAGGTTGGGTGCACATGCTTAAATCAAACTCTGAAGCTGAAGAGATAAAAAGATTATTCTAGACTTTTTAAACATGACCACAGGGACAGAAGTAAAATCAGGGAAATTGGTCAGAAGATGCAATGATGTGCGGATTTGGGCAGGCAAAAATAACTATTCACTCTGTCTAAAGGTGAACATTTCTTTGAAGAAATGGAGAGATTAGTTAACTGAATGCATATAAATCCCAGCATGATGCTGTGCACATATAACTACTCAGTATATATTTGTTAAGAATCTATTAAGACTGGTCAAATTAGTTAAAATTTAACTATAATTAAATCACTGTTCCTGGACTTAGGTTAATTTGTCCTTAATAGAAATCAGACTTGGAAAGCATAAGTTAAAATTAAATATCTAATGAATAAAGATATTATTAATTTTCTTAATATATTTCACTAAATGTTAATTTTCTTGGATTTAATACTTGATTTGACACAAACTAAGTTATATAACTATAATTATTAGATATATAACTCTCTATATATATGTATATACATATATATATATATATATGTAAAAATCTGAAAGCAAATCTAGATTATGCAATAGGCAGGATCCATACTCTGCATTTAATCATTAGAAATTAAAAAAAAAAAGACTTCTAGGTGAAGTTGAAAACTTCTCCAATTTTCTTATTCTTTTACACTATGAATTCCTAGTCTCTAAAAATTAAGAAAGGTAAAAAAGAAAGGAAGAAAGAAGGAATATAAAGAAAAGGGGGAGGAAGGAAGGTAGGAAGGAACAAATTGGAAATCTCACACTGTAATTTAAATCTTGATTGTATATATTTGAAAATGTGGATAAAAAGTATTCATGATTGTTGCTGATACTGTTAATTTGAGAGTACTGAATGCCTTTCTACTAAAATTTTATGTGTAGCACAGTGCTGTTTAAAGGTAACAGGGTTTTATGAAGCGTCAGGCTCAAGAATCTGAAACTGCCATCCTTAAGGCGACATTCTGATAACATCCCCGGCCTTGACTCGTTTCAGCACAGAAATGGTCCTTAATTTCTTTTCACCTATTTATTTATTTTTCTATTAAAGTTGCTCGTATGTCTAGAGCAAGCCTAGTGATAGGGTGGAGAGAGAGATGCTGAGCAGGAACTGTGCACTTAAGTTTTAGCACTTTAAGTAACCCCCTTCCTCTACCACTGACCAAAAAAAAGTAGAGGAAAGTCACCATCACCAAGGGAATCAGATAAAGGGGCAGGGGAGGAAGGCCTGCCAACCAGCACACTGACCTGCTTTTTTCCGATAAAAGCAGCTAGGCAACAATAGCAAAAAGAAAGGGAAAAAAATTAAAGGAAAGAAAGGGAGCCTCAAAACAGCTCGCTTGAAAGCCATGTTATTGTAAGGAGTTACAGATAGTTCTACTTTTTTTTGTGGGGGGCAGGGGTGGGGGAGGGGGAGGGGTGGCAGTTTATGATCTCTATCATCAAGGAGAGCAAAAAGCTTTTGGAAACATAAAACAGAGGTGAATTTACCCTTTTGAGTCCTCTCCCCTCTGGTTTACCATTGCCGTCACAGTTGAGGCAGTTAGTCAGAGACCAGAAAGGGAATCATCTTGAGATATATTCTGGAACCAAACCCAGGATTTGAGTTTTGTTTAATGACCGGGCTAAAAAAAATCACAATGAAGAATGAATAGAAAGAAAAAAAAAAAAAAACAGGGATGATTTTTAAAAACATTATCCTTTCCCCCATCACTTCATGACAGGGAGAGTTAAAGCGAGCTCTGTTGAAATCCATCTGTTTCAAGTGGCTTTAGTCAGGGCCTTTTGTTTTACAAAGAAATAACAATTCTGCCTGTTTTTGATAAGGTTGCTCTTTTCATGGTACTGCTTTTCATGATTAAGCACCTTGCAGTATTTGTCTTTCTTTGAAATCACTGGTATTGCCCTTTATTTAAATCCACTTGCCTTAATCTTATTTAGGAATTACTATGTTACTGAAGTTTCAGAATCTTCCAGACTGAAATAGCCATGAATGAAGTTTCTGTCCGATTCCAAATGCACCCGTTTCTTTATTCTCCTTCTACACTGGCCTCATTGTTGCAGCCCAAAATGGAAGCTGTATGGTTCAAGTGGGCAGCCTCTCTCTGAAAATCAAAGAGAAAATACCTTCTGTTTCAGCATAACACAACTATTATATACTTATATTTTACTTATTCTTCCCCTGTTGTTTGGCTTTCATATCAGAGGAAATGTAAGGCTACTCTCTTGTTCCTGAAAGGGGCTTTTTAGTAAACATGATTATCCAGTGTGAAAATGCCAAGCGTATTCCACTACTGATTCTATTGCTTTGCTTAGGATGCCAAATAGATGATGCTACTGGCAAAGAAAAAACATTTTTTTTTCCCTACTCAAGCTGAATTTCTATTTTCCTTACAGCCAACACCCTGAGTGCACGTCTACATAGGTACACACACATATACAGATATTTGTAGCCAGATTTGCCATTGGCTTTCAAGATTTTCCAGCACGTGAATACATCTAAATTCGAGTTCTAGTAGGTTTCTCTTGATTTTTCACATCTCAAGTAAATAAGAGTGAAATATAGTTGAATTCTTCCACTGAAGTGTTGCCTGTCATACCTAAAATACTCTCTTGACGTGGCATACTTCATTGAGAATTCAGCAATCAGTATTTGTTCTTTGAAAATATTTTAGGTAAGAAGTGGGCAAGCTTTGCTTAAAAACTAAATTCAATAAATATTGCATTAGGTGTATCATTGACTTAAGGCCCACTTGTGGTGGAAGATTTTTCCACTTTTTTCTATCATGGCCATGATATTTAACATTGAGGAGCTGTGAATCTGAGCACATCTAGATTGATAGGGATCCATTTAAAACCAGTAACTGTTAGTTAAGTTTTATTTGGATGACTGGCTTATTTAAATATTTTGAACGAATCCTTTTAGCTAATGTAAAAGAAATAGTCTTGACAGCACTGTTTTCTCTCACAGCAGACAAAGACTCTTTTAAATAGTAAACTCATGAAAAGCCCATCACTTTATGACAGGGAGAGTTAAAGCTAGCAGGGTTTCCTCAAGTTCTCAGAGTTGTTTGCAATGGAAATGTCACTCTCACTGAGGCGACTGTGGGGAAGAAATGTTGGAGCCTTGACTCAGTATTTAATCAATGACAGGCTCTCCTCACATCGTCTTTCTCTATCCCTCTTTTTCTTTCTTTTTTTTGAGATGGAGTCTCGCTCTGTCGTCCAGGCTGGAGTGCAATGGCGCGATCTCAGCTCACTGTAACCTCCACCTCCTGGGTTCAAGTGATTCTCCTGCTCAGCCTTCCAAGTAGCTGGGATTACAGGCATCTGCCACCATGTCCAGCTTAATTTTGTATCTTTAGTAGAGACAGGATTTCACCGTGGCTTTTCTTGAATTCCTGACCTCAAGTGATCTGCCTGCGTCGGCCTCCCAAGGTGCTAGGATTACAGGCTTGAGCCACCGTGTCCAGCTTCTCTCTCCATCTTTTATTCTATCACCACTCATGTTGGATGTGACAGCTCTCTGAAATATCATGGGAAAAAAAATCCAAATACTTTAAAAACAACAAAATCAATATTTTGGCCTCTGCTTTAAGTTTTATATGATTTTTCTGTAGCAACACATTATTGTTTGGGCAAAACACCCAAAGTGAGATTTATTCACTTCAAACTGTCATTGATATGTGCTGTGAGAAATAAAGTAGCCTATTTTTCAGAAAAAAATTTAAGTACTAAATGATTTAGAATGAATATATATATATATATATATATAATTTATGACTCATTTTTACTCACCAAGTCTCTGAATTCACCGTAAGAGTACAGTGGAAATACCTGAGCTTCCAGCTGCTGAACAGTAGCACAAATTCCCCCACACACTCACTTTTGGGCCTCTCTGAGGACAATCTCCTTTCTCTGTCTACACGTTCCTTTGCCTTCATCATGCCTACAGTTTTCAGCTTCAGACCCATGCCTGCAATTCAAAGAAGACGTTTTTTAAAAGATAACCTTGCTCAATTTATAACCTACATTATCTACCTGATTATTTGATTAATGTGTATTTTTCCCACAATTTTGTAAATGTCATAATGTTGGAATATGCCATGTCTTCTTCAGCTTATCTCCTCATTTCTAGTAGTGACACATAGTTTTGAACTTAGCAAATATTTGTTCAGTAAATACATGAGAGCCATCAAAAAGAATTTTCACCAGTATAAAGTCTGCTTCAAAAGAAAGGAGTTTATGCTTACTTTTGGAATTTACAAAAGCTTTCCCACATCCTTCAAATAAAATTTTCTTTATTATAAAAGTTCCTGTTACTTCTTGGGAAGTAAGCTCTTTTAGATATAAATGAAACATCTTGGGCTAAAGCCTGATAGCTCCTTGGGATCATGATTCCCTATATTGACTCACATCTTGAGGGGTAAACACTGAAGAAGATGGTTTGGATTTTTCTTTCAAATAAATACACTAGTAATAATACTATTATTTTTTTTTCTTTTGCATTTTGACTCATGTTAAAGAGAAACTCAAACATAATTAAATTTAACTGAGGTTTTCACAAGATGGGATTCCAGTTAATCAAAGATCTTCTATAATCAGGTCCAGTATTGTAGTAGACTATTTCCATGTATTGCTTACCTTGTGATTTCAACAGACAGAATTCCTGCTCTGCAAGAATACACCATCAACTTTTCTAACAATGAGATACTGAACAGCAGTAAGGCTGAGGAGTTCAACCAGGAGCTTGCCTTGGGGGAAAGATTAGTGCTAGAACCCAGAGATCTGAGATAAAAAACAGAGATCTTTCTCCACAAAATTTTAAGCGGTGTGTGTGCATGTGTGTGTGTGTGTGCGCGCGCTTGTGTGTGTATTCTTGTCTTTCTAAGACATGCTCAATGTAAAGGCCACAAAAGGAAAAGAACAGTTATTAAACTCATGTTCTGTTTTGGTAACTTAAAAATTACAATGAAAATAATCCCTCATGTATACAGAACATAAAAGGGCAGTTATATTTAAGCTGTAGCTATACAAAGTTAGAGAAAGATAATTTGACCTCTACTTAGGAAAATAATAATTAAATTGATTCACTGTTTTACTTTGTTTTCTTTTACTAAGAGACAGGGACCAGATGTGGTGGTTCATGCCTATAATCCCACAGCTGTGGGAAGCCAAGGCAGGCAGATCAACTGAGGTCAGGAGTTCAAGACCAGCCTGGCCAATATGGTGAAACTCTGTCTCTCCAAAAATATAAAAATTAGCCAGGCATGATGGCGCATGCCTGCAACCCCAGCTACTTGGGAGGCTGAGGCAAGAGAATCACTTGACCCTGGGAGTCAGAGGTTGTAGCTAGCCATGATTAATTACATCATTGCATTTCAGCCTGGGTGACAAGATGGAGACTCCATCTCAGAAAAAAAAAAAAAAAAAAAAGACAAGATCTTGCTCCTTACTCCAGTGGAGTACTTGATTGTACTACACTGCCCAGGCTGGAGTGCAGTGGTGCAATCATGGCTCCTTGTAGTCTCAAACTCCTGGGCTCACATGATCCTTCCCTCCTTATTTAAAGGACGTGATATTTTTAAAAGGTTTAGTAAAAACAAATCATATTGATTGGGCCCATTACTTTTCAAATTTTATTAGAATAGGTACATTTGCTCAACAAAAGGTACCCTAAGAAAATAATAGTTGACATCTATAACATTTAAATCTAAGCCAAAAATCTTGTGTGATCTAACATTATGATTAGTATTTAGGATATCAATGATGATTTGGTTAAATAATCAGAACAGTTCATTAGGTATATAAAGAGGAAATCTGAGCATAATCAATATTTTATGTTTCAGCTTACTGTGTGGATTTACAGATAGAAATCAACATCTTTGAAATGTTTCTGAGTGTTTCAGAAAGAGAAACGTACAAAACAAATATCCCTGAAGGTTCTTGTACGTTTGGGAAATTCCTGAAGCCAAATTATAAAATCATGGCCAGAAACAGTTTCCTGAGAAACTGATGTGGTTTGGCCTACATTTTAGATGAACTCTCTCTAATGATAATTGAAGCATCACATTCACCAGACAAAATATTAACCAAGAGGTCCTGGTCCTGAAGTGCTTTTTGTCTGTATTAACAAAGCTTTGATTTGATTATTACAGACAACCTGTATTTTTTAAAGTATTCTATTTCTACACAATATGAGTCTTACTGAAAGCTGAATGTAAGTTTTTCTCTCTTTTCACATTCTGATAGATGTAAACCCACAGTTTTATGCGTGAGAACATTCTTAAGTACAGTTCACTTGGGTGTTCATATTAATGTTCCTTCTCACTCATTAACACTTATTAAGTTACCCATGATAAACTCTTTATTCTTATAAGTGTCAAACTCGTTATATATCATATTATTTCCCCTTGTATACTAGCCTTCATAAGCTTAAGAAATACATACATATCTTCATAAGTAGTCATACTATTCAGAATGTAAAGCCACAGTAAAAATTTACTGTCAGAATTTTTTTTTTCTTTTTTTTTTGGAGACCGAGTTCCACTCTTGTTACCCAGGCTGGAGTGCAATGGCACAATCTCAGCTCATCACAACCTCTGCCTCCTGGGTTCAGGCAATTCTCCTGCCTCAGCCTCCTGAGTAGCTGGGATTACAGGCATGCGCCACCATGCCCAGCTAATTTTTTGTATTTTTAGTAGAGACGGGGTTTCACCATGTTGACCAGGATGGTCTCGATCTCTTGATCTCGTGATCCACCCGCCTCGGCCTCCCAAAGTGCTGGGATTATAGGCTTGAGCTACCGCACCTGGCCTACTGTGAGAATTTTTAAAGTCAAATGTTTTCCTAGAATAATAAGTGGTCAGATAACAAAAGTTGTCCTTTTTCTTATTGGCTAATAAATATTTGTTAAATACCTAGTATTTTAAAATTTAAGTAACAAGTATTGATATTTTATTACCAATAGTTTCCAGCAAATAAAAATGCAAAATCACCTAGTATTATTTACTTTCTCATTTGGTCTTGACATTTTTCTCTAGAGAGTGGCTGTAAACTGTAGCTCTGCCCTGTTGGGACCCCAGGAGATTTGGTCACGGATGTTTACAGTGTCTCCTTCATGGGATACTTCTTTATCCTGGTGGATGGCCTAATGCCTAAGTGTCTGACACATGACCAGATTTCCTATTTAAAAAAAAAAAAAAAAAAAAAAAAAAAAAAAAAACTTGTTTATACAAGTTGGCCCCTGAAATCATGTTGGTTTGACGCACAATATTTTTGAGTTTATGATGGGGCAAAAGCAATACTTATTCAGTAAAAACTGTACTTCAAATACCCAAATACCCAAACAACCATTCTGGTTTTTTACTTTCAGGATCGTTTCCAGTTAATTACATGAGATATTAAACTTTATAGATAATTTTGTCTAACTGTAGGCTAATGTAAGTGTTCTTTTTTTTTTTTTTTTTTTTTTTTTTTTTTGAGGCGGAGTTTTGCTCTTGTTACCCAGGCTGGAGTGCAATGGCGCGATCTCGGCTCACCGCAACCTCCGTCTCCTGGGTTCAGGCAATTCTCCTGCCTCAGCCTCCTAAGTAGCTAGGATTACAGGCACGCGCCACCATGCCCAGCTAATTTTTTGTATTTTTAGTAGAGACGGGGTTTCACCATGTTGACCAGGATGGTCTCGATCTCTCGACCTCGTGATCCACCCACCTCGGCCTCCCAAAGTGCAGGGATTACAGGCTTGAGCCACCGCGCCCGGCCCAAGTGTTCTTAACATATTCAAGGGAGGCTAAATTAAGTTATGAGTTCAGTAGGTTAAGCGTATTAAATATAATTTTGACTTATAATATTTTCAACTCTGATAGCTTTATTGTGATATGATCTCATAATTTGAGGGATATTTGTGCTAGCATGTACCCTTAGGGCTCTTTTCTGACCTATGTCCAGCTTATATCTACCAAGACAGCCACTCCCCTGATATAAAAATAAGTTAGCTTTGGGCACTCAGGTGAGACACAGAGGAGACAACGCAACAAAATACATGCAATAGCAGAAGCAATGTGGTACTTACACATCCCAAAGAGGTGAGCACAGCACACCTTGCAGGGCCAATAAGAAATGGGGAGCCACCTGGAACGTGCATGCTCAACCAGAGTCAGTGGGTGGAGTAAGATAGAGATTCAGAGACCCAAGGGGCTAAGGCCTTTATTGAGATCCAGGGCATTGCTTAGGTAGCTTTCCCTTGGGGAGTTGTAACTGGTGGGTTTAGAGCAAGCAGGCTGCGGCTCTATGGGGTCATATGGTGACTGAGAGGTCATCACAATGACATTATCAGTGCAGTCCATGAGGGTTGAGAGGGTCAGTGGAGCAAGTCAAGTAGGTTGTATCTAGCTGTCCCATAGGTAAGGTGGTCAACAGGAGGCAGTTTATAAGGTGGATATCCAGATTGACCACACTGAGGAACTGAGAGAAGGCAGAGTCTCAGAAACTATGTACAAAGGTAACTAAACCCTGCTTCTGGTATGACTGTTAAACTTGACTTTTTTTTTTTTTAATCGTACTTTAAGTTCTGGGGTACAGTGCAGAACATGCAGGTTTGTTACATAGGTATACACGTGCCATGGTGGTTGACTGCATCCATCACCACGTCATCTACATTAGGTATTTCTCCTAATGCTATCCCTCCAATATACCCCTACCCCCTGACAGGTCCCGGTGTGTGATGTTCCCCTCCCTGTGTCCATGTGTTCTCATTGTGCAACACCTACTTGTGGTGTATCAAATTGGATGCCAAGGCAACAATTATAAGAATTCACTGGATACCTCCTACAGTTTAATAACTGACAACCATTTTATGGGGTGATGTAAAATTGACCTCTTCCACAACTTTCCAGCCCCATCTAGTAAGTCTAAACTAGAAGACAGTTTACACTGTGAACTGAGATCTTTCCCTGAAGCCTGTCTGGACTGTGATTTTGTTTTATTTTATTTTAATATTTTATTTTTATTTATTTATTAAACTTTAAGTTCTGAGGTACATAGGCAGATCTTGCAGATTTGTTACAAAGGTATACACATGCCACGGTAGTGGTTTGCTGCATCCATCACCCTGTCATCTACCTTAGGTATCTCTCCTAATGCTATCCCTCCCAATCCCCGCACCCCTACTATTCCTCCTCTAGCCCCACAACCCCCAGGCCCCAGTATGTGATGTTCCCCTTCCTGAGTCCCTGTGTTCTCAATGTTTAACACCTACTTATGAGTGAGAACATGCAGTGTTTTGCTCTCTATTCTTGTGTCAATTTGCTGAGAATGATGGTTTCCAGTTTCATCCATGCCCTTGTAAAGGACATGACCTCATCTTTTTTATGGCTGCATAGTATTCCGTGGTATGTATGTGCCACGTTTTCTATATCCAGTCTATCATTGATGGGCATTTGGCTTGGTTCCAATTCTTTGCTATTGTGAGCAGTGCCACAATAAACGTATTTTATTTTATTTTTAAGCACAAGGAGACCTTAGGTTTATTTGTCCTTTAAAAAACAAACCAACAAATAAATAATGATCTAGAGTTAATTCTTTGAGAATCATGATGTCTAGTTCTTTAATTACTTATTTGCGTAACTAGTTATCTGTCATAAAAATGCATATATTAAATAAAACTCAATGCTAATTTTACAAAAGAATAAAGTTATTGCTTATAAGTAGTATATAATATTGCCCTGCCTAGATAATACATCTAAAAGTCAATAAAATTTAGATTTTATTTTTAATATGAATATAAATCTTATAAGAGTTTAAGCAAGTCAGTGTTCATTATATTCATTTTTAAAGTCATTTATCATTTAACATTTTATCTTTCATAGACATTCATTTAGAAAAAAATTGAAATTAAAATAAGGAATTAATTTCTAGAAAAGCCAAGATAATGGTTATTAAGTCACAACTTTCAAAAATTCCAGGAAAAAAGTTAGATAATTGTAATCAAATTAAAGCTATTATAACCCTACTTTTCTATTTGAAGTTAGCCTTCTTTGGATTTTAAAATTTATATAGTGAACCATAGCTATCTCGTGGTATTAAATTAGCATTCTTTTAAAATAAAACACATTTATCAAGGATAACCTGTATATCAGTTTCAGTGCTAACTACTGAGCCTAAGGATTTGAGACAATTAAAATGGAAGTAGATATATATTGTAGGACAGATAAAGGAATAAAATTTATGTCATCCCAAAGATTTATTATTTTGATAGTTTTAGTAGGTCCCAGCTTTCTTTGACGGAGTAATGTGTAGCTCAAGATGACCTAGTTTATTTGACTGTTTGCTGTCCTACACTACTTGGAAAGACACAGTATGGGATCAATTTTAAAGATCTGAATGTGAAAATCCATATTATATTTAATCAGATCTACTCTTGATAAGTCCTTGGTCAATTACTCAAACTTTGTGTGTGTGTGTGTGTGTGTGTGTGTGTGTGTGTGTGTGTGTTTTAACTGAAGATGTACCATGTGCAAGATACCCTGTATGATCTTGAGCAAGTAACTCTGCTTTTCTCACCTTCAGGTGTATTATCAAGTGTATTCACTAAGCTAAAAGCTAATTTGGTGTAATGAATCAATCCTAAAATACAGGAGTTCATATGAAATGTAAATTTCCCTTGTACATAACAGTCTGTGGCAGACAGATGGGTGTGCTCAGCTCCATGAAGTCATTCAGGAACTGAGCTGGAGGGATGGCTCTGCCATTCTCAATACATTATCTCAAGTCACTCCAATCATCCCCATTTTTTGACACTGCGAAGGAAAGGAACAGTGAGGCTGGGGTAAATATAAAGATGCCTGAGAAGTTATGTATATAAGGTCGGGTCACACTTGTGGGAACTTAGCATCTTGGCCACATAGGGCTACACAAGGGAGAAGGAAGTGTGAATGACTGTGTGCCCTGGAGGAACAGGAGAACAGATATGACAATACTCACCTCCCCTGGCTACGTTTTATGAAGTAAGATGTTATATCTGAAGTGCTTAGTGCAGTTCATAATACCTGCTAAAGGCTTAATAAACATGATCAATTTTACCTATTTGTCATAGTTATTAAGGTACACAGAGAGGGTAGGGCATATGTTGATGAAAATTTCCATTCCGTATGGAGTAAATAATGTACTATTCTGGAGTAAAAAGGGGAAGTTATGCATGTTTTGCATTTCACTTTTCTGTTTGTGATTATTTTACCTATGTGTTTCTTAACAAAAATGTTTAAGTGTGCCCAATTGACTGGAAATTCTCTAAGTATCTAATCTATTAATTTATGACTTACTAAAAAAAATGCCCCTTAAAAGAAAAATTATTTGTAGTGTTCACAGGGAAATAATCCATTAGCTCAACGTCAACTGGAAAATATAAAACTACTTCTCCTTCTCTCATAGAACCAAACGTTGAAACACAAATAGAGTTAAAGCCATTCTTTTGACTGAAAGAGAGCCTTTTTGTTTGCTAGAATATTCATATAGGACTCACCAAACTTATTGTTAGGCTGCTGTGGAAAGTCTGTGAGTAGTTTATGCACTGAGCAAGCACACAGGGTTTTGGAATAGCAAGCTGACTAAATAAAAGCTATAACTTATTCTGGCAGTGAAAATTCGTCATATAAATTACAAACATTTTACCAGCAAAACGTATTTTACAATAAAACAAAGGTTAGAAAAAAGTCTTTTGCTACCTGAAACTATCCTGATAGATATTTGAGTTTTTAATTTTAAAATAGAATAACATTTAACTGAAATTCTCCCTAAAATATTGAAGTGGGCATCTGCTACTAATTTCAAACATGAATCTAAGAAAATATACCTTGCATTGTGATTAGGTGGAAATCCTTCGCCAGTTAGTATGTTGTCTGTGAGGAAGATGGATTATGGCAGATAAGCCAGGTGTTTGTGCTCATAAAATTGTGAAATTTCTGTTTTGATTGAATACAAAAGAGTATATCCCTAATTAGCCAGCCACAAACTACATATTAAAGAAATATAAATTATAATTAAGTCAGTAAGAAAAGATTTTATATATTTTATAACCGCACTACATGTTTTGATAGGCTTCCGAGTCCAACCCCTTGAGGGAATGATAGCTCTGTTCTGTGTAGTAGAGGAAAACTTGAACTGGGGGCCAAGAAACTGAGTTTAAAGCTCCAGCTACTCTAACTTTAGTACCTTAACAAAGATAGATCATTCAATCAGTAACTAAGGGTCTAATGAGTACCAGACTCTATTCTCTACTCTTCGTATTAAATTAAAAAGGCACGGTTCTTACTCTTATGGAGCTTGTGTGTGCAGAGGGTGTGTGTGTGTGTGTGTGTGTGTGTGTGTGTGTGTGTGTGTTTAGACAAGGAAGGTATGTTGCAAGGGGAAAGATGGGATAATCTAAACACAAGTATATATATAATATAAGGATAATGAAAATACTAAAAAGTGTTAAGTCGGAATAATGGGAGAAACCAGTAACTGAGCAGATAGCATGATGGCAATGTTATTTTAGATAAGGTGGTTCTAGAAGGCCTCTCTGAAAAGGTTGCTTTTGAGCACAGAGAACCCTGTGTTCAGTGAGCTTCTGAATCTTTGATGCATCAGGGATAAGAGTTTTGAAAGAAGGATCTCATGACTAGTGAAAGAACTTTAGATTTTACTCAAGGCTCATTTTCATCATTTATAAAATGGAAAGTATTTTTACCTACTAAATACACATGCTGGTAAAAGGAAAGAAGTGTGTGATAATATTTGTAAACAGAAACTACAGCCTAAACCCAAGGAACTAAAAATTTAAAAAATCATTGTTTTGCTGAATTGGAACTGGAAGATAGGAATGTTTAAATGGTAATTCTTTCTTTTGAGAGATACTGAATTTTTCTATAAAGTTTTTAGGAATAGTAATGCCTGGAGTTATTAAATTTTGTATGTATTTCTGCACACATACGTGTCTGTGTGTGTGTGTGTTTGTGGAAATATCAGCAAATGACTCTCTGTAGTGTGCGTTTGTAGTGTATGTGTGTGTGTGTGTGTGTATTGCTGAACTGAAAACCTAAGACTGTTTTTAATGAAGTAATTTTCTAACATGAATTCATTATCTTTTGCTTTATAGTTGAGATTTCAGATTTAGAAGTTAATAGAAATGAGACAGAGTCTTTTTTTTTTTTTTTTTTTTTTTTTTTTTTTTTTTTTTTCTGAATTGTCATCATCTGGTTCCAAATAGTTCTTGGATTTGACTCTTCTCTTTATCTCTTCTACCAAGTTTTCTTTTTTCTTTTTAATTGTACTATAGGTTCTGGGGTCAAACGGAATTTCTCTTTCTAGCTCCTTGAGGAATCGCCACACTGTCTTCCACAATGATTGAACTAATTTGCATTCCCACCAACAGTGTAAAAGTGTTCCTTTTTCTCCACATCCTCTCCAGCATCTGTTGTCTCCTGATTTTTTAATGATCACCATTCTACCTGGCATGAGATGGTATCTCAGGGTGGTTTTGGTTTACATTTCTCTGATGACCAGTGATGATGAACATTTTATTATATGTCTGTTGGCCTCGTAAATATCTTCTTTTGAAAAGTGTTCATTCATATCTTTTGCCCCAAGTTTTCTAAATTATAGAAGATAAAGGTTGAAATAGTTTTTTAAAATGGATCTTAAGTTATATCCTTAGTTACTTCATGAAGACTTTTAGTAGTCTTAAAAATATTAGTCTAATACAGTGCAGCTTCCAACATCTGTCCTTTAACACCATATATAAATCAGAATTTGTGTTATTTATGGATAATAAATTTTCTTATAAGAATGAATATAAAGTATAGGTAATATGCTTTGTATATATATGTTATTGCACTTTACGTTCTGGGGTACATATGCAGATCATGCAGGATTATTCCATAGGTACATACATGGCAATGTGGTTTGCTGCCTCCATCCCCCTGTCACCTCTATCTGGCATTTTCCCCCATGTTATCCCTCCCCAACTGCCCTACCCCCCACTATCCCTTCCCTAGTCCCCCCCAACAGACACCAGTGTGTGATTCTCCCCTCCCTGTGTCCATGTCTTCTCATTGTTCAGCACCTACCTATGAGTGAGAATGTGTGGTGTTTGATTTTCTGTTCTTGTCAGTGTGCTGAGAATGATGGTTTCCAGATTCACCCATGTTCCTGCAAGGGACACAAACTCATCAATTTTTATGGCTGCATAGTATTCCATGGTGTATATGTGCCACATTTTCCTTGTCCAGTCTGTCATCAATGGGCATTTTAGTTGGTTCCAGGTCTTTGCTATTGTAAACAGTGCTGTGATGAACATACATGTGCATGTGTCTTTATATTAGAATGATTTACAATCCTTTGGATACATACCCAGTAATGGGATTGCTAGGCCAAATGGAATTTCTATTTCTAGATCCTTGAGGAATCACCACATTGTCTTCCACAATGAAACTAATTCTACAACCATTACAGTATACTTTTGCTTTATTCTCTGTTATTATTTTACAGCCCTGTTACTTACATTTCTCAGTTTATTTGCTCTTGAATTGAAAGTCCAGTTGTTTCAACATTTTTATGGTACTTTCCCACTTTTACCACCTCTTCCAAAGTTTGACTTGAAAGAGCATTTTTTATTGTTGTTTTTTGAGCTCTAGTACCACCGTTTAGTGCTATTTAGGTAGTGATTCATTCAGATTTTTTAAAAGAAGATTTAAAACTACAATAACTGTGGGCACTAAACTGTTATGGTAGTCATAAGCCTCATTCAAAGAAGCTCTGGTGGCAAAAAACCAACCTGTTTTTTACGTGTTGCTGGCCAAATGGCAGGGATTACTGTTTACAAGACAGGCTCAGTAGCTCAGCGACATGACAGTGGCACAAACACCCTTGACAGTTCGCTAGCATGCCCAACCCTAACGTTAAAGAAGTGAGTTCTGATGAATATCTGTTCATTTTCTGCTTTAAGTGTCACATTAATGTTATATTTATCTTGGGCTATTTCAAAATTTGCATATTTCAAGTTTCCATTCCGTACAAATGGGCTGTACCTTTTCCTTGAGGCATTATCTTTCTTTCTTTTCTTACTCTTTCTTTCTCTTACGATATTTTGAAAGCTGCCTAAATTGGAAACATAGATACCCAGAGTTACAAAAGCATTCCAGGTTATTATCCCTTTCGTACACAAGTAAGTGCTCTCTATAGCCCTAGCAAATGCCAACCCTATGACTTGTCAATAAATATACTGTGTATCTCACTGACTGCAAATTGGACTCTCAAAGGGAAGTTGATTCCATTTTATAATTCTCTAATTGTTAGAGAAAGCCCTTTATATCAGGGCAAATTATCTTCCCATAACCTCCATTCACTATGATAAGTACAATTTGAGGGGGAAGTGACCAATCTTAATGGTTAGGAACATGCATTCTCCCTTCCCAATATACAAAGTCTGCTTGAGCTCTAAAAGTAACAAGGTGTTCAATTATCTTTTACTCTTTGAAAAGAAGACATATGCTATGATTCTTCCTAGTAATTACTGATATTTTTTAAAAAGTCTTCAACTGTTCTTTAAAAAAACAGAGATGTGGCAGGATAATTGTCTTTTAGACCAAGATACAACTGTAATCCAGGAGCCCAGAGTAAACTTGGGAGTATAAAAATCTGAGTGTGTTACTCACTAGTTGTGTGGATTTGAAGCAGCTTTTTCCTCCCTAACTATGCTAAGTGTCCATTTTCTCTTTATACACCTGAAAAAATGAATGCTAACTTGTGATAAATGAATGAATTAAACAGGTTGTGGAAAAGTGTCAAACATTTTAGGCAAGATGCTACAAAATTTCAGTGTGAATAATGTACTATATTTTTCAAAATAATAGCCTAATCTCAGTAACTATTACCCTTCTTATGAACATACAGCTACTTGAGATGAGTCATATCTTCTGTAAAATTCCCTTAAGTAAGCCAGCATTTAAAGAGAACCACATTTGTATAGCCCATGTTATTAAAACTTGCAAAAGGAGAAAGGGAAGGAGGATTTAGTCTCAAGGAACTTAGAATCATCATTTAGACATCATACATTCCAAAGAGAATTAGATCAATGTTTCTTTTTTGTTTTTTTGTTTTAGTTTTTTTGAGACAGAGTCTCACTCTCTCTCCCAGGCTAGAATGCAGTGGCGCAATCTCAGCTCACTGCTACCTTCACCTCCCAGGTTCAAGCAATTCTCCTGTCTCAGCCTCCCGAGTAGCCAGGAATACAGGTGCATGCTACCACACCCAGCTAATTTTTGTATTTTTAGTAGAGACAGGGTTTCACCATATTAGTCAGGATGGTCTTGAACTCCTGACCTCAGGTGATCCGTCTGCCTTGGCCTCCCAAAGTGCTGGGATTACAGGCGTGAGCCACTGCACCTGGCCTATTTAAATTTTTTAAGCATGTTATACTTAAAAACATATTTTTTTTTTCCTAAGGGCACTGAATGTTACATAGTAGGCACTCAAAAACTGTATAATCTTTTTTTAAAGCTACAGATAACATTTCAAAATAATACAATCAAAATATATTTATATGAGTTTCATATTTCCAATGCACTTTAATGTATGCCATGATGAATCAGGCCCATAATTTTGGAATGCTAAATATGTACTTTCCCGAAGAGAATTCACTGAAAGCTTTATTGCATGACTGCATAGAAAAACAAAAATCTAGCATTTAGTTTTAATGGAAAGGAATTTATATTAGATATCCTTTCCTTACACAGATATGAATAATTTTGTGTTTGAATAATTTTGTAATTGGAAAATATCTATATCATTTCTTAAAACTGCTGGCTGCAAAGTCATTACATTGAATTTGCTTTAATCATTTAGCATAAATTAATTTTGGTTTAATAGTAAAATCTTTGTGCTAAACAATGAGAAAAACAAAAATCTGGGTTAGTCATTTTTGTATATCTGTCTCATAGTAAGTTGCATTTCTGTTTCTTTAAATGTATGTTTTAAAATTTAAAGATCTTCAAAGTCCAGTCTTATTTTCAAAATTCATTGGTAAATATTTTAGACAAGATGCTACAAAATTTCTGCATGAATAGTGGACTGTATTTTTCAAAAGTGATAATCTCAACAGCAATAACCCTTCTGATGAACATACAACCATTTGAGATGAGTCAAACACCTTCTGTAAAAGTCACTTTAGTGAGCTAGCATTTAATGAGCATCACCTTTGCGTAGTCCTTGCCACTAGAATTTGCAAAAGAGGAAAAGGAAAGAGGAATTGATCTCATGGAACTTAAAGTAATCATTTATACATCACATATTCCAAAGGCAATTAGAATTATGTTTTAATTTTTAGAGCATACTATACTTAAAAACTTACGGTATTTTTCCCAAAGGCACTTTTTAATAACATAATAAAAGAAATATTTAGATTTCAAAGAATATTTTGAGAAGTAAATCTTTTTTTCTGTTGTATATAACCCCACAAAAGAGCAATTTGTATGGTATATAACATATCTTTATTATTACATACTAAAGCAAAGAGCTTGAAAGAGGAGACTACTTTATAAAAATCGTCTGGCTAGATTGAAGCGAGGTGCCCACATCCTATGCACTTTGCCAGTAAGTCTTCCCATAATGTAACTGCGGAGCAATAAATAATGCTAGTAGACATTTTCATGTGAAGATTAATAGCCATTAGCGATGTAAATACAGTATAGTGTTACACTAGTGCACCTATAAGGCACTGTAATTGCATAGGTAATTAACACTTCCGTTGTTCTTCTCATTATCATTTTGTTCCAGTTGAAATGCTTGTTAGCAACCTACTCTGTAGAAGGAAAAGATAGCATGTCATTACAACAGTTGACACAAGGCAGCCTTCAAGTATGTGACACTAATTAAATTAAAACTTCAAATTACAAATAGACTTCTTATAACTAATGATGAATGACCATTTTCACGAAACAATATTCACTTTATTCAAGAGTCACAGTGTTGCTTTTAATATGTTGTATTAAATCACAAAGAAATCCATTAACAAAGCTCTTATGTCTGTCTTTCCAATGGAAAGAATATTAACATTTTGAGGCTTTTCTGCAGACTAAGGGAGTTTTCAAATGATTAGAAATTTCTATCCCTAGCAAGGTGTCACACTTCTCAAGCTGGGTTATGATGTAGCCTTTACCACACAGGGCAATGAAATCTGGAAATTGCTATTCTCTTCTAACCAATGACAGTGGTTGGTGCATAAAGAATGGTCAGTAAGTTATATCAGTATGATTTTTTATTCTGAAGCTGATAGAATGCCCAGAAAAGGCTTCTTGAGGCTATACCACTTTGACATGGTTAGAACATTCAGAGAATTTACCAGAGTTAATTAGGAATCAACCTTAAACAATCTTAACCAGGATTGGCCTGCCAAGCAGAATGTGTTACCAAGTCTCAGAAAACAAATACAGACTGTATTATTTGCATCACCTGATTAGAATATTTTCTCCATTTCAAAAGCTTGCTTTATAACTAGATAACTAAAAGATAATTGAAATTTTAGGACAAAATTATATTAAGAGGTATGTGTTGAATAATTGTAATGGTCCCTATTAGAACGAGAGAAGGTCTACTGCAATGTTTTTCACTTAGTAGATTTCAGTCCATAGCTTCATTGTGAACATTTCACAGGTACAGTATCAACTTTGCCCCATATGTGAAATATATTTTTCTTGCATATTTTAACAAGTGAGTATGCATACTGTTACAGCAATGGATGCCAGAAGTATGTGTGTTTTGAACAGTACTTAAAATATGTTATTTACTCTGAGAAAGACAAGGCCCTAGAAGCCTAGTACGAAATCAGAGTTGAAACGAAAAAAAAAAGGGTTTGCTGGGACTTACATATATTTGCCTCTGAATCTGTAAAGAAATGGTTACAGAGAGCAAGAGACAAAAGAATATATGATAACCATTAGAGCTTTTATACACTCTGAGAAGTGTTGTTATACTGTATCAGTATAACAATAATGAGTTTATCTAAATTATTGAGGGGAGGGGAAGAGAGAGGGAGAGAGATAGAGGAGGCATTTATTCTTTTCAAACAAAGCAATAATAATTCTATTCAAAACTGTGATGCTAATACAAGTAAGTTTAAATCTTTGATCTGATGTAACACTGTCCAGTAAAACTTTCTGGGAGGACAGACATGTACGGTCTGTGCAACATGTTAGCCATTAGGCACATTCAGCTATTGAGCACTAGAGATGTGGCTAGTGAGACTGAATAACTAAATCTTTAATTTTATTTCACTTTAATTTTAATTTGAATTAATTTGAATTAATTAAAATTCAGTATGATTAATGTGAATCTTAATTTAGCCACATGTGGCTGGCAGCTACCAAATCTAGCTCTCACACAGGTTTAAGATAGCCTTCTCCATTGTAAGAACTCAATCCCTTGAGTCCCAGAGTGCTCTGGATCCATTGGTGATCACCACCTGGAGAGATTATTGATCCATGGGCACCCACATTGTAGGTTTCTTGCTGTCTTCCATCTGGTAATGGGTTGTTTCTGCAGACAAGTTATTGTTAGCTTGTTTACTGACTTAAGCTTACTCTAGGTTTGTTCCTTGGTTGGAATTTCTATTTTCAAACTATCGCTTAGTATGAGTCATTTCTAAACATAAATGATTTCATCAATTAGCATATGGTCATTCATTTTAATGGAGTCATTTCTTGCATCCTCTGTGTTTCCTGAGATCTGTCTACAAGTCAAAATTATAAATCAGTTACATACTAAACAATGCTTTACTGAATTAATGTGTGACTATTTCGTGATTACTCAATATTTTTCATCCCTGTACTAGCCACTAGTAATATGCAATTATTAAGACATCATCCTGCCCTTGGAGAACTTACAGTCTTTAAGTGCCACCGAACTGTAATTAAGCCAATTCATCTTTGAAAGCAGGCTTAATTAATATGAGGCCTCTGGGGAATTCATCTACAGCAAACATGAGTTTGCCAGCAAGCAGAAAGTATTAATCACACAATATCTCTACTTGGGACATACCAGTAACTACGAGCATTATTAATGTATTAGATACTATTTGGAGGTAGCAGAAATCCAATGGCCTCAATTGTTTCCAAGGTGGCTTTTGGAGTTTGTCTTGTAAAAAAATTAAAATTCTAGTTTATTCTTGTGTATGCATGAAGTAAAATACTTAGTGTTAAGATCTGACTGAATGCTTTAATATATTAAGCGGCACTATGTTTTCCTTATTAGTTGTTTCTGTTTTCAAAGCTTTCAAACTGGCAAAGTTTGCCTTAATTACATTTAAACAAGAGTGTCTTAATGTACTCTCTCTCTCTTGCCCCTTACATCTTTTGACATGCATAGTTCTCCAGTATTGTGTATTAGTATGAGGAAGAAAAAGGAAAAGATTTATTCATATTAGAATGTTAATGAGTTTCAGGATGTTATATTTTAAAAGAAGCATGAGTAGGAATTGGGAGAGAGGGAGGGTTTTTCTGGCACACTGCAAAATATACAGAAGGAAGGAGGATATAATTACAAATAAAGCCAGTATTCTACTTGTATTACTTCTACATTCTATGTACAGGTAGAATGGTCATACATAATTGCATTATTATTATTTTGGCTATGTATAATGTAGCAGATTTTAATTTAAACGTAGCAATTGATATTTGAATCTCAGATTTCTTTTTCTTATGTTACCAACTCTTGGAAATAAGTGGAACATCAGAAGTAGTTAGGGAAAACTTTATCAAGTGGGTCCAGTTTCCTGAAAATGTACATACTTCCTCTATCTTATGTATGTATGTATCTATATATATATATGTATGTATACATACACACACATACACACACACACACACACACCCACACACACCCATATGTATATAGTCATAATAAAGTAAACTCATGTTTTCTTTGCAATAAAAGCAACAATTGCAATTCTTCTATTTATATGTATCTAACAATTTGGATTCAAGCAAATCATTGGTGAGGTCGGTACATTTTAACACCACTGCCTTTCAGGTGCAAAATAGGCTTAGAGATTTAAAAATTGATTTAAAACTCAACTTGAATATAATTATAAGCTTCATGACTTTAAAACTCCTATATTCTGTTCTGTTTTTTAAATAATGATACGTAAATCTTTCCTATATGCTAAATTTTTTCTTGAGTGTTTCTTCAACTATCTGTCTATTCCCATGAGATATGACATTTTATTTTAAATCAAGTAATTTTGTTACATCTCAATTATGGTGGAATCTTTTGATTGAAAAAATTGGAGGTTAAAATACAAATATTAATGAGCAAACAAATTCCTAAACTTTAATGGATTTCACCATTCAGTTCAAGGTGACTGGGACATTAGATTATCAGCCTTGTTATATCACATATAGCTAAACTATTTGTCTTCCCCTTGGGGAAAATCCTAAAATGTCCTCTTGTCTCTACATTTCATTTCTGTAGAAGGATATTGATTTCTACAGAATATCTGAACGAAAAACCCTGAAACTGTTTCATTTCACAAAGGTATGGAGTATTTTGAAATGGACTCCCCAGCTAGGCAGTTGTACTGTTAGTCAAGATTTAAACATAATTAAATCTTTTATTTATTTGGGGAGGGGGTTGTTTAGATATTTAAAAGTTATTTCACATCTGTTGTTACATTTTATGCTCACACCTAGGTTAGACTTTGAGGTTAGACCATGAAGTTAGGCTGGTGCCTCCCTCCACAGAACCTCTTTTTCAACACTTGATAGATGGAAAAAAAAAAGACAGATTGTTTCAGTCACTTTCTCAGAGTCACACTGTTGGGGACTGCCAGAGTCAAACCTGAGCATCTGACTACAGGTCTACAGCAATTTCTCTTAGTCTACCAGCCAAGAATAAGTTGCAGCTACAGCCAAATTTTTTTTTTAAATTGTAACTTTCTATGTCAATTTGTACAATGTATGTTTCTTTTAGATCTTTGCTACAACTACATCATAAATACATCCCATGTGGTTGTTAATTACAGTGTAGCTTCATTTGTATAGAACAGCTTACCTCTGATTTCAGGCTATCTTTGCAGAAAACCAAGTTACCACCACTGCAACTTCAACAACAATAACAAAATGTTGAAACACCCCTCCTCTAATTATTTTGTAATTAACTTCAAAGTCTAAAATGACTTAATTATACTGTAACACTTTAAGTATAAGCCAGAATCAATGACAACGTCTTGATTGGAAACTGGAAGCTATTTACAGCCTGCTGCATTTTCTGTGCATGTATTATATTATGATTTCTCCTTTGAGGCAATTGGAATTCCTAAAAAGAATGTGTTTTTGAACTTTGCTTTTCCAGAATCTCATATTATGGGACTCATAGAGCCATCTGATGATACTTACATTCTTGAGTTATATCACATATACCTATTTTCTAACTTGAATTTATTAGTGTATTATAATTAAAAATAAAGTGTACATAGAATAAAATTTGTGAAATTTACATATTTCATCAAAGTCAAAGATAAATGTTTCTTAAGTGAAAAAAATGCCTATAAAGATACAAAGTGAATTATTATTATTGTCCAATTTTACAAGAAGTAATTTTACATTTACAAGATTTATCAAGATATATATGCTTTTGTTGTTTGAAAATGATGGTCTGCTTTAGAATGAATGATTAAATTATTTTACATAAGTATATCATCTAAAATAAATGGGGAAAATGACAAAGAGATGGGCAAACAATGAAAATAAATCAAAGGACACAAGAAGAAAATAGAAGCATTCAGAATCCTATTAACAGAAAGAACAGCGGCAATTATCGTATTCATGTCGAAAGCAATAGAGGTGTTGCCTCTAGATCATCCCAAAGGATCAGGCCCCCTTTGCTTGATTTTGTCTATAAACTGTAAATTCGTGAGACAATGTTCTTATTATACAACTAGTTCTTAGCAAGTATTATCTGTATGAATCAAAAAACTGCTTTCTTTTGAAATTCAAGAGGAACCACTGGCTTAATTCCTCTTTCATTGTGAAACCTTCATATACATTAATCTGCTGTAATCTTCCTTCTGTAGTTTATCTTTTCTAGGCAAATATTTCTGAATTTTTAAATCATTGGCATATATCATAATTCCTAGACTCTACTTTATTACCCTTTTATAGAATAGAAATATTCGTTGATTTTTATGCATATGGTATCTAGTACCATGTAGGGAAGAAAAACCTGTTCTGTGCTTTTTAGTTTAGTAACTGGGGCCTGCAAATAAAAGTGACAAAAGATAGATTAACAGGAGAAAGGTTTATTTTTGTATGCACACAGAGCTTCACAGAAAAGAAATGGAAGTCCAAAGTAGTGGCTAGGTTTAAGAGCTTACATATCATTTTAACAAAGGATGATAAATTGTTGAGAAGTGACAAGACAAAGAAAAGGGATTTGGGCTTACAGGGGTGGTAAATTCTAGGAAAGTAAACATATGGGGAAAACTAAGGGAAGACAAGGGTTATTTTAGTAAGGTTTGCTATTCAGATTCAAATAGGCACCCTCTCCAGTGATGCACTGTCTTCAGTAAGACATCTCCCTCTTCCTAATACAGGAGAAAAGAGCCAAAACACTGTCACCAAGAAAAATTTATGCTCTGCTTTTAGGCAGAAAAAGGGAAGGGAGATAGTTTCTCTTATATCTGCTGTTTCTTAATTGCCTTTAGCTCAAAGTAATCCTTATGTCAAAGTGGCATTGTTGGCGGTGGAATATTCTGATCCACTTCAACTCTAAATGTGTTCTAAAGAAAGGAGTAACTTCAGTTCCCTTGGTAATATACAAATTCAAGATTTTATATAAAAATTTTCATCTAGTAAGGAAGCCTGATGCTGAATACTAAAACAAATCCTACATATTTTACTTTTTTTATTTCAAATTAAAACTTTATATTATTCTTTATTAACTTTCCATTTTCTTTGCCAATCATTTTGTCTTAGAAACATCGTACTTCAGTATCCCAAATGTTAACTATGTTTTCAATCTTCATGCATTTGGAATTTTTTTTTAGTGTGACGTCTGGGTCCTATTTAAATATTTATGATTATGATATGTTGCACAGAGCCCAACCCTAACTCCTTTCCATAGTACATCAAGAGCCTTCCAAAGAGGATGTGGAAAGAGTTAAAAACAAAACAAAAACAAACAAACAAACAAAAAACTCAAAGTAAAACAAAGATATCCAACCACGATTTGAGATAACATACACAGGATACAAAATGAAAAAAACCAGACAGGGACAATGTGAACAAGTAACAGGCATAAGAATTACTGGAAGGAAATGATTTTACTCTGTCGTATAGTTACATAGGCAGTAGATCATTTCGAATAATTGTGTGGACGCTGAAGATAAAATGCCTAAGTTTAAATCCTGACTTCCCAAAATAACAGCTGTGACACTGGACAAGACAGTTAATTTCTGGGTCTCTATTTCTTCACCTGTAAAATGGAAACGATAAGTGTGACTTAAAAAATATATATATTTTTTATTGCATTTTAGGTTTTGGGGTATATGTGAAGAACATGCAGGATTGTTGCATAGGTGTGACTTTTAAGATTGGTCAGAAGATTGAGTTAGTAAGTCTTAAAAAAAGCTTAGAACACAGCCTGATATATGGGCATAATTTAATAAATGTTAACCACATCATTAACAAGATAAAGCCTTTCTTCTGAATTTAACAATGAATTCTTTTGTGTAAGTTCTCAGATCAGGGTGGAGACATAAATTCACAACAGAAGACATTGCTGAAAATGGAATCTGTTTATGTACTGACCACTTTACTCTGAGGAAATGACAGGTTGAGTGTTGTTATTTGCCTATCTAAGCAAGGATGACTTTGTAGAAGCCCTCGCTGAATTTTAGAGATATTCACAAAAGAAACAGTTACAATAGAGTTCCTACTCAAAATTAGAAAGCAGGCAGAGAATGTCTGTAGCAGAGATTAGCCGTACAAAGGTAGGAAGTGTGCAGAGGTAGTTTCTTCCCATCAGAGTTTCTCTGGAATGACCGAAAAGATAGGAGCCATTATGCAGTTGTTCTAAATGCTAGCCAAGAAGCAGCTCTTTTGCAGGACTTGCGGGGAGCGGGGATGATTTTAATACTTTTTTAAGGGACTTAATCTCTGGCAAAAATGTATTTTTCTAGCAGTTTCACTTATGCCATAATAGATAGTGTCCAATATAAAATGATACCATTGTGAGAAGTTATTTTACCAGGTAGGAAACTTGCAAGAGGATTTATATTTCAAAATGACAGTGTCCTAAAACTCACATTAAAAAAATGTCTTGAAGGAAACAGGTCCAGAATTGTAGCCTATGGAAATATATTGCTCAGAACCTTAGCCAAAAAAAAAAAAAAAAAAAAAAAAAAAATTAAAGATGGTGTCTGGGACTTTTATTTCTCAGTAGAACAAAATGTGAAAATGTTGTCGATGAAGATGATCATTTCAAGACTAGCAGTCTTCCTGTTTTTTTTTTTTTAATGTGTATTACTCCACTATTGTTTTTCAGCAGTGAAACAATTGTATGCCTATATTTATTAGGTCATAAATTAGTTTTTTATACTTTATAATATCTTAGTATCAAATACTAATGTTATATAGATATGTTTGGTACTGAGATACTCAACTTTTTAAATGTTATAACATCAAAAATTTCAAGTATTTAGAGATGTACTTTTGAAAAGTCATAATATTTAGATATTAACATAAGCTTTAGTCATTCTACATTTTTTGGTATGACTGTGTTAGATTATTTTTACTTTTAGAAACATGTCTGGCTGGGCAATATGGCTCATGCCTGTAATCTCAGCAATTTGGGAGGCCAAGGAGGGCAGATCACCCGAGGTCAGGAGTTGGAGAGCAGCCTGGCCAAATGGCGAAACTCTGTCTCTACTAAAAACTACACAAATTAGCCTGGTGTGGTGGCAGATGCCTGTAATCCCAGCTACTCGGGGAGCTGAGGCTGGAGAATTGCTTGAATCAGGAGGTGGAGGTTGCAGTGAGCTGAGATCACACCACTGCACTCCAGCCTGGGTGACAGAGCTAGACCCTGTCTTGAAAAAAAAAAAAAAAAAAAAAAAAAAAGGAAGGAAGAGAGAGAGAGAGATAGGTCTTAAAAGATTCAAAATTAATTTATCTCCTAAATATATTTTTTATTCTCTTTCATGAAAGTTAAAATTCAGATTAAATATCTGAATGATAAAATACATGTAATTTTTCATTGCCCATTTAAAAAAGTCAACATTTATCAACTTTTTCTTTAGGATTTTGTAATTCATCATCATAGTTTGTTCAGTAGATTTGCACCAAAGTTCAGGCCTAGTGGACCCCTATTCAGTTCTTTGAGCATTAGTTGTTCAGTCATAGGGAAAATTAAAGAGAAGTTTGAGCAAATGGCAAACATCCTGCAGTGCTTATTTGCTTATTTTTCTCCATTATGCTGGACCGTCCTTCCTGTTCTCACTTCACACAAATGTGGCGTAAGAGAAAAACCTGGTACTTCCTTATTTAGTTTTTCTAGGTTATTTTGTAGTTGTAAACTAGGACACCAAGTGGCAGCCAGAGGTGTTTTTTTGTTTGTTTGTTTTCGAGTGGACTCAGATTAGGATCTCTGTTAACAACTTAATTAAAAATTGAAGAAAGCATGGTTATTGCATGCAGTGGTAGAGGTGTGAGTGAGTGCAAGTAGCAGAGGAGAGAAGATAGTTTCCTCAAAAAACTATTTTGAAATGTCCTTTGTGCCAGTTTCCCAGATACGTAAACTTTCCACCTCAGTTGTCCAGAAGTAAATTTCGAGAAAATAAGGGAGCAAATGAAAGTAAGAAGAAAAATAAACTGAGAGATTTATGTGTGAATTTTATATATTTATAATATATGAGAAATTGCAAATAAAATGGAAGTTAGTCTTCTGCCTTTGTTTTTCTTATGTCACAAGTTGTGACTCACAGCTGCTAAGGCTGCTGATCCTTGATGTATGATAATGTGCAGTAAATTAAGAAGTGACTGATAAAATTTTAACCAAGCTGTCAGATATGACATCATGTTATCAGATCATTTGTATTTTCATGCTATCAATTCTGTTTCTAAAAACAAACAACAGAAAACGGACTTTTTTCATAATTTCTCACATTTCATATCTGATTCTTCTTTTCTATAACCCATGATACTTTTCTTATTTCTTCTTTGATGATACAAGCATGATTCCTCTATAAGGTTGAGAAGATTTTTACCTGCATATGATGCATATGTTGTTTCAAAGACAGACTCATTGATAATAGTTTGTTGCAGATCAGCATTTCTAGTATGTGCCAATATATTAATGTTCATAAAAATACGAAAACTAAGTGTGCCTATTCTTTTTAAAGTGACATTGTGTTTAATTCATGGTTGAATCAAACAAGATGCTCTGTTCAGGAGGTCGATTTCAATGACCATATTTCCAGAAAATGGACACCGGGTTTTAAGTCTACTTTTATGAATCTTTAGAACACTGCTACTCAAAGCGTAGTCTGTGTAGAAGCAGCACCACCACTGGCTGGGAACATCTAGAAATAAAGAATTTTAATTTCAGCAAAAATCTACTGAATCCAAACCAGCTCTTTAAGACCTCTAGGTGGTTAAAATGTACATCGAAGTTTGGCATTTTTTTTAAGAGTACATATTATGGCTCTGAATGTGGCATTTACCAAATGTTTATTATGAAATGTGGATATACATTCAGGAGAGACATAATCCATGAAAAACATATCAGAGTGGCAAAATGATGAAATATGTTTAATAATATCAAGGAAGATGAAATCCTTGATTGGACTCCAGCATAAAATATCAAAATATTGACATTATTCTAGAATAATTTTAAGCTCTCATATTTGAAGGAGCTTTGAGATGTCTCTTAGTTTTAATAAAATAATATAATAGTGTTTCCATGTCAGTTTTACATATAACTAAACACCTTGAAAGAAATTCTATGGATTATTCTTTCTGTCTTAAATACTGTGCTATTTTACCTTAATTGCTGTTATTAATCAACTTTATTAGATACTATCATAATGAGAACATAGTTGAAGCTACAAGAAAAATGTTGTAGAGAAGAATTTGTATATTTTCTGGAAGTGACAGATATACATGTATATATTTATGTATTTGTTGCTTATATCAGAATATTATTTTCTATTTTACCAATTATTGTTTGTGTATGTGTGCAGGTGCATGCACTCACATACTCAGATCTTTAAAGGTCAGTCTTCAATGAAGTTTCAGTCAAATTACATGCCGTAAAGGTACTGAACTGACAAATAGCTTTTTCAGAATTCTCTCACAGAATAAATAAAATAAACATTAAACTTAAAAGTAGAAAGATGTTCTACTTTTTGAGAATTTTTATTTCCATAAACCTGTTCAACCTTCTGTAGAAAAGAACCTTTTCAAGAGTTGTGTTATAAATTTAGGGCCACAAAGAAACTGGGTCGTGTCTGTTGCCCAGTGCCTGATTTTCTATTCTGTACATTTCTGTTGACCTTTGCTTTTTCTTAACCTTCTTGTTTCAGGTCCCGTTGACCATTCTCCTGCTCATTACCATGGGCATGAATGGTCAGAAAGGGCAGATGAAACAAAAATAAATCAATGACTTTCTTTGCAAACATATCTGAACAATGATTTCATGAAGAAGACAAGACTCACTGGAATCTTGCTACAGCAGTATTTATCATAGAGCAGAATTCATTGTAAAGTTGACCAGCCTTGGAGCCCCTCGAACAGGATAGAGTGATGAAGGAAATGTTTACCTAGTGTATTTGCTCGATATGGGTTTCATTTATTTTTCTATCTTCTTCATAGCCTGCAACATAGATAACCAGAAAATTCTTTCTATTGTTATTTTATATTTCTTCTTGAGCCAAGGACATTTTCAAGGGGTTATTCAGAAACCTATTTAGTAGTTTAGTGTCATTACCACTATTAGTAATGCGACAACTCTGTGCGTGTGTGTGTGTGCGCGTGCGCGTGCGTCTGAGTTTCAGTCTGAATCTCGTTGTTTTCTGTGTTCTTATTTTACTCTAAATAAACCTCTATATCTAATATCCTGTGAAAGGAGTAATTGCTTTATAAAATATAGGGGAAAATTACTATTGCCAATAGATGATGTGTATGAGGAAAGAGTGGCCTTTTGCTCATTCACTAGTAACCAACTACTGTTTATTTAGCTGTTGTTTAATGGTTCACATAAATTGCAGACGTTCAGCCTCTGTTTAAAACAAGAAAACCAAGGCATTATTATTTTCAGTGGCAAAAACAGCACTTTTTCACGAGCCTAATATTTTGTGCACTGAGGCAGTTACAAGGACTAATTCAAAGGCCCTGTAGTGATTCCTTGCAGCATTTCCTGGGGATAATCTGGCTGAGTGTTTAGTGTTGGCATGTTGAACTTAAACTCAAGCCTAGTTAAGGCTTTGCCATTTTTAATATGCAATTGATTACCAGGTGCTATCCATCCTTCCTATTAGGGTTTTGTATTGCTTCAAAGATACTAACTTGCCCTGTATCAGTTCTAGCATAAAGAGGATATATGGGTGGAAGACAGATCCTTGTACTGTATGGTATTTGGACCTGTGATGTTGACATCCTTCATGCTGGGCTCCAACCTGCTGAGCTAACCAAACCCTGAAGCCGTGCCAAGTGGCCAAACTAGCAGGACTTCACCAGGAAGAGGTAGCAACTGTCATGTGGCCAGTCTGCCTGATCAAAGAAGATGGCCCACCAAAGTGAAAATAAGCACATGGTGACAGACTGATTAAATGGTTAAAGGAAGGGTTTTTGTGCTAAGGATGAGTTAGCTGGTTATTATAAGAATTTGGCTTTACCTTAGCAATGCACACTATTGAAAAACTTACTTGTATTCACTTAGGACAGCCTAAGGTCACAGTGAATAAGTATTCTATCATCAAGGCAAAGCATGTGAGAATCATGCCCATAGTTAGGATTTACTAAAAACACACAATACAATTCCTCTATGCAGGATTGATATTTAGCTGGTAAGCATGGCACAGCCATACTGGTTAATAAAATATTGAAACACTTCTATTCTGATTTTAAACAGCTGCTGCCCAGTGCCCTCACAGGACCCCTCAAATAATCTCATGCTGGCTTAGACACAGGTGGGCAGAAGAGGCTACCCTGAGACTCCTCTACCTACTTTGCCTGTCAGCCAGCCTGTGATGTCTCTCACTTGCCATCTCTTGTCCCCATTCCTTTCTTCGTTACCCTCACAGCCAGAGTTCATGGATCACCTACAAATTGCCAAGATTCCCCTCAAGTTGCCTATTCATGGCTGCTGGTAAAAAGCTATAACTGGTATGCTATATTTCACCTGTTGTTAAATATTTGGGTATCACACTGATTGTCAGAGCTGTTTTGGTATTGGCATAGCATGCCTTCAAAATCTTGATGTCTAACGTGATTTTCTTCCCTTTTCCTCAAGGTACTTCCATAGTCTACTATACAAAAAAAGCAGATTGAGACAGAAAAATATACCTAATTAGAGTGCTTTGCTTTGTCACAGATTGTAGCCCAATATAGTAATAAAGAAACCAGATTTTGAAGGCAGAAGACATCTAAATTCAAATAATAGCATTACAACTCTGTGACCTTGAAGAAAGTATTTAACCTCTGCAATCTTCCATTTCTTCATCTATCTAATAGCAATTATAATACCTAACTCATGATTTTCTTGTGAGGATTTAATAAGATAATGGACATTATGTGCTCACCACAGAGTCTGGAACATAAGAAGTACTCAATAAACAGCAATTATCCTATTAATGCTACTTTTACAGAATGTAATAAAGGACAGTTTGTTTTCATTAAAAGTGTATCATAAAATCATTTTCAGAGTTAATGTCATTTTGAATGCCATAAGAAATTAAATTTTAAAGAATATTTGTCATTAACAACATTCACTTTGGGTCTAAAATATAAAATGCATATATTTTACCAGTGATTCAGGACTGGTATATTTAAGAATGTATCATCCTATGGCTTTTAAATTGGGCTGTTTAACATTCTATCTTCCTTTCAAGTGTAAATTGGCTTATATAAAAATCACCTTGTTTCACACCATGATTCTTCCAGTGAAAGACAATTAACTATACATGCTCTAACTGATTTTCTCACTATAATACTACTTTTATGCTAATCAGTTCTCTCCCATATTTATTGTCTCTTCTCTCTTCTCTGATTTTTTCTTATCCACTCAATTGAGGAAAATATCAGAACTATTTTTCCAAATAAAATAACCAATGAATGACTCCTTTTGTTTTGATAAATGTGCCACATCTTTCTACACATCGTCTTAATATACTGCAGTGAATCTGGGTCATTTGACCGACAGTCATAGAGCAAACTTTTCCCTAAATCAGAGAGGTATATTTTTCTTTTGTTTTTAGGCCAGTACATATAATTTAGCGTTGTCTTTAGGGAGATCTATAAAATAAAAAACTTGTTTTCCAGTTTTTGTAGAGTTGATTTCCTCTTTTTTAAATTAATGAGCTAATTTGACAAGAAATAATACTTTTTGTGGACCTCAAATTATCCCTACTCTAGTTGTTTCTTAATCTGAGAACAAGAAAAGACAACACGTTGTGCTTACTAGTTTGGGTTTCTTCTATACTTAGTCATCAAATGTTGTTTTCTTTACTTTTTTTTCTTCCAGAAAGCTAAATAATGCCTTTCAAGGACTTGTGTAATGCTTTCTATATTGATAATTCCTTTGGCTATTATCACTTGGCCCTCACACCACCAAAACCCTTTCTTCCACTAACCAGCTGACATTAACATGCCTTTGGATTTTAAGCCTTAACTGGGGATCTGCATCTAACTTTTTATTACCTTAGCCTAGGGAGGAAGAGAATGGACAAATAATCGTCTTTTTTTTTTTAATAGATTTCTTAAAAACAGGAAAACATGCCTCTTAAGAGTGGCCAATAGCAATATCTATATGTGCACTGAGTTGGGTTCAGAACCAATCTCTAACACATTTGTGAAATCAAAGATGAAATGACTCAGCTCTCTGATAAGTGGACAAACCAGTTGGCTGTTCCCACTCAATATTCCTTTCTAGCAGAAAGGCCCCTTTCCTCTGAGAGTTGTCTAGGACTACCTGATTCTGGCTTGTCTTTTCCTGTCAGGCATTAGTCTTTCAACCTGCCTCCTCCCATGAAGTTACCTCTGCTTCTAATTGCGTAGGCTTTCCAAGCTGCCCTGAACTTCAGAATCGCAATTAGAAGTTATCACTCAGTTACAGTAGGTAGAGTAACTCCAAAGAACAGGAGGAAAAAGCTTTAATTTCAGAGATGAAATACTTACCTTCAATTCTGTATTTCTGAACAAAGATACAAATGGAACATTTCATCTTCTGCTTCCTAAGTTTTCTTTTAAGTCAGCAAACTGCGTAAATCTTTTCCTTACAGAGAAGTTTTAAATAGTAACTGAAACGTGTTTTCCATCTTAAGGACTCAATAGGATTTCTAAAAATTGAAAATTGAAGAGCATCTTCTTTCTGATTTATTGATTAAATATGTGTTTATTCATTTAAAAAATCATAGTTGAGAGCCAACTTTACCAGTCAGACATTGCCATCTAAGAAGTGTGATATGAGTATTAATCAACAAATTGTCCTTCTCTGAAAGAAAAGTACTTTTTATTGTCTTCACAAAGGGCTTCTAATTCCAATCTTTAGGACTGATGCATTGTTTTCATGAGAATCCTGTTTAATGCACATACATTACCTATGAAAGAACCTAGTATATCAACTTGGCTCACAAAGAACAGGGCTCTAAGAGATTTTTTAGAAACATCTACCTGCATTTTAACTTAGGTGGAAGTGGAGGGAGGGAGATGAAAGGGAAAAGAAATGTATGGAGCTTTTAACAAAGAGAGTGTGAGGTAATACAGCAATCCAGAAATGTGAAGAATTCATGGCGAATAATAAAGGAGCATTTAAAACACCTAAAAGAGCACTGATTTCTAAACCATTCAGGCCAAGTTCCTTCTATTAACATGGAGTTTGATGAGAGGCAATGCTGCAATGACAATTACTTATATAACAGTGATTTCATTTATCTTCTTATCTATTTGCTCTTGTGATGAAAGTCCACATGCCTAACACATTTCTTATTTCTAAGGCTATAATTAATGACAATAATATTTTGACTGTGTATACAATATTTTTAATTCACCAACTTTGTCTATATTCTAAGTGTTTATAGTTTCGGTGCAAGAGAATGTTATTATTTACCTATACTTTTTGGATTCAGGTGCAACTTAAGTTAAACTGATAACAATCACTTGAGGTTGGACATGGTGGCTCACTCCTATAATCCCAGCACTTTGGGAGAACAAGGCAGGCAGATCACTTGAGGCCATGAGTTCAAGACCAGCCTGGTCAACATGGTGAAACCCTGTCTCTACTAAAAATACAAAAAATTAGCTGGATGTGGTGGTGGGCTCCTGTTGTCCCAGCTACTAGAGAGGCTGAGACAGGAGAATCACTTAAACCCAGGAGGCAGAGGTTGCAGTGAGCTGAGATGGCACCATTGCACTCTAGTTTGGGCAGCAAGAGCAAAACTGTCTCAAAAAAAAAAAAAATCACTTTATATAAATATTCTAAAGTTAGCAGAAAACACACACATGAGGCTATTTTAACATGACAATATTTCCTGACATGATCTAGAAGCCTTCAGTAAAAGGGTCTTAACTAGACATCCATTGTTTATATTCATAATAATAGGTACCTTGGTCATAGATGATCTTTGGTAGGTGAGCAGGCATGCTTTTCACATATTAAATACATAAATAAAGCTCTATATGTTAGATGCAAAAAAAAATTTCCTACACTGAGATTTCTAAAGAGAAAGGATTTTTAAATCCTAAAACAAGTTATCAAAGCTGCAAAAACTCCTTTCCCAGGGCTTTAAAAATTAGATGTTATAGATGGCTAAAGGGTAATGCAGCTGGACAAAATCAATCACTCTTACATCTCTTGCAGGTTGTGAATCTTCAAAACATCCATGTGAAATATGTAAACACAAAAGCCATTACTGGAACCTATTTTACAGAGAAATTGTACGATTTGAGTGAGTTACTATTAGTATTGAGAGCACATGAATCTTTAGAGGTTCTTATTTATATTCTTGCATCCTCAAGTGTAATCATACAGATTAACAAATTATTCAATTAATATTGTTTTATTTGGAAGTTGAAACTCGTAAATCCAATTTTAATTTTATTTGAAACACTATAAATTTGTTTTATTTAGTGCACTTACAGTATAAGTTTGTCAGATGAAATAGCTCAGACGTAAAAGTAAGTTGTATTTTAAAATAAGAACAAGATCTTATGAAATAAACACAGTTCTAAAAAGTTGTATTGCTTCTGTAAAGATATTATGTGATTTGATACTATGTTTAATATTAAGCAGAAGTGTGATATTAACTATCTTTATATTATATGCTAATTTTCCCAAACAACATTGAGTAAATGATGTTGTTCACATTCTTGATAGTCTTATAAATGATCTACATTGCAATAACTATTTTGAATTCTCAGCTATGATAATTATAATAGACATTATAGTGCAATTTTTTCATACTCTTGTAATAATTACATAAAAATTACCTTTTCACCTGAAAATACTAAAGATATAGTTTGTAATACATCCAAGAAAATGGATCTAATTGAGTGCGAAACGCATTCTTAATAAAAGAGGGCAAGGTGTGGTGGCTCATGCCTGTAATTCCAGCATTTTTGGAGGTGAAACCAGGTAGATTGCTTCAGCTCAAGAGTTTGAGATGAGCCTGGGCAATGTGGCAAAATTCTGTCTCTGAACCTACCCCCATCCTCCACATACACAAAAAGCCAAGCATCATGGGAGGTTGAGGTGGGAGGTTTGCTTCAGCCCAGTAGGTCAAAGCTAAAGGAGCCGTGATCGTGCCACTGCAGTCCAGCCTGGGCAATAGAACAAAACCCTAAAAAAAAGAAAAAAACCTGCAAGAACACACTTGTAATCAGATTAATGGTACTCTAGAAATCTTAATATATAACTTAATTGTAATGACAGTAAAAGTTTGTTTTTAAATAATTCCAAGGAAGTTAATTTTTAAGGCACTTGTGACAAATCTGTAGAAATGTTAGGATCTTCTACTTAGTAAGGAGAAAAATTTCACAGTATTAAATATTGAAAAGCTGCTAGGTATAGTGGATCATACTTATAATCCCAGGACTGCTGAAGTCCAGGAGTTTGAGACCAGCCTGGGCAACATGGCAAGACCCTGTCTGTATAAAAAAATAATAATAATAAAAGAATTAGCCAGGTTTGGTGACACGTGCTTGTAGTCCTAGGTACTTGGGAAACTGAGGCAAGAGGATACCTTGAGCCAGGGAGTTCGGGGCTTCAGTGAGCTGTTTTTGTGCCAAAAGAAGTCATCAATTACTTCAGTAGAAGTAATCCTTATATCCCTCAGTGTTTTGGAATTAGTACTAGGCTTTACTAAAAGTTTTCAAATAATTAAAAAAATACAACTGAAGCTCTGTTTTTAGAATGACTAGGCAGGGATAACCAGAGGAAACGCAAAACTGCATAATTTTAAATTTCTGAATTTTGAGGACATCTTAAGTTTTACATACCAAATTTGGTCAGAGCTTTACATACCGTAGTGTTTTTTTACTTGATCTTATATCAACAACTAATCAGTATATTTTTATTGCTGCATTATGCTACCCAATATTGTAGAATAGAGTGGGGAAAAAAACAAATAAACTTAAGTCCTTGGACCTCAAGAGATATATGCAACTGTGCATATATGATACAGTTTATAAACTGTACAATGAGTTATGTATCAAAAAAGTATGATATAGACAATGTCTGTAAAAGTTCATAGAACAAAGTGGGAGCAATTACATCCACAAAAAACTCCCCTTTGCCTAGTGTGTCCCAACCATGATTTCATTTGTTCCTTATGACAATACTGTCAGGCAGAAATCTCTATTTTGCAAATAGGAAGGAAGAATCTCGGTGAGGTTAAGTACTTGATGCACGTTTAGACAAGCAAATAGCTATTAGAAGTCAGATTCAAGTCTTTGGTCTCTAAACCTTACATGCTATTCACTGTTTTATGCTGTTTTTCACAAAGAAAACTTTATGGAGAGGCCAGAGTTTGAGCTTGGCCTTGAAGAATTTTCTTGGGCAAAGGAAAAAGAGGTTTACTGCCAAATGAGGGCATTGCATAAGGATCCAGAAGTGGGAATACGGTGTATTTTGGGGAGGTGAAAGATGGCAGTGAATGAAGTGTAGAGTATACATACTGAAAATTAGTTGTAAGTAATGGTAATGAAGTTTCAATTAGATGATGGAATCAGACTAAGCAGTTTGGTTTTGTTGTAATCAGCAATTGAGAACCATTATAATTTTGAAAGTAGTCATGGGATGAAAGTAGCATTGGTAGAAACTGCTCTGAGAATGTATTAACGGTGGAAAAGAGTAACTTCTAGCATGTCAGAGGAAGTAGAAATCAGCCAGGAGTTAAAATGCAGTGTACATTCCTTCAACAACAGAATGTCAAGAACCTATTCCATCAAGCAGCCTGCTAGGTGTTTGCATTGGTGAGATGGATGAGAAATAATCAATGACATCAGATATCTCACAGTCTTATTTTGAAGACAAATACTTAGAAACAATCATCATAAACAAAGTTAAAACCTGCCACAGAGTTTGGAGAAGTCAGAAAAGTTTCAGGAAAAGTAATGACAGCGTATAGTTGAAGGATAATCATGTGTTTCCCAGGCAGAAGATGGAGGGGATTTTATGAAAAACCATGTGGAAAATGTGCCCAGTATGTCCACAGAATGCTGTGAGGAATGACAAAAATAATGGTGTGAATAGAATATAAGAAGCCCGAGAAAGAATGGTGGAAAATGTTCTAAAAGAGAGGAATTCTAGTCAGTCTTTGGAGGACTTCGCATGTCTCTGGCTTCACTGTGGCCAGGACCACAGAGGTGCTGGAGAGCAGTTCCGCAGAATGGTAAAAGCAGAGTCTAGTGTGATATGGGAGTAGGTATGCAGCAGGTGCAGTCTATGTTCTGAAGAAGTTTAACAGTAATTTTTTTTTTTCAGTAGGCAAAAAGGGATACTGCTTGAAGGAAAGTTTTAACAGCAAAAGTAACTTTTTCCTTGTGTATAAGTTAAGAAAGTTGAGTGAGTGAGATTGCAGGCAAAGGGCTTTGAAACATTGGGAAAATAAATGGGAAAACCAAGAGACAATTCTTGACAGGACAAGACCCAAACAGTGGGATATAATACCATGTAAGGTACAGATGTTAGCTGTGGGGAAGAAGGAGTGATGCTGTTTCTGCTAAGATATGAGGATGCTGTGACAAGGACAGTTATTTGACTGTGTCTGCCATTAGAGTAGAAGAAAAGTTCTCCTCTCCACAAAACATGCCATCTCAATTTTCTTTAATCAGAAGGGATATTTGATAAAACTTATGTCCTTTATTACCCCCTATTAATGTACACAGTAAGAGATTTACTCTATACTTGAAAATAATTTAAGCATTCAGTAGTATACAGATGAATCCCATTGTTCTTGCTTTATCCTGGAAGCATTATTTGTAAAATAAGATTTTGTGTAAGAAATGAAACTTATTTCAACTAATTGGTCAAGGCACATACATAATTTAAAAGTATAAATACTAGCCTCATGTGTTGATATAATTTAAGTCACTCAATGAGGGAGTTTTTCTTTTTTAAGTTATTACATTTTAAATTTTGCTATCTTGCTTAGGTCACCTACATTTAGATTTAAGGGACTGGGAATGTTTTCTGAATGTGCATAATGCTGAAAGCTGCTGAGGTGACATTCTCACTAGGATCATGATACTTCCTAAAAATCTGATGTGTCTTTGTACAATTTTGGCATTTGTCTTCACTACCTGGACACCTTGTCCCTGTCCTAGGTCCTTCCCAATGCCTCATGATTCAGTCACTACAGAGATAATGTCAGGTTTACCAGAGAGCCTCCAACCATGCTTCTTGCTGTGCTTAGTTTATATTCTCTGGCTGTGAAATGTCCAAATGCCTGAAAGTCTTCATGAGACTAATCATTTAATTGAAAGCAATACTTCCATATTCTCGGGAATTCATGAAGCCTCCTTTATCCCATGCTTCTCACTTTGGTGAACGGGTAGAAGCGGTAGTCAGATTGGATCTTCTGTCCACTTACAGGATGGACAGAATCTGTAAGGAGCTTCATGGGATATAAATATTTTCACTGCAGAAATGATCATTGGGAATTAGGATGGATAATTCCTCAAAGCAACAGTAAATTAAATATCCATATTGTCTGGCTTCTGGGAGAACTTTGTTTGAGGTAGGCATTGCAATTTCTGTCTCCCCATTTTCCAGAAAGAACAACAAAATACTGGTTTTAGCAGTTTTCCAACTGAAGCATCTTAGCACTGGTCAAACAGGTCTGAAATATTTATTCCCTCAACTGTGAGGTTAATTACCAGGGCCTGGGACCACTTCCAAAAATACTCTCTGCTGTTTGCTCCAGTGTACCTTGCAAATATTATGATTGTCTTAATGTATATTGATATGAAAATTTGGGAAGGACTGGTTAAGGTACAGTTCTTCTGGCCATGACCCAGCTGTCTCAAGGGTTACCCAGTAGTCCCAGCAACCAAGACAAGAGTGTATCAAAGATGAGAAAGACTATAGTGGCTAGTCTGTAAAGAAACCAAGTAACTCTTTAGTTCTCCCAGACTAATTTCTTTCTTGTTCCTAAATATTACCACTAGGAATAATCTAATAATTCTATATGTTGCCTTTGCAAAATAAACACAATTTTTTCTATATTCTCAACATTTGTAAGTAGCTGAGCCTTTCTTCTGGCGACCAGATGTGTATTTTACTCATACTATCATGTTCCTCAGTAACCTGGCAATTTTAACAGTGAGAAATCATACTTCCATTTGAGCCAACACACGAATCACTTTTTAAAAAATCTTGCTGCTTAGAAGAACTCCTGAGTCATTTTTTGTTTTCTAACCATAACATTTCTAAAATCTCTCAGGTTTATGAAGTGTTTTCTCTGTGGGTAACTTTTAGAAATTTTACAGGATTGTGTAAATAACTGGTCTAAACATTTCTTGAAAATGTATGCAAGGATGCATGTTTTTAAATTGTTACGAATCAGCCAAGTAATTTTAAAAAGCTACTTTATGATGCTGGTCATAGAGGTTTATAGCTTTTTAATATTAATTTATGTATCTTTAAAATTCATTTTAAGTGAATTTATGTTAATATGATTAAATAGCTAGAGACTTTCAGTGAAAACTCTTTCATTTACTTTTATTCCTGTAATTTATATTCAATTTTGCATATTTGTACTTTATTAATATATATGCACATACATAAATATATATGGAAATAAAGGTTTTTTTAAGAAATATTGATACTCAAGTTGCAGGAGCATGTTACAGAAAAATGAGTTGTGCATTTGGAGTGACAGGTGTTTGACATTTAATAGCCTTGTATAGTAGTAATTATGTAAATACACATGAAATTTACAGAGAACTCTATTACACAATTCAGCTAGTAAAGTTACATTATAAAAATTTGTTTATATCCTCCAAAACACAAAAGATTTGGAGAAAGCTGTTTTAGCATCAAATGAAATAATTTATACCTGTAATTCCTATTTGATAAAGTATTTCAAAATTATATTTAACTTTTGGCAAATCTAGTTTGTTTTCTTGCTTGTGTGATTTTTTCCTTTTGTTTGTTTTCTAGTTTTATCACATTGCAATCTTCTGCAATTCTCATAATTTTGCATATCCTAAAATATGTTAAATTGGTCTTTTAATTATTATTATTTTGCCTCAACTAAGTAGTGAAGGTAAAACATGAAATTTTTGAGCTTTTTTTCCAGGAAGGGGAAAGGGGCTTACAAGAGAAACAACGTTTTCAGATATTAAAAAAAGCAACTTATCTTCTTGAACATTCTTTATTAAACTATGATAACACAAAACGCTTATTAAGAGCTTGTCAGACAGTATTCTGAGAACTTTTAATATAATCCTCACCACAACCCTGTGAAAAACAGACTTGATATATAACTTGCCCAAACCACTCAGCTTATGAATGGTGGGGTCAGCATTTGAACCTAGGAATCTGTCTCCAGAGTTCGTTAGGCACTCTGCTGTGGTGCATTTATTTATGTAACTAATGCATGTTGAATTCCTACACAGCCTACATCACAGTGCTCAATGCTTTGTAGTCAATAACTGTTGACATTCATAACAACTCTATGATGTAAGCTCATTTGATAGCTCTATTTTATACCTGAGAAAACTAATGATTATTTGATTAAATCAATTAATGTCCCTATGGACTCAACAGAGTTCTGATTAAAGTGTGTCTAACTATAGAATCAAGGCTGGTACAGTAATCTGTTTCAGATTAATACATGATAGTAGGCATATTGGTATTACTATACTTTGGATTTGGGAGAGCTGAATAAGACTAGGAATCATATAGGGATTTGGAAAATGCTTGTAGAAGTATAGATAGGATTTGGGAGTTGACAGACTGAAATTCAGATAAAATAACATACAAATTAAATGGTTGACAAAGATTTGAAATGGGTAAACTTTCAGAAAAGACCCAATGTTCTGATTTAAGCTTATCTTAAAAATACAAAGGGTGCTTATACAAAGTAGATATCACTGGTGTTTAAATTCATTGAGCATGCCCTTTTCTTCACTTCCTATTTAGCAAATTTTATTGCATCATAGTTGCTCAATAAAAGATCTTTAAACAATAGAAGTCATACACCATTATCCATATTTCACAGCGGAGGAAATTGAGATTCAAAGTACCTTGCCCAACTTTCCTAGTATTTGAGATGAAGCAATGACTCAAATCAACCCTCAGATTTTAAATCTATACTAACTTAATGGATGAAAAGAATATTTATGTTTTTAATGCATTATTTGAAAAAATATGTATTTGCCTTCCTATGCAGCTTTTAAAAATTAGATGTTTAATCACACAGGCTAATTTCAATGCCTCTGAAAACAAGAGCAGCACTCTTCCAGTATTTTCTATAGTTTTGTCTTGTAAAATAATGCTAGTAATTTCTTGTGTGTAATAGTTTTACCATTTAAAAAGCAAAGCTAACACACAATTCTGTTCCTTTTTACATTTTTTCAGGTCCTGAGGAGGTAGAAATCAAGTGCCCCTTGAATCACATTGCTTGCCTTGGTACCAACAAATGTGTTCATTTATCCCAGCTGTGCAATGGTGTCTTCGACTGCCCAGATGGGTATGATGAAGGAGTACATTGTCAGGGTGAGTCCATTCTTAGAACAATGCAACTGAAATATTAAATTTTGCATAGTAATGAAAGTTCAAAGAGAACCTGTAACCTGCCTTTTCTTTCAACCAAAAGCATATCAGTTATTAGGAAAGCATGAATTTTATTGCCTGACATTTAATATGCATTTCAAAGCTGCAAGTATGTTTTAGCAAAAAACACCATTAGACAAAACACCACACACACACACACACACGCACACACACACACACACACATACACAGACTTTGAAGTCGGGTTCTTAAACAATTACATGTTTGTATAAAAGAATATTTTGAGCAAAGGATAAATGGGAAGTCTTTGTCACGGTAGATTGATACCACATGGTGTTACAAGCTTGTTTCTCTGAACCTTTGCTTAAACAAAGTATTTGAAGGACTGTTTTAGCAACCAAATATTTTAGTAAAATGTATTCATGGGAAATTTGTTCCTTCATATTTTTTCCAGGATATTAGACTATTAACTTTCTTGTAATTTTCTGTCTTTTTAAAAATCAACATCGAAATTCCACAGTGGTAAAATATTAACTATATATTAATGATATGAGGGATAAATAATTGCAATCTAAAAATTAGTAAAAAGTTAATTGCTACTGGCACTTGCTAGTGGGAGCGGGATCGGGGGGAATGAAACATGAGACGAAGAGAAATAAGAGCACAGGAAAAAGTCAAGGATCCAGGTAAGGACCAAGATTTGGAAACAGAATCAAGGTAGCAGTCAAGTGAATCAGGCTGCATGATGGAGCCTGGAAAGTAACAACTGTACTGGAAGTCTCTAACTCAGATTCTCGTAGGCTGAGTGTAACACAAAGGATATTGAAACTAAGACTTCAGTAAGAACCTGTCCTTCTTTTTTGGGATCACTAAGATGTTAATGAATAGAAGAAAGTGTGAAAAAACAGGAGATAACATATCTGGTTTCTGGGTGGCTTCCCACAACCGAATCGTTGTCATGCAGAAGAGGTCCCAGGTCACCAGAAACTGCAGTTGTTGAGGAGGATCTCCAAACATGTATACATTTAAAGTGCTCAAAGTCAGATATTATTTTTAAAAAAACATTGTATAGTCAAAAACATGCCCAAACAAATTCTGTCTGGAGGCCTGACAGGACTTGTTGGCTGGCAGTTTTCGAGGTCTGGGGTGAAGTAAGCTGAATTCAAGACCATAAATGGAGAGAGATATTAGAAAAAGCATAAATCTCAGAAGAATAACCTGAAGAAGTAAGAATGTTGAGAGACCATACGTAGGCTGTGGAAATCAACTGGTCTCTAGGTCTTTTCCCTCTTTCTAAAGGGATGTCCAATTATTCTCTGTGCATAAATTTTGACTGGGATTTTAAAGATCTTTTGAAGGGTCCTTTGTCCTGGGTTTCCTTTCTTAGCCTTAAAGTTACATAAAAAATCAGTGGATTCTTAGTTGCAGTTATGAATACACATGTAATAACAATGAATAAGAGACTTTATTTTTATTTAAAGGCTTTGTGATGTCTTTTATATAATGGTATATGAAAAAAATTATGTGAAAAGAGAGTGAAATGCTAAATTATAAAGTGATAGGTGTTAAAGAGTTTAATTTTCTTTTTGGATATTATATTTTCTGGATTGCGATTTTATTCAATTCAGTTATAATTAGGCTTTTTATTGTATATTTTTTAAATTTTCAGATGGATATGTATAACTAAGCTTTTAAAAGAACAGAGCCATAACATTTTCAAATATTTCTTCAGAGGTAGTTATACGACCTTGAATATCATAAACATAGTTTGGTGCTGTGGATCAAATGAAAATATAACTCAGTTTTCTGATAAAATTCAGATTTTTTATCTTGTATATGAGGGCATATATTAATAGCATAACAGAAGATTCAAATAAAAACAACTTATTTGAACAAAGATCAAATTCTTCTATTTTGATCCTTGAAAAAACTGACATATACGTTGGATTAAGATCAATTTCAAGTATATAGTTGTTTATCCTCCACTCCTTTTTTTTTTTTCTGTTCTAATTTAGCGGTTTAAGTGTTTCAAGTTTTCTATTTTTATCATGTGACAATGTTTTTTTTTTTTTTCTTTGACAGTAGGAGGTTTAGTTTCCAGTAGGAGGTCGATTGTACCATTTTGTCCTTTTAAATATTTTTGCATTTAACCAAATCAAGTGTTTTAAAAGACCTAAGCAACTATTCATTATGACCTGTGGTAGACTTAGAAATAATAAGTAAATTTGATTTCACTTGCTAGTTAACCTCAGTAGAGGGTTTTTCACCTACTTCTCTGACCTTGCATACTACATAGCATTGTGAGATCAAGGTGACTAAAGAGATATAGTCATTCTAGAATCAGAGGTTTAATAAAATATTTCTGCATTGAGAAAATAAACTCAGAAATGAATTTACCTGCTTGGTCTGGTAGAGTTTCTCTGCCACATGGACAAAACCTAAATCTCTGGGCAACGCAAGATTTGCAACATTTATATGATTTCTGTTTAAATGTGAAAAGGTGACAGGTTGTAAGCAAAGGTACATTGTACGAACTGAGTCTACTTTCTCTCCCTCAGCCTTCCTCTTAATTTGTGGTCATACTTGATGAAATATTGTTTCTTGGAGAGTTAATCAGGAACCAGCCCCATCAAGTCTGTAAGAAATTTTCTTATCCACCACAGACATACAATGAATCAAGAAACCAGATTAATTCAAACATTATCTTTCTTTTTGGAAATTTTTTTTTTCTTTGTCAGAACAATTCTGTCTAAATCACTTCTCCTTATATTGCTTCATTTTTGTGGCATTCTAAGCATTGACTGTAATTTAAGTAATTATACCTAAAGTCTTAGACATGATTCAAAGATGGGTGTGCTTTCTTTTTTCTGAAAAATGGTCCAAAATATATTATGTGGTATATTTATATCCTTTATAAAACTAATAAGGGAAAAATTAACATTTTGGAGGTGATGTTCTGGTCCTGGGAATATTTTTGTATCAACTGAATTGTTCTCTGAATGTTTCCTAGAGAAATCAATATCTTTCTAGTAAATATAATGAAGAGTTATCTATTATTAAATGATTTCCTATAACTAATGTTTTCATCTCCATAATTGGGCTCCATCTGAAGAAAGAATAATGGATTTTTGTATATGGGGTACTTGCGTATACAAATATGCTTATAAAAGTTTTACAATAAAAACTTTCAAAATCACCACATTATATTTTTGAAAAGTTAATCTCTACACAGTACTTCATATTGGTGATAATATCACCTTGTACAATTTTATGAGTTATGAAAATACATTCTGTAAAACATAAGGCCTCTCAATCCAGAAAATTTCCATAGAAATGCACACAACCATATAAAGAATGAAGGAAGAAGTGAACAACTTTGACAAATAAAAACAAGATGGACTAAAATGTGTCAAAATGCTGTTTTAAAATTTAACAGTCTTCAGGTGATTTATTATATTAATGAAATAGGAGAGTTCCCTGACTCCTATTCCAAGGTTGTGTGACAGGGGTGTGGCTCCTCTCTTCAGCCACCACACACTCAAGCCCCTTATGGGAAGGGGACCATGCAGATAGGCAGGTGCAGGAGCTGGGGCGAGCACTTTTGCAGTGCCAAGTGGTAAGTTATTTATTTATTTATTTAGACAGAGTCTTGCTCTGTTGCTTAGGCTGGAGTGCAGTGGTGTGATCTCAGCTCACAGCAACCCCCCTCTCCCAGGTTTAAGTGATTCTCCTGCCTTAACCTCCCAAGTAGGTGGGATTACAGGCATGTGCCACCACCTAATTTTTGGATTTTTAGTAGGGACGGGTTTTCACCATGTTGGTCAGGCTGATCTGGAGCTCCTGATATCAGGTGGTCCACTTGCCTGGCCACCCAAAGTGCTGGGATTACAGGCATGAGCCACCGCACCTGGCCCCCATGTGGTAATATATTTAAATGTCCATGGGAAATGACAGTCTCTGTGGCAGTATCTGCTCTTACCCTGTTAAAAGAATATGGAAAGTTCTGAGGTCACTGCAAAGAGGAATGATACCTTTTAAGTCACTACCAGAAGTGACTATTTAATCTATGTGATTGTTTTCCAGCAAACATTCTGATGTCCTTTTAAATCTAAGAGGGTAACCTGTGTGAAGATTTTTCTAAAACTGATTGGCGAATGAAACTCTCTGACATATAAAAAGTTCACCCCCAAAAATACAAATACACATACACACACACACACTCTCTCTCTGTCTCTCTCTCTCTCTCTCTCTCTCTCTCTCTCTCTCTCTCTTTCTCTCTCATCTTTTCCGACATTTTGTTTCTCTATTCTGAACTGTTTTCTATATAATTCTTAGTATAAGACATAATTAATTGGCATATTTGATCTGGGACCTAAAAAAGAGTAAGATCCTCTTATATATCACCTATCTCCTTAAAATAAAGCATATTCAGACTTGTAAATTCCATTTGGTTGTTTTACCTTACTTTCCAGTTGGAATATAACTTTCCTAATATGTGCAATTGGATTTTTCTTAATCCACTCATAATCTATTGTAAGTAATTCTAATGTATTTAATTTAGATACCAACTTTTGATATTTAAAATTTTATGTAGCGTTTTTTTTTTTCTTTTATATTGCTATCTTTAAGCTCTTAGGAGAGAGTGCTAAAAATATCCTGTGGGTGATTTAGAACTTAGAAGCATTCACAGAATGGACCAGGGTAAATGGCAGTCTTTATTATCTGTAATGATTCACCATGGAAAAATTAATAATTCTTCAAACTTCTTGCTTAAATCTTACATGTATTCCAAATTTTCTAAAAAAGGAATTAACCTAGAGGTTTTCCAGAACTCCAGTTTTTTAGTCTTCCAGAAAGGAAAAATGTCTCTGTACTACTGTTTTGTTACAAATCCTATTACAGCTACTAGTATGGAAAAAGGAAAGGAGGAAGGGAGGAAAGGGAAGGCGGGAGGGAGGGGAGAAGGAATGAAGGAAAGAAGAAATGTAATAAAGCTACTGAAGAAGAAAAATAAATCTGCAGCTCTTTGTTGTTTTTAATTTTACGTTATTATAGCAATGAGTCTTGTCATCGCGTCATTTTAAAAATTTCATTAAAATATTGCCAATATTATTCTAATTTAAAATCATACTATAGAGTGGAATTTCAGCATCCAGAATTCCAAAACCAAGGTATGGAGAAGAGGTGTAACTGCAATGTTATAGAAAGTGTATCTGTCATCAACACTGAGCTTAAGGCTCAGGGAGGGGAACCTGTGCTCAACGGACTTGGAACATCAATAAGCCTACAGCTAAGAAACAAAGAAGCGGAATTAGCCAGGAAGACCTCGGTTTGTGAGCTCAGACCACTGTTGATTAGTAAAGCTCTTACAAGTTAAGAGTAGATCCTGCTGTATTTTCTCTGCGTTGAGCTATGCTAAGGTGATCAGATAGTCTCAAGTCTCTCTTAGGCGTAAGGATCTCTTCTCAAAGAGATTGGTTTAAGTAACTGAGTTAGTTTAGTGAAAGGCTATGGCCCTTAACACTGGCTGATTTCAGGGCCAAGCTTAATGCTTCCCAGAAGCAAAGCAACTATTTCTAGAAAGAATAGAACTTCTATATGTGTTTCATCCTTTTGAAGGCTTATACAGATATTGTTTACATAGACAAAAGACACCTACGTGAAATTAGCATTGTGTACTTATGGAAGATTGTTCTAAATATATATCTATATATGTGTATGTATAAACATATACACATGCATGCTTGCACATATGTATGTATGTACATATAGATGCATGTTCATTTTTCAGGGACTTAGTTTTATAAATTTTGTTGAATTAGAAATATACTTTTGCACAGATATCTGACTTCTTAACACTGATTTATAAGGTATAATTGCTAAATTAATACTGTTAAAGAGACTTAGAACTCCAGTTTAGAATGTTTGAATATGTTGACTTCCAGGGGCAGCTAGCAAGCTAAGTAAATACCTCTGGGGGAAAGATGGCTGAGTTATTTGACCCTACGCTGTAGCTGATACTTCAAAAGGTAATCTAAAATAATTAAATGTTGATTGGAATTTAATTCCTTTATAATAGATTTACATCTTTGATTAATGTTAGTATTATCCTAAGTACACATTCTCTTCTACCAAGCAGGATTATTTTCAAGAATAACTAAGGAAACAAAAAAAAAAATTGTGACTTTTTACAAATGGTGTCAACTGCCTACTAGTGGTTTAGAAATGATCACAATAGACTTTAAGTTAAAAGGAGACATTCTTCACTGAAACATTATTTCAGATTCTGTATCTGTCTCTCTTCTTAGAAAATAATGTTTTCAAATGAAGTTACATTATTTCCATAACTTTTTTATCACAGCTTTTCTATAGTGAGAGTACTGGTACATTATGAAACTTCAATTGTTGCTGCAAAATACTCTATTTTCAGTTAATTATGATTTTATTTCATTTAATTTATTATTATTATTATTTGAGATGGAGTCTTGCTCTTCTCCCTCAGTCTGGAGTAAGTAGTATGATATCAGCTCATTGTAACTGCCACCTCCTGGGTTCAAGGAATTCTTGTACCTCACCCTCCCAAGTAGCTAGTATTAGCTGCTACCATGCATGGAAAATTCTGGTATTTTTAGTAGAGACGAGTTTCACCATGTTGGCCAGGCTAGTCTTGAACTCCTGACCTCAGGTGATCCACCTGCCTCGGCCTCCCAAGTGTTAGGATTATAGGCATGAGCCACTGTGCCCAGCCGATTTTAATAGGTGCAAGTCAACAACATGGATTCACTGTTCCCACCCCTAAAATATATTTATTCTGTGTTCATACCTAGTATCTGTAGAAGAAGAAATAGCAATTATTTCATATGGAGGTTTACTCCTTGGGGCAAACAACTCCTGTTATTTCTACCTATTTCTCAAAATGCTAACCTCTTAGATGGAAGGCTTATGTAAAACCAGATAAAAACAGAGAACTCAGGTTCCTTAGGTCTAGTAATCTTTCCCCAACAGAATAGAGATGTTGATGTTCTATCACTCTTGATAGTGTTAATTTATATGAATAGTCATAGGCACTGGTAGTCTTTGTTTATCTAGATATTTTCTTCATCTTTTTCATCTTGATAGTGGAAAACAAAGAATGTAGAAAATATACTGAGTATGAGACCAAAAATAATTTTTTAAATGTGCCAATAGAAACACAGCAAAGCTTTTTCCAAAATTCATTGATCGACTTCAGTAAACTTTTGTTTGCACTGACAATATTCTAGATATGTAGTTAAGTACCTTCAGAAAGTCCTATTTTCTACCTGCATGGAATTCATGTGCTGTATTTCAGTACAGTAAAAAATTTAAAAAAGCAGAATAAAGTGAGAAGTATCTATTTCTGTATGAGAAGATACAGGAAGATATCCCAAGTGAGCTGGTAGTTGAGAGGCATCTCACTCTAAAGGTTAGGTAGGCAAATGAGCAAAGGAAGAACATTGCAAAACCAGGAAACTGTATATACAGAGGCATAAGTGCAAGAGAAAGCATTGTATGTTCAAGAGCTCTAAGTTCTTGAGTAAGTTTGAGCCTGAAAAAATAGGAATAGACCAAGAAGAGTTCCATTAGAATAGGTATGCAGTATGACTTACCTAAAATGCATGTCATAGAACTGTAAAAAGCAAGAGAGTGAAAAATATCATACCAGGGCATATTTTCAATAGTATTTTAAGAGTATTATATGAAATTGTTTTACTATTAAGCATATTGTAGCTAGAATTGTTGCATATGTGTAGCATGTTATATAGTTTATTCCTAGAAAGTAAACATGTACCTTACTATAATTATAAAATTTTCAGATAAACAGTAATCCTTACCTCACATTGATCAACTCCAGAACGGATACACATTAGATGTTGTTCTTTAATGTGTCACTTAGATGTAGTTCATGTAAATGAAAGTCAAAATAGACAACAAGAGGAGCCATATTAGGCAATATCCTTTTCAAATAAAATTTATAAATTTGGAAGGCATATTTACTACTTTAAGCAACCGTAATTTCACCATTAGCAAGCTACTAAAACACTACATTGTTAGATCATGGCTAAATGTTGTTCTCTTGTTCTTTAACTTTAAAAAATACATGACTGTTTTAATATTATTCAAAAGTATGAATTATAACAAACTGTCACTCAGCTCTCTACTCAACCTCAAATGTGAGACCAAATCCCCTATGATTCATTATTTGATTTTTGACACAAGCAGCTTGATATTTAAAAAGCAAGGAATTAAAGCAGGTAGCTGGAGTTGAATGGCATCCCCAAGAGTCATACTGAAAATCAGTTGGAAAGCAAGCCTTAAACACTGTGACCTTGAGTTTTCCTTCACCCATGTTGACTACTGGGCCTTAACATATCAACTCAGAGAAGTGCATACATTGTGATGCTTCAGCATCCTCCTGATCCGTTCTCAAAGCACAAGATGGCTTGTAGAATTTCAACTGCAGACATTTTTCAACTAACTGTGTAATTCCTGTTAGGTTTATCAATTGATTGAAAAGAAAAAAAAAATGTGCTGAGTACAACAACAGGCCGCACGCCTTTGTAACCAGCTTGCAGTGTTCAGTGTCTCAACCTGACTAGCAGCTTATCACTTTGAGAAAAATTAGTGCTTTTATTTGGTGAAGAACGTGGAAGGGAACTGTTCATTTTAACTCTTTGAAGTAGATCTGCACCAGTAACAACAGGAAGTTAAACAAACTTTAGAAATTTCAACTTCTGTGATGGAATCTGGAAGAAATAGAGATTTCTCAAAGTCACTCAATAAAGAAAATCTAAATTTTGAATAATGTATCCCCATGAAGGATACATCCCAAGATCCCCTGAGAAGTCCTGAAACTGAATGGTGCCCAATCCTATATAAACTATGTCTTTTTCTATACATGGATACCTATAAAAAAGTTTATAAATGAAGCTCAGTAAGAGATTAACATCAATAATAATAAAATAGAACAATAACAATATGCTTCCATAAACGTTTTATAAATGTGATCACTTTCTCTCGCTCTCTCTCAAAATACCTTATTGTACTGTATTTACCTATTTTCAGATGACAGTTGACTATGGCTAACTCAAACCTCAGCCCACTGAAGGGAAAGTAAAACATTGAATAACAAGGGACATTCTAATGAGAATTACCCATAAATATTTAGAAGATTTGAGGCCTGTGGAGCCTAATCTGTAATTCTAGTAAATCTTACCAATTCTATAGAGAAAGCTCACAAGAGATTTTCAGCCAGTGTTTTCATTTCTGAATTTCTAATATTTTCATAATTGTAGAAAATACCATTTTTTTGGCTTTTCTTCTAATCCAGTCTTTTCACTTAGATAGTAAACTGTATTCCATGGAATCACATGTGTGTTAATTCCATTTACTGTGGTTTCAATGTCTTTCACCCCAAAATCTAATAACCAAGGTGATGTTAAGACGAGGTGGTTCCTTTTGACAAGTGATTAGGTCATGAAGGTGGAGCCCTCACAATGGGATTAGTGCCCTTATAAAATAGTCTTATGGCTGTAATCCCAGCACTTTGGAAGGACAAGACAGCTAGATTACTTGAGACCAGGAGTTCAAGACCAGCTTGGCTAACATGGCAAAACCCCCTCTCCACTAAAATACAAAAATTATCCAGGTGCAGTGGTGCATGCCTCTAATCCTAGCTACTTGAGAGGCTGAGGCACGAGAATCGCTTGAGCCTGGGAGGCAGAGGTTGCAGTGAGCCAAGACTGCGCCACTGCACTCCAGCCTGGGTGACAGAGCGAGACTCTGCCTCAAAATATAAAAAATAAAATAGGACCAAAGGAGGTCTTTGCCCCTCCTATTATATGTGGACACAGCTGGAAGACCTTATTCCATCAACCATAAAATGGGCCCTTATGGAAAACTGAATCTGTCGGCACCTTGACCTTGGACTTTCCAGCCTCCAAAATTATGAGAAATAAGCTGCTGTTGTTTAAGCTACTAAGTCTCTGGTATTTTGTTATAACAGCACACATGAACTAGAATAACAGAATATCTCAATATATTAAGTAATAGTCTGAAAACTGAAATTTCTCTGAGACTGGTTCGTTCTGAGCTCGCCATAGTCAGTCCCTTCAGAATCAAATCAAACAATTATTTCCTTTTCACTCTTGTAGAGATAAAAGACATATATGCATGTGTATTGTAGGTTTCCAGACTTTTGGCATACATTTGCATATTTGAGTTTAGATGCAAGAAACTCTTCATTAATGACTAATATTTTAGTGAAAATAAATCACCCAGATTATTTACATTAGCTAAGAATCTGTGTTCTAGCTTTCTGTTAGGCTTGTGATTAAGAAAAAGCATGAAATCAAATAATTGATCTCTTTATGCCACAAGGAATTGTAGAACTGGTCCAACAACCCACTGTGGTTGTAAAAAACGATGAAGTAGCAACCAAAGAGAGATCAATCTGCTCTGCTCACCAAGCTTCTTCTGGATTAGGTCATTGTACTTGTGAGCCAAGGCTTGAGTGTCAGATACAAAAAGAATGGGAAGGGCAAGCCCTAAAGAACACTCTTTGCTTCTGTTAGGTGAAATGTATGGTGTGTTCTTATTTAGAGTACAGCACAGGTATGAAACCAGAAAGTGTCAAGAAAAAAATCTATACAGTTCAATAAATGGCTCTGAAAATTCTCCAACATTCTCAGAGCAGTAGCTCTAAGAACTTGAATTATCTAATTTTCAGTTAGGCTAATTAAATATTACTTTAATGGTCTCAAAGAAGTTTGGAGAGAAATATGAATAGGTACAAAATACTCTTTATTCTAAATAGTATATGTAAAATGATCCCCAAGTATTTATTATATGTAGAGGTAATATATAATTTGCTTTATATAAATGTATATAGAAATATATGTGTGTGAGAGTATGTGCATTCTATCAAATTTTCCTAGCCTGTGTCTAATGGATATCCAGATAAAATGATTATTTAGAGAATTAAAAATATACTTATCCTTTTATACTCTTCAACTAGGTTTGTTTCATTTGTTCCCATTTTCAAGACCAGTATAAGATGAGGTTTACACTAGTCACGCTCTTGCTTTGACTCCTGTGTCTTCCTGCCAGTCAATGACTTCAGTTCCTTTTCAGTAAGTCAGGGTTGTATGCTATTTATCTAAATTAATTATATGAAACAGAATATGCAGAAACAAGAGGAATACGTTTGAGATCAAATTCTAATAATGTTGCCTAACACAATATAACTTACATCTTAAGGTGAGCTTTTCATGCAAATGTGCCTTGGTTTAATTTGTCTTTTTTTCTGTCTATATATATGTTTCTTACTCCTGCTAGATTGGAAACATCTAAAGAAACATATTTTACTTCTATCTAGTCACCTGACCACAAAGACCCATCCAACTGGGTAGAGATGACAGACTTATAGGAAACCATGAGGGAGTAACAGAGTGTAAAGGTGTAGGGATTGTTTTGCAGAGAAATTTCTAGGGATAGTATATGCTACATTGTATGCTGGAATTATTGGCTTAAAAAAATAAACACAAAAAAACACTGTGCTTTTTGTCAGGAATATTCACTCCTGCATTTTGCCTAAAGTGATTTGCTCCTTTAAGTATTATTTCTAATTTATCAGAAATATCTGCAATGTGCAGAAGGAAAGTTCAGGTCTCCTTGATGACTATAACTACAAATAAAGAAGCAGCAATAACTTTCTCTCAGTGCAAAATAGAGTTGTTGGATAATAGGGCCAGAAGGGACTTTCAGAGTTCATCCATTCCATCTATCTGCCTTCAGGCTGGGCTGAAACTAAACTCACCTAGAAACATTGCTATCTACCCTGTTTGGAATGCCTTCAGGGAAAGAAATTCTAATAACCATTTTTAGTAACATAGTCAATGCTTAGCAATTTGTACTATGTGCAAATACTTGCATTTTGTATCATAACGTCTTCTAAGCCCTCACAGTTTTTAGCCTGTTCCTTCTAACAGATTCTTTATTCCTGTAACTTAATCAGGCTTTTCTTCAAATAGTTTTAAAGTTTCCAAACCTCTGAAGTTATAAACCAACCAGGGTACAGTGACACAGTTTTATTACCCACTGTAACTGGCTGTCATAAATTCTAACTGGTATAATTTCTCTCTCTCTTTCTCAGGCAAATAGTTAATACACCTGGGAGGAGATATACATATGGATGTATGTGTATATATATTTAGATATATGTATATGTATCTCCTAAGCATTTTCTCGTTCACTTATGCCATGTCAGCCAGGAATTGTGTTTGGCTGGGAATAACAGAGATCTTTAAAAGACTGGAAAAAAAAAAGAGTTTTACAGAATTTTACATTTTCTTTCATATAACAATAGTTCCTAGACATTCCGTTGAAGGTAAGGTGATTCCATATATGATCCAGGTCTCAGACTCCCTTATCTCTGTTCTGCAATCCTTATCACTTGACTTTCATCCTCAAGGTAGACTAGCAGTCAAAAAAATGGCCACTGCAGCTCTAAATTTCACATCCACATTCCAGGAGGAAAAAAGAAGACTGAATTGTCCCTACCAAGCAACTTACTTTCTTCTTAAGGACCTTTTCAGAAGCTTGATTGAACACGGTATCTACCTTTATCCCACTGACCAGAATTTTAACTAACACACAACCACTCTTATTTGCATGAAAGACTGGGAGATATATCTTTTCAAGAGGGGAAAAATTGATGAATTAAATCAGGTTTGGAAGAAGGAGATACAGACACTTGATAACCAGTAGCAGTTTATGCTATGCATATTTTAATAGAGCTGTTGCTTACTCTCTGGGTAGCTGTTGCAGTCCTACTGTGCTTGATAAACACTATGAGAGGATTCTAAAGGAAAGAAAAAGAGCTGGTCATTAATTAGCTTTGTGGCTTTGATCACCAGTCAAAGAACAGGTTTGGACAATATCACTGACTCCTTCCAGATATGAAATTATATAAACAAAAATATTTAAACATGCCTGAGTGGTATAAAAGTCGTGCTGTAGGCCAGGAGCGGTGGCTCACGCCTGTAATCCCAGCACTTTGGGAGGCTAAGGCGTGCACATGGTTTGAGCTCATGAGTTTGAGACGTGGAAAATATGGCAAAAACTTGTCTCTACAAAAAATACAAAAATTAGCCAGATGTGGCTGTACTTGTCTATAGTCCCAGCTATTTTGGGGACTGAGGTGGGAGGATGGCTTGAACCTGGAAAGTGGAGGTTGCAATGATCCCAGATTGTGCCACTGCAAACCAGCCTGGGCGATCCAGCCAGACTTTGTCACCTTGTCTCAAAAACAAACAAAACAAACAAACAAACAAAAATCCATTCCGTGCTGTAGCCAAAAACTGCCAAATACCTAGATAAATGTCCATAAAGGATAGTTCCTGGGGAGCCAGTGAGGGCTGCCTGCTGACTGAGGAAAACCAGATTAATGGAGTTTCAGGGAAGAAGATACTAATGTAGCCATCTCTTTCTGTCCCTTCAGCCCAATTTCTTCTTATTTTTTTCCATTTTTTTTCACCATTACTTTCCCTTTTTCTCTGCCCTCACACTCCCTAACCACTACATATCCCATACTTTTTCAGCCTTCACTTTCTCAGTTTTATGCCTTTAAATACAAGCTTACACTTGAGACATTTTAAAAACAACTTGTCTGAATTTCAAAGTCTGCTATTATTTCACATCTCTGGTCAGCCAACCCTATTTTAGCATTTATTTTAACTGTGGTTTGTCAATGTGTATATGTTCTTTTTGTTTTATTTGATATATTGAGACTGCCAAGCTACATTAAATATGTCAAGCCATATTAAATTGTACTTACTCTTTTTCTGACGGTAAATTTCGTATTACATATTTTTTGTTTGATGTCCTTAGCTCACTGATATTTGCACAAATACACCAAAAACCTTTTCTTGTTGCTATTGATTTTTGTTTTATTTTGGAGGATATTTAGTTTTCTTTTTAATTTCAAATTCCATCAGGTGATTAATTCTAACACTTTTTACACTCCCAAATAAATCCCTATCAGTGAGGTCTCAATTAAGAAATCCATTTTACCACGTGATTTTAGAGAGTAAACAGGCATTATACAGGCACTGAATCAGATCTTAGTAAAAAGTCACAGCAAAAACAACATATCAGATAGAATGCATAGTATACCTAATACCCATTCCAATTAGTTCTAAAATCCTTGATATCTAAGTAAGAGAAGATAAAGATGAAGAATTCTATGTTCTTAGAGGAATCCAAGTTAGAAAAATGTTAGAGATTGTATCAAATTCCCTATGCATATTTCTCCCCCATACTTTTTTCTCTCATTTTTAACAAGGGTAAACTCACAGCAGTGTCGTTTTATGCTTCTTTATAGAGTGGGCAGGTAAGGAAGTGGAGAAACTCTTGGGATGAGACTAATGATCTCTCTACCTAACCTGTCACTGTTAGGAAGACCTGTGTGGATTAGTCAGCCAGGACAGCATAGTTTTTCTGATATTAACAACTCACGTCTTTTAGGAGCCTGGAACTGAGACAAATGTGACTGAATTGCAGTTAGTAATATCTGCCAAACTGGAATGGCTGTATTTTGAGTTTATACATGGCACAGGATGTTACAGCCCCCCAAAATCAATACACTCACACACACACACACACACACACACACACACACACACACACACAAACACACATATATACACATATAAATACACACACACACACACACACACACACACACACACATATACACATACGGATTGGAGTTTTAAACTGTTGACATATCATTATATTTCCTGTTCAGATAGAAATACTATAGGCAAAATAAATAGTGCTCCCACTTAAAAAGTCTATTTGCAAAGATAACCTTCATGATTGTCAAATACTTTTTATTTGTTTTTTTTTTCTGGTTAAATTATTCTTTTTGAAATCAAAGCTTTTGCTATTTGACTGCTGAATTTTTCTCCTGAAGTTTATTTAGTATACAACCTATTTCTCCCTCTGTTTCTTCAATAGCTTTTTCTATTTTCATTTGTCATTTATGATTTGTGATATGTAATATTTTCAGTGAGAAATACTTCCAAAAGCAAATATATATATTTCCAATATATAAAATAACAACAATTCTTTGCTATTCAGATACAAATCATTCTTTTGAAGAGGCAATTAGCACTTACTGCGGTGACTTGGGATGTTGCAACTCTTTTGAGTTTTATTTTTACTGCTTTCAGTCAAAGTACTACATATCTACAATGGACCAATACTAATCTAAATAAGAACTGCCTCAGGATTCTCAGTGAAAGTTTACTAATGAAGAATATTTAACAAAGGGTCATCCAACTCTCTTTGTGAGGTCACAGAAATGTCATTTCCTTGGTATTGACTCAATGTAGCTCAATAGTCAATTGTATTCCAGTTGTGAAAAATTGTCAGGTTTCCTAACTCTTTTAAAACATTACAAAATATACTGGTATCATAGAGGCGAATTGCTGCTGATGTTTATGATCATGTTTTATGCTGTAATAGCCATTCAAACTTAATATTTTAAATTATATTACTTGTATACCTACTTTTCAACCAGACAAATGATTTTATTGTTGGCTTTGGGCAACTGGTTGCTACTAGTATAGTAACAGTAAGGCACAGTATAGAAACTTTAACTTTCTTTATCTGTATGTTAAGCTTCATTTTAGAAAGATAAGGAGAGGATGGGGTAATTTCATCTGTTCCTTAAGTTCTGGGATACATGTGCAGAACGTGCAGGTTTGTTACATAGGTATACGTGTGCCGTGGTGGTTTGCTGCACCTGTCAACCTGTCACCTAGGTTTTAAGCCTTGCATGCATTAGGTATTTGTCCTAATGCTCTTCCTCTCCTTCGCCCCCTAATGCTCTCCCTCCCCTTATTCCCCGCCCCCCCCAACCCCCGCCAACAGGCGCTGGTATGTGATGTTCCCCTCCCTGTGTCCATGTATTCTCATTGTTCAATTCTCACTTAAGAGTAAGAACATGCAGAATTTGACCTGTTCTTACTGTACAATAGGAGGAGAATATGCTTGAACTAAGATTAGATGTGAAACTATAATTGAACCAATGTGTTTAAACATCAAATAAATGCTCAGCTTTAGATACTGTTGAAATTAAATTAGAATTATTTTAAAAGTACCTCTGTGGAGGCCTAACTTAGTAAGATAGAGCTGACTTGGTGCCATTAATGTAATCACAATTGATGGGCTAGACAAGGAACTACAAATGAAATATGTATGGATGGATGATCCAGCAAGTAAAACACAACACGTCGCATGTCTGAGAGAAGGCTTTGAGGAGGAAAATTGATTTATATCAATTTTATTAAAATATTTTTGAAACCTGACAAATTGGTCCTGGAGACTGAAGTTGCAGTGAAGTTAACGGCCAAAAGGCAGGAAAATGTTGTAAAATGAACATTACATTTTTGTGCTTTGAATAGAGGGATTAATCTGGCCTAGGTAAGGGAAAACAGTTTGAGAGAAGATAATTTTCAGAATTGACTCAGTGTCAATTATTTTGTATGGTGACAAAGCAAGTATTCCCTTCAACATCCTTGTGCACATTTGTAATTAGATGATGAAAACTGTGTCGTAAATTAATGGGAGCTAAATCATGTATGGAAAAGCAAGGCTTTCTTCCAACAGAGGGGGATATTTAAGTGTCTCAGAGACTTATTTTCTTCAGAGTTGTACATTTATGCTACTTGCATGCTCTTCATAGAATTGGTCTTCAAAAACGTGGTTGCTTTGTTTGTCTTATTTAGTTGTTTGAATAAATATTTGCTGAAATAAAATCAACACGGGCCAGTCCTTGTTCTAGGGCTATCCAGTGGTTCCTACCTAGAGGGGTTCCCGTTATTGTATCGATACCACTTATTAGCAGATAATTTTAAACATATGTGTATATATATTCATTCATTTCCCTACTGTACTATTTTTCATTTCCATTCACTGTCTCCATTTCTACTATCGTTCATCTCTATTGAGCGTACTACAGTCAAGCTTTCATTTCTATCATTCCGCTGAAGCTGCCTTGTCAAGCTTATCGGTAGTTTCTGTATTGATATAACCATTGGTCAGTTTTTAAATATCCTTTTAATTTTTCTATCAGTGGTTCTGATGAAGCTGATCACTTCCTCCACCTTCACTTGCCTTTCAGCAAACCACCACACTCTCTTGGTTTTGTTCTTAGCTCACTAGGTGTGCCTTTTCAGTCTCCCTTACTTTTCCTGTTTCCTCTGAAGCAGGCTCTGTCCTCACCTGCCTTCCCTTCTCTACTTAATTTACTTGCTTGGTGATCTCATTTAGTCCCGTGGCTTTAAAGATCATCTATGTGCCAATGATGCTCAATGTTTTTTCCAGTCTAGCTCACTCTTTAACTGCAAGTATGTATAACCAGCTCCCCATTCAGCATCTCTACTTGGATATCTAACAGCTCCAACTCAACAAACCCAAGATCTTCCCACCCCTGAGAACTATTATGTTACAGCTTTTCCTTCTCTCTTGGGGGCAACTCTTTTAGTTTCTCATACTAAAAACATTAGAGAGATTCCTGACTTTAAAAAATTCACCATATTGAATTCACCAGGATATAGTATTAACTATACCTTTTAAACATAGCCAAATTCTTATCACTTTTCACCAGCCGGACTGCTACTATCTAAGTTGAAACCACAATTATCTTGTGCTTGAATAACTGTAATAACCATATAATTGATTCCCCTTATTCCAATATTGTTATAACTATATTCTCTTCTCAACAAAGTATCCAGGTAGTCCTATAAAAACTTGAATCAGATTATATCAGGACATATCACTATTTTGCTTAAAACTTATCCATGGGTTGCACATTACTTTCAAAATGAAGCGTAAACTGCTCCAATGACACGTGAAACCTTGTGTAACCTTGCTATTTATTTGTCTGACCTTATCTCTAATTACTGTCTCTCAGTCCCATAATTGCCAGTTCTTCCAAGTATGTTGACCTTATTATTTCTTAATTATATCAGGGATACTTCTACGTTACATTTTTTGCATGAACTGTTCCATAAAGAGGGAAGCAAAGAGTTTTGTTATGAACGTTGGATTCATTGAGAATGATTGTAATAAAGAGCTGAAGATGCTAATGGGTGATTGGAGTAGTGGAAAATTGATTACCTTGGGTGATAATTAAATTGATAATTTTTAGGGGAAGAAAATACTTATTTCTACAAACTGAATGCAACCCAATGCAATTGCTTGCAAGAAGTATATGAGAAAACACTGTGCAAAATTTTAGTAAGCAGCTTAAATTTAGGTTTCTGAGTATTTAATATATTTGTTTTAGTGCTTTATTTGATTTAGAATTCTGAGCTAATATGAGACACCATAGCCTTCTAGAGTTTTTACTGTAGGGGCAGAAATGCTCATCTCTCTTCTATCCATCCCCAACATCATATTTTCCTGACATCTAGGTAAAGAACAAGAGTGAAAGTTTCATATGCTTGCCTTCTGTATTAATTCATTTTCATGCTGCTGATAAAGACATACCCCAAACTGAGCAATTTACAAAAGAAAGAGGTTTAATGGACTCACAGTTCCAGGTGGTGGGGGAGCCTTCACAATCATGGCAGAACGTGAAAGGCATGTCTCACATGGTGGCAAAAAATAGAAGAGAGCTTGTGTGGGCAAACTTCCCTTTGTAAAACCTTCAGATCTCATGAGGCTTATTTTCTGTCACAAGAATACTGTGAGAAAGATCCACCCTCATGATTCAGTTATTTCCCACTGAGTTCCTCCCACAACACATGAGAATTACAGCATCTACAAGATGAGATTTAGGTGGGGACACAGCCAAACCATATCACATTGCTTCCTCCTCAGACTCTAAAGAAATTTCAGTGAACTTCATGGTTAGACTCAGGAACATCTGCCTGCACCCACAATTCAGCCTAAGATGTTTGTTAGCTCTCTATTGTGAATTGCGTCATAGCAGGATCCATGAGGAGACATATATGTATGTACACATATATGTGTGTGTGTGTGTGTGTGTGTATGTATGTATATGTGTATGTGTGTGTGTGTGTGTGTATATATATAGGTATATATACACACAGGTTTATGTGTGTGTGTGTGTGTGTTTAACTTACACCACTATTGCCTAAGTTGGAGACACTTGTGGAAATAAGTAAGTTTTCAGTCTGAGAAGTTCAACCATTTATATCCATTTATACATGAACCTGATTATGACTTGTCGAAGATTCTAAGGAGAAACTTTATGAAATAGGACTGATGTTCTAGAATAATGTTTTCTATGTTCAAGGAAAATTTGTTCTCTTAAATAAATAATTAGTTTAGTGTGTCCAAATGTTAAGGCAACTGGTCTATAAGTGAGTCGTAGAAGCATTGTTGGCTAAAACTTTATTTTCTTTAGGTTTTATTGTTTTTAAAAAATGAGACAGGGATCCAAAATGCTAGATTTTTCCTCCTTTTATAGTTGAGAAAAACAGCACTGAGTCAACCTAAAAAATAAATCACATTTGCTTGGGTAGGTGCCATATTTGCTAACTGCAGCAGGGTTGTTGCTATGTCTTGCTTTTCTACCAATTTACATTAGTCTCTTCATCTCACACCATAGAGCGAATAACACTAGGCTAAATGCCGTGCCAAAATGCCAACAATGAATTGGCAAAAACAGTCACTTTTCAGAGCTCTTTCGCCTTGATTTTGAATGTTCTGTCACTGCCCCAGTGATGATGACTTGAACAGTCCTAAGCTCTTTTCCTAGACTACGTTGAGAATTCTGATGCCAGTTCAAGACGAAAAGTAGAAGCACTTCGAAACATATATTATCTTGTACCTTTTCTCATAACTATTTGTTCTCAATTATTTTTATTATAGCAGCCTGGGCTGAACAAAGGAGGCACCCAATCTTAAGTCAGTTTTTTAAGATAGGAAGATTTTTTTTAATTGCATTTTAGCTTTTGGGGTTCATGTGAAGGACATGCAAGATTGTTGCATAGGTACACACATGGCAGTGTGGTTTGCTGCCTTCCTTCCCCTCACCTGTATCTGTCATTTCTCCCCATGCTATCTCTTCCCACCTCCCCACCCCGCCATCCCTCCCCTATTTCCCCCCAACGGACCCCAGTGTGTAGTGCTCCCCTCCCTGTGTCCATGTGTTCTCATTGTTCAACACCTGCCTATGAGTGAGAACATGCGGTGTTTGATTTTCTGCTCTGGTGTCAGTTTGCTGAGAATGATAGTTTCTAGTTTCATCCATGTCCCTACAAAGGACATGAACTCATCATTTTTGATGGCTGCATAGTATTCCATGGTGTATATGTACCACATTTTCCCTATCCAGTCTATCATTGATGGGCATTTGGGTTGGTTATAAGAAGATTTTTACCCTTTAGGGATTGGCATAGCTTTCATTTCTTTCACAGAAGTTTCCTGAAGAAAACAAACAACAAAACAACAACAACAACAAAAAAAAAAACCAGAAAAACCACAGTACTCCTATTTTTTATTCACAATGAAATCTTATTTCTCATCTTATTTGTCCAATCTAGAGCATTTCAACTGCTGATTCCCTTTGACCATACTACAGTGTCTCCCAAATTACCTTGAGCCTTATTACCACCTGCAAATCCTGCTTCACCAACTTTTCTCTTTCTTTGTACCCCAGCAACCCCCAAGAAACGAGGAAGCAATTGCTGTTCCCTGGCATTCCATCTTCTGCCTTGCTTTTCTTACTTTACTATTTTTCAATGTCCTCCTCTCCACTTTAGTTACCACCTCCTTGCCCCTGACTCTTGCCAATACCTTTCTTTCTCTCCTGAGATCCAGATATGTGTTTCTGACTATCTTCTATGTATTTCACTTAGGTGACCCACAGACATGTCAAACTCATGTCCAAATCTGAACTCATCATATATTTTTAATTTTTATTTTTAAGCTACATGGTACATGTGTAGGATGTGCAGGTTTGTTACATAGTTAAACGTGTGCCATGGTGGCTTGCTGCATCTACTAACCCATGACCTAGGTATTGAACCCAGCATTAATTAGCTATTTTTCCTAATGCTCTCCATCCCCTTGCCCCACCCACTGGCAGTCCCCAGTGTGTGTTGTTCCCTTCCCTATGTCCATGTCTTTTCGTTGTTCAGCTCCCACTTATAAGTGAGAACATGTGGTATTTGGTTTTCTGTTCCTCTGTTATGAGCTCATCATATTTTACCCTAACCTATTATTCCTTCAGTTTGCCTTGTTTAATTATGTCATCATCCATATAGTAACCTAAACTAGGCTAGGCTCCTAAAACCACACAGAATATTTCCTTTACCCTACCTAACCCAAAACATGCCACTAAGTTCAAATTATTCTTAACTCTTAACTGTTTCCAGAATTCACCTACTTCTGCTCATCTAAACTTCTCCTGACTTAGTTCTGCCTATAATAAAATTTTAGTAAGGTAAAGTAATAATCACCCAAGTTGTTTTTGGTCATGTGTCCTAACTCATTCCAATCTATAATCTGTTTAGTCAGAAAAAACCATCTTACTAAATAAAGTGCAAACTGAATACTCAGTCCCTTACTTAAGCTTATGCTATAAATTATAAGCTCCTTAGAAAGGCAGCCATAAGTTTCCCATTTCACCAACCACATCGTCCAGTCTTTCTTCTTATACACATGAGATTTGAGCTGAATCAAAACTTCCTGGATCAGCGTCAATCATTCAACAGCTCTTCAGTTTCATATATCTTATTCCCACTACTTGAAATAACTTTACTATGAGATCTTGTACTCGTCTACCAGAAAAATGCTAATTTATCTTTGGACGCTCAGCCCAGGCTTCTTAGCTCTAGGAAGATTTCTCTGAACTAAGTTGCCTTTTCATATTTTCATTTCATATCTTATTGTAGCATTAGATTCACTCACTCATGTATTAGTTTATTTAGTTCAACAAGTATTTAATGAATATATATAATGCATTTGCCCATGTGGTATGTGTGAGGAATTCAGAAATAAAAATATATTATCTCTAATCTCAAGATGTTCATAGTTGAGAGGAAAACAGTTCTGGAAACAAAAAATAACAAAGTAATATCAACAGTTTGTAAGGCTTTATTTGAAATAGTGTGATGTGAGATAAAGATTATAAGTGTTTTAGTCAGGATCCATGCAAAATAACAGTAACCACTCTGTATATTTAAATAGTTGGAAATTAAGGCAGGAAATTTTTACGCTGTTGGTGGAGAAACTTAAAAGTAAGTAATAGATGGTGAAGCAACATAGAGATTATCCACAAAGAGAAGGCATTCACCTCCAGGCTGGAGACAGAAGGGTAAACACTGCAGTACAGGTGGGCGCTTTGTCCTCTGACAGCTACAGCCATGGATCCAGCAGTGGCCAGAGGCGCTGACTAAGGTAGGGATGAAGAAGGAAAAATTCCATGTCTTCTTTCTAGTCACTGCTTCCTGCTGTTTTTACTCAGTCAGAAGCCCATGGATATAGGAACTTCAAACCTTGATTTTCTCATTTGTCACATGGGCAGTTAACACTCGATGAACTAATATGATTAATTAGTGGTAATGAAGATGAAATAGCTTGTAGTGCACAGGGAAAACTCAGTATTCTTTGAATGATAGATAACATCATGATCAAATTTCACACATTCAAGTTTAAATGGTAAAAGGATTTCAACAGTTGTATTTATTGGTCTGTTTCCTCACCTTTGTACTTCTCACACCTAGCAGAGTATCGGAATAATTACACATAACTGATATTTGTTCATTTATTCCATAAAATTTACATCTATAGGTGGTTAACTGAGTTGCAAAGGATACACAATGCATTCTTACCTCACGATTTAGAGGGTCTATTTAGATTTTTTGATGGGAGAGCACTTGGTCCCACTGCTATTCTATCTCCATCTTTTATAGTTTCTTACCGCTTCAGTCAAAAAGCGAAAGAGAAAAAAAAAAAAAAAAAAACGTCATTATGAATTAAAATCTTCTGCAGTGTTTGCTGTTCCTGCACGGGCTCAAGTTTTCCTGACTCGGAAACTTCAGCTGAACCCTGAGAACATAGGGATCGCTGAGCAAGCAGCAAAGAGAATTCTGTGCCCTCTGGGCATGATGCATTCATCCATTAAAGAAGAGAAGGAAAAACTTGCAAATCAACTTGTAGGGAGACATGTAAATTGATAAGGACCAGTTAATTTATTTTGTTCCTTTTTTTATACATGATTCTTTTAAGATGGTTATTCAAATACGTAGACATAATTAATCATTCCATAATTGATTAAATGGACCAGTCTTTTAAAAGGTTTTTGACCAGGTCTATATTTATGTAGCACCTAGGCACTTCCTCCCCTAAAATGAGAGACAGTTTAAATTCATGTTCACAAAAGTTCTTGGCAATTGCAATACTGTAATACAGATTACCTGATCATTTGTGGGTAGTCATTTTCTATTGCATTTTGGATGCAAATCTGGTGACAGCAGTTTAAAATAAAAAATACATTTGCAAAATTTTGGTCAATGTTATTGGGTATTGTATATAAAAGAGATGCTACAAGAGAATTTTCCTAGCTTTTCTGGTCTTGGACAGTATTCCTCAGTAATCATAATGAGAAATACTTCCTATCAAGTAAAATTGATCTATCTGTGCATATTTCTCAGAATAACACTATCCCTCTTCTCTCTGAGATGTTTACAGGGTAAAAATAATTACATTCAAACCCAAACTAGAAAAAGTTGTCATCAACTGACCTTCACAAAAGAAAAAGTATAAAGGCTGTACTTGAGGTGGAAGGAGAATGATGTCACCTAGCTCTTCTGCCATGCAAAAGGAATAGTGAGCAAAGATACTAGTAAATATGTAGGTAAATCTAAAGTCATGGTGTATTAACTATTAATGATGTTTCCATTTGTTGGGTTAAAAGAACAGAACTGACAGAAAATATTCAATATTAATGTATGTCATGGTAGATTCTGTGGTGGTTCTGCACAAACCATGTAAGTGGTTCCATAGTAGCTGAGGGCAGTGCACAGAGGGAAGGACTAGGTCTTATACAACACAAAAATTAAATGCCAAACTTTCATTCTATTCAATATTTTTCATGTAAGCATTTTAAATACACACTTGGGGGCATGGTTGCCGTAAGATGTTGTGGGGAAATGCAATGAACTATAGTACATGATTCTTATATTCAAAGAAATTATCTTTAGATGATGGATGAGATGATAGATACCAGAAAGAATAAATAAACATTAGAACGTTTTTGTTTGTTTGTTTCCCTGAGACAAAATGTTGCTTTGTTGCCCAGGCTAGAGTGCAATGCTGCCGTCTCAGCTCACTGCAACATTCCCCTCCAGGCTCAAGTGATTCTCTTGCCTCAGCCTCCTGAGTAGCTGGGACTGTAAGGCACCATACATCTGGCTAATTTTTGTATTTTCGGTAGAGATAGGGTTTTGCCATTTTGACCAGGCTGGTCTCAAACTCCTGAGCTCAGGTGATCTACCCGCCTCGGCCTCCCAAAGTGCCTGGATTACAGATGTGAGCCACCGTGCCTGGCCAACACTAGAACTTTCAATATATGCATTTCAAAATAATTATGGAAGCATTTTCATAAGGCTATATAACATTATCAAATATGACATATATAACCTGACACTGACTTAGTAACATTATCTCAGTAAGCATTTGTTGCATGACAGGTACACAAACTATTATTAGAGATCAGATAAAAGTCACTATGGAAACTAGATAACTCTGGAAGTCTCATGGAAACTAGTTTTAGTTGAGAAATGGGAATTGAAATGTTGTTTTTGAACAATGGGAGAAAAAGGAAAGAAAAAGCCTGCTGGATGAATGGAATAGTGTTAACAAAATCAGGGAACCAGGAAAGCAAATCTAAATATGTATTATTTTTACTGAATCCCTTAGACATTATGTATGTTTATTTCATTTTATTTTGAGATGGCATCTTACTTTGTCACCCAGGCTGGAATACAGTGGCATGATCTCAGCTCCCTGCAAACTCCGCCTCCTGAGTTCAAGCAATTCTTCTGCCCCAGACTGCTGAGTAGCTGGGACTACAGTCACGCATCACCACACCTGGCTAATTTTTATATATTTTGGTGGAGACAGGTATTCACTATGTTGGCCAGCCTGGTATTGAACTTCTGACCTCAAGTGATCTACCTGCCTCAGCCCCCCAGAGTGCTGGGATTACAGGTGTGAGCCACTGTGGCTGGCCACATTGTGTTATTTTGAATAAAGACTTATATAAAAGAGGACTTTGGTGAAATAATATAGTCATCCAATAACCTCCAGGAAGTACAACCATGGTAAAAGGGTGGTTACATCCAGGAGCTACAAGAGGGGTAAGAAAAGTAGGTTACCCGTTAAGAAAGGAAATACCTCCTGGGAGAACCAGCAGTGTTCAGCAAGGACGAGACATGGTTTATCATCCAGAGATGACTGAGGAACTACAAGTGAACTAGTTAATTCTAGAGTGGTCACAACTATAATGGACAACATTGCAGGTACCTGGGAAACTTCTTTAATGGGAAAGATTAGAGATATTTTGGCCTCTTTCCACGATCCCATACTTGCCATGTGTAATCGATATTAGCTTTTTTGAGAAAATCATGGCAATGAAGAGATATATCATATTTGCAGTAGAGTTTAGAGAAAATAGTATAGAGGTCAACACTGAGGAATAAGTTTAACAGAATTTTGAATTTATGCTATTATGGACTTGTCAATAACAAAAATATATTCTATTCTCTCTTCAAAAATACAATACTTTCCATCATCAAAAAATATATATATCTTATTAGGCATTACCAATATTCAGCATTGGACTCAGTCATACCAGTGTCACATTATCTGTATCAAGACTTGGAAGATGCTCATTCCAGGGCTTGCTTTAGAATTACAGGCGTTTTTCATCACCCACTGGCTGGTTTGGAAACCTAGCCAATGATGTGTGCTATATCTCTTGTCTTTTATTTTTCTCAGCCTCCTTAGTTCAAATAGTGTGAATAATCTTGCACAGTTATTTCACAAACTCCAAGTGAATTCTTTTTTTTAAAGCTTCACATATCCTTAAATTATGATAATGAGGTAGATAGTTAAGAATAAATTCATTCTTTTTCTCATGACTGCTATTTAAAATAGTCACAGAAGAGGAGGCTAATATATATTTGTTGAAGGAATAAATGCAATGTAAATACTTCAGTCTAACTTGGTTAACATACCCAGCAGGGTCACTAAGGAAAACTGATTATTGTTTTTCTTTGTGTTCCTGTCATCTCTGCAAAAACCTTATTTGAGATTGCTTTGGATTTGGGAACATACTGGTGTTTAGTCTCCAAACTAGTACTCGCAAAATAGTCTAGGCTGAATAACTTCTATTGACAAAAGATCTAGGATGGACAAGTAACTAATTTTTTTCTTTTTCATTTTTTTCTTTTTTTATTATACTTTAAGTTCTGGGGTACATGTACAGAACGTGCAGGTTTGTTACATAGGTATACACATGCCATGATGGTTTGCTGCATCCATGCCCCTGTCACCTATATTAGGCATTTCTCCTAATGTTAGCCTTCCCCAAACCCCCCACCCACTGCTATCCCTGCCCTACCCCTCCCAACTTCCTGACAGGCCCCGGTGTGTGATGTTCCCCTCCCTGTGTCCATGTGTTCTCATTGTTCAACACCCACTTATGAGTGAGAACATGTGGTGTTTGATTTTCTGTTCTTGTGTCAGTTTGCTGAGAATGATGATTCCCAGCGTTATCCATGTTTCTGCAAAGGACCTGAGCTCATCCTTTTTTACGGCTGCATAGTTATTCCATAGTGTATATGTGCCACATTTTCTTTATCCAGTCTATCATTGATTGTGTGGCAATTTCTCAAGGATCTAGAAATAGAAATACCATTTGACCCAGCAATTCCATTACTAGGTATATAACCAAAGGATTATAAATCATTCTATTATAGAGACACATGCACACATATGTTTATTGCGGCACTGTTCTCAATAGCAAATACTTGGAACTAACCCAAATTAAGTACTTTTCTTTAAAAATATATATCTTTGAAGTTAAGATACAATAAGAGAGTAGAAAGGAATTCAAATTCTCATATATATGTTTTGTATTAAAAAAAAAGCCATTCTGTTTGTGACCAGTTTTTTCTTTTATATAACTTATAACTTCTATGAGGACAGGAAAATAGATAATTTACCCAACATTTATAATTATATAGGTGAATTCTGCAAAGACAATTTTGTGTTCTTCAATAAACTATCCATAGGTGCCTGCTTACTCAATTAATTTGTATTTTGATGGGAAAGTAATTAGGCTACTTTACATTTACAATTACTACAGTGTATTATTTTGTAATTTAAATAGTCTGTCTCCATTCCAAGTGAAAACAGTCTTTTTCAATACTGAGCTTCTAAGATGACACTACCAGTTCACTAAGAATACACACTTAAAACATTGTACGGATACAAACTACTTGAATTGATAGTTTGTAAATTATATTCTGTTGAAGTAATATACAGATGGGTTAGTGTCTCAAGCATGTGCACACTCAGGGTCTTCCCTGCCAGCACAGACTCCTGGTCCCACACTCCTGATACCTCTCATCAGGCATTACCAATATTCAGCATTAACCTCAGTTGCTCCAATGTCACATCACTTGTAACAAGACTTGGAAGATGCCCATTCCTGGACTTCTCTTAGAATTATAGGCATCTATATATTCTAATTTAGAAATGTCATCACACAAATCGTGAGAATCAGGTAAACAATTGTGTAATAGCAATTTTAAACTGATAACCTACTATTAGGAACATGTTTTGTTGAAATATGAAATAGCTCATAAACACTTAAAAACACCTTTAACCTAGGGCATAATTGTCACTGCTCAAAAAATTGTATTTTGAATGTTGAAATTTTAGTTAATAAATGTATTGTATATGACAAGAAAAAGACCTATTTTGGCACTGAAACTTACCTTTTACCAAGTAGACCCAATTAAGATTTCACACTGCCTCCCACAAAATCAGTTAAAAGTAAATGAAGATGTATTTATGTCCATTAATACCTTTAAAACTATAAACAAATTAGTATTATTGGTCTGTTAGAGTTAAATAATTTTTATTGTAGTGATACTTGGAAAACATTAATATTGAATCATTTCATGTTCTTCCTAATTATATGTGTGTGTGTGTGTGTGTGTGTGTGTGTATGTGTGTGTGTATATATATATATATATATATATATATATATATATATATAATTTTTAAAGTATAGCATCTTTATTTTTAAAAATAGGATTCTGTCTTATCAGTGATGATGAAGTTGCTGATTACGTAAGAAATGGTTTTGAGCTTACTTTGAACCTTTCTAAGTACTTTATAACCAACAACTCATTTGTAGCCACAACTCCATATACCAATACTATCAGAATCTCCTGCATACAAATGGAGAAACTGAGGAATAAAGAAGTTTAATATCCTTCCCAAGATCAAAGAGTCGCAAAGCTGGGATATGCTGGAACTGGAATTTCATATTTGGCCAGACTCTGGAACCTGTGCTCTTACTCACTACTAGCTTGTATATCAGAACTAACGAAATATGGACCATATCCTCACTGCCAATGTTATTATTCTATTTCACTTGAAACAAAATATGTGTGTTTTTGACCAAAAATGAATCTGCATATGTGATATTTCATAATTAATGCAGGTTTATTTATTTAAATTAACTCTGTATTTTTTTCTTGCACATATATCTTGGTCAAAAAGATCATTGCTTTCTCTGACCCTTGTCGCCAACACTATCAGAATATGTAGGGAGGGCAAAGTAGAGTTAGAAAGATATTGAGAAGAAAGAGAAAGCAAATGCCAATGGAATCTGAAATATAAAAAATGTAAGGTTTTGTGGGGGTCACTTAGGATTGATCAAACATCGGTTCCAAAGACAGTTTCTTCTACAGTACAATATTTAAGTATATTTGAGTACTCCAAAAATTACTCATATTTTCATGCAGCTTCCCAAATGCCAATTTCAATATCATAACATTGTAATTGAAATTATGTGCTGGAAAATGTCATAAATGTGCTATGCAATGGTGGGCTTCACAAGATAATCAAGCAAAAGTTCAGAATTTACAGAGCAGATTAGTTTTAATACATTTCTGTTTATCTTTCCAACTAGAAAAAAAGAATATCTTGCCAAGTAATGTGCTACTTGATTTAACAAAAAAGGTAATGGCACTTAAAATTAAGGAAAGGAAGATTTCACAGTTTTGCTAATTACCATGTAAATGTTACCTATGATATGTCATTTAAATCCACAAATGATTAACAAAGGTTCTCGGAGCATATTGCTCTAAGGAAAGTTTAGCAGCCTTGTTTAATAAATTGAATAGTTTCAATATTCAAAGTAGCTTAAAAGGCCTAAATGCTGCTGCTGCTGCTTTTTTTTTTTTTTTTTTTTTTTTTGAGATGAAGTCTCCGTCACCCAAGCTGGAGTGCAGCGGCGCAATCTCGTCTAACTGCAACCTCCACCTCCTGGGTTCAAGCAAAAGCGATTCTTCTCCTTCCTCAGCCTCCCGAATAGCTGGGATTAAAGGCACAAGCCACCATGCCTGGCTAATTTTTGTATTTTTAGTAGAGACTATGTTTTGCCATGTTGGCCAGGCTGGTCCTGAACTCCTGACCTCAGGTAATCCACCCGTCTCAGCTTCCAAAAGTGCTGAGATTACAGGTGTGAGCCACTGTGCCTGCCTGCCTGCCTAAATGCTTCTTAAACACATGAAGATGGAAACTTCTTAAGAATATGTGAGAATTAAAATATACCTTTTAGGAAACAGTAGTATATTGTCTACTGTTTTTCACATAAATTTTTGTTATTTGATCCATTATACTATAAAAATACATCTTTTGAAAAGAATAAGATATGTCAAAAACCTTAACTTTTATTTTCTCATAAAGTATATTTTGCTATTTGTTGTATTTATGAAATACTGACTTTTCCACATATACTTGTATTTAAAGCATCTTATTACACAGAGAGTTGCAATCAGCTACTCATTCTCTGTTTGGTAAAGTGTACAATTTGGAAATGAAAAGGCAAAAGCATTTCCAGTCTTTTCATGCAATTTATTATTAGAAACCACAACGGTATAGATAATTTTTATAATATCTTTTTCCAAAGACTCAAAATTTGGGTAGAGTCACATATACCTGCAAATTTAGGGTAATTGCTCCTGGGTGATATTTTAAGAGCTCTTTTGACGCTATCATTTTTACTTAGGCAGAGACAAAATTTATAGATTGAATGTCATAGAAACAAGTTGAAAACCTTGATTAACCAGATTTGAATGTCCTGACAAATTGATTTCTCTGGTCAACACACTGTTGTTACCTGAAGAAGTCTCTCATTTCAACTTACGTTATTGAAAATCTTTCAAGACTGTAGCATTCAGTGTCCCTGGTTTCATAATGAGACTACACTGCAAAAAGTGACTCTCTCCTTGTTAACTCATTCTCTTGAAGTATTCCAGGTTAATTATTATATACATCAGCTCCAGCATAGAATATTACAGGTGTATAATGTGCAAAGGCTAGGAATGATCAGTCATTGTCTACTTTTTCAAACCAAAATTCCTGATGTGAGCTTTTTTAAAAAGAAAAGAAAACACCCAAACCATTTGTCTTATTCTTTTGAAATATAAAGCAAAAAAAAAAAAATAGATTTAGTAAAGTTGGGACTCTGATAGTTGGACTACAAGTATTTGTGGTTTAAACTGCTTCCAAGTTACTAAGACTCCTTTGGGATTAGTGGAAAGACAGTAATGCCAAGCAGGTATTTCCATAATAAAACCCAGGGCTTCTGAACCTCAAACTGTTGACATTTGGGTCAGATAATTTTTATTTGTGAGACCGAGTCTGGGGTTGAGGGAGGGTGGCTATTCTGTGCTTGCACAATGTTTAACAGCATCCCTGTGGTACTGCTGTTCCTTCAGTATGACAACCAAAAATTGTCTTCCATCATTGCCAAATGCGTGTGTGGTGGAGGGATAGGATTAAAGTGGCCCCTTTTGAGAACCACTGCTGCAACTTGTTAAAATCAAACATAACATTTTACAAAATCAGGAGATTTAGAGACCCAATGCATTCTTCAAATGATTCTCTATCGTTACAGATTTGTGATGAGAGAAAATGGGAAAGCATAATGCTCCAGTTAACCCAGTTGGAGATTTAGTTCCACTGTTAAAAGTATAGAAATAGGCCCATCAGAATGCAGGCAGGGAAAGCTATGTACAGTAGAAGTAATGTTGCAGCAATGTTAGATTGAAAGAGATCAGAATATGAGCCCCTTTGCAGCCCATTTTAGACAGGTCATGCCCAGCCCTCGCATGTGGTTCTTCCTACTGGGATACCCTGGTTGCAGGCCCCCTTGGAGCCTCTCTCTTGGCCCCAGCAGTGGAAATGGCTTCTCTGTGGTCAGCAGGGCAGGGCAGGGCAGGGCAGGGCAGGGCGTGGCCATTTTCAACTAGGAGTTCAGTGAGGAGGAAGTCCACGTGGGCGCTGTCAAGTCAGGGGCTCCCAGAGGTGCCAAGAGAAGTGAGGTACTGCAGACTGAGTCCTCTAAATAGCCAGTCCTCTCAGTAAGAAAACATTTCTTTTAGTCTCTGGAGCCGCAGGGCCGGGCTGGGCACAAATCCTGCCTTTGTCATTCGGCAACTTGGCTGAAACCACTCAGTCTGGCTCTGCTCCTGTGTAAAATGGTGCCAGAGATTCCCCTGCCACAGGGAGGGGACTCAGGGGCAAATAATACATGTGATACAACCTGTCATTTTCACCGTGCCCTGCAAGGGATTAACGTTGTTGTTGCTGTTATGTGTTGTCGACCAGAATAATGTGTCCCTAGCATGAGCTTCATGTGGAGAAGACAGGGTTGGCCTTTTTGTCTGTTTTTAGTGCCATTATTTCTCGCTTTTTTTCATAATAGTCGTCCTCCAGGGTACTGAGGTTGGAACTCTAAATCCCATCCTGGATGACTGCAAATATTTCTTATTAACCCTCCATGTATTCCAGTCACACAACAGGAGATACGATCTTGGCCTCTGACGTAGGGAAATTGAGGCATGGAAAAATTGGCTTTGTTATCAAAAATAAGGTTGAAAGTTATTACAGACAGTAGCTCTAGATTTTCAAAAAGGAGATATAAAAGCATTCAAATTAACTCAGTAGGCAGTTTAAAGATCAAAGGAGCCGATTCATCTGTGATCCACGATCATATCCTGTTGTTTTTCTCTGAATGAGTTTGATTTAGGTCCTCATAAAACAAGCTTTAGTTGTTAACACATTTGTTTAATAAAAACAAAAATTACCTCAGAAAGAGTTTTAAACACCTTATCTGGACACAGTTGAATTACAGCAAGAAAATAAGGTTTGTTATTAAACTTCTACGGTCACTCAGACTTCCTTGGTAAAAAATATCTTTCATTACTATGTGGATTATTTTCAGTATTCAGTACTACTCATCAAGGTTATGTGTGTGTGTGTGTGTGTTTTCCTTTGAGTCATACATTCCTTGATTTTTTACAGAAGACTGAACACAGAAAAGGGACTTAATTAACTGGTAACTCCTTATCCTGATTAACTGTACCTGTGTTGTGATCTCAGTTGAAGCTACATTTCTATTGACCTATTATACAAAGGCATTGATTTAAAAGTGAGCCATGTAGCCAGTTGTATAATTATAGAAAAAAAGTATAATTATACAGAGCAATAGCTGTAGTTTTATGTGTTATTATTTATAATCTAGTATCAAATTATTATAAATTAGATTTTTTTAAAAAGTATTAATTTGCTTAAATTATGTTATAGTTATTGATTCTAGTTCTAAAGTGACATAATAAGGGATATCTGCCATAATTGTAAGAGAAATTCATTTCACTTTAGAAACAAATGGATTTAAAGATTTTTCCTTGTTACCTTCTGTGAACACTGCAAGAAAACTGTTAAAAAATTATACTATGGAAAGTTTGTGCTAAAGCACACGAACTTCTCACATTTAGTATGTTCCCATGTAGTACATAAAATTACTTCACGGCTCATAATATAGGGAAGCCGATGTAAGAAGAAATCCACTTCACTCTTAAGGCAAAAGAATTAGAAATCTTAACCTATTTAAACATTGCATTGTTTTGCTATATGGGTTGTTTTTCAAGTTTATAGAATTTTATGAACATTATATAAAATGATTGAAATTCTAAATTCCAATGTTTCAAACTTTCTGAAAGTATTATACAATTTGTTCATACCGCTCAACATAAGGATTGAAATGCTATTAGCATAAATTTAGGAAGGCTGTTAAATCCCATCTTTTATCCTAAAATATGTTCTTTCACACATATTAAACATGTGTTTAACAGTTCTTGACTAGGCCCTTTACTCGCCTGTACACTAAAATCTTAGCTCCCATTTTTAATTGTTCTTTAATCCAGAACTAGTGCCTGTTTCTCTGACTCTTCCTTTTCTCAGCTCAGTGTTTTACCTAGGGTTTCATTGTGGGCACAGCTGATTCATCACGGTGATCTGGCTGTTTCTTTTAGTTCTTATCTCAGAATAAATCTTATGCCATATAGGAACATAGGAGTACCTATGTTCCTGAATGAATTCTAAATTCATATTCAGTACTAAATATTGCACCTGTTCCCAGCATAAGACGTGCCATCTATTCCCCTTTTAGCTGTTTTTCCCTACATAGCTGTTCTCCAGGAAGAGTCCTAAGAGAAAAACTGAAGGAAAGACAAGGCTTGGAAGCCACTCTAACAAGTGGCAGGCATATGTGCAATTAGAAATGAAAAATGCATATATTCTAACCCTGGATCTGGAGTTAAGTAGGACACAATCCTAGTTAAAATTTTCCAGGTATTCATTAAATTACATATGGATGGATGAATGAATGAATGAATGAATACATGAGTGAATGAATGAATGGCTTATTGTGTTTCAAACACATGTATACACATTACATACAAACACACATACAAACACCAATTAAGGTATATTGTAGTACAACAGATACACAAAAAAAGGATATGAAGTCATAGATGAACAACGTCCATAAATAAGCATTGACTATCTTGATCTATTTAAACTCTCTACAGTGTTTGTTCTGTACAGAAAAAGAAGATGCATCGCTCATTATTAAAAATCTACATTTAAATGTTAATTTAGAAATATCTACATGCTGTGGGAAATAGTTTAATTTAGATACTTCACTTCCAAATATTATGTAATCAATGCACTCCTGCCATCCGGAATCCCCGTAATGAGAAGAATTTTATGTATGACTTATAAAACTCAGATAATATAATATGTAAACAATTACTTGCATTTTAAATGCAAATTCATTAAGGACACATATAAACTCCAAGTAGTCTACCTTGCAGAAGGTCTTAATTCCAATAGTTTACATATAAAAATCTGTAAAATATTTGTTTAGGATTTTGACTATGCTTGGCATGGGCATATTGTTTTTTTCTCCCCTTCTGCTTGAATATTTGTGAGTAGATAAAACAGCCTACATTGAACTAGGATGCTGAAAAGACAATGCTGCTTTTGTTTATCATGATGATTCTCAATACCAATGCAGTTTAAAAAATACTATAACCCTGAGATTTTCCCCCCAGAATGATAATACAAAACTTAAAGAAGAGCAATTTCAAAATACCTCGGGTTCTTGACATATGGTTCTTACATCACAAAGGAGACTTTTAAGTCATAGAAATATTTTTAATGCATCTTTTCTTTTTTTCTTTTTCTTTCTTTTTTTTTTTTTTTTTTTTTTTTTTCTTTTTTCTTTTTACTTTGATACAGAGTCTTGCTCTGTTGCCAGGCTGGAGTGCAGTAGCACAATCCCGGCTCACTGCAACCTTCCTCTCCCAGGTTCAAGCGATTCCCCTGCCTCAGCCTCCTGAGTAGCTGGGACTACAGGTGCTTGCCACCACAACTGACTAATTCCTGTGTTTTATTAGAGACGGGTTTCACCATGACCAGGATGGTCTCAATCTCCTGACCTTGCGATTCACCAGCCTCGGCCTCCCAAAGTGCTGGGATTACAGGCTGTAAGCCACAGCATCCAGCCATAATCCGTCTTGCCTGTCCATTTCCTTTCTCCTAATCAAACAGCTAGTTCCTTATTAATTGCTTCACAATTATAATAAAAATTATTTTCCTTCCTTCGGTACTTTTATTTGTCCACCAGTCAAAATTATCCTCCTGATTCTTAATTACAAAATCTTCTAACAGAAACCCTTTTACAAGGCCTTCTTAGCAGAAACAGAAGTGGAAAGAAGGAGAATATTCATAGATAAATAATTTGCTTCTATTGTCATATGTTTATCAGTGAGCTTTGATTTATGATCATTTACTCTTCTTATGCTTAGCCAGGGGAGAAAGGTTTAAATAGCCTGAATGTGCTTTAGTGATAGAGTATTAGTTTATTTAGACTCAGTAAAATGTGGGTTATTGATGCATCCATTTCCATTAATGGGAGTTAGCAACTGCTGCATATATCTCATAATTAGATTTACAGAGGTGCCAAGATGAGAAATCCAGTGATGCAGCACAATATATTATTCTCATCCAAAAGGTGCTTTTCATTGTCTAAAGAGACAGATGCCATGTTCTGATAAGAACTAAGTGTGTAGCTTTAGTTACTAATGTAAATTATTCAATATGAAACGCTGCCAGTATAAATGGTTTGCTTTCCACCCACCTCCTCCATTTTGAACAGAAAAAGTTCCTCAGAGAGGCTAAAACATTTATCTGCAAGAATCTAAGTGGAAATTTATCCCAGACAATATCTACTAGTAATTTTCAAGGTAGATTCAGAATCCAAGTAAAATAATAATTTTTTTTAAAGTGCAGTGGATTAAAAAATATATATCACCTGAGGAAGGCCAGACTTACGGAAAAGAGTTGGCAGACCCTCTCCCCAAGAAAACGGTAATTTAACTGGTGAAAACTTTTTAAAACCCAATCATGAAAAGGTATCTAGAAATTGTCCTAAGGGCATTAAGCAAATAAAGATATTCATTCAAGAAAACCTACTAAGTGAATGTTTGGACCCCTTAGTCAACAGCTCTCCCATTTTTCCTACCTCGCAACCCCTGGCAACCATTCTACTCTCTGCTTCTGTGAGTTCACCTCTTTTGGATTCCATATGTTATTGAGATTATGTAGTACTTGTCTTTCTATTTCTGGCTTATTTAGTTGCTAATAGAGATCTTAAGCGTCCTCGCCATACATTAGAAACAATGGTAACTATATATGGTGATGGCTATGTTAGTTAATTTCATTGTGGTAATCATTTCATAATGTATATGTATATACATATGTTAAATTACCATGTACACCTTGAGTGTATACAATTTTTGTTAATTATGCCTAAATTAAGCTGGGTAAATATTTTAGTAAATTTTTGAAAGAACGGAAAGAATCTGTGGCATTGTACACTGTGACCCAATTATTGTCTTTTTCAGAGAGTGAATATTTTGAACTTCTTTATTTTCCCTGTTTCTTTATTTTTTATTATTTTTTGTATTATACTATAAGTTCTGTGATAAGTGTGCAGAACATGGGATATATTATCCGTTAAGTTCTGGGATACATGTGGAAGTTTGTTACACAGGTATACCCATGCCATGATGGTTTGCTGCGTTCATCACCTCCTCCTCTACATTAGATATTTCTCCTAATGTTATTCCTCCCCTAGACTGCCACCCCTGGACAGGCCCTGGCATATTCTATTTCCCTCCCCATGTCCACATGTTCTCATTGTTCAATACCAACTTATGAGTAAAAACAGGAAGTGTTTGGTTTTCTCTTCTTGTGTCAGTTTGCTGACAAAGATGATTTCCAGCTTCATCCATGTCCCTGCAAAGGACATGAATTCATCCTTTTTTATGGCTGCATAGTATTCCATAGTGTATATGTGCCACATTTTCTTTAATCAGTCTATCACTGATGGGCATTTGGGTTGGTGCCAAGTCTTTGCTATTGTGAATAGTGCTGCAATGAACATACATGTGTATGTGTCTTTATAATAGAATGAGTTATAATTCTATGGGATTATGAGAATGAGTTATAATTTCAGTAATGGGATTGCTGGGTCAAATGGTATTTCTATTTCCAGATCCTTGAGGAATTGCCACATGGTCTTCCACAATGGTTGAACTAATTTCCACTCTCTCCAACAGTGTAAAAGCATTCCTATTCCTCTGCATTCTTTCTAGCATCTGTTGTCTCTTGATTTTTTAATTATCGCCTTTCTAACTGGCATGAGATGGTATCTCAAAGTGGTTTTGATTTGCATTTCTCTAACGACTAGTGATGATGAGCTTTTTTTTAAATCTTTGTTGGTGGCATAAATGTTTTCTATTGAGAAGTGTCTGATCATATTCTTTGCCCACTTTTTGATGGAGCTGTTTGTTTTGTTCTTGTAAATTTGTTTAAGTTCTTTGTAGATTCTGGATATTAGCCCTTTGTCAGATGAGTAAATTGCATATTTTTTTTTCCCATTCTGTTGGTGGCTGGTTCACTCTAATGATAGTTTCTTTTGCTGTGCAGAAGTTCTTTAGTTTAATTAAATCCCATTTGTCTATTTTGGCTTTTGTTGTCATTGCTTTTTGTGTTTTAGTCATGAAGTCCTTGCCCATGCTTATGTCCTGAATGGTATTGCCTAGGTTTTCTTCTAGGGTTTTCATGTTAGCTTTTATGTTTAAATCTTTAAACCATCTGGAGTTAATTTTTATATAAGATGTAAAGAAGGGATCCAGTTTCAGCTTTCTGCATAGGGCTAGCCAGTTTTCCCAATACCATTTATTAAATAGGGAATCCTTTCCCCATTGTTTGTTTTTGTAAGATTTGGCAAAGATCAAACTGTTGTAGATGTATGGTATTATTTCTGAGGCCTCTGTTCTGTTCCATTGGTCTGTATCTCTGCTTTGGTACCAGGACCACGCTGTTTTGATTACTGTAGATTTGCAGTATGAAGTCAGGTAGCATCATGCCTCCAGCTTTGTTCTTTTTGTTTAGGATTGCCTTGGCTATGTGGGCTCTTTTTTGGTTCCATATGAAGTTTAAGCTGTTTTTTTCCAATTCTGTAAAGAAAGTCAATGATAGCTTGATGGGGATAGCATTGAATCTATAAATTACTTTGAGCAGTATGGCCATTTTCACGATATTGATTCTTGTTAATCATGACCATGGAATGTTTTTCCATCTGTTTGTGTCCTCTCTTATTAGCTTCAGCAGTGGTTTGTAGTTCTCCTTGAAGAGGTCCTTCACATCCCTTGCGAGTTGCATTTCTAGGTATTTTATTCTCTTTGTAGCAATTGTGAATGGGCGTTCATTCATGATTTGGCTCTCTTTTAGTCTTTTACTGATGTATAGGAATGCTCGTGATTTTTGTAGTCTCAGAATTTTTTATCCTGAGACTTTGCTGAAGTTGCCTATCAACTTAAGGAGATTTTGGGCTGAGACAATGGGGTATTCTAAATATACAATCACGTCATCTGCAGATAGAGATAATTTAACTTCATCTTTTCCTAATTGAGTATCATTTATTTCTTTCCTTGCCTGATTGTCCTGGCCAGAAATTCTAATACTATGTTGAATAGGAGTGGTGAGAGAGGGAACCCTTGTCTTGTGCCAGTTTTCAAAGGAAATGCTTCCAATTTTTGCCCATTCAGTATGATACTGTCTACGGGTTTGTCATAAATAGTTCTTATTATTTTGAGGTACATTCCATTGATACCTAGTTTATTGAGAGTTTTTTAGCATAAAGGGCTGTTGATTTTTGTCAAAGGTCTTCTCTATATCTATTGAGATAATCATGTGGCTTTTGTCTTTGGTTCTGTTTATGCGATGGATTACCTTTATAGATTTGCATATGAGCAGAACTGAAGGAGAAAGAGACACAAAAAACCCTTCAAAAAATCAATAAATCCAGAAGCTGGTTTTTTGAAAAGATCAACAAAATAGGTAGACCACTAGTCAGACTAATAAAGAAGAAAAGAGAGAAGAATCAAATAGATGCAATAAAAAATGATAAAGGGGTTATCACCACCGATTCCACAGAAATACAAACTACCATCAGAGATTACTACAAACACTTCCATGTACATAAACCAGTAAGTCTAGAAGAAATGGATAAATTCCTGGACACTTGTTTCCCAAGACTGAACCAGGAAGAAGTTAAATCTCTGAATAGACCAATAACAAGGTCGGAAATTGAGGCACCAATTAATAGCCTACCAACCAGAAAAAGTCCAGGATCATATGGGTACACAGCTGAATTCTACCAGAGGTACAAAGAGGAGCTGGTACCATTCCTTCTGAAACTATTCCAAACAATACAAAAAGAGAGAATCCTCCCTAACTCATTTTATGAGAACGATGCCATCCTGATACCAAAACGTAGCAGAGACACAACTAAAAAAGAAAATTTCAAGGCGGGGCACAGTGGCTCATGCCTGTAATCCCAGCACTTCAGGAGGCCATGGTGGGTGGGTCATGAGGCCAGGAGTTCAGTAACAGCCTGGCCAATATGGTGAAACCGTGTCTCTGCTAAAAATACAAAATTTAGCTGGGTGTGATGGCATGTGCCTGTAGTCCCAACTGCTCAGGAGGATGAGGTAAGACAATCACCTGAACTCAGGAAGTTGAGATTGCAGTGAGCCAAGATTACCTCATTGCACTCCAGCCTGGACAACGGAGCAAAACTCCATCTCAAAAAAAAAAAAATTCAGAACACTATCCATGATGAACGTTGATGAGAAAATCCTCAATAAAATACTGGTAAACCAAATCTAATGGCACATCAAAAAGCGTATCCATCACGATCAAGTTGGCTTCATCCCTGAGAGAAAAACTGTGATCCAATTCTTAAACATAATTTTCCCCACTCTCTAAGCTCCACTTATGGAAACTGCCATGGTCACATACAGTCAAGAATTTGGGATCTAATTCTTCTTCCACCTTCCAGTCTGGGGCCATAGTTTCACCCAGGAGGGTAGAATACCAATGTTTCTCCTTCTACTCAGGCCCATGTTGCAGAAGTTCTATTTTAAACAGATGTGACCAACAGGACTGGTTCTTCTTCTCCACTCACCCACACTCATAGCACAGAAGCTCTGCTTCAGGCACAGTGGGCCAAGGATATTGGGAGCCCGATCAACCTGTTTCAGCCTATTCATAGGATAGATGTGCCACAATGAAAGACAAAGCCAAAAATATCTGGGTAAGCTACCCACCCTGTCTGCAGAATGCACCAGAGTGGGAGTGACACTCAGTAAACAGCAAATCCTCGCCTCCTTCACCAGTGCAGGGTATGCTGATTATGCCTGAGGGGAAAGGTAAGTTATAAGATAAGAAGGTCTACAGCTTTACCTGAGGACCCTGACTTTATTTGGGACAGAGTAAGGGGAACTCCATGCCTTAGGACTTTGTCAAGAACCATGGAGATCTTGGTGGAGAGCAAGTAAAAGGAAGTTGATAGCTCCAAGACACAAGTAAAACAGAGCAGCCACAAGTGTAATAGAGATTGCCATGGTAACAGCCAACTCTGCTGGTGGGAAGATTGTGCATATGCATTAGGCTACACTCACTCAGTGGCAATCGGAGCAAAATTTGACAGCATTTTCAAAGCCACACTTGGATCCATACACACCCAGTGGGCTTAAATACAAGAGACTTAAATACAACCTCTGACCAAACAACAAATTATATAAACAATAAGCTACTTTGACCCAGGGATGACTTATAGCAAGCCAGGCTTAAAAATAAAATTACAATCATCCTTCTCAATTTGTAATACCATGAGCCTTCTCAAGGCTGAATCCTTTCAGGGGTGAACAAAGTATTAAATTATTAGTCCCCAAATGAATATAAGGGGGAAAACACTCCCTGATCTGTGGTATAGCTCTAAGCTAATATATATACAATGACAAAGGGTGAAATTTAAGGGGGCTAAAGCACAACATTGAACCAATAAGTGGTTTGCGCTTTCCCAGGGGTGAACTAAATGTAGCCAGATTAAAAGAAAAACCAAGAGAAATCTGAGCAGGGATATCAGAAGTTGTACACTAGGGGGAATAGACTTTGCAGAATTAGTTCAGCTGAGTCACTAAACAAACAAACTGATTAACAAGCAAATAACAACTGACCTATCAATACCACCAGCTTGGATTAGTATGAAGATTTCCTATGATATCTAAAGTGTCCAGTTTTCAGCCAAAAATATAAATTATGAGACATACAACAAACATAAATTTGTGACACAAGTACAAGGAAAAAATATCAGGCAATAAAAACTGCCTTTGTCGGGTCCCAAATGATACATTTAGAAACAGACTTCAAAGCAGCTATTAAAAATATGTTTAGAGACTTAAAGGAAACAATGTTTAAAGAATAAAAGGAAGATGCTGACAATACTTCCTCAAATAAAAAACATAAATGAAAAAAGAGAAATTATTTTAAAAGAACCAAATGGAAAATCTGCAGATGAAAAGTACAAACACTGAAATGAAAATTCACTAGATAGGCTCAACAATAGATTTGAGCTGGCAGAAAAAACTAATCAACAAACTGGATGTACATGGAGATAGAATCTGTAACCTGAACAACAAAAGGAAAAAAAAATAAATAAACAGGCCCCAGAGAAATGTCAGAAACCATTTACTACACCAACATACTCATAATAAAATAGCAGAAGGTGAGGAAAGAGAGAAAGGGACAGAAACAATATTCAAATACATAATACCTGAAAGCTTTCCTAATTTTGTAGAAAACATTAATCTATACATCTAAGAAATACAACAAACTCCATGTAGGAAAAATGTAAAGAGAACCACACTCAGTCCTATAGTCAAAATGTTGAAAGCCAAAAGTAGAAAATCTTGAAAGCAAAAAGAAGAAAATAACTTATCAGGTAAGAGTAAACCCCAATAAAAATAACAGCTGACTTATTAGAATAGAGATCATTAGATAGTGAAATGACATGTTCAAATGACTGAAAATTCAGACACTCTATCAACAAAGAACTTAGCAAAAACTGACAGAAGGAAGAAACGGACAAACCAACAATAAAAGTTAGACAACTTAATGCAATTCTCAAGAATGATAGAACAAGTAGGCAGAAGAGCCATAAGAAAGTAAAAGATATGAACAACATGATAAACTAACAGTTATCTATAGGCCACTTCACCCAACAGCAGCAGAATAAGCATTCTTAAGCACACATGGACCACTTTCCAGAACAGAACTATGAACTATTTGCTAGTTCATAAAGTAAGCCTTGATATATTTAAAAGGAATGAGACAATACACAGCATATTTAAGGAAATTAAATTAGAAATTAATAACAGAGGAAATTTGGAAAATATGCAAATATAATAGAAATTGAATACACTCCTGAATAACCAATGTGTCAGGAAGATATCACAAGTGAAATTAGAAAATACTTTGAGATGAATGAAAATGAAAACATAAACCCCAGAACTTATGCAGCGAATGCAGTGCTCAGGGAGAATAGTTGTATATACTTATAGAATTTTCTGAAAGAGGCGAGATCTTAAATAACTTACACCTAAAGACACAAGAAAATGATAGCAAACTAAACTTAGAGTTAGCAGAAGGAAGGAAATCCTACAGACTATGGTGGAAGTTAATGAAAAAGAGGAAGATCAACAGAGCAAATAATGAAATCAAAAGTTGGTTGTTTGAAATACATTGCAGTCAGCAAGTTTAACTTGAGCAAGGGGGAAAAAACAAAACAACTCAAATTATTAAAATCAAGAGTAAAGGAGGGGACATCACTACCCAACCTTACTGAAACAAAATTATTAGGGACCACCATGAACAACTAAATGTCAACAAATTAGAAGAAATATACAAATTCCTAGAAAGACACAGATTACCAAAACTGACTCAAGAAAATAAAATAAAACATCTGAATGGACTACAACACTAAAGAGGTTGAATTACTAATTTTTAATATTCCACACAGAAAAGCCCAGATAGTTTGAAAGGTGAATTCTACTACATATTTGAAGAAGAATTAATACCAGCTGTTTGCAATCTGTTTTAAAAATAAAGAGAGAACATTGCCTAATTCATTCTATTAGGCAAGTATTACCTTGATTTCAAAACCAGATAAAAACACAGTAAAAGAATGCAACAGACCAATATCCCTTATGAATATAGAGGCAACAATTTCAACAAAATACTAGCAAACCAAAGTGATCAACATACAACATAGATTATACACCAGGACTAAATGGGATGCTAGAAATGCAAAGCTGGTTTAATATTTGAAAATTAGTCTTAATATTAATAGAATAAAGGGGAAAGTAGGATAATTTCAGGAGATACAGAAAAAGCATTTGAAAAATATCAGTACCTTTTCCTTATGAAAATTCCTCAGTATATTTGGAGTAAAAGCAAACTTTATTATCTTAATAAAGGGTGACAAAACCTACAGGTGAAAACATATTTGGTAGTGAAAGACTTAGTGCTTTTCTCCTAAAATCAGGAACAATAGAAGGCTATCTGCTCTCATCACTTGCAGTTAGCCTTGTACTAGAGGTTCTAGCCAGATCCTTTAGGTGAAAATAAATAAATAAATAAAATTCATATAGATTTTTAAAGTAAAAATATCTCTACTTGCATGTGACATGACCTTATGTATAGTAAATCTTAAGAAATCCTCAAACTACGTGAACTCACAGATGAGTTTAGAAAGCTACTGGCACCCAAGATTGGCATTCAAAAATCAATTGTCTTTCTGTACACTAGCAGTGAGTGTTTTTTAAATGAAATAAAAAATTAATTTATAATAGCAATTTAAAAATCAGATATTTTCTTGAATAAACCTAATAAAATACACGAGAAATATGTACTCTAAAAATGCACCATTCTAACAAAGAAAACCTAAACAGATGGAACATTCCAGATTCATGGATTGGAGACTTCATATTGTTTCAATGGAAATATCCCCAGTTGATCTATAGTTGCAATTCAATTCCTATCAAAATCTCAGTTGGCTTTCTGCAAAAATTAGCAAGCAGATAATAAACATTTCTATAGAGTTGCAAGGGCTGTAGGGGAGAATCTGCTGCTAGGATCATGCCAAAATTATTTCTGCATGGCTGTAAGATTGAGATCCATTTCCTTGCTGGCTGTCATCTGGAGGCCACCTTGCACTTCCGAAAGTCTTTCTCAGTCGTTATATGTAGCCTATTGCATCTCAGAATCAGCAATGGTGTATAGAATCCCATGCCACCACGTATATTCTGCCATCACTTCTGCTACGTCTCTCTGACTGACTTCCTCTTAAACTTTTGGGGGCTAATATGATTACATTAGCTCACCAGGATGATCTAGGATAATCCTTCTATTTCATTTATTTCTTTATTTTGATTTTTTGAAACAGGGTCTCTCCTGCTCAGGCTAGTGTGCAGTGGCATGATCACAGCTCACTGCAGCCTCAACCTCCTGAGCTCAAGTGATACTCCTAGCTTAGCCTCCTAAATAGCTGAGACTATGGGCACACAGCACCATGCCTGGCTAATTTTTTAAATTTTAATTTTGTAGAGACCAGGTCTTACTATGTTGCCCAGACTGGTCTTGAACTCCTAGGTTCAAGTAGTCCTCTTGACTCAGCCTCTCAAAGTGCTGAACTATAGGCATGAGCCACCACATCCAGCCAGTTTCCCTATTTTAAAGTCAGATGAGGAACCTTAATCGTTTCTGCAAAATCCCTTCACAATAGCACCTAGATTGGCATTTGATTGTATAACCAAAAGACAGGGGTTTTATGGGATAGCTTTAATGTTCTGCCTACCATATTTTTCAATGCCCATAATGGAATCTCAAAGACTTTTTTAAAAGAAGTAGATCATTAACACAATTAAAAATTGAGCCACTAAACTATTACCTTATTATTTGGAAGATTGAAATTTGTACCTATTTCCAGATTGTCCAATTTATACTGCACATGTATGTCAGTCATTTTATAAGATCCTGCCAAATATAGAGTAATATCCCCAATTGTTCTGGCTAGCTTTTGATAATTAATTACCTTAGATTTTGTTACAGCCCATTAATTATTTTAAAATTAGATCTATTTCATTTTATTTTTTATCATTGCTTTATATTATTGATGAGAAAATGTCTTATGAAATATTGTTCAATAATCCCAAGATATATTGACCATTAGTTATAAAGCAAGCCTTCTACTATAGCTCTAGAAAGATAAGACTACGGTTTATTCATTAAAATGCTTAGCAAACTCAGGGTAATATTTAGCAAGATGTTACGGTTCCAGTGACATTTATTTTGAGAAACCTGTAATAGACACAGCCCAGACAGTAACTTTTCCTTCTTTGTATACTTTTCCCATTTCCTATCTTGAACTTGAATATTTACTTTTTAGATCGGTTAGTGAGAGTTGACTTATACACAGAAGAACCTTATCTGTGAAGAGAGAAGAATGATGCAAATGTGAAGAGAGAAACAGAAGTAAAACACCAAAGGGTCTCAGACAGACTGATAAGAGTGGTTGTCTACATTCATGGCCATTTTCACTGATATTCATAAGTCCTTCTAATTATTCCACCATTTTACTTAATTCATTGTCAATAGACTTCTGTCTCTCTCATGTAAGAAAACCTTAACCACTTATGTCCTTTGCTGCTATCCTTAGCAAACTAACACAGGAATAGAAAACCAAATAATGCATGTTCTCACTTATAAGTGGGAGCTGAATGATGATAACATAGGAACACAGTGAGGGGAAAAACATACACTGGGGCCTGTTGGAGGGTGGGGAGTGGAAGGTAGGAGAGCATCAGGAAGAATAGTTAATGGATGCCAGGCTTAATACCTAAGTGATGGCGTGATCTTTACAGCACACCACCATGGCATGCACTTCCTATGTAGCAAACTTGCATATCTTGCACATGTACCCCTGAACTTAAAAGCTGGAAAAATAAAATAAAATAAAAAAATCTTAACCAAGGCAAAAATTTCCTCCAAAAGTAATCAACCTAGAATTGAGTAACTTCTGGTTAAATCTGTTCTATATGAGTGATATGGAAAGTTACTTGATATTTAAATATACATGAAAAAATATACTGACTTGATTACTGGGGAGTGCCAGTAGAAAATACTATGTGTATACAAAAAGGGTAAATGTCTCCTAATTATAAGTGAAAAATAGTGAAGTATTTTTAATGGAAATTAAATTTTTAAGGGTCTAATTGTTTTAAATGTTTCAGGAGGTAGAAATCATTGGGCAGAAACAACCAGAGTTGCTGCCAGTTCAACAGTCTGGCTGTTTATCATTACACTCAACTTACTTGGAATGCCCAATAATTATTCTCAAATATCCCTATAGTAATTTTTCTTCTGTATGGTAAGAGTGAATGTAAATCAGGTGTGACTTAAATGGCACCAGTGCATCAGTGGGACCTGCTGAGAGATTCCTGATCAGCTCAGAGTTCATGGTTTAGGAAATGAATCAATAATATAAACCCCAAATCATTAATTCAAGGGGCATGAAGTAACCTCCAATCTAATCTAGGTGAGTATTAGTACATGAGTTCTGTAAGAGGGTAGAGAGTTATACAGATGCTTAAAAGTTGTGATTGGAGGCATTTTTAAGAACCTTTCTAATAATCGAAAGAATTCAGAAATAATATGCAAGATACTTGTTAGAGACTGGCAAATATCCATAGCCAGCTGGTAGGGTGTTACATTAATGTTTCTGTCTCTTCCTCTAGAACAGAGAGGGATGTAGACTCAAGAAAGCCAAAGCTGAACCTATGAGGAGTAGAAAAACATGTTAGATAATCAAAGAGGTGTTAGGACAGATGGAAGCAGATAAAATTAATCAAAGTCACATACATGTGACAGGGTGGAAGATGTACATCATTCAGCTTTCATATATGACTTAGTAAGACCAAGCAATTTAATAATGAACACCCATTAATAAGTTTTAGCTTAGCATTATATCTTAAAAGAAGTTCTGTCACATTTCATGTTTTGATTTGTCAAGGGAAAAGCTGGTCTCAGGAGGTGAACAATAGCATTGACTTTGTGAAACTGCAAATGCATCACAGACACATGCTGAAGGAATCACTCACTAGAATACAATCAGAAGGCTATAAAAGAAATGGATTCAACCAGTAAACCTGCTTAATTTGTTTAATATATGCTGAAACAAAAAACTGCTTTGATGATTATCAAATGAAAGACAAAAACAAAAAAATGTTAGTGACATGGGATTCTAACATGAAAAAGCAGTGCATTAAAAAAAAAAGGAAGACACTCATAATGTTGTTATGAATATGATAACATCCAGAGGGTTTCTGTTGTTGTTTTGGTGGGGAGGTATTTTATAGCTTCTCTGAAATTTGCCATATTTACCATTTCTAATAGTAAAAAATATACTCTTAGATTTATTAAAAAAATACTGAGTGTTTCCCCTTGTGCATCCATATAATAACTTCCTTCTTGACTCACTTTTGTGCACTATCCATGCAGTAATGAGAGCATTTTATAGCTTTATTTTGAGGAGACAGTATTATTGATATCAGAAAGTGGTTCTTTTATTTTAGCCATTTTTTAAAGTAAAACTAATTTTGAATATGGTAATGATTTTTAATTATGGCTAATTTCAGAAACAACCATATAAAGCCCACAGAAACAAAACAAAGTTAGAAAAATCCAGTACTTGAAAATAAAAATATTAAGTAAAGATATTTGATATGTCAATATGCGTACATGTATATGAAACATTTATATTCAGCATTTGCTGACAGGTGCTGGAGAGTATCACTGTATTTCCACATTTTGCTATATTACATAAAAATAAGAGATTGTTAAGTATTGATAATTTAATCAAGACAGCAATTTTGCTGCAAATCTTTAAGTCCTCTGACAGTATGATCAAATCTATAAACATCATATTTTTCTATTCTTGTCAAGCATATATTGGCCATTGTGCCTTGATTTTTTAGTCTGACCTTATTTATTTGCTAAAATGAACTGATGACTTGATGTTTATCATTATTCAATAATATGCTTATGCTTAAATTATTGTACTATAATATATTACATATTTCATTCAAGCTCACACATAAATATATGATATTCACATTCCCAAAGCTAAAAATCAAGTCAGATTATATTTTGTAAGATTTTAATGCCTGAGTTGCTTTTGGTTCCGAGTAAAGAATATTGAATAAAAATTATGAACTAATAAAGATTGTTTTCATAAAATCTAGTAAGAAAATAAAATATTGAAAAAGTTCTGTGTAAACCAGATTACTTGTCTTGGTTTTAAACCTCACTATTTATGATCCACTGGGAAATCCAGCCTAAAAAATAACACTCAACTACCTAAATAAATAACAGATGGAAAAAGCATTGACATGAAAGTACTTCACCCTCAAAATGAAATGTTCAGGTGACGATTACAAGAAAACAAAGCCAAAGAAGAATCACCTTCTAGCTAGTCTTTTCCAGCCTCAGTTTATGTTTCTAAACTGAATTTTTATAGAATATTTAGGTGGATCTATTCTTTCTTTGTCATTTAAAAGAAATTTTGGTAGTATATTTTTTATGAGCCTAGAATAAGGAGATGGGCCCAAATCAAGACTCGATTACTTCATATACTTCAGAGTATTCAAATTGAATGTCATTTTTCTAAAACCTATATTTTAGCTATAATTTTTATACTTATTTTATTTGAAAAATCAGCAGTACAATTTTGTATTCCTTTGATTTTCAAAGTAATTCAGGTTCATTGAAACCTCACTACAAATTTATCCCAAGGGCTACTGCCATTGGAATGTGCACTGAGTAAATTACTGAGAGATGTATATATTATTTCAGTGTGTTTCTGATCTGGCTTTATACTGAACCCAGCCTGTAGAACACAGTAGTAACAAAAATCAGTCAAACTTAATGTTAATACGATCAGTGCTAGAATTAAAGAAATGAAAACTATGGGAGCATTTAAATTCATCATGTGACTTAAAATTATAAAGTAACATAATATATAAAACATATTGCAATTACTTTTAATTTCACTTATCCAAAGTGCCTTTCAAATTTGAATGGGTAGTGTAATGAAGATTCAGGAAGCCTGGTTCCTTAAGAGTCACTTATCACAATGCAATGTCCTAGAGGTTAAAAGTGCTTCAAAAGTTGCATGTCAGGGATGCAGTGATTTAAGAAGATGAAGGCTTTTAATAGTTAATTCTATAAAACTTAGCTTCTACTGCTTCTTAAACTCGAATGCCTATCAACCCCATTGGATAGAAATTGTGCTAATAGTTTTCCACAGATGTCATATCTTTTAACTGAATCACATGTTTTAAATTTCAAAATAGTAGTGATGTGTTTAAATGATTGGTACTGAGACACACAGAAAGTTAAGTAAACTATTTTATTATATTTAATATTCTTTCCTCAAAGAGCTGTAAGCATTTACATATATCTCTAATAGTAAGAGATATCTGTTCTATATTATTGTTAGGCCTTTAAAAGAATAGGTTAAATGTTATTTTCAAAAGACCTATTTAGCTGAACTAAAAAATTCATTTTAATAAATATGAAAGAAGTAAATTTTTAAAGTGAATTTCTTCAAGTGTTAAAAAATTAAAGCTCCAGAAGTAATATCAGCAAGATGGCAATATAGGAAGTCCCAGCCCTTGTTCCTCCATGAAAACATCAGTTTAACAACACTGTATGAACCAAAAACAACACTGGATGAACCAAAATACCATTATGAAGTGCTAAAATCCAGTTTCAAAGTTGTGGTATTTCAGGAGAACACAAAGCCAAGAACAGCTACATTGAAAGACGTAAAAAAAAAGCAGTTTAATTTTATCCATGTCGGCCCTTCCTTCAAACTGGTGCAACTCGACACTGGGTTGGAACATCCTAATTTACTATCTTTCAAGGGAAAGAGAAGAGTGGACCAAGAACCCAACATTCTGGCTTTTCTGAGGACTGCCTGAGGGACTCTTTGCTGTTTCACCTCGTGAGCACGAATGAAACAAATATAGTGTTTATTCCTGGGGGCCACTTAGAACAAAGAGTAGCTGGCAGCTTGGTGTGGCCAACATGGCTGGGCAAAATTCAGCTAATGTGCACAGCTTGTCCTTTTCAGAAGGAAAGGAGGGAGTGGAGTGTGGCTGTAATGTTCTAGCTTCTTAGAGGGCTGTACAAGTGACCAGAATATGTCTCACTTGCCTTGGTATACTGACAAGATGCTGGCATACTTCAGATGTTTCATGGCTGATAAGAACAAGGAAGAGCAGAGTGGCTTGCTGACACAGATGAACATTAGGAGGAGCAAAAACATGAGCTTTTGGTAAAGTAACTTCCAATTCTTTCTAACTAAGAAATTGCACTCACAGGTCCAGAAAAGTATTATTTCAGGACCAAATCAAAAGATTTCAGAGGCTCCCAGAACCTCTAGTTGGGCTGATGGTGACGGTCTTTCCCTGGACAAAGTCAATCCATAAAGACTGGAATATGTGGCTGCATTTTCAAATGCTTATATCCCGACACAATCTTAGAAGACACATGAGTCAAATGCTATCTCATAGACAACAAAACTATATAAATACAAAATGGTCAATTCATCAGCAAAACCTAACAATTATAAATGTCTATGTGTCCAACATGAGAGCACCCAAATATTTGAGGTAGATAATGGCATAACTGAAGGGAGCAATAGTAACACAATAACAGCTCGGCATTTCCATACCCCACTTTCAATACTGAATGGATGTAGAGAAATTGAGAGCCTTGTGCACTGTTGGTAAGCACGTAAACTTTTTCAACTCCTATCTAAAACAGTATGGAGATTTGTAGAAAAAAAAAAAAAAGAATAGAGCTACCACATGATGCAGCAATACTTCAATACTTCTCTGGGTATTTCTTCAAAAGAATTAAAATCAGGATCTTCAAGAGATATTTGCACTCCTATGTTCATTGCAACATAACCAAAAGGTGGAAGTAACTTAAATGTCTCCCAATGGTGAACATATAAAGAAAATGTGGTATATACTTATGATGGACTGTTGATCAGCTAAAAAGAAGGAAATTCTGTCATAAGCTACAAGAAAGATGCACCGTGAGAGTCTTATGCTAAATGAAAGGATCTTACCCCAGGACACAGAAGATCTTACTGAAACAGAAAGTAGAGAGGTGGTTGCCAGGAGATGGGAGGAAAGAGAGGTAGGAAGTGGCTATTGAGTGGTTACAGAAACAGCCATGCCAGAAGAAAAAGTTTTAGAGATCTGCTGTACAACATTGTGATTACAGTTCATAAACCTGGACTATACATTTAACAATATGTTAAAACAATAAGTCTGGAGAGGATGTGGAGAAATAGGAATACTTTTACACTGTTGGTGGGAGTGTAAATTAGTTCAACCATTGTGGAAGACAGTGTGGCGATTCCTCAAGGACCTGGAAATAGAAATTCCATTTGAACCAGCAATCCCATTACTGGGTATATATCCAAAGGATTATAAATTGTTCTATTATAAATCACAGGCACACGTATGTTCATTGCAGCACAGTTTGCAATAGCAAAGACCTGGAACCAACCCAAATGCCCATCAATGACAGACTGGACAGGGAAAATGTGGCACACATACACCATGGAATATTATGCAGCCATAAAAAACAATGAGTTCATGTCCTTTGTAGGGACATGGATGAATCTGGAAACCATCATTCTCAGCAAACTGACATAAGAACAGAAAATCAAACACCACATGTTCTTACTCACAGGTGGATGTTGAACAGTGAGAACACATGGACGCAGGGAGGGGAGCATCACACACTGGGGTCTATTGTGGGGGACTAAGGGAGGGACAGCAAGGGGTAGTAAGTTGGGGAGGGATAACATGGGGAGAAATGCCAGATATAGGTAATGGGAATGGAAGCAGCAAACCATACTGCCATGTGTGTACCTATGCAACAATCTTGCATATTCTTCACATGTACCCCAAAACCTAAAACGCAATTAAAAAAAAAAAAACCTCCTGATGGAGATATAAATATAACAATGATAAAAATAATAGCTGTCTATTTTGGGAGGCTGAGGTGAATGGATCATTTCAGGTCAGGAGTTCAAGAGCAGTCTGGCCAACATGGTGAAACCCCATCCCTACTAAAAATACAAATATAAGCCTGGCAGTGGTGGCACAAGCCTGTAATCCCAGCTACTCGGAACGTTGAGGCAGGAGAATTGCTGGAGCATGGGAGGCAGAGGTTGTGGTGAGCCGAGATTGTGCCAATGTACTCAAGTCTGGGCAACAGAGTGAGACCTTGTCTCAAAGAAAAAAAAAAGGGTAGCTGTAAAATATTGAGAATTTACTATGAGCTAAGAGTTGTGCTAAGCAGCTATATCTTGCCTAAATCAATCCTCCTCACAGTCTTATGAAAGAGATACTATTATTTTTGTCATTTTATGGATAAAATATCATTAAGTAATTGGCCAAGGACATTTACCTTAAGAGTGGCAGAACCAAAATCTTACCTCAGGCAACCTCATGTAATCTAGAGTCCTAAGCGCTCTACTCTGTCACTAGGAGAAAGCCTTACCTGGTGGATAAAGCTCCACATCGAATTTTCTGTACTGAAATGTACATTTTCACTGCATATATTGATCACGTGGGTTGGATAATTGCCAATTATTCACATTTCTGTTGATAACACAAACATTTAATTTAAAGTTTGTCTAATGTTAGGTCATTATCATCACTCTACTATTACAACATATTCAAAAGATAGGCAGTAATATGGGGATTAATTTAAACTGCAATTTTATGTATTAAATTCTCACCCTTCCCTGCTTCTGTGATGTTAGTAAAAATCAATAACCTCTGAATTTAATGTTCAGATTTTTAAGATGTTAATAGTTTTAGCACCTTGAGAACTTTATTACATTTCCTCATTTTTTGCAATCACACACTTCATTTTCTAAAATAAGAAAAAAAAATGATTGAGGGGAGAGGACTGTTAAAAGTAATCTTAAAAAAAACTGAAATGCATACATAGTAAATGTCATCTGCAACTATTTGGCCTCCTCTGATGCTGATGAATTGCCCTTTTTGTAATACTTAGGAAGAGAATCAAAGACTACTCTGAGCAAGTGGAGTAACAGGAGAAAAAGTAAAATAAAATAAAAGTTCATTTAAAAATAATCCATTATGCTCTGACAAATTATCAATTGTTATTTATGCCACCGTTATAGCTCTGTAAAAATACATTTTATTTGGGGTGGTCTGTCAAAATAGTATATACATTTAGGATGGCCATTGGCCATTACTGTCTCTCAATGGAGTGTTTTAGATTAGCTCTTCTCTTGTAAGGACATGGATGACAGAAAAGTCATTGATGAAAAATAAGGGGCAATATGAGAAAAGTCAAATGGAACAAAAGTACATTAGGAATGCGTGTAGCTGTGAGAGGCTGTTAAGCTAAGGAGGGTTGTAAGCAGGAACAGTATAGAGAAATATACTTCCATTTTATCAGATTTGTCAAACACCTGGGAGGCCCAGATATGTGCATACACATTAATTTAAATGCTCTGTAGAACATTTAGGATTCTTTGGTTGCAAACCGGAGACCGGTTTTGGTTATGACTGGAACCACCACAAAAAGACTATTATTTGGAGGAATATCAGACTGGTACTAAGAAAATTTGCATATTAAGACTCAGAAACAAGATTGAAAGTAAAATAGTTATTGACGTTGGTATCTAGACTTCAGAAACATACTTTCCCAATTCTTTTCCTTCTTTTCACCACTCAAGAAGTAAAGCCCTGGCCGGGCGCAGTGGCTCAAGCCTGTAATCCCAGCACTTTGGGAGGCCGAGCCGGGTGGATCACGAGGTCAAGAGATCGAGACCATCCTGGTCAACATGGTGAAACCCCGTCTCTACTAAAAATACAAAACATTAGCTGGGCATGGTGGCACGTGCCTGTAATCCCAGATACTCAGGAGGCTGAGGCAGGAGAATTGCCTGAAACCAGGAGGCAGAGGTTGCGGTGAGCCGAGATCGCGCCATTGCACTCCAGCCTGGGTAACAAGAGTGAAACTCTGTCTCAAAAAAAAAAAAAAAAAAAAAAAAAGTAAAGCCCTTTCAGAGGGAATCTTGTTTACTTGGCTTGGCTTGCATATCATGCCTGCACTTTGGGCAAGGGCTATTGGAGATGATGTTGGGGAAATCAAAAATTAAATGTCCACTTTACAAAGTCTTTCACTGTAGAAATAAAGTCTTCAAACAGTGTGCTAACATGCTTGCCTCTTTTTTTTTTTTTTTTTTTTTTTTTTTTTTTTGAGGCGGAGTTTCGCTCTTGTTACCCAGGCTGGAGTGCAATGGCGCGATCTCGGCTCACCGCAACCTCCGCCTCCTGGGTTCAGGCAATTCTCCTGCCTCAGCCTCCTGAGTAGCTGGGATTATAGGCACGCGCCACCATGCCCAGCTAATTTTTTGTATTTTTAGTAGAGACGGTGTTTCACCTTGTTGACCAGGATGGTCTCGATCTCTTGACCTCGTGATCCACCCGCCTCGGCCTCCCAAAGTGCTGGGATTACAGGCGTGAGCCACCGCACCTGGCCGCCTCTTCTTTTGTAAGATCACAATAAGACACAGTACGGGAGGGTGAAGCTTTAGTTGTGATTCATTCTTTCTCTTTCTTTCTTTCTTTTCTCCTTCCTTCCCTCCTTTCTTCCTTCCTTCCTACCTTCCTTTCTTCCTTCCTTCCTCTTTTGCCTACCTACCTGCCTGCCTTTATTTCTTCCTTTTTTCATCCTTCCTTTCTCCTTCCTTCTTTCTTTCATTTCTATTTTCTTCCTTCCTTCCTCTCTTCCTCCCTTCCTCCCTCCCGCTCTCCTTCCCTCCCACCTTCCCTCCTTCCTTTCCTTCCTTCCTCCATTTCAGCCTTCCAAAGTGCTGGGATTACGGGTGGGAGCCAGTGCATGCAACCAATCCTGTATTTTTTCTTTGCCTATAACAAAATATCACAAACTTAATGATATTTATTAAGATAATAAATACAGATATTATCTTGCAGTTCTTTAAGTCAGAAATCAAACAAAGTCTCCCAGGATTATGATGATGTTGGCTGGGTGGCATTCCTTTCTGGAGGCCCTACAGCAGAATTTGTTTCTTTGCGTTTTTCAGCTTCTAGAGGCCTCCCACATTGCTTGGCTCGTGGACTCATTCCTCCATCTTCAAAGTCATCAATGTCATGTCTCTCTGACCATTATTCCATAGTCTCATCTGCCTCTGACTACAGCTAATGTTCTCTATGTTTAAGGACTTGTGAAATCTAAACTGGATAATCCATGGCAATCTCCCCATCTCAAAGTTCTAATCTTTCTTTATTTTTCCAGAGACGGTGTCTCACTCTGTTGCGCAGATGGAGTGCAGTGCTGCACCTGTAGCTCCCTGCAGCTTTGAACTCCTGGGCTCAAGCAATCCTCCTGCCTGAGCCTCCCAAGTAGCTAATACTATGGGTGTGCACCACCATGTCTGGCTAATTTTTAAAAAATTTGTAGAGATGGGGTCTTATTGTGCTTTCCAGGCTAGTATTACCCCCCTAGCCTTACGTCTACTCCTTGCTTTGGCCTCACAAAGCACTGGAATTATAAGCATGAGCCACCACGGCTGGCCTCCAGGTTCTTAGTCACATTTTCAGAGTCATCTTTGCTGTGTAGGGTAACTTATTTATATATTTCAGGATTCAGGCATGAATAGCCATGGGGAGTCACTATTCTGTCCACCATACTCCCTAGCTTATAATTGGAATTGGGTAATTTTGGGGGATTCAGGATTATCATTTCTATCTGCATAAATTTTGCTCTTTAGTTACTCTCTTTTTAATTATTTTTGTTTTCCCCCATACATTTTTGGGAAAACTCCAGTAGGATACAATGAATAAAATGTTTCTGGAAATATGTTGTATTGTACATTATATAAAGTGCACTTTAGAAAATGACACAAAGTAGAAATAGAAGCTTTTCTTGATCGTTTTTCTAGCTGTGTTGAGTACAGTACATACATGAAGTCTTGATAAAATATAACACTTGATTATGACAATTATATAGTTGAGAAGAAACACTTGATTTCTGTATTGATTATTTGGAAGACCTGGATGAGTATGTGCTTCTCCTTAAAAAGTTATCTTTGCATTTATGAAGAACAATTCTTTATATAAAATAAATTACCACATAGGCTCTTATGAACTAAAGAGAAACTGCAGGTGGGAAAAGAGCTCATTTGTATGAATTCTCTTTCCTGCTGTGGAACCCCAGTGTGGAAATCTGATTAACTTAAGAAAATGATTTCATCAGGGCTTTAAGCTATAAAGGTTCTTTCAGAGGAAGAGGTCAGTCTGCCCGAGAATTAAAAGTCGTAATCTTGAACTGGATAAGAACTCCAAGTATTTATTTAACTCTGTTAGCCAAAGCTGATAGTTTTGTAGTTTCTAAATAGATAGCTGTTGTGGCAAAATTGCCTGGTATTTTCTGATTAGCAGTAGGTGATTTGGGGCTGTTAATTTAGCACAATAGAATGTAAATTTTAAAATAATGTCATATTTCTTTCTATATTTCAAGGCAATCTGGGGTGAGGTGCAGTAGTCAAGACCTTGTTCTATTTATATTCTGATTCAAAACCAAATTCTCCTCCAGAAATAAGTATTTAAAAACTTCTTATCACAGCATTCTGTTTATGCTTTTAACAAATCAATACATTCTAGCACTATTTTGCTCAGCTTATATTTTTTCTCTTGACATATTTAGAGTAATGTTTTGATCAGCAATGCTTTATATTCCATTATTTTTCTTGTCCCTGATAATAATCAATTTTTGACACTGGAAGTCAGAGGAAGTCAGATGAAAGCCGATTGAATTTGTTGGATCAACTGCCTCAGCAGTACAGAATACGCAGATACACAGGCACAAACATTTTCATGCACATAAACTATCAGAACAGCTATAAATGTTTAAAAGTAGCTAAAGTTTCATTTTTCATCCATCCAAGCAAGTCTGACACTGGCAAACATATCAATTTAAATTCTGTTTTCACACTAATTCTCATATATTAGGATGCAATGTCATGTTTCAGACGGATGAATAGATAAAGAGTTATTTTAAGTTTCTGTTAAGAACCTTTTCTGTTTTTCTCTCTGAAAGGTGTCTCCCCATGCTTTCCAAGCTTATATGAAATATAGAGAACAAATATTGGAGGTATTTACACCTGACATCAATCTTTTCCCCATGTCTAAACAGATGTTATGTTGCTTATTTGAATTTTTAGATTACCTTTAAGTTTTCTGTGGCTTCGTTCTGTTTCAATCATATGATAGACTGAAGATGCTAAGATTTAACTTATTATTTCTTATTTGAACTATGAGGATTAAATATTATTCCATTGGTGTCTGTATCTTTTGTGTTTTATCTTCTGTTCCCTTATCTAAGGTTCAGCGATTTATAAGAGTATTACGTGTGTATTCTTAGGAATGGACACTAAAATTGTAAACCTATGAAATTCAAATAAAGTAAAAATTTCAGCAAATTGTTAATAATTAAATATTCTTTAAACAGGAAAATGTGTATAGCCAGGAGAGTTAAAAAAAAATTAAAGGGCATATTTAAGCACTTAGAATACTAAGTATAGGAGAACCGTACCTGAACTGAAATATATTATCATTGTGTTATACCTTAAATAATAGAAAGCTGTCATAGGAGGTAAAAGCCTAAAAAGTATTTCTAACTATAATGACTTAATTTGAGAAACAGAGGCCAAAAGTGTTTATATTATTGCCATCTTCTACTTTAAACATAAAAAATATTCTGTTTGGGCCACATTATAATCTTATTATAAAGGAAATCATAATATAGGAAAATTTTTTAAAAGAACTCAACAAAAAACACCATTGCCTGAAGATACACATAATTATCATATTGTTGAATATTTTTCCAGATGTAGAAATAGATAGCCATCATTTTGTGCATGCATGCACACATCCAGACACACACGATGATTTCTAAATAGGAGTGGATAATTTTACAAAAATTGCATTAAACTATATATGATATTATATAAGCTAGTATTTTATTCAATTTGTTGATGACATTGTCATCTTAATATGGCCCTATATCATGTCTTTAAAACTGTATAAAATTTCCTTGTACGAGAGAACCATCGTTGAATCAGCATATTTCTTATTGCTGAATACTTGGGCGGCTTTGTTTGTTTTATAAGCGTTAACAATGAAAATCCATTATTAACAATTCATTTAATGTTTTCTGTGAGATTGTGTCCTACAATGAGGATAGTCTTAAAAAGACATGTAGGAGTAAACTTAGCTTAACACACAACAGTTTGGGATAAGCTCAGGAATGTTCTTGGGTGTTGGAAGCTATATGATTTTATTTTGAAGTCTGCAATGAAGCATCTATAATATGATAGGTTGGTTTTAAATGATCTAAAAGTCTGCTTATGTATTTTTTCTATCTTCTAGAATATATTTTTCACTGACTCTCCACAGTTTGTCTAGTCCAGTTAACTTTTCCTTTTCTACATAACTCAAATTCCTCTACAGTGAACTCAGTGCAGCTATGTTCTCTCTAATCATAATATCTAACTATGTATATTTTGGTTTTTCTTGCCAAACATCCTCTCTTCTCAAGTTATTGTGTGGCTGAATCCTTCATGTATTCTACTAAAATGTTACCTCCTCACATGCCCTATCCTTGACCACCCAATTTAATAACTACATCTCCCTCTCACATAATTATTTTTAATCATAACACTGAGATTTGTATGACCTCATTACTATCTAGAATTATTTTATTCACTGTTTGTTTGCATTGTTGGTTTGACTTGTAGAATGAAATTTCCGTAACAGTAGGAACATTATGTCTCTTTTACAGTAGTCTATCCATAGATACTGAATATGGATGTACCTATCTTGCACACAGTAGATACACTAAAATATTTATTGGATGAATGAATAATTTTCAGGAATGTGTTACGGGCCAGGGTTTTATACTCTGTGGAAGGAGAGGAGAAGGGAACTGTTTCTTATTGAACATCTTTTATGTATGTACTAAAGCTTTAAATAGGTTATCTTATCTAAATCTCATAATAATTCTCTGATATTGGTTTTATGTTTCTCATTTTGCTAAAGACCAAATAGAAAGCTCAAAATGTTGTATAAATGCCCATAGATACACTGGTGGGAAGTAACAGAGCCAAGATTAAATCTAAATAAGCTTGTATGAAAAGTCTGCAGTTTTTCACTGTGGATACTGTCACCAAATAAACTAATATGTTTTATCAGAGATGAGTTAATATAACTTATTATGTGTCAGGGTTATTGCAGATATTAATAATATCCCATTAAATTTGGAGCTCTGAATCACTTAAATGATAGTTATTATACACCGTATTTGTGTTGAGGTAACTAATTCTTTGAGCGATTACTAACTTATTCAAGGTTATGAGCCCAGTAAATGAAAGTCTGATTTTAAAACTCAGTATTGCACAGAATCCTATGTAGAGAAATGTAATCAAGCTTCATTTATATTGCTATATATAGTTAAGAAGAGAAAGTCAATGTTTGTGATCAAATACTTCTTTATCACAAACATAAATCTCATGGAAATATAAAATTGTGATAAATGAAGGTGACAGGGAAGAATTAATACAATTTGATATATTATTTATAAGTAAAATGACAAAGTAAAAGAGAAACACATGAAGGAGATGGCATGAAGATAGAAACTAATATTCAGAGTGAAATAAATCAGTGTTTAATGAAGTAACCCATTAGAGGTAAATAAATTAAAATGATTAAATTTATTTTGAGAATAAATTAATCAATAAAAATCTTTGCTTCATAAATATGTAAAACTATAGATTTATTATTTCTTTACACCTTGTTTTGTTACCTTGTTAACTATTTCTAGAGAAATATTTTCAATTTTTACAGTAAATAAGGACCTCACTTATGTAGTTTCTGACTACTTCTCAAGAAGTGATTCCTAGATCCATACATGTCTAAGAGCTCTTAAAAATTATTGAACCTAATTTCTTGCATTTTTAATGCAAGATTGTTTAAATGAAATTGCTTAAGTTTGTGCAGATGTTAAGAAGTAAAACCAGGTATGAAGATTTCTCCTGAAACTCAGGCTGATCCTCTTTTTGGATGCTAGAATTTGTGGCTAGTTATATGGATATTATATTCTGCCATTACTCTGGATTTAACTTAGAAACTTTCTTGTGATATGCTTTCTATAATGGAGGTGGCTTTCTGAATTTTATAATATAAAGTGTCTCTGGATATTAAGTGGGAAGAACTTTAGAGTTTGTGTATTAGGGTGTTCTTACATTGTTATAAAGAAATCCCTGAGGCTGAGTGATTTATAAAGAAAAGAGGTTTATTGGTTCAGAGTTCTTATAGGATGCATGGTGCTGGCATCTGTTTGGTTTCTGGTGAAGCCTCAAGGAAGTTTCAATTATGGTAAAAGGTGAAGATAGACCAAGCATGTCACATGGTGAAAGCAGGAGAAAGTGAGAGAGAGAGAGAGTGGTGGGGAAGGTGTCACTGATTTTTAAACCACCAGATCCCATGAGCTCAGAAGGAGTGCTCCCTGACCACCAAGGGGATTGTCCAAGCCATTCATGAGGGATCTGCCTCTATGATCCAAACAACTCCCACCAGGCCCCACCTCCAACATTGGGGATTACAATTCAACCTGAAATTTGCCAGGAACATATATTCAGACTATATCAGCTTGATTTTGAATACTAGCCTTGTTTTTGGCTTTTCTTTTTCTGTTTTTTTGCTTGTTTATGATGAAGATCACATATAGAAAGGCAAGAAATATTTTCAATGTGCTTCACTGAGTTGAATTAAATGCATCTTGATATTTCTATTATTTTCTTGAGAATTGTGAAACTAGTAAAGTAATTGGGAGCATTTCAATGTCAAAATGTATAGAATATGTGTAGAACCAAGAGTATCATCTCTCATCAAAAAAAGAAGTGTTTATTAACAGCTCAAAAAAATGTGCTGCTTCTGGGAAAAACTAAAGCAGAAAATTTCACCTCATACTATCTATATATAATCAATTTTGTTGGACTTCGTGGTACAGAAATATTGTAGATGTGATCCTCTTTGAAAAAGACTTATCTAAAAATTCCCTTAAAATGCTTTATTTAATAATGACTTGATTCTAGTAGGTATATTTCAAATGCAAAGATTTTGTACAATAGCTTTCTCTGAGAAGATCCATCATCAGAAGAGTTGATCTTAAAAGCTTACGGCATGTATAAATATGTAAACAAATATTTAATACAAGTTATTGTACTTATTTACAAGGGTTACTTATAAGTCACCCCTAAAATATGGTATAGACATGATCATTTAAACTACCCTGGTGGAGGAGTAGCTAATTCCTAGCAAGTAATTTACTACAACATGCCTGACAGGACTGCAACTAATTTTTGCCACTATACTACTTTGGAAACTATTATAATTTAAGTACATTTAAATAAACATATGTAATACCTAAGATGGAAAGAGAGAGAGAGAGAGAGAGAGAGAGAGAGAGAGAGAGACTGACTATACACCTGGATTTGAGATTACAACTTTTATTGAATTAATTTCTGTAAATTTATTACATAGAAATATTTAAGAAGCTCTTCAATTTCATCTACAAGGACTAATAAATACATTACTGATTTTGTTATGTCTAGGCTGTCTTTATGTTCCATTGCCTGAGATAGGACCAGTTTATGCCTGTTATCCCAACCTGATTTTAAGAGACTTCTTTCATTCTCAGAAGTGTTCTTATTTGGATGATTAATTATATGATCATCCTATTTATTTTCCATATTATCATTTTTTAAAATATGCCCATACTGCCAAATTATAAAAAATAACTTATAGGCAAATAAGAAAGGCTTATAGTTCCTTTTGACAAAAGACTTTCTGCATAGTGATTAGGAATAAGAACTTTGTGTCTCAAATTTTTCATTTGTAAATGGGAAAAAATAATACCTTCCTCATTGTTTGTTACAGAGATCAAATTAGTTTGTTACAAAGATCTACTTGTAAGAAAGCTAAAAAACAGAATTAAGCCTATTTCTTTGCTCTCTATTTTGTTAACCATACATCATCTTTGACATAACTTCTAAAAGGTCATTTTTGACAATAAATAAATACATACAAATGCCACTGTACTATTTTAAAAAGAGCTATATTATGGAGAATGTGAAAATTATAAAAACTGATATTAAAATCAACCATACAAAATAATTTTGACATAGTTATGTTTTACTATCATGTTATATCCATTTGCATCAGGGAATTTAAATACTGGTTTTACCCCGAATTCCACATTTTTATATGTTTGATTAAAAAACCAAAAATAACAAGATTATATGCTTATATTCTATACTTTTAGGCTTCTTTTAATCTGTACCGTAATCATTAGCAGTATTGTATCAGTAAAATGATAAGAAAATTAATCATTTTGTTAAATACATATCTCTATTGTTTTCTTAGATAAATGACCAAGTGAAGTCACATTTTACTGATAATTTTGGGTCTCCTCAAACAAAAATCCTCTTTAATTTGTACCTAGACTATAAAATACATAGTGAATGTCAAATTTGACTACTAAAGGTATTCTAGCAATCAACTAAATTACTATTTTCTTTTATATTACTCTTTCACTTAATATGTTATAAATTATGTAATTATTACTAAATTAATACAGTTCTTTAATAATGCCAATCATTTTAAAGCTGTGGAACTTCTTTAAAATCTGATTAATGGTAGGTTTTTTTAAATGTACTATTTGCCAAATGATATTCTCTATAACATTCTGAATTCTAAAATGTATCATTTACCAAAATTCTGGGAGTGATTATTTTGGTGGGTCCAAACAAGAAAAACTTACTATATAATTCTACTACTATAATAAATATGATTTTATAATAAATATGGCTGATGAATACAAAATAAAGTCTTTCCATTCTTCATGGTTTTAATGGTCAGCAAAAATACCTATAGTAAAAAGAAAATTATTCTCTATTTCGATCAAGTCTTCTATCTAAAATGAAAATTAGAAATAGTTGCTTCCATTTCTCATAGGTTTTATGTTAACCCAATCTCTTGCATTTTACTCATCTTAGAAGCACTCAAAGAAGACTCGTAAGAACCCCATTCTAATAAGTTTGTTATGGCAGTACCAGTATAATGATAGGAACTGATCATGTATTTAATTCTGCTTCAAATTATGCCACTATACATTCAGAATTATTTCCATTTGATGATAACCTAGAATATATTCAACCCAATGTACTTTTCTATTAGGATATCAGTGCAGACTTATTATTACATTTCTACACTCAGATTTATAATTGTAGAATAAAAGAAAGCAGCTCTGGCACATAAAATGCCACTCCAAAGATAAGAGCACAAAAATGCACATGTTAGATGCTTAGAACTTATTATTCTTTTCCCTCCTACATATTTTACTTCCCTTCCTGGCTACTTTCTTTCTTAAGATTATTATTCTGAGAATTAATGTAACTTCTGTGAATCTGTGAGATACCTTGAATTATGCATGGCAGTTCAAAAGAAAAAAAAAAAAGAAAACTTATTTTACTTGAAATAACTACTGCCATCTTCATCACATCAAGTAAAATTATAAATTATTGTTGAAATTTCTAACCAGATACTTTATTGTGAAAACTAGACATAGGCCTACAATATTGCATACTATTGATTGGGGCTTTGAATAGGGAATCATCTATATGTTTGGGATAAAATAGGATTTTACTGACAAATAATTTACCATATTTTTATCTTAACTTCTTATGACTTAATGACTTAGACATATCTGGAACCTTTTGATTTTTTTTTTAATGCAATATCCACATTGGGTAGATACCTCAAAGAATTGTGTAGATACCAGAAAGAAGAATGCAAAAGAGAAAGAATGCCTCTCATTCCTTGGAAGCATTATGAAACTAATTGTATTTCCAGATGATGTGAGTGACCTTTAAGATGGAATCAGAAGTAGGGCAGCATAACTGTGATAACCTCAGGGGAGCAATTGGCAGAGATACTTGAAGTCTGTCTATACATAAATCTGAGATAAAACGAAGCCACACTGAAAAAATGAGCTTGGAATTACCTGAATTAGCTATACTATAAAAACTCTATACTTGAGCCTTTCACACTTAAAATATATTTTTATGACAATTACTGGAACTAGGGATTTTGGGATAATCCAAAGTCATTATCTTAACAGATTAGCTCCTCCTAAGAAATTTTATAGTCAAAATATAACTATTATCTAATTGAAGTAAATCTCAGTTTATCCCAATGTTTCCCCAATGTTAAACAATTGTTTTGAACCTTAGCTAAAAATCACAAACTCCATTTACATATGAATAGAGATGCTGAGAAAAATGTAAGCTGATTTTAGCTTTCATCTGAAATTCAGCTTCACATAGAGAATGTTTAGAAAGTTCACGTTCCTAAAGCAGTTAATATTACATATCTCTATCGAGTTTTTTGTAAATGTAAAGGGTTGAATTAAACAGAGGAAAATGAATTGCAGGTGTTTTTTTTGTGTGTGTTTGTTTGTTTATTTTTTTGGTTTTGAAATTTTCAGATGTTCCTATTAAACCATGCAAAATAGACTGATCATTTTATCTTAAAATATTTTAAGCAACTGAGTCTGCTGAAACATTTGAGAAATAAACACTCTTAGGCTCACATTAGTTTAAAGGATATTTTTTCCCCCGACTGGATAGGCGACAGGAGGTTATTTTCTGAGTTTTAACACAGGTTCTTTATCGTGGGCCTTGAAAGTTTTTACTTAGTGTTCAATCTTTCCTGGATCAGAAATGTGTTATTTTATACCAGTGTTGTCTAAAATTTCAGGAAACAAAGAAACTTATGTGTTTCTCTTTGTCTTCATATCAAGAAAATGCTGGTATTTTCCCCCTTTCCTCTCCATCTCATATCCAAAATTTAGATGACTGTAAGTCAAATCGGGAAGAAATGGTTGGATGTAAGTGAAGAAAGAGGAGTTCTCATCCAAATGTTATAAAAATATTTTTTTCAGTATTTCAATAGGAGTAAAAGCATCATTCCAAAAATTTTGATTTTCTGTAATGGAATAGGTAATTTTGAAATATCTCAATAAATTCTCCAAATTTAAACCAATAATTCACCCAGAAAGATCTGTGAACAATCTCTCTTAAACAGTCACAATCATAACATTTTTATGATGTCACATAGTTTGCAAGTCTTGTGATTATAAGAATATGACAGAAACGCCAGTGTGCAGGAAATAATGAAAGTATACATAAAGACATACCTTTGCTTTTCACTTGTTTTTAGTTTCATTCTAAAATATTTATTTCTATAGTGTTACCTTGAGATTTTTTTTAACCTTAAACACTATTAGCAAAAATGTTTTGAGACCCTATTTAGAAGGCTTGGACACTAATTCTTTTTGGTTGACTGGTTTCAGTCCATGTTATATTTAATTATATCTGCTCTTGAGAAATATTTTCTTCCAAATACATTTTTGTGTATAGTTTGAGAGTCACTTTCTTGTTCATTATGTAGGTTTGATTTGGACAGCCTAACACGTGCATGCAAGATCATTATAATATTAATAAAAACTTTGACCATTCTGAAAATGGGAGAGGAAAAACTACAACTTCTAGTCCAAAACAGGAAGTAAAGTATAGTCTATGCTAAAATACATGAGGGCAACCTTACTTGATTTAAAGCTAGAAAAAAAATGAAAACTTCTGATTCTGATTCAGTCTAACACACAGATAGGCTATGTTCAAGGAACCATGTAACAGAAGGGTAAAATATCTCACTCATAATAATAATTTATCATGAATATCTTCTCAGTATTTGGTGGCAAGATAATCGATTTCCTATGGCTTCCCTAAAAATTAAAGTATAAAAGGAAGGATGCATTCAAATGTAGTTTACATGCTTGAAAATTTGAAAAACTGCTTAAACCAGAAAAACTTATTGAAAGTTATTCAAGAGCTCACTATAGGATCTAGAATGGGAAGTCCTCCAACAAATCACAGAGAACTTGAAAAATTAAGGCTGCGATCCTTGTAACATATGGTAGTGCCTGGTATTTTCCCCCCACTGTATGAAACTGTGACAAAGAAATTTATTATGACTTCCAAAAAATACCTCCAAAGCCAAAGGTGTTGCCAAGCTAATTCTTAACTGAACAAATACACATTTTAGAAATCCATGATTGTCTTTTTTGTCAGAAAACGGAAGAAAATAATGATGACAGTGTGAAGTGGTTTACAGTCTCTGAAATGTGGAATATGATCTGGTGATGCACGCATTGCTAGCAGAAGCAAATGCAATGTAACATGGGCAGGCACACTGGCTACAGACATGGACCATCTGCTCAACACAGACCTCCAAAAGATGATCAGGTCTGGTGATACATATATGTGACTTTTCAGTATTATGACAAACCCAGTAAAAGAAAGGCAGTTAGTGATGTATTTTTAAAAATGTTTCATCTAATACTCTAATATTCTATATAGAAGATTTGCTCTACTCATAACCATGTTTGTAAAAGAGTAATAATAATATTGGTGACTAGCATTCCATTCTTGTGATAGTTTTTCTTTTGTGTGTGTTAGACAATAGCTATTTATATAACAATTGTAAGGAGATAATTGAAAGAACTCTCAAAAGTATTATCCAAAAGCATCTCAGAAGAAAACTAAAAAGGTAATTATAAATCAGTACTTTAATGTTAGTAAGGGAGTATTTTGCCACCTTTTATGGGCTTGCCAGACAGGTTACAAGATGCTACAAAACACTGTGAATTTTTAAGTCTAATTGCCGGTTTTTCAAAAGGCGATTCTAGCAAAGCACCTTCTCTAAATTGAAATAAGATGAACAAAGTTACAGAGATAAAAGGAAGTTGACAATATTGGAAAAGTAGAGTATTGAAAATGGAGAGGTGCATGTATATTGGAATTGCGGTATGTAAGGCTTGATTGATGGTTAAACATGGACTACATTATGGAAGGCACAGATGCCAGGTTATAGAACTTGGCTTATACCATAGATGCAAAGGAAGCAATTGCAATAATTTGTGTGTAAAGAGGAGGTGAAATTAAATATTTGGTGTCCTAAGTGAAAGGTTTCACTTAAATCATGGGGATATTGAAGCCATTATACTTAAATTAAAAAGATAGTGATAAAAAATAAATGGACCATATTTGCCATAGTCTAGAGAAAGCGAAGTATCTGAAGGCTCTTGACGCTGCTGTAATGATCCACTGCAGTGTTTAGAGCTAATATTTGACTCAGACGTTATGTGTATCTAGAATAATGCCATTTTTGCTTCAAAAACTGTGGAGAACATTTTCTTAATTTCAATAGCCACTACTTTAATTTTTGGACAACACATCACTTTACATAGAGAATAGACTTTAGTTTTCAAAAATACCTATACTGTGAATCTAACTCTGTAATTTACTAAATTTATAACTTTAAATAAATTGTATAGGCTAACACCAAGGCTTTGTTTCTTGTTATTTAATTTGTGAAAACAATGCTTACATAATAAGATTGATGTGAAGATTTAAAAAGATAGTGTAGGCCAGGCATGGTGGCTCAGGCCTGTAATGCCAGCACTTTGAGAGGTTGAGGCAGAAAGATTGCTTCAGCTGTGGAATTTGAGATCAACTTGATGAACCACTGAGACCCTGCTTCTACAATTTTTCTTTTTTAATCAGCCAGTCTTGGCGGCATGCACATGCTCTCCCAGCTACTTGGGAACCTGAGGAGGGAGAATCGTTTGCGTCTGGGAGATTGAGGCTGCGGGAACACGTGATCACCCCACTGCACTCCAGCCTGGGCAACAAAATAAGACCCTATGTCAAAAAACCAAACCAAACCAAAACAACAAAAAAGATAATGCAGAGGAAATGTGTAGCAGTCTCTCACACATGGCAGGCATCCCATAAATAAATGGCAGCTTTCTTATTACTATTTATTACTACAAACATGTAGCAGTTCTTGTTTTTGGCATATCATTTGTCTGTACATATTAGAACATTGTGGATTTTGGAATTTGACAAATTTGGTTTCTATTTCCATCTCTGCAAACTAATAGCTATGTCCTTTTAAATAAGTCACAACTTCTCTAAGCATCCATTTCTTCATCTTTAAAATGAGGACAATGATAGTATCTGCCTCTCAGAATTGAGCGGGGATTACATAAGGTCTTTAAACACTTTGTATGGCTATTACAAATATTGTTGGAGATTTACTTGCTTACTTGCTTGCAATAGATAAGTGTTTCCGTAGGTTTTGGGGTTATAGTTGGATTAGTTCTGTTAATAAAGTGACCATGAGATTTACAGAGGAAGGAAAAAGAAGAAAACTTTACTTTTTGTTTAAAGATCTGCGATTGGGGATGTAGCCGCTGGGGAAACCTATAAGCACAGGCTCTGCAGAAGGGAAGGAAACAGTGACATTTAAACCTTCCAGGGATTGTTTCAATGTATATTTATCAGGTTTGGGCAATGTCTACAACTCTACAATTCTAGTGCATGTGCAGTTAGTTAACATATATGTAAGGTACATCCCAAATTTACTTTGGGGTGGGATTTTAACATTAAAATGAGATGGAATTTGGCTTTATTTATTGATTTACTTTGAGACAAGGTCCTGCTCTGTCTCCCAGCCTGGAGTGCAGTGACATGATCTCAGTTCCTTGCAACTTCCGGCTCCTGGGTTTAAGGGATTCTCTTGCCTTAGCCTCCAAAGCAGCTGGGATTATAGGAGTGTTCCACCATGCCTAGATAATTTTTGTATTTTTAGTAGAGATGGGGTTTCACCATGTTGGCCAGGCTGGTCTCGAACTCCTGACCTCAAGTGATCTGCTCACCTCTGCCTCCCAAAGTGCTGGGATTACATGAGCCACTGCGCCTGGACGGAATTTGGCTTTTTACATCAAAAGGTGAACCACAGGGCTCTAAGACATTTCACATGCAGCCTCTGTGAACATTAGACATTCACTCAACCAGATGGTCCTGGTTGAGTGTCTGTGACTTCTCATCAGGAAAGAATGTTTGTAAGGCCAGTCTCCTATCCAACTGAAGCTGTTGGCAGGACCCTCAAGGTGGGGGTGTTCCCGTCAGCTGCTGTCAGGCTGTCCACCAGGGTCATTTGGGCAGTATTTGTTTCAAACCAGTTTCTTTCTAATTGCAGGAAAACATTATGGCAGTTAAGAAACCTTATGGTATTTAATAATGTTAGGGATATGTGACCAAGCCCTTTTTTTCTGCCATGACTACTTAATTTTCTCTCCAGAGTCTCATCTTAGTCACGGAGAGTCCATCCTACCTGTCAGCCAGGGCTACAATGTTAACATTTAAATGAAGACAATAATAATGTCTACTTCACAGCGTGACCTGGGGATTAGAAAAGAAAATGTCTTTGAGCACTCTGTATGGCTATTACTAACATCGTTTTAGACTTTCCTGTATACCTACTTGTTTGCAGTAGATAATTCTTTCTATACATTTTTAGGTTACAATTACATTAGTTCTTTTGGTCATCTTTTGAGCATACTTTAAATATTTTTTTGCTCTTTTTTTGATGGTAAGCATCAATATGAACCAGTTTTTGAAAATATTTGACAATTCTTTTGCAACTGACATCAGACCATTTAAACTTTTGAATGGCCAACTGTTATTCACTGGCTTTATTTGTATTCTTTTTATCCCTATTAGAAGTCATTTGTCACTCGTAAGACTATACTCCTAAGTAAATACTTCTCTGGGCTCTCTCTGGATGCATATCTTTGTTAACTTATTTACCATATATTACTGACCAACTTTTGTGATTAAGTCCACATAAGAAAAGCTGGTACGATGAAGAATGTCTTCCCATTCTTTAATGTGCATGCAGTTTTAAGTGAAAGTATAAGTCAATGTGTATACTTTCCCATGTAGACATTAAAGTCTCTGACATTGAAAATATATACACAGATATATGTATATATGTGTGTATATATAGGCTAGTAGCAAAAATGTATATATATATATAAATGTATATATAATATATAGGTATATGTAATGTAAATATATAATGTATATGTATATATAACTGTATGTATATAAAAATGTATATATACATATAAATTTTTACCACCAGTCTTCAGCACAATTTCTGGGACTTTATAGACATAAATGTTTGAACTGTCTATAAACATTTATGTGTGAGAGCATGCCAAGTTATTTCAGAAAGCTTACCTAGAAAGATTCACTTACTACCATTATTTAAAAATATAGCAATAAAAAAATCCAGGTGTGCCTTGGTGGAATATAACAGTTGCCTTTTTATCTTTAATTGTCCTATTAAGTTAGTTTCCTTTAATGTGTTATTCCAAGATTATGTGTTATTATAATACTACTGTATAGAAAAAATAGCATTGTAGTCTTTTTCTGGATTTTTACTTTTTTTCATATCCTCCTAGAAATACTATGAGTTGACTGTGTAATTTGTGGTGTTAAAGACGGATATGCAGGTATGTTAGTAAAATGGATCAAAATAGAATGGAAATATAGGTAAAGATATACTATACACAGTACTATACAAAAATTTTTACTGAGGGAAATATCTAAGAAAAGAAAGAAGAAAAGTTCAATTTTATTGGATTTTTCTTCCTATTATGCCTACTCTAGAATTTTACTTAAACAATATATGTCATGCTGAAATGAAACATAAAGTTTCATCTCTAAAGTTCTCTTTCTAGTTTCTAAAGGGTAGAAACCACCTCCCGCTGCCACCCCACCCCCAGCTTTATTTTGAGATGGCGTTTTGCTCTTGTTGCCTAGGCTGGAGTACTTATGGCACTATTTCAGCTCACTGCAACCTCCACCTCTGGGGTTCAAGTGATTCTCCTGCCTCAGCCTCCCAAGTAGCTGAGATTACAGGTGCCCTCCACCATGCTGGGCTAATTTTTATATTTTTAGTAGAAACTGGGTTTCTCCATGTTGGTCAGGTTAGTCTTGTACTACTGACCTCAAGTGATCCACCCGCCTTGGCCTCCCAAAGTGCTGAGATTACAGGAGTGAGCCACGGTGCCCAAACATGAATCCTCTTTTATTTGTATGTCTGGTCTGCATATCTTTTTTATTCTAGGGATATTTTTGTCTAACATAAATTTGCCTAAGATGTTTATTTGGATTAATTTTTTACTACATATATAATATACCTAGTTTTCCCCTATCCAAAATTTATCAGATGTCATCTGAGAGCATAATATTTATGAAAGAGCAAAGATACATCTACAATTTTATTCCTGAAATTTTGTTCTTGAAGTAAAATGTCAGAACATCAGGGAATATCAAAGGCAATCCATTTTAGCTTAGTCTCTCAATGAAATGCCATCAAATGGTTATAAGTAAAAGTTTCATCATTGTCTTTATCTGTAGCCACTAAAATTAATGTTTCATTAATTGTAGCAATTACTGCAAAATACCACCCTGTTCATCCTTTGATAGTCCTATTAACAATGTGCGAAATTGAATCTAAGATGTAATTTTAAAGAAAGCCTTGCTTAGGTCCTGATATTCTTTTTTATTTTGTTATAATTAGAAGTTAAAAAACCAACAATGTATTCTTTTTCATATAGCCAAGAAGAAAATCAACACAAAACTTGAAGATCAATTTTAAAAATTACGTGAATCTGCTTGTATGTGCTTTGTTTTTCATTGACCCTAACTTCATATATTGAATTACATTTTATTCTGATTTCATTGTATTTTAGTTGATAGCTGCCTTAAACTCATGATGGTACAAATTTGGGGATATAAAAACTTATGTAAATGCAGATATTCATTTGTGAATCTATAAATTTGACCAAATAATGATAAAAAGTAATGGCTTTAGTCTTGTCAGCTTCCAAAATACTTGTATCATTCATGAGTGCTATAGAGGTCACCTGGATCATTTTCTCAATTAAAAGTTGAGGTATACAACAGTTAAATGACTTGCTCAAGTACACAACTTTATCTAGCAACTGAATGCTAGCAGAATCTTTCCTCTGCGAACATTATCGCTTTGGGATCTAGTTTATTTCCCCTTACCTGGCCATCATTTCCTTCATGCTTATGCATTAGCCTTCTGAAATACTTGTGTTTCTTGAATGCAGTATCTTTTACTTTTGTTTCTCTGCCTTTTTTGTTTCATGTTTTGTTAACACTCCAGAGTTTTCTTTTCTCTTCTTACCTTTTCTGCTTAGAAATTTTGTAACTGTGTTTTAAAAATCTACATCAAAAGATGCCCCACACTACACAATTAATGACACTGTTGGGATCCTCATAGTGTGTAAGAAATTTTTATATAAATATCTAAAATAATGACAGGTATACCTTCAAATTAATGTGTTGTTGAAATTAATCAATTTCATCATTGTGTGCACATCATAGAGAATAGTTACATAAACCTTCATGATATAGCTTACTGCACACCCAGGCTGTCTGGTATAGCTTATTGGTCTAGGTTACCAAACTGTTTAACATATTACTTTGCCAAATACTATAAGCAAATGCAACATAATAATAAGAACATGTGTGTCAAAACATATATAAACACAGAGAAAATACAGTAAAATTATAGTATAGGAGATAAAATAAAATGGTACAACTCTGTAGGGCACTAACCATGAATGGAGCTGTCAGGACTGAAAGTTGCGCTGGGTAAATCAGTGAGTGAGTGGTGAATTAATTCGAGGACCTTGAACATTATTATATAGTACTGCATACTTACATATAAACACTGTACACTGAGACTACATTCAATGTATTTTAAAGATAAGTAAAATGATGTTACAACAGCTATGACATTACTAGGTGATAAGACACTTCCAGCTTTGTTATAATATCACAGGAACACATTTGTATATGCAGTCCATTGTTGACCAAAATATCATTATGCAAAGCATGACCATATTTACTTAAGTTCATTGCAAGGAATAGTTTCTATGTCCAGATCCTTAGGAAACCTGCAATTTCTTGACTGTGGAGATTGCATCTTGTGTTGAATTAATTTAATTTCTCATAAACAGAGGATTTTAGAGTCATGTGACTAGTTTTAAAGATTGACACCTAGCATGTAAATACTGCTATTCTAAAACACTAGGAAGAATCCATATGCAAATTTTTTAATTGTCTAAGTTTTAAAGCTCTAACTTAAATTTTTTTTTAATTTTATTTTTAAAGTTCAAAATTTAAAACTTAAACAACTAAAAAAGAAATATGCTTTTGTACCTCTAGGACCAATTATGTGTGTCCCAAAATCCCTTTCACATATGCTGATGTTGATACATCATTTAGTATTCAAATCATAGGCATTTAATGACCATACTCTTGCAGTGTAGACACTTTGAAGCTGGGTGATTCTACCCCTGTTGGCTATGCAAAGGGAAATGGATGTCCTGGGAAAATTTCAAAGTTTCAAAGTATTTTTTTTAACACATTTCAACAGTTGAAATGTTAAAAAAGACTGCCAGAATTTCACTTTCTTGGTAATGTCCTTTTATGCACCAAAGGTTTTTAATTTTGATGAAATCCAGTTTATCTGTTTTTGTTGTTGCTGCTCATATGTTTGTTGCTGTATCTAAGAATTCATTGCCAAAGCTAAATTCATGAATAGTCATTCATGATTGTGAAAAGAGTTTTGATTTTAGCTCTCCCTATATTTAGTTCTTTGGTCCATTTTGAGTTTATTGTTGCATGTGGTGTGAAGTAAGAGTCTAACTTCATTCTTTTGCATCTGGATATCTGGTTATCCCAGCACCATTGGTTGCAGAGACTATTTATCCCCCATTCACTGGTCTCAGCACTGTTTGTCAAAACTTAAGTGCCTGTAGATACGTTTTTTATACTCTCAATTCTATTCCATTGATCTACACGTGTGCCATTATGCCTGTAACACACTGTTTTGATTACTCTAGTTTTATCCTAAGTGTTGAAATCAGGATGTGAGTCCTCCAATTTTGTTCTTATTCTAGGTTCTTTTGGCTACTCAGATCCCTTTGCAATTCCAAAAGAATTTGAGAATTGGCTTTTCTATTTCTGCAAAAAAAAAAAGCTTGCTGGAATTTTAATAGTATAGCACCGTATCTATAGTGAGTAGTAGTGGCATCTTAAGTTTTAAATCCATAAACATGGATATCTTTCCATTTATTTAGGTCTTAAATTTCTGCAGTGTTTTATAACTTTCGGTACACAACTCTTTCATCTCCTTGGCTAAATTTATTCCTAGTTATTTTATTATTTTGGATGATGTTGTAAATGTATTTTTTAATTGTATTTTGTTTATTGCTAGTGTGTAGAACATAATCAGTTTTTGTGTGTCAATCATGTGCTCAGCAAATTTGCTGAATTTTAAAATAGCTCTAGTAATTTTTTGTGAATACTTTAAAATTTTTCTACATATTGGGTCATATCATCTGATAATAGAGATAGTTATGCTTATTTTTCAATTTGGAGGTCTTCTATTTCTTACTATTGCTGAATTGTTCTAACTAGACCTTTCAGTATAATGTTTAGTGGAAGCATTGAAAGTGAGCATTGTTATTTTTTTCCTGATTTTAGCATGAAAGCTTTCAAACTTCTACCATTGAGTTAGTTATGTTAGCCATGGGTTTTTTAAAAAAAGTCCTTTATTATATTGAATTAGTTTCCTTCTAATCTTAGTTTCTGAATATTATTTTATTTTATTTATTTGAGATGGAGACTCACTCTGTCACCCAGGCTGGAGTGCAGTAGCACGATCTTGGCTCACTGCAACCTCCACCTCCTGGGTTCAAGGGATTCTCCTGCCTCAGCCTCCTGAGTAGCTGGAATTACAGGAGTCTGCCACCCTGCCTGGCTAATTTTTGTATTTTTAGTAGAGATAGGGTTTCAACATGTTAGACAGGATTGTCCCGATCTCTTGACCTCGTGATCTGCCTTCCTCAGCTTCCCAAAGTGTTGGGATTACAGGCGTGAGCCACTTAGCCTGCCGTTAAGTATTATTTTAATGAAAGAATGATTTTGTCAAGTGCTTTTTCTCAATCAACTAAAATTATCATGTGTTTCTTCTCTTTATTTTATTAGTAATATATATTAATAAGCATATTTCATTGATTTTTCTTATGTTGATCCAGTCTTCCATTTATATAATAAATCCCACATGGTCATTGCATATGATTTTTTTAATACATTGTTGGATTTAGTTTGTTAAGGTGTTATGGTTTTTTGTTCATTTGTTGGTTTTTGGTCTCTATCCAAAGGGGATATTGGTATGTAGTTTTCTTTTCTTGTGGTTTCTTTCCTTTGATGTTAGGAAATACATATCTCATTGAATAAGGTACATAATATTCCTTTCTTTTTTATATTTCAGAAGAGTCTAAGAAATGTTGATGTTCTTTTTTGTTTGTTTGTTTTGAGACAGTCTTGCTCTGTCACCAGGCTGGAGTGCAGTGGTATGATTTCAGCTCATTTCAACCTCCAACTCCCAGGTTCAAATGATTAGCCTCCCGAGTAGTTGGGACTCCAGGCGCATGCCTCCACAACTGGCTAATTTTTTGTATTTTAGTAGAGATGGGGTTTCACCACGTTGGCCAGGATGACCTTGATCGCTTGACCTTGCGATCTGCCTGCCTCAGCCTCCCAAAATGCTGAGATTACAGGTATGAGCTACAAAACCCCACCCAATTCTTTAAATATTTGGTAAAATTCACCAGTGAAGCCATCTGATCTTGACCTTTTCGATGTTGGCAGATTTTTATTATTGATTCAATATCTTTACTTCTTATAGATCTGTTAAGATTTTAAAAATATATTATTGAGCCAGCTTTGGTAATTTTTGTGCCTAGTAATTTTTTCATTTTATCTAAGCTGTCTAATTTATTCATGTGCAATTGTTCATATTATTTTCTTATAATACTCTTATTTCTAAAAGTTTGGGAATAATGTCTACATTTTGATTTTAGTTATTTGTATTTTCTGTCTTTTTTTTTCTCTTGTTGCTTGAGCTAAAGGATTGCCAATTATATGTCTTTTAAAGAACAAGTTTTTATTTCATTGGTTTTCTTTATTTTCCTATTTGTTTTGTAATTTATCTTTGCTCTAATCGTTATAATTTCCTGTCTTCTGCTATCTTTAGGTTTACTTTGGACTTTTTCCAAAGCTTTTAAAATTGTAAATATAGGGTATTAATTTGAGTTTCTTTTCTATTTTTAAATGCAATTGTTTATGACTGTAACTTTCCCTATGTACATTGCTTTAGCTGTATGCCGTAATTTAGTATGTGTGCTTTTGTTTTCATTTGTCTCTTAGGTATTTTCTAATTGCCTTTGTGATTTCTTCATCAACCCATTGGTTGTTAAAGTCTTTTTAGATTTCTGCATATTTGTCAGTTTTCTAGTTTATCTTCTATTGATTTCTAACTTTATTCCATTGTGGTTTGAGAAAATATTCTATATAATATCAGTTTTTTAGAATTTATGAAAATTTGTTTTTTGGCATTTCATACTATCTATACTGGAGAATGTTCCTTGTGCACTTGAAAATAATGTATATTTTGTGGATGTCGGTGGAATATTCTATATATTTATTCAATTTGTAGTGTTTCTCCAGTCCCTTATTTTCTTATTGATCTCCTGTTAGATGTACTATTTATTATTGAAAGTATTCTTGGGCCTCTGTTGTTTAGCACATATATTTTTATAATTGTCTTATGTTCTTAGATGAATTTATCTCTCTTTCTATATATCATGTCTTTCTTTGTCTCTCTGGTAACAGTTTTTTTTATGTAAGTCTAATTCATTTGATATTTATATAACCATATCAGGCCTTTCTTTTGGTTACTATTTGCATGGTATATCTTTTCCCATCATTTCACTTTCGAGCTATGTGTGCCTTTGCATATAAAGTGACTTTTCCATGGACGGCATATAGTTGGATCATACTCTTTAAAAAAACATTCTGCCAATATTTGTGTTTTGATTGGATGGTTTAATCTATTTCACATAAAGTAATTTTTGGTGAGTAAGGAATTACTTCTGCCACTTTATAACTTGTTTTTTGATGTATTAGAGGTTGAGTCTTCCTTATCCAAAATACTTGTAACTAGAAGTGTTTTATTTTTGGGGAGGATTTTATAGTATTTGCATATGGTTAACGAGATATCTTGGAGACAGGTCCCAAATGTAAACATGAAATTTATTTGCTTCATATACAACTTACACACATACCCTGAAAGTATTTTTATACAATATTTTTCATAATTGTGTGCATGAAACAAAAGTTATATACATTAAACCATCAGAAAACAGGTGTCACTATCTTAGCCACAATATGGACAATCTGTGGTTGTTTTAATCACCAACATTCATGACTCTAAATTTATATGCTACTGATAAGCAATCATTTTCTTACACTTATTCACACATAATTACTTAATGGTAAAAAATATGACATACTCTTAATATCTTGAAAAAATATGTTTAGAGTAACTAGCAGCATGGTAGCATCACAGCGTGACCTGTATCTGCTAGTTAAACAACAACAGCAGCAAACAATGACAGGTTTTCAATCTCTACCTACCACGTTGTGTTTTGATTAGAAGGTTTCTGTACACTGCATTATTTTTTAGATGAAAGGAATAATCAGAGGCAGTTGAGAAAATAGGAAGTGAGTATTCTAGGAATAAAGAAGCATTCCACGGGTTTTTTTTTTGTTTGTTTGTTTTGTTTTTTTAATATTTCTTTTAGAGTCAGCTGCCTCTTTAACAATGTTTTTTATCTTAGAAGTCTCTTTTTTGGCTTTATAAACTGACACTTTTTGTTCTGTTATGAATGGATGCTGCTCTGGTCCTTCAGTAAACCCATCACATATTTTCATCATGTTGTCTATAGTCACTTCTGCAGTATAAAGAACATGATCTTCATTGCCACTATTGTGGGTTAAGTGTACTTTATCCAAAATGATCAGGACTGGACATGGGAAATTTCCCACATGTGGTGTCATTTCCATGCTCAAAATGTATGGATTGCTGAACATTACAGATTTTATATTTTTAAATCAACAATGCTCAAACTGTATATATTTTTCCTCTCTTTTAATTGATGTTTTCTTTTGTACTTAATTTATCGCATAGTCTTGATTCTTTTCTCAATTATATTGTGTATATTTTTGGATATTTATTAGTGGTTAACATTGGGCTTACAATTAACCTCTTTAACATTTATATAAAACTAACTTGCATTAATACAACTTAGCTTCAGGGGCATACAAAAATTAAGCTCCTAAGTAGCTATTTCTTTTATGTTATTATAAAAATTATATCTTTATACATCATACACCTATTAATATAGATGTCTAATTTCTTAACTATATTTGTCTTTCAAATAATGTAGGAAAATTAAAAGAAGACTCACAAACTAAAAATGGAATAATACTAGATTTTAAATTTAGCTATGTAGTTACCTTTATTTTAGCAGAGTTCTTTATTCTTTATGTGGTTCCAAGTTCCTTTCTAGTAGCTTTTCATTTCAGCCTAAAGTACTCCTTAAACATTTTTAAAAACGATTTTCACATTTTAATGTCTTTTAAATTGAAATGTGTTTTCCAAGTCAATCTCTTAGCTTTGGCATGTAACTAGAGGAGAATTTGATATTTCACCTTTTTAAAAATAAAAAGTATATATATTTAAGTATATATTATATATATATATCATCATATATATAATATGATGATAATGTAAAACGATTACTATGTCAAGCTAATTAACATAGCCATAGTTACGTTTCCTTTTCTTGTGTGTGAGTGTGGTGAGAACACTTAAGATCTACTCTCAGCATATTTTAAGTATACAGCATGTTTTTAATTATAATCACTATGCTGTAAAATTGATCTCTAGAACTTACTTATTCTAATAGCTGAATCTTTTGTACCATTTGACCAATGTCTCTCAATTTCCTATATCCTCCCTCCACCACTTGTTAACTTCCATTCTACTCTCTGCTTCTATGAGTTTGACTATGTTATACTCCACTTATCAATAAGATTATGCAACATTTTCTCTGTGTCTGGGCTCATTTTACTTGCCATAATGTCCTCTAGGTTAATCCATGTTATTGCAAATGGAAGTTTCCTGCCTTTTAAAGTCTGAATAGTATTTTATTGCATATATACATTTGGTTCCCAAATTTTGACTTACAGTTTTTCCACTTAGTTATGGGTATACTGGGGCATTAAGGCATTTTTGACTGACAGTATTTTCTACTTGCAATGGGTTCATCAGGAGATAATCCCATCTTAAACTGAGGAGTATTTGTATACCCTATTTTTTTAATCCATTCAACAATTGATGGAAAATTACACTAGTTTCATAAATTGGACATTGTGAGTAAGGTTACAATGAACATGCGAGTGTTAATATCTCTTTGACACACTTACCTAATTCCTTTGGATATATACGCAGAAGTGGGATTGCTGGATTATGTGATATCTTATTTTTAATTTCTTGAGGAGCCTCCAGACTGCTTTCCTTTATACTTGTGCCAATTTACATTCTCGCCAACAGTGTATGAGTGTTTATTTTTATCCACTAACACATGTCATTTTTTTACTTTTACATAACCTTCATAGCAGGTGTAAGGTGATGTCTCATTATGGTTTTGATTCATATTTCTCTGATGATAAATGATGAGCACCTTTTCATATACTTCTTGGCCATTTGTATGTCTTCATTAGTAAATATATATTCATGTTCTTTGCCTATTTTAAAATCAGATTATTTGTTTTCTTACTATTGTTTTACGAGTTACTTCTATATTTTGGATATTGATCCTCTATTGGAAGTAAGGTTCACAATTTTTTTTTAAAATCACTTTTTAGGTTGCCTTTTCACTCTGTTGACTTTTTCCTTTGCTAGGCAATAATCTTTTTAGTCTGAAGTAGTCCCACTTGTTTACTTTTTTGCTTGTACTGTGGATGTCATATCAAAAAATCACTGCCGAGACCAATGTCAAAGCTTTCTCCTGTGTCTATTCAAACAACCACCTTGCATCCCAGAAATAAATTCAACTTGGTCATGGTAAATTACCTTTTCAATGTGTTATTGTATTTGTTTTGCTAGTATGTTGTTGAAGACTTTTGCATCTGTGTTCCCAACTGCAAAAAGAGAGGCTAGAGATGATCCTGGGATCCTCTCAGGATCTGCTGTGAGATGAAGCCCCCAAACCTATCTTGTTGTCTTTGGCGAGCTATGTCTCTTAGCAAGCCTCTGCACAGGTAGGATATGTCCCTGACTACAGCAAGAGAGACTAAAGCTGAGACTGGGACCCTTTGGAATCTGCTGTTGAACAAAGGCTAGTCAGCCTGTCCCTTTGGCTCAGATAGGCATGTATCTTCCAGTAAGTCTCTTCCCTGAGTGTAGCAGAAGAAACTGAGACTGAGTCCTTTTAGTATCTACGGTGGCACAGTGAGTGGCAGACTCATTACAGAGTATGAATTATGGGCAAGTTTCCCTCTGGTAACTCATGTGAACAGTTCTATACTGGGACCTTAGTTGAAAGGGGCTGGAGTCAATCCACATGGCAACTTTCAGGTTCACTGCTGAGAAATGATGTCATTGAGCAGATGAGCCTCTGTGGCAAGACACTCGTGTGAGAAAATCTTCCTGGGACTTTTGGCAGATGGTTAAGCTTGCAGGTCAAGACAAAATTAGGCTGTAGCCTAGCCCCTTGGGGAATGGGGCCATTTCTGGGTTTGAACCTGTGATTAAAATTAGCATGTTTACCAGCGGGTTGTCAGTCTATACTCTTCAAATGACCTTCCTAGATCCTGGGCTCCACCAAATTGCCACAGTCTTATACCTGAATTCCAAGAATTCCACAGAGAGTTTATTTTGTTGGTGGGTGCAGAATTCTTGTTTTGGAAAGATATGAGCAGGTGACCTATTCAGCCATCTTACTGATGTTTTAGCTCCCTTTCCTTTTGAAGGACAGGTTTCTCAGTCTGGCAATTTTATTTTATTTTTTTTATTTTATTTTTTTTTTATTTTATTTTATTTTTCAGCACTCTGATTATATTATCCTACTCCCTTCATGGCCAGAAGGTTTTGCTGAAAAATCTCTTCACTCTCTTCACTAAGCTTCTCTTGTATGTAAATCACTCTTCACTTACTGCTTTCAATTTTTTTTTCTCTTTTATTTGTGAAAGTTTGATGTGTCTCAGTATGGGTCCTTTTGTATTTGTATTATTTAGTATCCGTTAGGATTCCCGGATCTGAATGTCTATTTTATTCCCCAAGTTTGGAAAATGTTTAGCCATTGATTTTCAAGTAAGCTTTCTGTCTCTTTTTCTTTTCTCTTTCTGGGATTTCCATAATGCTTATATTGCCCCTGCCTCTCCCCATCTCAGAAGTCCATTAAGATATCTTCATTTTTTTTCTTTTCTCTTTGGACTGGATGGATGATTTCCAAAGACCTATCTTTAAATTAACCGATTCTTTCTCCTGCTTGCTCTAGTATGCTCTTGAACCACTTACAGATTTTAGTTCAGTGATTTCAGTTTTGTAATTTCTATTTGGTGCTTTTTAACATTTTTCATGACTTTATTGAAATTTCCACTTCATTCCTGCAATACTTTCCTGAACTCAGTGAGCATCTTTATGACCACTGTTTGTATTTATCTGTAGGACAAATCATACATCTTCATTTCCTCAGGGTCAGCTTCTGGAGATTTATTTTTTTCTTTCACATAAAATATATTTATCTCTTTATTTTTCTTAACTCTCTGTTAGTTTCTATACTTTATATTTTAAAAACCAGCTCTCCCAGTCTTCACGTATTGGTTTACATAAGACAGGAACCTCATCAAACAGCCTGGTCAGATATTCTAGAGGCCTCTCACCTTTGTGCTTATCCTAACCACCATCTGCATTCTTACTTCCCTCAAGAGACAAATCCCATTAATGCCTCAAGACAACTGAAGGAGAAACCAGTCCACTGAACAACAGTCAGAAAATTTGAGGTGCTACCTGTATAGTCCAATTTCTTCTCTCCTCGGGGGAAAAAGCTGGGACCTAGATTTTATCACCCACTTCCTTCTGCACTAAGCCGAGGAGAGAAGCTGTAGCAAATATATGTATATGTGTTTAGAATGCTCTTGAAATCATCTCTTTGCTTTTTTTTTAAACATAGGGGCCTAATGAATTCCAAGCCCTGTCAGCTCTCAGAACAGTTCCTCGAGTAACAGTCAGAAAAGTTGGGGGTAGGAGGCAGATGTGTAATCCATCATCTTAGTAGAAGTTGAAGGCTTGATTTTACCACTGGAGTGAGCTGGGGAGATTTTATCACTAGAGTAAGCAGTGGCAAGCTCCTACATGCTTGTTCAGACATTAGCGGGGTAGTGTCTAACTGGTTAACTGGTCAGTTAATGCCCAGACACAAGTGAGTTAGAAGCCAGATAGTTGGATAGTAGCTGGAAAAGTTGCAATACTAGATGTGTAGCCTAACCCCTTCCAGAGAAGAGCTTAGAGCATTTTCTTTTTCTTTACTAGAGCAAACTAAGAGGAAGAGCCCCAAGTGGAGCTCACATGATTGCTCAAAACTGCTGCTTTGTTCTCTATAGACTCTGGAGGACTAGTGAGTGCTGCAACTCAACAGCTCCAAGAGACAAGCAAGTTAAAAGGTGGACCCTCAAACAGTAGCAGGAACAGTCAGGACTCTATATGAACATACTTCCTTTTTAAGAGATGGAGTTTCACACAGTTGCCCAAGCTATAGTGTAGTGGCTTCATCTTAGTTCACTAAAGCCTCAAACTCCTGGGCTCAAGCAATTATCCTGCCTCAGCATCCTGAGTAGCTAGTACAACAGGCATGTGCTACCATGCCTAGATAAATTATTAATTTTTGTAGAGATGGGTTCTTTACTGTGTTTCCTAGGCTGGTCTTGAACTCCTGGCCTCAAGTGATCATTCCAACTCAGCCTACAATGTGCTTTTTAATTCTAGAATTTCTTTTTAGGTTCTTTTTATAATTTCTCTTTATTGATATTTTCTAGTTTTCCTATAGCTTTACCCATGGTTGCCTTTAGCTCTTTTAGCATATTTAAGAATTTTTCTTTAAAGTATTAGTCTAAAATGTTCAATATCTATGCTTCTTTGGGCAGTTTCTGTTAACTGCTTCTGTGAATGGGTCATACTCTCTTGTTTCTTCATAGGCTTCAAAGTAATTTTTGAAATGTAGCTATATTGAATATGATAATATGGTACTTGTAGATGTCAGATTATTTCCTTTCTTTAAGGTTTTTTGTTGTTGTTACTGCTTGCTATGGATTGTAGCTATTTGTTACAGTGCAGCTTCAGAGTTGTTTAGAAATTTCAGGGTGAAAACCAAAAGAAGGAATTATCAGTGACATAATGTTCTTTATTAGATAAACAAAGGAGGAGAAAGAAAAAGCAACAAAGCTAGCATTTATTAAAAGCACAGATTGTCCTTATATCTTAGAAACATTTTGCATTTGGTCATGTCTTTATATAGGAGTCATTTAGTGCTAGCATAGACAATGTTCTCCTCAAAACTCCTATGAAGATTTTTTTTTAAATGCCCCTCTTACAAGCTGGTTGGTAATACTAAAATGCAGTTTACTATAAAGATAAATATGGGTGCTGTGGTATTTTGTGAAATTAATTTAAAAGATATGTACCATATTTTTCTATAAACAATAATAAAGATATTATTGGACCTCTAATAAAATGTTTGTATTGGATAATGAGTTAGCAAATCTTTTGAAATTCAAACTATGATTTGAAATTCAATTGTGCATTTTTCTACATGTTGCATATCCAACAGTAAGTTTTTGACCTAGTTAAGAAGATATTTCTAGGTAGTTTAAAAGAGATCTGAGGATAAGTAAAGAGTTGGGGAGGAAATTACACTTTTTAAATCTTTGTTTAGAAAAATAAATCAGAACATGTCTTTAAACTACTGTTCAGCATGACAATCCAGGAGTAAAAAGGAAGAAAGCATACTCAAAGTAAAAATAAAGAGTTTGCTTATGGATAAAAAAGTTCATTGCAAATTACTACACATCTTTGTAGATGCTGGCCAAAAAGGCTTGTTTATTTTATATTTGTAAAATATACACACATTCTATAGTTTCTTTATAAAATAAGATAATTTTTTGTATAAATATACTTCAAATATATATATATATTTGATCAAGAAACAAATTTGGAATGAAAGATGAAGAAGATATAGAATGTAAACTTCATGAAAACAAATACACTACGTTTCCCATGCACTGCTCATTATCTCCAAAATGTTTTGCATTTAGATTTACAGACATACGTTGAATGGAAGACAGATAGAAACACCCCCCTTCATTTTTTTTTCTTCTGAGAGTTCACAACTTAGTGTGAGCCCAGTACAAAATAACATGATCTGTAAAACGCTTCTTTAGAATATCTAATATAAATAAAGTGGTTGAGTTACTTTATCTTCTATTTTTAATGCCTACACTGAGATTACATATCAAAATCTAAGAATATAAAAAAATTTTATTATCTACTTTGATTGAAATAGAAAGTGGGAAAGAGCAATTATGATAATGTTTTTAAATGCTTTTATAGTCTGATAATTTTAAATGTTTTTATAGTCTGATAATTTTATACACTTTAATATTAATAATGTGACCATCTACATAAAAATAATGTATTACTTTTTTCTTTTGAAATCATGTGCATCTTTTTCTACATTTTAAATTATTTGTTCATTTTAGCCATTCTTTTAAAATTTTGTATGTTGGACTTCAACTATCTAGAAGTCTGATTATTAGAAATTTATGGTGCATATTTTAAAAAAATTCTGCATCTAATGGATCGCAAGAGATAGATCAAGATGACTTACTAGATGCCAGTAGAATGTGCCTCCTCCATAGAGAGGAATGCGAAGAGTAAATAGATGCTCACATTTTGAAGCGATTGTCTAGCAAAGAATAATGTGATCCACCAGAGAAGCAATGGGAAGCACCAGAAGTAAGGAAAGGACTTGTGGCAGCTTGCCTGGCCAGAGACTGACTGAGAGGTAGGCAAAGCTCCTGGATATGGAGAAACAGTAAGAGAGAAATCCCCAGAGCGCCACATTTTGAAATGGGCTTTTACAATCTTGGCTATATATAGGAGATAGCCTTGGCCCACTGGGGGATCAGGCCTGATAATATGGAGCTGCCTAAAGATTGCACAGAGATGTTGCTGGAAAAAGATAACCCACATGGAATCCCATAGTTATCTGATCCTAGAGCAGCTTGAGCTGAGTGCTATTTTGAAAGCCAATGTATCATAGATCTACGGACACGGCAGCTGCTGCTACACTGCTCCAAGGAGGGAGACATAGCACTCCTCTGCAACCCTGGGAAGGTACCTACTACCCGGCTGTGGACTGCTGCTGAGACTGAAATGTGAGTGGGTTGCTCTCCCGACCGCTCCTTGCCCACACTGCTTGCCTTGGAGGGACAAGCGAGGCACCATTTTGAGAGTTTAATGCTGAACTGAGTTTGGGCTGAAGCGGCTGCAGCCACTGACCATCCAAGGTAGGAGAGGGAAACGGCTGTCTTACACATACGTAGGACAGTACTCATCACCCTACAGTGAGCTGCTGTGAGACTGAAACGTGAGTGGAAAGCACCCTGCAAGGCTTCTTGCCTATACTGTTTGCTTGCAAGGGACCCTATCTTATCTGGTCCCAGGACCAAGGTGCAATATTGGAAATATAATGCTGGGTTGTTCCCTTCCCTCAGGCTAACTTTGAAATGACACAGTTGCAACTCCCACCCAACTGGAGAGGGGCAGGGAGAACAAGCTCTGCTCAGAGCTTGCTGTGTGCAGAAGAATGAAACTGGATTCATTTATCTCACCGCATATAAAAATTAACTCAAGACGGATTAAAGACTTGAACATGATACCTGAAACCATAAACATACTAGAACAAAACATGGGGGATATTCTTCTGGACATTGGTGTAGGCAAAGAATTCATAAATAATACTTCAAAAGAACAGGAGATAAAAACAAAAAATAGACAAATGGGATTTAAACAAAAAAACTTCCCCACAGCAAAAGAATGAATCAACAGGGTGAAACCACAAAGTGCAGAATGGGAGAAAATATTTGCAAATTATACATTCAACAGGGAACTCATATCCAGGATTTACAAATAACCCAAACAAATCAACAACAACAACAACAACAAACCCAAATAATCCCATTAAAAAGTAGGCTGATATTAATAAACATTTCTCAAAGGAAGACAAGTGGTTAACAAGTATATGAAAAAACATTGACCATCACTAACCATCAGGGAAATGTGAACTAAAACCTCCATGAGATATCATCTTATACTAATCCGAGTTAATATTATTAAAAAGGCAAAAAGATAAAAGCAGATGTTGGAAAGGATGCCGAGAAAAGGGAGATCTTATATACTTTTGGTGGGAATGTAAATTAGTACAACCTCTATGGAAAATAGTTTGGAGATTTCTCAAAGAAATAGAACTACCAGAGGAACCAACAATCCCACTACTGAGTATTTACCCAAAGGAAAAAAAAAATAATTATATCAAAAAGATATCTGCACTCATATGTTTATTGCAGCACTGTTTACAATAGCAAAGATAGGGAATCAGGCTAAGTGTCTATCAATGGAATACTGGATTTAAAAAAATGTGGCATATATACATAATGGAGTACTCCTTACCCATAAAAAAAGAATGAAATCATGCCTTTTGAAGCAACATGAACAAAACCAAAGGACATTGTCTTAAGTGAAATAACTTAGACACGGCAAGACAAATACCACATGTTCTTAAATGGGAGTTAAATAATGTGTACACATGGAAGCAGAGCATGGGATAATGGACAATGGTGACTTGGAGGGGTAAATCATGGGAGCTTGCTTGGTGGCTACAATGTGCATTGCTTCAGTGATGGATACACTGAATGCCCTGAGTTCATCTCAATGTAAAATATAGAAATATTACACTTACACCCATAAATATATACTAATATTTTGAAAATAATAACAGATTGCAGATTGCTTATATTCTATTTTGAAATTGTAATAACTGATATGATGACAATGGTAATGGAAATCTAATATTTAATAAATTGAATGAAAACAAAGCATGAATCTTGTGTGAAAAGGAGGGCTTAAAATTTGAGACAAAATTAAATGTAACTTTTTTAAAGTTTGGCATTGCCTTCTTCATTGATATTTTTTGGGCCCTTGAATTCACTGTTTCTGAAACTGACAAAATAAATTCTCAACTTCATGAAGACAATATAAATCTTGAATTTCAGTCTTATTGTTAAAACTTCTTTTATCTATGTTACCTATCTCTTGATGTAAATGTTTGAAAATTAGGTGCTAGGTTTTCAGAGCAAATTTCTTCACTGTTTTGATTAGAAAACTTACTCAAAGGAAATGAATTTCAAATAAAATTAAATCCATTTTAATTAAGGTCTTAAATATATTTTAAATAAGCTTTGTTCCTATCTGGAAGAGATTTTATATTTTGGTTACTTGCGGGGCTTGGTCCTGATGTTTATTTTAGTTTGTGTTTTCTAAATGAAACTACTTGATGTTATTAGATTCTGCAAGGGTAAATTGGCAATATAATGCTATTTACATTACCAAGCACTTTGTATATAATCTTCTTTAGGATCAGCATATTTTGCTATATTACTTGGCAAAAAATAATTTCATTTCCAGAAGATTAATATGAATTAACTATAGCTAAAATGTGTAATTTTGTAAGCTTTAGAGGAAAAAAAAACTTCTCTCTAAGTAGCAATATTATTAATACCGTGCACCTGTATGTTAAATAATTAAGTGTATCTCAGTCGAACTCATTGTCAGTAAGATTCACCTATTCTTAAATAATAGCTTTCTAAATTGGTATTTATGGTTTTATAGTTTAGAGCTTGTAGGTCTGAATTAATTTTTAATAAGAAATCACAACTGTGATAGAGCATTATCATTTCAGTAACTAACAGCCTGGGTATCATTCCCAAGCATAAAATCAGCTAAACAAATTAGAATAAAAGCCACATGTGAGATATCCATTATGCGTTGACATTTAGAATCTCTTCCTTATTTGTATTCAGAATACTATATTATACAATGCAATATTTATCTGTGATATTTTCCATCATGATGTGATGGATGTGTAGTACGAAAACCAAGGAACTTTTCCATCAACAAGGAACTTTTCCCCTCTGTAGAATAACGTGTTTGATAAATGCTTACCCTCTTTATGCATCCTCTTCTGCAATTTAGTTTTCAGTGCTTTGCACTCTTGTTTTTTTCCTCCCAGCAAGTATCATTCTATACTTCCAGGAAGGGCTCATCTCCAAAACCACATATAAATTACCATATCTCAGACATTCACACGTTATTCCCAGGTAAGCACACTATAAACAGGAGACCTTGATAAGTAGCTTAAGAATTCTATAATTCGTTCTTTGATAAACTGACTTCTCCACGTAATTTTATATTACATAAATATCCTAAGGTCATCATCTTAATTTTAGATTTTACCAGTCACAAACACCTGAATTTTTAAACATTTGAAGTACTAAATCAATATTTAATGGCATAGTGAGGTATGCGCTGTTAGATTACCTCTATCATAGTAGAGCTACATGTTTGGTACAAAACTTTTCTAGAGTTGTTCTTAAAATTTTGTTATTTTGTTTTATGATGTTCTATTTTGTCAAGAGGACTTTTACTTTGCTAAATGTAGTCTTGCATTTTCTAATCATTTCATATTTATATTTAATGAACCTTATAAATATGTGTTGATGGTTAGAGAATTCATTTCAAATGTTTAATCCAAAATATGTTTCAAAAATTAAAAAAGTTTTGTCATCCATTTAAAGTAGGAAATCTGGCTATTTCAAGTGTTCCTTACTATGGAAATTTTCTGCATCTAATTTAAATTCTATATTTAATGTATATACAAATTATAGTATTTAAAGTATTCAATGGAGAGAAGACATGAAAAAATATTAAATTAGGTATACATTTGTATTCTCATTTTTGCTACTAATAAGCTGTGCAATTTTGTGATGCTCACTTAATATTTACTATAAATAAGGAAGTTGTACTCTATGAAATTTAAAAATTTCCCCAATAGTAGCTTTCTCTTATATATTTTATTAAAGGCTAAGAGAAACAGTGATAGTTTTTAGCTCTGTTGCCCACTATATTTAGCAGCTGGGCATTTTACGAAGGTTCAGGCAAGTTCATAGTCACATATCAACAAAAAAGCCAACCATCTGTAATGTTACCTTTAGAACTCATCAGTTCTTTCCTTCCCTTGTCATCTTCAAGATGCAGTACTTTCAAGTGAGTTAAAAGGTGAATCAACTGAATGTATGTTGTAATGGGATACCAAAGATCGAGTCTAACTAAATTTTGGACAGAGATTGAGAGGACTGACCCAATGTTGACCCAGCATTTTCACCTAGTGAACTAGTATCCAATCCATTCCTTCAGCCACAGTGAGGATTCACTTTTTTCTAAATTGACGATCAAAAACAACAACAAAAAAAAAAACATTTGAGAAAAAAGTAAAGTTGTTGTTCTTCATCTTGAATCTCCTTTACTTAAGAATGCCCAAATCTGTCATGATTTTCTAAAAGAAACTCTAATATGGTAGATTTTGAGATAAACGTTTAAAAACAGAAGATAGGTTAAATAGAGTTTTTGCCTTTTTAGTTAATACAATATTTAATGAAAATGCAAATTGGAAACATAGTATCTGAAATTAATGGGTAGCTCTCAGTTAGGTAATATCACTTTGAGATAGAATGAATATTCAAATTATTTTGAGGAATACAAAAAAAAAAAGTAGATTTATTTAATTCCTTAAATTGAAGTGCACTCCAGAAGAAACTGGTTAACATTTACACATGAAAGCATAGTTATTGTGTTTATTTCAACTCTATAACTAAATATAAGATTTCAGATCACAGGCACAAGTTGTGTTTTTGTATAAGTTATGTACCTTCCACCAGTTGTCCAAAAGGAAAGATCCAGATGTTGATATACACAAGTAACCTCTTGTGCTTTTGATGTTAAAAAATTATTTATGTATGTCTAAATGTCTTGGAAAATCGCGAACCATCAAAATGACCAAATAATCTCTAATTGTGAGCTACATCTGTAGAACAGATTGTTGCAGCAGTGTGAAAAACACAAAGAAATGAGATTAGATAAATAATAATCGGTTGTTTGATATTCATCAACTTAAAATGATGATTTAAATTTGTTAAGATTAATAAGAGGGCAAACTAGTATATATATTTTTTAATTAGAACATATTTTTTCCTTATTGGTTTATATTACATGGGTTTACGTATACAGCTATAAAAGGTAAATGTAAGCATGCTTTCTGAAAGACTGATCATGTGCTGTTTTATTTAAGTGAATGGAAGTGTTTGACAAATTAAAAAAAACACAAACACCTTTATAAGCTAACCTTTAGAATATGTTATTAGAATATGTTTCATTTTTCATGGGACCCCAACATTCCAAGTAGCAAAATCCAGCAAAAAAAAAAAAAAAAAAAAAAAAAAAAATGCAAGCATGCTTTCTTTCTTTAAGTTGCGTAATAAAGTCAGATACGCTGACTCAAGCACTTTGGGAGGCTGAAGTGGGAGGATCACTTGAGGGTTGGAATTCAAGACCAGCCTGGGAAACACGTAGATACCCCAGCTCTACGAAGAAATGAGCAAACAAAAAAGATACATCATAATTGTTTTCTTTCAGTGAATAGAAGAGTTTCACAGAGAAATACCTTTGTCAGCAAACTGAAAATCTGCTATTAGAACATGTTTTTTTTCACCATTGGTTCATATTACATGAGCGTTCATATGCAGCTATAAAAAGCAACTCTAAGCATACTTTCTAAAAGATTCATCATAAGCTGTTTTATCTCAGTGAGTGGAAGTATTTGGCAAAGAAACAATTTTCTTAGCTAAGCTTTAGAATATTTTATCAGAACATGTTTCTTTCTGTAGTGGGCCCTATTAGGCCAAATAACCACAAATTTTTAAGTAACTGGGGATCATGTGAATTTTTATTTTTATGCTCAGAGCATACATATCATTGTAAGTTTGGTTATTTTATTTGAAGTCAGAACATATGACTTAAACTCTTAAAAAGTTTCAGATTCAAGTTTAACATTTTGATAGTTTATAATTTAAGATCATAAAAATACTATGATGAAATGTGCTCTAAGGAAATATCAAAATAGATATTTCTATATTTTAAGGACTTTGGGATATGGAATTTGTAAAGTAAAACATCTTTTCAGCTGCCAGTTTGAAAGACATATGTGTATAAATCAATATTTTATGCCTCTGTATATTGCTTAGATAAGTAGGTAGATGACTTGTCACTTCTTGGATTCCGATTCCTTACGCCAGTTCTTTTATATTGACAAATAATAGTTGTATATATTTATGGGGTACAATGAGATGTTTTCATAAATATATATGTGTATGTGTGTGTGTGATATATACATGTTTGTGTATGTGTATGATTTAATCATTCCACTGTGTTTTATAATTTCATCATTCCACTGTGTGTGTGTGTGTGTGTATGTGTGTATGTGTGTGTGTTCATGTGATACTATCCTGTAGGTTTTATCTTTATTCTGTTATGTCCTTTGCTATGCCTTGCCCCAGTTCTTTACGAAAGTGAGTAGAGAAATGCTCTTGCCATGACACTGGTATTTTTTCAGGATATTTTCAAATGTAATTGATTGAGTTATGAAATCTTCACAGAAACACTGATGACTACATAAAGAAGAGTACTTGCCCTTGAGTTTGTATCAAGATAAGGACTGAATACTGGATGAGATAGAAGTATGATATGGAGGAGAAAATCAAACCAAATCCATAAAACCCTAGAAATTTGATTCTGTTTACATGGAGCTTATTACAATTTGAAAATAATTTATGCTGAATTTATCTTTGTTTAGAAAACATTTATTTGTAGAATAAATATACATTTTAACAAATTATAATTGGAGAATATTTTTCAACATTTAAGTAGAAAATGTCCTAAGTGTATTCCAATAGTTTTAAGTACCACGTACAAAAAAAGTACATGTAAAAGAACAAATATGTCGTAAAGAAGTATCTGAAAGACTTCTGGTTGTGTGATACATTCATTTGAGATTTTGATTAAATAATATTAAATAATATTTCCTTTTTACGAATTATCTGTTACTCTAAATATTTTTGTTGTCAAATATTCATTAAATATTTACCATGGTTAAGATCCCATGGTTGGCCTAGGTTAGCAATTCCTTAAGGAATTCAATTTAGTAACAAAAATAAGAGACATTTTTGAAAAACACAGTAACAGATACAATGTTTTAAGTATCTCTAAGAAATATAAACATACAATTTCCAGTTACTTAAAAATTTGTAGTTACTTGGCCTAATAGGCCCCAATAAAGAAAGACACATATTCTATAAAATATTCTAAAGCTCAGCTTAGAAAGTTGTTTCTTTGCCAAACACTCCCATTTAAGATTAAATAATCAAGATCTATTCATTTAAATATGTGAATGGATTTTAAAGAATGGTTAAGATTGGACAGAAATGGGTGGTGATACCTGGTGGACAAAAACCGATGAATAAGTATGTGATATATTGGAAAAAGAAACAAGTATAGAACATGTACAAAGCAGTTATGGGTTATAACTCTGAGATGCTTTGACACCAGATTGTGGAGGGTCCTACATTCACACTACCTAATTTGAACATTTTATGATTGGGCAATAAAAAATAAAGATATTTAAGCTGGAGACTGAGTTAATCAAGGTTGTGATATAGGAAGATTAGGCTGCAGGTGGTGTATCTAATAAAGCACTGACATTTTTCCCAAGCTTTCTGAATGAATTAATGAATGAATGAACTATTCCATTAAATACATACCAAGGAAACACATCATTACTTTAGGAATTTTTAAAAAATTAATGCAAGTGAATGCTTTCACTTTTTAAAAGCTTGCTTTCTTCTGGTGAAGTGGATGGATTTTGACCCCAGTTTCAGAATTATTTTGTGGGTGCAAAATACCAAATTCTTTTGTGAACCGAAAAGAAGAGTCATACAACTTGTTAAGGAAGAATTTGCAATTTTGTCTGTGAAAATGTTGCTGAATTTTGAACCAAATGTCATTTGCAGATTTTAGAAATCTCTCTTCCTGACTTGGCCAAAATCATAGTAGTACAAATTCCAGCTGATGTAATGAACATTCTACCATATGCCAAGTGGCAAAGTTTTACTGCTGGTCTAGCCATTGACTGCTCACACGGAGTTTCCTTTCTTCTGCGCTGTCCATCTGCTGATTACCTGGTGATCCTCTCCCACTGTCATGCCCATCTGCTGGCTACTTGCAGTTGCCCTCCTATTGCCCCATGCACCTGTTAAGACTTCTTCCCAAAATGCAATGCATCTTATCATTACCAACCAAATTGTAAATTAAATATACATAATCATCTCTTTGAAAAAACAAAGTTTTTTCCTATTAATAGGACCAAAAAAAGTTTAAATATTGATCAAGCATGTCATACAAACTATTCTTTTAGAGAGGGGTAGCACAGTATCTGTAAAATGCTCAAGCAAGAACTCATGAAAAGGCAGAAAAGATGCATATTAAATTTAAAATAGTATCTTTGATCTTCGATATTTAATAGCTCTCTAAATACTCTACACAAGTAATAGGAAATAGATTTGGCTTCTTCAAGCTATGAAATATTTCTTGTAATATTTGGCAGAATGGCTAAAACTATCAGAAAACAACCCCTTCCCATGTCACATACTTGAGAGGGGGTGTGGAGGTGGAAGAATGAGTGAAAGGATAATGTGTTTGGGTTCTGGATTTGCTCTTACTAAACTAAAAGTGACAACTGAACAGTGCAGTGGAGTGAATGATAGACATTTTTTTCTTGAAGTAACTATAATTTTAACAGGAGTGTGGAAAGACTTCTCAATAGACCTTTCTGAAAGACTTAACAGGATTCTTCTTCAGATAACTTCACATTATTTACATTGTAAGGTATTAAAAGATATCTTGAAGGCTTGAAAAAGGAAAAACTCCCCACCTACAACTAGCAAGTACTTTGAGCCCTGAACTAATCAATTAAAAGAAATGATAAACAATGCTAAAGAAAAACGTATGATTTCTAGCACTGAGACTCATTTAGATATGTTTTACTCTTGAGTAAATCTAACCTTTAGGGTTTTAAAAATATTTTAATTTTTTTCACACAACCTTTTTCTTTCCTAAAGAAATCACTTCTGAGAAATGTAGATTGAATGAGTAGAATTTATATATATTTATAACAGCATACCCCCTTTAAATATGTTAATATAATTTAAAAAATTTAGACAAGCAAGAAACAAAGGAATCTATTCTAAGAGAATGGATGGAAATAGATATCAGTTTTTAAAAGGGCTAAGAAAACTATTATTTTAAAATTGTTTTTAAATGTGAATAAAAGATAAGTTTCATGAATATGTGAATGATATTAACTATATGTTTCCTTATGTCAAACAGATCTAAAAATATCTCCACAGTAGATAAAGTTTTCATTGATTTTGGTTTCACATGTCTAATAAATACTAGTAAGGAAACTTTCATATAGTTTGGTATCTGGTTTTTAAATTCAAAATAAAAATGAAATTGAGTTATATGTGGCCTACCTCTTAGCGTCCATTACTTAATGAAACTACTTTCCAAATAATTATGTTAGTATCAATAAAATTGCATGCTTTTTTCATTCAAACTGTTCATTTTGGGAGGTACTTATAAAATGACTTCTAAAGTGGCAAGGTGAAAAGACTGAATATTTCAGTTTAATACTTTCATATCACTTCATTTGCTAAGCAAACAAATTTAAATAATATGCTATATATTTATATGCTTGTGTATTTGGATTTACCAGATGTTTTATCTTCTTTCGTTAATTATCGTATCCTTTTCTTCCTATATAGCAAATGAAAGTGATGTTTAAATGTGAGTACTACGGTGTATATAGATTTTGTAGACAGCTGCAGGTCCTCCTGCCAGGGAGCTGTCCTTGTTTGAGCACCATTCTGTTGCTTCCCTTCCCACCCCAGCCTGAGCTTTGGCACATTGGCAAAATACTCTGACATTGAAGTGGTACAGTTGGTTCAGTTACACCACCTTTACATTCCCTGGAGTATGTATTTTTCTTTTTTACTTGGGATTTCTTTAAAAAGAGGAAAAAAAAGTAAAAGTATCAATAAACACACATCGATGAAAAAATTAGAATTAATTTGATGACAGTTAAATTTATATCCATTCGGTATACTTACACAGGTCCATTTTTATACAAAAGTCTCAATTCACATATAATATACAAGTATTCCTGCAAGATAATTCTGGTAATATCTTTTAATACAGAATAAATGAAGGTCTTATTCAGCTTGGAGACAAAGTGTGTCACTTTTGGTCCTGATTTGGATATTTGTCTTCTTCCATTGCCCTATTTTTGTGTGTCTCATATTAATCCACATCATTCTACCTTTCAATGATTGTTTTTTCACATCAAAGCTGAAATACTGATAATCACGAAAGCCTTGCCTATTACAGTTGCTTAAAATTTAGTCCATACAGGTCTTTTCTGGAAGTACTTATAGCTTGTGTTTTTGAAGTAGATAAATCTGTGTTTTATAGAATTACAAGTAACATTACCCAAGGTCAAATTATTTTCTGCACCCTTATTATTGATTTGGTTTTGTGTATCTGTCATCCTATGTTTCTAACCTTCCTGTATTTCTACAGTTTTGTGTATTTGTGTCTTTCTGTACTTCATCACCTTACCGACTTAACTTATTTCTCTTTGCATACTTGAGTCTCTCGCTAATTTGAAAGTAATTAGCTAATTTTTAATACTTTTCTCGCATATATTGATATATTTATATACTTTTGTTAAACTTGATACTTCTTGTAAGTCATTTATTTTGTGCATAGTATTTATAACATAATATTTTCTCTCTTCTCCTATATGTATTTTCTCATTATAACGTTTGCATATTTTTTAAATAAAATTTCCACGTGTGTATTTTTTTTTTTTTTTTGTCAGAGTCTCACTCTTTTGCCCAGGCTGGAGTGCAGTGGCACAATCTCTGCTTACTGCAACTTCCGCCACCCAGGTTCAAGTGATTTTCCTGCCTCAACCTCCCAAGTAGCCGGACTATGGATGCATACCACCACACCCGGCTAATTTTTGTATTTTTCAGTAGAGACGGGATTTCACCATATTGGCTAGGCTGGTTTCAAACTCCTGACTTCATGATCCACCTGCCTTGGACTCCCAAAGTGGTCGGAAAACGGGGGTGAGCCACAACATGCGGCCGTGTGTATTTTTTAATATCATTTGTATTTACTTAGCAATTCTATGGTTTATTTTTTCTTTGTTTTGCAGTTGTCTTTATTATTTTATTTCTTCTGTTTTTCTAGGTTTGGTTGGTTATGTTTGTATTTTCTTGACTTGCTTAAACTTTTTAATCTTTCTTTTATCTTGAAATTACTTTATGCTATATATTTGCCTCAAAATCCAATTTTAAACACATGCTATAAACTACTATTCTTGTTTTCTTATTTTATGATTGTCTGTTATCATAGATTTGTTTTCCATAGTCTATACATTTTTAAAATTAAAATTCAGCTTTTGAAAAGTTCTGATTATTTAATAGATCAAATTATCTTGTATACAATTTGATATTGTAGGATGAAAATATTTCCTTTGTAAGTAATTTTTATCAGTTTTTATAAGTATTTTACAAACACTTAAAAACATACTATATTATATATTTGTAGAATACAATGTTTTATATGTATCCATTTTTGCAAACCTCTGATTATGTCTTATTATTTTGTCTTCTCATCTCTATCAAACCATGATGGAGATTATAAATTGTATAGAAAATTGTGTTGCTATTGATTCTTTAAAGAAATACTTCCTGAGTACCATGTACCAATCACTGTCCAAGTCCTAAAGGATAAAATAGTGATGAAAACACTTTCATACAGCTAACAATCGTCTAGAAACATGGACTTTAACTTGACAGCTGGTTTCCGATTAGATTAGGCCAATGGAAAAGTAGAACAGGGAGAAGTAGGAAGATTGGAGGGTAAGAGGAAGGAAGAAGTCAAGGTATTTCTCCTTTCTCCTTTCAGGGAATTTCACCTGATAAATCAGTTGGCCACTCTGGCAGTAGCCACAATTTTCTCCATGGCTCTGGACAATAGATAGCTGTGTCTTCACAGTCGAACCTGACCATGAAGGCCATCAAGGTTTGCACTAATGCCAGAAGGCCTCAGCTCATTGGTTTCATTAATACCACTTTCCCTATTTATCCACCTAACCTTCAGAGTGATAGTGGCTTCTTATCTAGTTCCAAATTTTGAGGTAGCTTCACCTTTCCTGATTGTGCTTTCAGCTTGTCTAACATCTTTGAAAGTAATTTCCTATATTAAACCAACAATATTCTAACTCTGCATATTTTGGAGTAAGAGATAAATTTATTTGCCATTTCCCTAACTTAATATTCATTTTAAATGACATAAATTTGCTTTGTCAAAAGGAGTTGATACCCTATTCAGAAGTAAAAAACAATACATTCTGAATAGGATTTCTCACTAAAGTATTCTCCATATAATTGTGGCTTTGAAGAAGGTTCCTGGAGGAGGATTATTTTTCCCTCAACAGTCATACATTTTGTAATTAGCAAAGAATGACATGGGATTTTCTTTGAATTTTGTTCAAGAGTCCAGAATTGTAATGTGTACTATTAGAGAAAATTATTCATTTTCTTGTTCAGTTGAGAAAATATTTTCTACTAATTAATTTTATTCATGATCCAAAAAGTATATTTCTATGTTTATAGTCCATCTATGTGCTTATTACATTTCAGTGACAGATACTCTATAAATCCCCTTTAATTTAGCCACCATTAGTTAGCAGTTTACTCATTCGTTGTCTGTGAGGTATCATTTAACATTGTTTTCAGCTACAAGTAAGAGGATACCCCATTAAAACTCTATTAAACAATAAGAATGTTATTTCTATATTATGATTCTGAATTCAGGGTGTTTTTAGGGTTGATTCAGTGGCTCAGCTCTTAACTTCTTTGCTCTTATAATTTGCATTTTAAATTTGACTCCTCAGATACAAAAGAGTGGTTACAATTTCAGGAATCACATTTCGAAACCGAAATAACCAGACAAAGAAAACAGGTATTTCTTATCAAAGCTTTCTTTTTATTATGGTGGAAAAAAACTTTATCAAAAAGTGAACACATATTCTCATCATGTCAAATTGTTCTTAATTGGACCAAATGATCATTTTATAACGTGGCTGAACTGAAAGGGAGGCTGGTGAAGCAAGGAATTGGCATTTTAACCTCTACAGTTGGTGATAGGTTGTGATAATAAAAAAGCTTTGAGTCATATATAGAACAACTACATAGGGGTATGGTTCACAATCAAGAGTGAGTATCTGGCACTGGCTGTATCTTTGGCTATGTAATATTCATACATAGGCTTTTCCCTGCAGATACACAACACAACTGCTCATAGTTATATAAAACATACCTGTCTTCTTCTCAAAGTGAGAGAAACTAAAACTGTCATGTCAGCTTTAATATTAGCCAAAGTATTTAACTGAAAACTGTCTATAAGAATTCTGGATAATTTCCACAGAAAAATGGCTTGTTAGAAATATGTATGTTACCTCTGATCATCTCTAAGGAAGTGATAGAATCATACTTTGAGATCATGTGGTCTAGCACAATGCTCAAATCATCTTTTATTTAGGTCATTTTCTCATCTACACTGTAGTACCTATTTGCCATACTTTTTTGATTGTCATATATATATGAACACTTTTCCTCTGCTCAGAAATTACCTGAATTACTGTAGTATCAGGAAGAACCCTCAGACTACACAGATTGAAAATTTCAACTGGGCATTTGCCCAACCTTGTGATTTTATAGCAGAACACAATCTATAAGGTCTCCTAGGGTCTTCCAGGGAAGACCTCATCACTGTTGCCACTGAATACAGACATACCGTTTGAATCACCAACATTGAATACTGGTTTCTGGTTTCTGCCATTCAGACTGCTCCTATTGCTATTTTTTGAAACTAGAAGCATCTCTCCTTGATAGCAGCATCTCACAAAAATGGAGTCCTTGTTCTTCCTACTTTTTTGCAAAACTAGCTTCTGATCCAATTTGAGGTGGATATACCTAAAGAGCAATACTCAGAATATATTCTTCTTTTGTTCTGCTATAAGAGAGGTTGGGCAAGTGAATATTTGGAATTTTCAGGCTATGTAGACTGAGGAAGACCGGATAATTTGACAATTTAGGTAATTCTTGAACACAGAAAAAGTGTTCAAAATATGAACAGTCAAAAACTATGACAATATGCACTACAATGTGCATGAGAAAATAATATCAATGAAAGACATGAATAGGATTTAAGAAAAGGTAACAGTATCTAAGATCAATCGTATTATTACTATACCCTCTAAAATCTATATTAATTACCAAGTCAGATGAAATTATACGGGATAGATTCATTTTTATAATACGAGTTACTAGGAGTTCTATTTTTCTTTGTTCATTAATTTGGCTTCTGGCCTGAAGTTTGCAGTTTAAAATTTTTAATTTATCTTGAATGTACAAAAGAAGGCTACAAACTAAATTGAAGTTGGTTGCATTACTATCATTATCCTAACATCCATCCATGAAGCACAATTAAATATTTGGCAGTCCTTAAGACTGTTACACTGGGTCTTTGTTTGGCACCATGGGAAGTAGATTAGTGGTCACCAGGGTTTGGGAGCTGTGGTGGAGGTGGGGATTGACTGCTAATGGGTAGTAGGTTTTTGGGGGGATGTTGAAAATGTTCTCAAATTAGTTTGTGGTGATGGCTGTATGACTTTATAGGTATACTTGAAACCAGGGAATTTTATACTTTTAAGGGTGGATATGGTATGTGAATTGTATCTCAATGAAAATATTATTAAAACAATAGTGACTTAGAAAAAGACTGCTGTATTTGGAAAATAATATGCTGATATGAAATAAAATACATTAATTCATATAGATAACAAATTAGTAGACAGTGACAAAACTGATTTTGTTTATCTGTTCAATCTATTTAGTACATGGTGATACTTTGTCTAAATATATCAATACTCTAATAAGACATATGAATATGAAATAAAAATTCTTACCACACATTATTATTCTTACCAGTACCTGAATCTCCAATGGGACTGGTGAAAGGTGTGAAATATCCCCAGAAAACATTCCAATAATAAAAGGAAAATGAGTTATAAAAAAAGTTATATTTTTCTATTTTGCTACTAGTGATAAACTAAATATAGAACTTGGCTAGACTGTGCCAATTTAGTTTCTAGAGATCTTGTTAAAGATTTCTACTATAGAATTAATATTAGAAATGACATACTTGTCATACTTTTTAAGATTATATTTATAGGTTCCCTCTCCACTTAAATTTTTTTTCAGTATTTTTTATTGATAATTGCAGGGTTGATTGCACTTTACTTGAGTAGAAAGTGTTTCTACTGAGCTAGTGACTACAGCCACTGTGTTAACAATGTTTTCTCATGCCCCAAGGTACATATATTTCCACTTCTCTATGCTCCAATATTTTTCTTTTCAGCTTTTTTCCTCTTCAGTTGTTTTAGGAAATAATGCCAACAAAGCAACACTTGTGAAAACACATTTCTTAGTTCTGTAAGAATATCTATATTCTAGTACATTCAGGTGTTAAGTTTTGTGGATGTGTTGCTGTAATTAATGGTTCCCTTTGAAAGTCCCTAAACAATTCTTTTACTGTTCAATCTTTGCATAAATATGGCTTTTGGTGTAAATAGTTAATAACACCTTTATGTTCTATATTAAGGATACAGGTTTGGGCAGTACACTTATTTATGTATTATCTGAGTGATGTGAGTGATGTGGTCTGCTGAAATTCTGGATTACTACATCTTGATTCTGGTTTAATGCTATCTCTGAAGGTCTCCTGGACATACTCTCCAAAAGCTATTTTGATGTGACCTGATTTGTGTTTCTTTTTTAACTTTTTGTTTTATGGGTACATGTGCATATTTGTTATATAGGTAAATTGTGTGTCATGGTGTTTGGTGTAGAGATTATTTCATCATCTGGTAATAAGCATAGTACTCAAAAGGTAGTTTTATGATCTTCAGTCTTCTTTCACCCTCTAACTTTAAGTAGGTCCCCGTGTCTACTGTTCCCTTCTTTAATACCTGTAATTACCAGGACTTCTTTTGAAAGTTCATTATTTTTTCCCCTTTTTAATTATACTCTCTTCAGAAACCAGTATGACATAGCATAAAGAACAATCTTAACTGAGAGTCAAGATAACAAAGTAGCTACACTGAGAATTTCCTTAATATTTAGACTTAGAATTCTCAATGTTTAGGGTAGCAAATCAATGAATGATGATAAGAAAGGACACTATAAGAAAAGAAGAAACAAAGGTAGATTAAAAAGAGCATTTATTGAGCCCTTGAAAAGTATAAGAAAGATATATCAAAGGTCACAATTAATAATGGTATATCTGGGACTTAACTAAAAACTTGTATGTCCAGGGAATTTTTCTTTTGTACTGTTTTACTGTAACTTAGGCATGAACTTCTCATCCATAAGCTTGTCTATGAGTATATTTTGTTCATTTCGTAGTTCCAAATGTTTAAAATAGTAGATCAAAACATATTTGCAAAATTGAGAATCTTGGCTAATTTTACAATTTTTTCAAAGACATCTACAAAATAAGATATTTTTCTTAATGAAATATGGAGGTTGGGGATGCAAAATTATATCAGGCAATACTTTCAGAATTTCAGACTTTGGTAGAACACTTAATTCTCTTTCATTTTATAGTCCTATGTAAGTGGGGTGTCTGGGGGCTCCCTTCCAGTTTCTGACTTAGAGATGACCCAGGTACCTCTCATAATAAATATTTGATATTTTAGGGCATGATAGAATGACAGGAGTGAAGATAATGATGCAATGAGGTTAATAACTATCCTTGGAAACACCGTACATCTCTTCTGTACATATCCCATTGACTAGAACTCAGTCCTATGACTCCAATCTGATTACAAGTAATGTTGGGAAATATGATCTTTCTGTGTATACAAGAAGAAAAATTGAAGTAGTGTTTTTGTTTATTTCATATGACTAACAGAGTGATTTAAAAAATCAAAATTATTTCTGTATAATCTATAACCAGTCTTCTGTAGTAAATAGAATGAAGACTGGTCTAGAAAAATACAGTACCTCTGATATTTGAAGGTAGCTAAATATATGAAAAGCATCATATAATTTTAATCATTCTGAATATAAATCTAATAGACTCCTCTCTTTAATTTCAAAATATGTTGCAATTCTGCTTTTTGTCTTCCCCTACTGAGACTGCATTAGACATTGTGGTTATTGGGGAACCAAATTTTCTAAAATAATTATAGATCATGATTTACTAGATGGCATTTCATGTGACTAAGGCTGTAATACTTCTATTTTTAAATAAACATCTGTTAATATTGTCCTAGTGTAAAATGTAACAATCATTATATTATATGATAAGATCTTCTAACTCAATATATGAATTTGTATCACTTTTTTGGGTAAGCATCTGTTTAAACATTTTATTAGTTTTGTATCAATTAACCAAAGGTGTGTTTAACTAAGCTTAGTTTCCTTAACTAAAGATAAGGAAATAAAAGCCATTAGTTGAATAGAACATCTTTTCTGAGAAACCAAAAGGTGCTTACTCTATGGTTATGTAAGGTGTTAACATCAGGGGAAGCTAAGGGACATATGAAAATTCTTTGTACTACCGTTGCCACTTTCTGTAAATCTGAAATTACTCTAAAATTAGAAAAATATTTTTAAAAGGCATGATTTTAAATAATTTTTATATGTAGATTTATACACATCTATGGATAAATACTTATTGACTACCTATGGAGCACTGCAGTATGTGAAGGGTTAATTGTTTGAGTTTAATTTTGCGAGTCCAGTAAACACATATTGCAAACTGGAAAAGAAAACTAATTAATACAAAAGTGGATCAAAGGTCTACTCTCTAATCTCCCTAACTTGATTTTTAAAAATTCTAATCAATCTTTCCCACAGTAGCCAAACTAATCTTATTGAAGTACAAAGTTATTAGATTATTCATGATCCTCTTTCTGTTTACCTCTCTGGTCATCCTCTCTCCATCCTTTTCTCCAAAACTCTTTTCTCCATGGTAATGAACACGTCACACTTTCAGTGCCTCAGATAACTTATACTCCCTCACGTCTCTAGGATGTTTTTGTTTTTTACTGAACCCTCAGCCCTCCATCTGTGATCCTTTCTCTTCCTGTTCTTACTACGTAGCCTGTCTACTACCTCATCCCCATCTTCATTTTGTTTCTAGCTGTAAGTCATTTGGCCCAAGTTTCCACCACATCTTCTCATGAGGCCTATCCTCTTTTTAACTATTCCAAGATGAGATTATATGCTCCTCTTTAATCTCCATCAAGCATGTCGTTTCATGTTATTGGAGTATTGATTATGTGTTTGACTTCCCCACTAGAGTTGGGGCTCAATGCTAAAGGGGTCTGTGCTGTTATCTTCCTAGTGTTTACCACAGTACCTGATACATACTAGGTATTGTTATACATTTGATAAATGAATGACTATCTTGCACTCCTTTTCTTTGTAATCTTATTGATTAAATGAAAGTTATAATTTTGTGCTTAGAGAATCAGACATTTTAAACTATAAAATAATCTATCTCTGTTGTTTTCTATACACATTTCAAAATCTATTTGTATTTTCTTCTGAATTCTCCTTCTTCCACCCTCTTTTCACCTAACTGATAGTTGTGTTGATTTTTCAAATCTTACAGCTGCATATTTGTCACTAAATGTCCCTTTTACGTGGACAATGGGAAAAGCTGATATTTTAGAGTGAAATTTTTCTTTGTATTAGTATTGCAGATATTTTAGGCTGAAATTTTTCCTTGTATTTACAAATGATGCCAAGTGTGAAGATGTATGTGACCATTTTAAGTTATCTATAATCAAGTCTGTTGTAGGTATAAAAGACTACATTTAAATAGATTGATGTTTAGTACCTGGTCTGATTTAATAGGCCCACTCTGTTTTCTGAAGTGCTATGTCATTTTCTCAAGAAATGTTTTAGACACATTTTAAATATTATTTCCATTCAACTTTTGAAAAATAACTTGATATTTTTCATCTCATGACTTTAGTTTTTAATAATATATACTTAGTTTGATATACTGCCAAAAATGTTGCTGGATCCCAATTGCAAACAAAAGTACAAGTAGACGATGCAAATATTAGTAGCTGAATGATTACTCTTCATCAAAAGTAGTTATGATAGTCTAAAGTACTGCTACTTTTTTTGATCTATCTGAAAAGTAAATGGAATGCCACTGCTCTGAAACTATGCTGGTTTTATTAAAATTTTAAAATACTCAAATTAAATCTGATTTAAATGGGCATCTGAAAGTAGGTCTGTCTTTACATAAGCAAGGGAATAGTTTTTTGTAAAGCTCAGTATTTTTATATTAAATTTTAATTTTTTTATAATTCCCTGTTATTCGGAGAGTTGTAAAAGATTACTGTATGGTTAATTTATCACATACTTTTAAGATTAAATGGGTAAAATAATCAAAACTCTTAACCTACTGGATGAAGTACCCACTCTATTTTTGAAATAATTGAGCTTGCATTCTATTAAAGTTTGTTTTCTATTGATTTTTTTTGTTGTTGTTATTACAGTTACCGCTTAAATTCTTACGACATTATCAGAATACAAATAAACTGGAAAATTTTGTACCTGACTCAGAAAGTAGTATGTGTAAAAGGCAATCCACAATTTTATCTTATATAATAAGATGTTTAGAAAATGTCCATATGAAGTTAAAAAAATTAAAAAGTAATTTATACAAAACTTAATTATAAGTACTGTTTTAGTAAGGACAAACTTAACTTTTTAGAAACATATGTTTCTTATTATATTAATAATTTGCTTAAATTGCTTTTTTCTCTTTTTAATGTTGATGGGAAATTTTTAATTCCAGTTAAAGATGGCGAATTGTACATGCATCCAATAATTTTCCCAAAACATTAAAGGAAGTTTTCAAGAAGTAAAACCACAAGAATGTAGAGAATTAGATAATGGATTGCTAAAGAATAACAACATTTGAAAGTGAGAAAGCAGATGAATGAATGTTTCCTGTATTAAAGCAGAATTCTAAACTGATACTGAGGAAATGTAAGACATTAATCCAACATTTATCTTAAAAAGCCTTAAAAGCCTAAGAATTGGGTGGCACAAGATGCTTCTCAATATAGAGATAAAGAAGGTGTACTTTTTGCTTAAGAGAGATTGGCTGAGGGCTGCTTGAATTGCTCCTCAAGAGGTATAGTCTGTGACAAGGAGAAGACAGGTTTGGTCAGGGGATATCTAACACAGTTCATTCATGTTGAAACAGGGAGAGTAAGAAAGCTGCATCCTGGAAGCTAAGACCCCGCTTCTCTAGTTTACTTTCCCTATTTAGTTCCAGGAGAACTGAATAATAACTATGACTTACCTCCAGGAAGGAGAATGGAAAAGTAATCTCTGGAAACCATGCACTGCACAGGAAAGGATCTAAACTGACTGAGGTTGGATTTCTCCCAGTGAAATGTTCAGTCGGATCACCCCCATGTAAAAAGATCTTTCTATAACGAATCCCAGAACTGGCACACACCAAATACCAACTGCTTGCTTTTTTAAAAAACAATATTTTGTTTTGAAATAAAATTTGCTTCTCCACTCTTAAATATAAGCAAAATTGCTAGGATCATCTATTTTAGAAAAGTCTATGAATGTGAAAAACTTGAGGACAAAACAAAACAGAAAATAAAAACAAAACATGGAAGAAACAGACTATTGGTGGAAAATAAAACTTAAAAAAAAAAACTATTATCATTTTAACTTTAGAGAGGCTATATATTCCTATTCTGAAACAAAAAGAGGCTGCTTTTCAAAGTGGAATATTTAGAAACAAAAAAGAGCTCTTGGAAATGAAAACTATCGTATACCTAAAATATTCAAACTGGGTGTTGGAAAGCAAAATTAAGGGAATTTCTTAAATAGTAGAGAAAACAATTCAAGAGGGGAGGAGGAGGTTAATCTAGGCGGTCCATTGTCTAAATGTATACGTGTTCCAGAATGAACAGAAAAAAACACAGGGCAGAAAATTATTTTTTTTAAAACAAAGTAACAAGAATATGTCCCAGAAGTATAGGTGATGATTTCTAGATTAAAAGGTTGTCTCTAGGGCCTGTGCAGTTACTCATACCTGTAATCCCAAGGTTTTGGAAGGCCAAGATGAAAGGATCACTTGAGGCCACAGGTTCGAGATCAGCCTGGGCAATATAGGAAAAACCTAAATTTATAAAGAGTAAAATGGGCTGGACACAATGGCTCATGCCTGTAATTCCAGCACTCTGGGACACCGAGGCAGGCAGATCACGAGTTCAGGAAATCAAGACTATCCTGGCCAACATGGTGAAACCCCATCTCTACTAAAATACAAAAAAATTAGCCAGGTATGGAGGCATATGCCTGTAATCCCCCCTGAAGCTGAGGCAAGGGAATCACTTGAACCTGGGAGGCGTATGTTGCAGTGAGCCGAGATCACGCCACTGCACTCCAGCCTGGCAAGGGAGCAAGAGTCTGTCTCAAAAAAAAAAAAAAAAAAGAAAAGAAAAGAAAATAGCCGGGCATGGTGGTGCACACATCTATAGTCCTAACTACATGGGAGGCTGAGGTGGAAGGATCCCCTGAGCCTAGGAGCTGGAGTCTGCAGTGAGCTATGTTCATGCCACTTCATTGTAGCCTAGATGCATAGACCAAGACACAGTCTCTCTAAACAAGAAATATAAGAAGAGGGAAGAGGAGGAGGAAAAAGGATGTCATCTCAGGCCTAGCAGGAGGAATGAAAACAGAATTGTGTCAAATAATTTTGTCATAAATTTAAAAATGTTGGAGACAAAAAGAATATCTGTATTAGTTTACTTTTGCTGCTGTAACAGATTACCACAACTTAGTGGCTTAAAACACCACAAATTTATTATCTTATTATTTTGGAAGTTGAAAGTCTGAAATGTATCTCATTAGACCAAAATCAAGTGGTCACCATTGGTTTGTTTCTTTTTGGAAAGTCTAAGGGGAAATCCATTTTCTTTCTTTTTTTTTTTTTTTTTTTTTTTTTCCGGCTTCTAAAATCTACCTGCTGTCCTTGGCTATGGCCTTCATCCATCATTAAATCCAGCAGTGCCAGTCAAGTGTTTCTCATGCTGTATCATTCTAACATTGACACATGCTTCTTCGTTCACTTAGAAGGACCTTGTGATTACATTGGGCCCATTTGTATAAACAAATAATCTCCTCATCTCAATTTCAGCCATTTAGCTATGTTAATTCCATCTGAAACTGTAATTTCCCCTTGCCTTGTGACATAACATACATATTTCTGGTTCCCAGGGACTAAGATGTGGGCATCTTGAGGGGGAATAGCATTATTCTGTCAACAATGAAAGCCTTCAAGCTCTCCAAAGAAATACTGTTCTGTCACAAATGATTAATAATCATGTATATATTCATAATTCAATTCCATAAATATTCATATTGTGTCTCACGTTGAAGAAACTACGAATACAGTGGGAAAAGCATAAAAGTCTCTGCCCTTATGGAGCTTATATTTCAGTGGAGGAGAGATATAAAATAAATGGATAAAAAGTTAAATATGTAACATATAGGGGAATATGTGCTGAGAATAAAAAGGAAAGGAAGAAAGAAGAATAAGGAATCTCAGATTTGAGTTGTAAAATTTACATAGCATGACCACAGAGTTCCTCACTGGAAACTTAATATTTGAAGAGCCAACTAGGTGATTATCTAGGGAAAGAACACTTGGAACAGAGGAAGCACCTAGGAAGCAAAAGGCCAAGAGTGGAGAGCATGCCTAGCTTACTTAACAGAAGGCAACGGGGACGTTGTGGCTGGAGCAGATAAGTGAATGGAAGTGTAGCAGCAGATGAGTTCAGAATGATTACAGGACCTTGTTAATGTAAGGCCTGTAGACCTGTATTAGGGCTTTGGCTGTTACTGAGATGGAAAGAGAAGATTTTCAGAGGAAGAGGGACATAATGTTATTTAAATTTCAATCAGACTTTCCATTCCAGACAGCGGGACATGACAGAGATGAGATTTACCCTTTTACCTAAAACAAGGAAAACAAGGACAAAACTGACAAAATGCATGAAACAATGATTTTCAAGACATTGGGCATTGGGTAATAAAGGGCAATGTTTCCTGAGAGATAGGAAACAAATGGGGTGAGCGCTTGATCGTCTCAGATATAGTCTGAAAAGAATTTTTCAGATTGTGGCACAGGGAGGTTCCTCTAGTCAGACCCCAGGTGTCTTCCTGGGCCAAAGAGATAGAGAGAGCTGGAAATTCTGGAAGTCATGTTGGCTAGAATTCCCAGGGAATGGTTCTCAAGAGAAAGGAGCCAAAAAGAGCTTTAGAGATCTGCAGAATATTTTCCTCTGTTATTCAGGTGAGAACACCAATGAGCACATGCCTATGAGAAAACTATACAAGGCCAGGTAAAAAGCCACCTGTAAGGATTAGAGGGGAAAATTCAGAGATCACAGGAGACTGGAAGTAGTGACTCTTCCCATCAGCCAGAGTGATTGACAGGTCATAAAGTAAGCTTATCAGAAATGCTTTGCCTCATTAATGTGGAAAAATTAGATCTAGCCTCAAATGCTGTTCTGGTCCCATCAAACAAAGCTTAACATAAAGACTAGCAAGATTCACCCCGTTTCTAAATAACTGCTTCACAAAATAAAGCTCAAAAGTATTTATATGCAGACAAAAATATCTAGCACATAAAAGCGTGAATCAAGTTATCTTGTGTTCAATCAAAAATGGACAGTCAACCAAAAAAGCAAGAAAACATGATTCATATTGAGGACTAAAAATCTGAAACTGACACATGTGATAGAAGTAGTGGACAAGGATACTAGAATAAATACTGTAACTGTATTCCATGAGTTCAAGAAACTACAGGAAAGATTGGATATATTGAGTAGAGATAAAGAAATTATGAAAAGACTGAAATAGAACTTCTAATGATAAAATCTACAATGCTGAAATGAAAACCCCACTACATGGAAATAATGGATGATTATACATTTAAAATAGAAGATTAGTAAATTTCAAGATGTAGTAATAGAAATTCAAAATGAAACAGAGAAAATGTGACTTAAAAGGTATAAATCAGTGACTCATGGGACAGTTTCAAGTACTGCAAAGTACGTATGACTGGGTGTTTCCTGAAGGAGAGAGAGAAGATGAAGAGACAGAAAACAAAAGCATTTGAATAAATATTCAAATTATTCCAAACTTGACAAAAACTGAAACCATAGATCTGAAAAAGTCAGTACTATGCAAGCACAAGAAATATGAATAAAACTACAAGGCATTTCATGACCAAATTTCTTAATAAACAGAGAGAAAGAAAAATCTTCAAAGAATCCATAATTTTGAAAAAAAAATGTTTCCATAGAAACAAAGATAAAGACGGAAGCAGATTTCTCTTCACAAACAATTCAAGCTATGTGATAGTGGACTAGCATCTTTACAGCACTAAGAAAAGCAAACAAATAATCCGTTAACCTAGGATTCTTTGCCCCATGAAAATATCTTTAAAAAATATCCATGGAGACATTTTCAGACATAAAACACAATGAATTCACCACCAGTGGATCTACAATGCAAGTAATGATAAAAGACTTTAAGAAGAAGAAATATGTGATCAGATCGGAATCTGTGTCTCCACAAAGGAAAGAAACGGAACTACATGGATAAAAACAACAAATATTTTTTCTTGCTTTTAAATCTGTTTAAAATACAATTTGTTGGTTGATAACAATAACCCAGTATTATGGGACCTATAACACACATCAAAGTAAATATATGGCAGTTGTAGCACAAAGAATAAGAGCAAAATGGAAATGTACTGTTGTGAGGTAGTAGATCAGATGTGAACTGGTCTAATATCACTCAAAGGTAGACTGTGGAACGTGAAAAACATACATGACAAATCCTAAAGAAACTACTATTTTAAAAACTCAGAATGATATCTAGTAAGCCAATAATAGAGAACAAATGGAATCATAAAAGAGGACCGAAAACAGGGCAAAAAGAGAAATAACAGGAGTAAACAATAGGTGGAAAAAATAGAACACAAATAGTAAGATTGTAGATGTAAATCTAACAGTATCAGCAATCATGTGGAATATAAATTGTTTAAATATTTTAATTAAAAGATGGAGAGTGACAGATTGGATAAAGAAGGTCAGAACCAATTATAAGCTCCCTAATAAGAAACCTGTCTAAAATATAAAGGCACGAATATGAAAGGTTACAAGTAAAAGCATACATATCATGTGCATATATAAAATCACAACATAATAACTAATGAAAATAAATGTGGCTTTCTTAACATCAGATAAAGTAGACTATAAAGTAAAGAATATTACCAACAGTAAAGAAGTTCCTTTCCTAATGATAAAGAGGTCAGTTCATCAATAGAACATAATTTTAAATATTTATACATCTAATAACAGAGCTTCAAAATACATACAATAAAAACTGAATAAACCCTGAAGCAGAAATAGTGACATTCACAATTATTGTTGGAGTCCTCAAACTCATGTCTTCGTAATTTTTAGGAAAGTAGAGAGAATATCAATAAATACATGATTAGCACTATCAACCAAATTCACCTACTTTAAAATTGATAAAACGTTGCACTAAATAACAGCAGAATATACATTCTTCCAAGTACACAGGAAGTATCCCCAAGTTTTTCCATGTTCTACACCATAAAACAGGTTTTAACAAATTTTAAATAATTGATATGATACAGAGTATTTACACTGAAATTTAATTAGAAATCATAATAGAATCGCTTTTTGGCCTTTTGGCTAAGTTCAAGTGTAGAAATCATCATAGATCCATGGAAAATTCTCACATTTTTGTAAATCAAATAGGACATCTATATATAACTTTTGGGTGAAAGAAGAAATCAGAGGAGAAGTCAGAAACTATGGCAGTGAATACTTATATTAGAAATGAAAGAGATCTAAATAAACAACATAGCATTCATCTTAAGAAACTAAGAAAGGACAAATAAGTGAAACCCCAGATAAACACAGTATAAGAAATAACAATGATTAGAGCAAAAATGAATGAAATAAATCAGAAAAATAAGAAAGAAAATGGGTGAAACTAAGGCTGGTTTTTTTTTTTTTAAGAAGATCAGTAAAATAAATAAAGCTGTAACCAGAATAATTATGAAAAAGAGAGGGAAGATAAAAATTACCAATATCTGGAATGTGAAGGGAGGAACAATAAAGAGTTAATAGATATTAAAAAGATAATAGGAGAATATTATAAACAATGCTATATCAATAGATACAATGAACTTAGTTGAAATGAAAAAATATTTTAAAAGATGCAAAACCAAAACTCACTCAGGAAGAAATAGATAACTTGAATGGCCCTATGTCTGTCAAGAAAATTTAATCAGTAACTGAAATATCTTTCAAGAAAGAAAACTTCAAGCTTAGAAGGCTTCACTGCAAAATTCTAATAAACACTTATAAAAAAGTAATATCAAATATATAAAATCTTAAAATACTAAAGAGGAGGGAGTCCTTATTAATTTATTGTATAAGGCCAACGTTGATCTAACACTAAAATGTCATATACACAAAAACACAGATCAATATCTTTCATGAATATATATGCAAAAGTTCTTAAAATTTAAGCAAATCAAATCAAACATATATTTTAAAAGGATAATACATCTTGTCCAAGTAGAGGTATCTCAGAATGTAAGTTTGATTAAATATTCAAATAGTAGTCAGTGTAATCCCACATATTAACACAGAAAGAAACTAATACTACTTTTCAATTGATATATTCAAAAAATTGAAAATATTTGACTTCCATTTCTTATAAAAACTGGCAACAAACTAAGAATAGAAGGACTTTTCCTCAATCTAATACAGGGCACTTGCAAAACTTAAACTAATATCATAATGGCAAAAGAATGAATGCTTTCTTTCAAAGGTCAGGAAAAAGCAATGATGTCCACTTTCATCACTCTGTTCAATTTTGTATGAGAAAGTCTAGCCAATGCAAAACAGGCAAGCAAAACAAAGAAAAGTATCTATATTTAAAAGGAAGAGGTGAAATTCTATTTATTTGCAGATAACATTGTAGTTTAGCTGGAAAAAAATCTGCTGAAATCAACAAAGAAAAGCTTCTAAGCTTCTAGAACTATAAAGAGAGTTAAGAAAGAATTCAGGCTAGTATGTATAAATTCTATTTTTTTCTATATAATGACAACACTCAAAAACTGAAAAAAGAAGTGAAATAATATTTACAAAAGCACAAAAATAGGGATAAAATTGTTCAAACTATGTACAGGATCTATAGTAACTAACAAATACTGCTGAGAAAGACTAAAGAAGACTAGGTAAATGGAAAGATACCACATATTCATGATTCAGAGGCCTCAATATTGTTACAACATCAGTTTTTTCCATATTAATCTATAGATTCAATGCATTATCTATTTAAGGCCACGGAAATGTTTTGATGTTGATAGAAATTAACAGGAGGATACCAAATTTTATATACAGGTAAAAAAGCCCTAGGATAGTCAAAACAACTTTGAAAAATGCAGTGTTTGAGGACCAACAGTGCCTAACCTCAAGAGTTATTATAAAGCTACAAGTAATTAATTCAGTGAGATATTGGTATCAAGACTGACAAATAGATCAGTGGGTCAGAATAGAGTCTGGAATGCAACCACATATATATCAATTGATTTTTGACAAAAATGGAAAGATAATTGCATGAAAAAGAGTAGTCTTTTTGACAAGTAATGCTAGAAGAAATGGATATCCGTATAGAAAAGGTGCATTTTGATTCTTACCTCACTGTTTATATTTGAAATGAACTTGTTAGAGTACAGGTGTGTGCCACTACATCTGCTCATTTTTAATTTGTTGTTGTTGTTGTAGAAACTTGGTTCTGTCGATGTTTCCTAAGCTGGTCTCTATCTCCTGGACTCCAGCAACTCTCCCACCTTGTTTTCCCAAAGTGTTGGGATTTTAAGTGTGAGCCACCACATCCAACCACACATAGTTTTGAATCAGTTTTCAGCAAAGAGACATAAATACTTCTATCTGGTCATATTCAAAATGTGTGTTCTACATCCCAAGACAGTATATAGTTTTTTTACAGGCCTTATATTAAGACATAAAAGTAATGAGTTATACAGCACAGAGAGAGGGAGGGTAGGAAGGAGAGAAGAGGTTTAGATCTAAGCCAGTCTCTATTTCTTTAATGAGGAGGAACTGAAAACTGATCTAAGAAATGTGTGTGTGTGTAATATTTTCATAACTTGTTTTTATACAGTTCAAGATAAAAATCCCTGTAGGAATTACTAGCAATAACTAAAATGAAAATCCCCTGCATGGTTATGAAATTCAATATTCAGATGCTCAGAATGGCTCAAACTAGGCGTTACTGAAAGCTGCTCATTTCTATCTGGACACGTGGTAAACACTGCTCCATCTGCAGGTTAGCCTGTGCTTACATCCCAAAATATGCGAGGGAGATACCAATCGTACATAATGCACAGTGACAACTATGGATTAATACATATAACTCATCTATAAATGCTGTCTTTTTTGTTATATTTGCCATGATTTATCATTCTTAGAATTGAAAATCTAGATCATTTTAACCACTGGATTATTTTGAGCACCTGGGCTTGGTTTTGTCTGTGTAGATCAAAACTCAGCAGTAATACATGGTTATTTGCATATCTATGGCCAGACTCTTCTCTTGTTTGAAATGTTTCTTCAGTAATTTTTTAAAGCTTCTGATTGTTTTTTGTTTTTGTTTTTGTTTTTTCTTTTTTTCTTTTTTATTTTTTTCCTGTTTGAAATGACATCTAGACCAGAGGCAAAACTATTTAAGTCATGGCAACTTAAAATAAGTATTACTGGAAGACCACTACTTTTCAAGGGGTATTGACTGTTTGAATTCCTTTCCTTGATGAATACTAGAGAGTGAGGATAATTTTAAGATTATATTACCCTCTTTTCTTTGGTGGATCAACAATAAAATTATGATAATGAAATACCTTGGAGTCCTTCATTACGGAGATCACTTAAATTAGTGAAGTACCCCATAAAACCTTTTAGAATATTTGTAATGGTATGAATATAGTCATCTTTTATTTATATCAGGGTCACCACTTTTATTAAAGGTATTTTTGCTTTTATAAGGATTTTATAGAAGAGTTAAAACAGCTTTTAGTATATTGACAATAGCATTATTCTTGCTGATTCAGAGGCCTCATTTTCTAAAGATTTATGTACCCTTTCTTTACCCTCATGTGAAGAAAAGCAGGGAATTTGTATGCTGAGACTTTGAAATGTGTTGAACCATTTGAAAAAGAATTGATACAGTCAGCAAACAGGGCTCCCTGGTGCTTCTCACATGGGGCTTGTAATAAAATTGGCTACCAAATTGCAAGTAATCAGAAGAAATAGACTTGATTGTTCTTTTCACTTTAACAGGCATACACCAAACTATTCAAAAGTTTAAGGGGATTTTTCTTCGGTCAGGCCTACATAAATATCACAGAAGTCAGTTACTCACAAAGCTATAAATGAGATGGGTGATTAAAGAAGATGGCTAGAAGAGTGAGAAGCTTTATATTGTAGTTATTTCTTGCCATTAAACTGTGCCTCTCTTACTTCTAAGTGGGAGCTAAAAAATGGGTACGCATGAACATATAGAGGAGGATCAGACACATTGGAGACTCCAAACACCAGGAGGTTAGGAGTAGGGTGAAGGCTGAAACATCACCTATTGGTAATATCTCAGTTCATTTGACATGCATGTCACATGTTATTATCTGTCAAAGACTTTAGGTGGCTTTTCCTTTTTAGAAGTGGGGAGACGGTGTCTTGCTCTGTTGCCCAGGCTGGAGTATAGTGGCATGATCTCAGCTTACTAAAACCTCTGCCTCCTGGGTTCAAGCAATTCTTCTGCCTCAACCTCCCAAGTAGCTGGGACAACAGGTGCCTGCTGCCACTTCTGTCTAATTTTTCGTATTTTAGTAAAGATAGGGTTTTACTGTGTTGCCCAGGCTGGTCTTGAACTCCTGAGCTCAGGCAATCCACCTGCCTCAGGCAATCCCAAAGTGCTAAGATTACAGGCATGAGCTATCACGCCCAGTCTAGGCAGCTTTTAAAAAATATTTAAGAATTAATTATAAACATTCTTGAAGTTATCAGAAAACTAGAAAGACCACAGAAATAGAAAATAAAAAGAAAAAAGAAATTTTAAAACAATAAAGCAAAAAACAAATTAACAACTTACTTATTGGCCTTAATAGCAGAATGAAGTTTGCAGAGGAAAGAATTATAAACTGGGAAAATATTCAGAGGCATGACATAAATAGTCGATCAATTAAAGAAAAAGTTAGACAAATTGAATTTTGCCAAAATTTAAAATGATTACTCTTCAAAAGATGCCGTTAAGACTGTTAAGAGTATAAAAAATAATCAGCTACAGACTGGGGCAAAATATTTGCAAATGCCACATCTGACAAAGGACTTACATTCAGAATATATAAAGAAATCTCAAAATTCAATAGTAAGATAATATATCACTAAAATGTTATTAAAGGGGCTTCTGTGGTATGACTTGCACAGAAACATAATTGAATACAATATTAGAATGGTAAATATCACATGAAAAGATATTTAACGTTGTTCAACTATTATGGAAATCCAAATAAAAACAGGATGACATACCACTATAAACTAATTAGACTTGCTCAAGTAAGAAAAAAAATCTGATAATGTCAAATAGTGGCAAAGATGCAGAGCAACTGAAACTCATCTTTTGTGGGTAGGAACGGAGAACGGTACAGCCACTCTGGAAAACAGTTTGGCAGGGAATATATATATATATATATATGTGTGTGGGGTGTGTGTGTGTGTGTGTGTGTGTGTGTGTGTGTATACACATATATATACATTTAAATAGACATTTATCATGTGACCAAGCAATTCCAGACCTGGAAATTTACCCCAGAAAAATCAAACATTTGTTTGTACAGAAGGCTGAATATGAATGTTGATAGTAACTGTACTCATAACTAACATAAACTGGAAATAAGCCAAATGCCCTTCAATGGATAAATCAATAGTAGTATATCCATGTAATAGAATTCTACTCAGCAATTAAAAGAAATGATAGATACACATAAGGTGATACCTCTTAAGGAATTAAGTTGCATCATAAAGGTCAGTTACAATAGTTTTATACTGCATACTTTCTTTATATATGACATTTTCAAAAAATTATGAAGAGATCAAATCAGTGGTTGAGCATGATTAAGGTTGGGGAGAAATTATGACTAGAAAGATATAGCACAAAGGAATTTTTGGAGTGATGTAATTGTTCTCTATCCTGATTATAATGGTGGTTACATCAATCTATACATGTATTAAAATTAATAGAACTATATAGCAAAAAAGCTTTCAATTTAAGAAACAAAAATGAGAAAAAATTAAACAATAACAGTTAATTTTTTAAGCAAAATTGATGAACATGTTTATTAGACTCATAAATGTAAGATAGTAAGGGAAAAGGGATTTATGAGGACTTCAGGGATTTTGACTTAGGTGATTAGGTTGAAAGCAGTGACCACATAATGCAGAAAGTGGATCAGATTTTGTGGGAAGTAATGAATTCAGTTTTGAATGTATGGAGTTTGCGGTATCCCTTGTACACAATATCTCTTGTCTGTGCTAGTTGTCTGAAAGTATTTGTAATATAATTTTATTTATTTTTTAGTATTTACATATTATCTCTTGCCTTTACTGGATTTTAAGACCCCAAGAATAGGAATTATGCCTATGTCATATCTGACTATGCTTATACCTTACCTTGCTTAAAATTCTTCAGCAGATCTTCAGTTCTTGAATCATAAATTCCAAATAACTTTTCATGTGAGACAATGTCCTTGGCTTAACCCTAAACTACTACCCATTCGTAACTCTCCTTATTTCAGCCTTCCCTGCCATCATAAAAATGCAATTATATCAAATTAATGTTCTTTTTAAAACATCCTATGGTTTTCATGTCCTTTATATCTGTGTGTGTGTTGTTTATATCTCTCTTTTCTAGTGAACTTCTGTTCAAAATACCTGAACTATTTTTTCTCATATAACAGTATTGTTCCTTCTTCTGGCTTCCACCTAATCTTGGCATAACCATTTATCATCTTGTACTACGCTTTTACCTTTGTGTCTCTTTTCCCCATCATATTGTGGACTTATAGTAGGAACTGTTTTTAACTCATCTTTGAAGCTGTAGCTATTTGTAGCTACCTTACTGCTGTGTTAAAAAAGGATACAAAGTAAATAGTTTTGAATAAATAAATGAATTAATACTTTTCTTCCAGTGCCTATCAATGTGTCTTATTCAGTGTCTTAATCAACAATGAGGTTATTTGAAGAAAGTATAAGATATGGTCAAAAGCTATTAGATTTCTTATGGAGATATAAATTTGAGTTCGATTTCAGCCCCTTTAACAAGTAACCTTACCCAATAGCTTGATTTCTTTCTGACTTTTTAAAAAAGAGTATGTATTGTGGCTCACGCCTGTGTTCCTAGTACTTTGGGAGGTTGGGGGCATCATATAACAGTTTAAGACCAGCCTAGCTAATATGACAAAACACTGTCTCTACTAAAAATACAAAAATTAGCTGGGCATGGTGGTGTGTGTCTGTAATCCCAGCTATTTGAGAGGCTGAAGCAGGATAATCACTTGATCCTGGAAGGCAGAGGTTGCAGTGAGCTGAGATTGTGCCACTACACTCCAGCCTGCGTGCCTGATCAAGAGTATATATTATATCACTGTTTCTAGGAAGTTCAGTGTATTAGTCCGTTCTTGCATTATTGTAAAGAAATGCATTACACTGGATAATTTATGAATAAAAGAGGTTCAGTTGACTCACAGCTCCACAGTCTGTACAGGAAGCATGGCTGGGGAGGCCTCAGGGAGCTTAAACTCATGGCTTTTTATTTATTTAATAATAATTTTGTATTGTGAATATTTGAAAACTATGAAAAGAAAGCATAGTGGAAGATGTCAGTTGGCTACCAATAGTAGTGTCCATGTTTTTTCAATTAAAAAAAGAAAAAAGGGAGCTGAAATATAGTAAATCATGGGATCATAATCTCCAACTGCCTGAATGAGGTAGCTAATTCTACCATTACATTAGAAACATTGTAATCCACAAACTTAAAAGGATGAAATATTTGCATCTTAGTGTCATGGCATTTATTCCCTGTTGAGTAGATTTCATGATTCTCAAGCTGATTGTCAGTTGTCGAAAAATGCTGCACTTAAAGTCATCTGTGTATTTGAGAATGTTATGTTTTCAAGGATGAATGCTTATACTTTAAAAAATCAGTCTTCATGGGTATACCATTACAAACCTGAAACAAAAATAAAATGTTTTATTTGTGGGCTTTTGTAGATTTTGAAGACATTAAAAAAAGATTTTAAAAAGTGAAGATTATGGGAAAACACAAATAATCCAGGAGCTAAAAAATAAGTTATGCTACTAAGCAATAAGAAAATCAAGGTGGTTTGCCTTCTAATAAATGAAAAAGAATGCAGTGGAAAAGAGAAAATCTGAAGTAAATCTGTGACTTTACCATGACTTAGTGATTACAGTACCCTGAAACATAATCTTTTCTTTTTTGTTTTTCATTTTGAAAAACATATATGGACTATAAAAAGACTTTGAGGGGAACATACAGTAACTATAACACTTTCCTTTATATTTAAAAAAGAATAAGGCAAAACAAAAACAAAAAGGCCACTGTGACTTGGTTAAGAAATGCAGAGCATCACACACTGGGAGTAGCGGAGGGTGGGCATTGGAGAGGGCCGGGGGGGGTGGGGAGGGATAACAGGGGGAGAAATGCCAGATATAAATGAAGGGGTAATAGAGGCGGCAAGTCAACTGGTTATGTATGCACCTGTGCAACAACCCAGCATGACCTGCACATGTACCCCAGAATCTAAAGTAAAATAAAATAAAATAAATAAAAGAAATACTCATCAGAAGTAGCTGTGACTTTGACTCATCCATTTTCAATAAAAAGAAAATGCTCTGAACAGGCAAGACACAGAACACTGAAAACATTCTCCTAATTATTTTCCGAACACAGACATTAGCTGAAAACTGCTAGGCAATGAGCTTTATACAGTGCTTTATTTAAAAAAAAAAAAAAAAAAAAAAACACACACACACACACACAAAACGGGGCCTTAAATATGTGTAAAATTCACGCTTTTTTTTTTTTCAGTTAGATATGGGAGAAGCAGTCCATATCAATAAAACGTACTGCTGAAAATACCCTTAGCAAAACTGGTCATTGAGTAAGTATATAGCCAAGAGAAGAGAAGAGAAGTGAGATTCCAAGATGCCACTCTATTCTAATTTTACTAAATATATTTCATGAGAGGCTAAATGGTTACAGCCTGATTTCATAGAAGATAAATTCAGATTTGGAAAAGTAAATTAATTAATTAAAGTCATCAGGCTTTCTGCTGGAAAATAGGTAGTCATAGTTTAACCTGTGAAGTTATATTTGTCCTTAAGGGGTCTGCATTGTAGTAGAGAAGACAGACTAATTCCATAGTTGCCAAGATTAGCATATAGGCAAAATTCAAAAAGCATATAGAAGTGGAACAGTAGATCTGAGTAGCTTTTCTAGGAAGGGTTCACATAGAAGGATGACCTCTGAGATAATTTTTAAAATATAAATAAAAGTTTGCTAGATGAAGTGAAATCACAGTATCAGATAAGTCTAGGAAGCTACAAGTAGCAGATACGGGGTAGAGAAAAGGTAATTAGTCGGGAGAAGCAGACAGACGTTTGGAGACAATTCTCCATAAACCTTGCACATTTCTTCACATCTAGAGCTTAACAGACAATTTGCTCAGAATTATTTATATTCTGCAATATTAAAGGGTAATATCTCCCTTCCCAAAGGCATTATGGTACAGTACAGACAAAGAATGCTCCCTATCCTCCCTGGAGAAGATTTGCTTACATTCCTATTAAGACAATATTTCTCTCCAGAAGGAAGAATGGTCAGGGTTATTTTTTTAATTTTTAATTTTTTTTCCAGCCTCTTTGTAAGATTAGGAGGAAAAAAAAAAAAAAAAGAAACAAAGATTAAGAGTTTGTTGAGCTCATGACTCCTCAGCTGTGACAGACACACTGTATGTACAGCATCTGCCAATTCCCACCTCCGTATCAACCCAACGAGACTTGAGGGGAAAGGAGAATTGAATTGAGCAAAAAGCTCATGCTATCTCCTGTGCTATGTCTAATAAATTTTTGAAATTCATTTGAGCTCATTTTCTCCTTACCAGCCTGATCTCAGGAAGTGTGATGAGTCAGATTAGCAGTTACCATCATGCTGCTGCTTAGAAACTACTTGACTGACAATAGGTAAGGATCAGGGATAGACAGGAGAGAAGGTAAGAGGCTACTACATGTTAAACCAAACATCAGTGCACCTCTTACACCAATGCCAAATCAAAGTTGGCTTTTACTTATGCATAAATATAGTTAAGTAGAATCCTGCACTTACTATAGGATCTCATTCAGTTTAAAATGTGTTAGCCAAAAAATAGAATTCGGTATTATCTTTATGTTTAAGTGGCCTCTAAAACTACTTGGACTTGCCAGGAAATGGGCTAATATTGTCAGATCCTTGTTAATAAAATGCAATCTTACAATTACATTGCTTTACAAACAAGTTGAGTGGAGACTTCAAGATCTTTCAAAAAGATATTAACTGGAGTTAGGAAAAGAACAGATAATTTTCTGGTTTTACTATGTACTAATAGTTGCAGTTTTGAAATTATTTAAATTTTTGAATCTTTATTCTTGAAATGGCTATTCACAATTTCTTTTTATCTTTTTTTTAAAAATATATATTTTATTGCGTTTTAGGTTTTGGGGTACATGTGAAGAACATGCAAGATTGTTCCATAGGTACATACATGGAAATGTGGTTTGCTGCCTTCCTCCCCATCACCTATGTCTGGCTTTTCTCCCCATGTTATCTCTCTGCAACTCCCCACACCCCTCTGTCCCTCCTCTAGTCCCCCCTCCTCCACAGGACCCAGTGTGTGATGCTCCCCTCCTTGTGTCTCTGTGTTCTCATTGTTCAACACCCACCTATGAGTGAGAACATATGGTGTTTGATTTTCTGTTCATACACATATGCCTATTCTAAAATTTGATGTTGAATTCCTTTAATTGTTTCAAATTATACTGAAGAAAAAGTATCAATTTTTCATTCAAAACACATAGAATACAGTAATGACCTCATTCTGGTGAATAATTGTTAAATTGTGAGTTTGATTTTCAGAATTGTTTTGTTTTAAGATGCCTTACTGGAAATTGTATAAACTCTATCAGACCAATTTTATATTTTTAAAAATGTAATTGGGACATATAATTCTGTTAACACATTTGACTTTATTAAATCAGTCTGAAGGTATGCTGGTTATTTATAGTACTAAGTTTGAATTTGTGCAATTCTGGAGCAAACATTGTTTAATCTTCAAATATTTATTAATGTTTTAGTAACATAATAACAGTCACAACCGTGAAGTTAAGAGTTTATGATTGCTCATTTTGTTCACTATTCAAAATATAGAATAACCTCACTTAGCTAAGATTTTTAAATCTATAATAGTTTGTATAAAAATATTAATATAATACAGGTGCAACACCATGAGATAAATCAAATATGCTGAGCATAGAGTAGATAGACACAAATTCAGAGCAAACCTCCTGTTTCTCTAGTCAACATATTTTGTCAGTATATGAGTTGATTTAGTATGATCTCTTCTTTTCTTTTCTAATATAATACTTTAAACAAGCAAGAGCTCTCAGAATAATCATATATCCAGATGATATGTGTTCCTTCTTGATCCAGATTCATGATATCTCACTTATCTGAAAGTCGGACTTCTGGTATCCTTAACCCTAAATCTCAAACTATTTTTTTTGTTGTTTTTTTGAGACAAAGTTTTGCTTTTGCTGACCAGGCTGGAGTGCAATGGCTCAATCTCAGCTTACTTCAACCTCTGCCTTCTGTCAAACAATTCTCTTGCCTCAGCCTCCCCAGTAGCTGGGATTACACGTGCCTACCACCATGACTGGCTATTTTTTTAAATTTTAGTAGAGACGGTGTTTCACCATGTTGATCAGGCTGGTCTAGAAATTTTGACCTTAGGTAATCCACTTGCTTCAGCCTCTCAAAGTGTCGGGATTACAGATGTGAGCCACCATGCCTGGCCAGCCTAAAACTATTACAAAACTACCAAAATTAAAGTTCTATATTTTTATGATATAGTCATTGCAATTAAGCATTGAAGGAGATTTCAGATGGTTAACATGACCCTTTTGTATTGCTAATAAAGAAGCTGGAACTCAAAAGGCAGTCTTTTAAAAGAGGTAACCAGTTCATGTGTAATGGAGATAGTAACAGAATTTAGGTAAACTCAGTGCTTCTTTGCCTAGAAATACACTCACAACCACCTCCCACATCCTCAGTTGCTCTAAGTCTGATTGCTTCTCCTCAGAACTCTCCTTCTGTCAGATAGATTTGCCTGAGCTCAGCATTCATGATGTAATAATAGCCACAGAGAAATGGCTGGCCACAGTTTATCCTTCCATTTGTACTCTGTATGCTGTAAGGTTCTTGAGAAGAAATACTCCAGAACAGTAGCCAAATGAGATATGAATACCACATAATTAGTAGCTTTGCAGGAGCAGAATACCGTGAAGTAGATCTCTCTTGAAAATCAGATTAGAGGGCTTAAATATTGAGTCCTAACTGGAACCTGCCACTCTTCCATGAAATTATATCTTGGGTCTACCAAAGACTATAGAAACCTAAAACCACGTGTGTGTGTGTGTGTGTGTGTGTGTGTGTGTGTGTGTGTGTAAAATCCTGTGGAAGGATTGACCATGAGGTGAGAGGAGGAGAAGGAGAAAACTAGCAAATGTTTCTTGTGAATTTTATGAGAATGATAAGCATCGTTCTAAGTGTTCTATAGGTACAGTGTCATTTCATAATTACAACTCATTAAAATAGTTTCATTATTTTGTGTTTTACAGATGATAAAAGTGAGGTAGTCTTTTAAAAAAGGTAACCAGTTCATGTGTAATGGAGATAGTAACAGAATTTAGGTAAATTCTGTAAAATCTCTTTTAAAAGTGATTGAGTGTTCTGCCAGAGGTTACAGTTGAGAAAGTTAAGATCACAGAGCCAGTGTTCTTACCCCTGCATTCAACTGCCTATGTACGTGAATGTATATGCATGAGTGCAAGTATATATGTGAGGTAGATAATAGATAGAAGGATCTCATATATAGAGGGGTGTGTGTGTGTGTGTGTGTGTGTGTGTGTGTGTGTGTGTGTGTATAAAATAACCTGATCATGTATCTCGATGATATTTGTTCCTTTTTGATTCAGATTCATGATACCTTACTTATCTGGAAGTCAGACTTCTGGTATCCTTATCCTAAGCAGTAAGCTGAATATAAATAAACATTTTAAACTATTACACTATACAGATGTGTGCACACCTATATACTAGGCCGATTGGTCTACATACCTACCTACCTACCATGTATCTTTCAATTGCTCCATCTAGAGAAGAAGAAGATGGTTGGAAACAAATTAGATAATTAACATGCCTCCAAAGTACAGCCTAAGAAATTTATCTAGCCAGCAATATAGAGAAGAGGAAGAGGCAGACTGTATTTTTAACATTCACTGACCATGTACATTTGTAAACATGGTCCAACTAATGTCTTTAATTGTGTTCTATTATTTTAATAATCTCCATTTTAGGAGAAGGCAGCAAAGAGGTGTATAGAGAAAAAGGTGGAATAGGTCTAACATGATGTAGTAGAAAGGAAAATTTGTTTTCTGAAGAATATAGATGTGAATTTGAATCTATTCCTATGTTCTTGGAAAATTTATTAAGGTTTCCTGAGCCTCAGTTTGCTTATCTACATAAAGAGTGCTTTTGAGAAGTAAACACTATTTTATCCCTATTTATTCATCAATGCCCCAAATTTCACTCATACGCGACTATGCCTATCACCATTGGCACTACAGAACTAAAATTGTTCTTGCAATTTCCTTACCGCATTTCGTGGTTCCTTGCATTTTGCTTTGCCCAGCTTCATGCATGTAAACATTTGGTAAACTCCGTATGTCCTTCAGGTCACACAATTTAAGAGCTCTAAAATCAAACTCATTATCTTGCTCTTTAACATTGCTCTCTTCACTGTGTTGCCTGCTTGAATAACATTGCTTTAATTCCAGTTACTAGATCCAGAAATCTGTGAGTCATTTTAGGTTCTTTCTTTTTATAGCCACATACAGTCACTAAGCCCTGTGAATTCCATCTCATTTATCTCGCATTGTTAGCTCCTTCCTTTTTGCCTCTTTGCTGCCACCATCATTTTTCTGCTAGATTGATGTAATAGGTTAAAAACAGGTCCTGCTACCACGATATTTCCCCTGACTTCTCTGATCCGGCCCCAAAATAGCTGCCAGAATGATGTTTGTAAATGAAAATTGTATGTTATTGCAGGTCCTAAAACTCTTCAATGATTTATGAGGGCTTTCCAGATAAAGCTCCAACTCTCTGGGTTTACACACATAGGTCTACATCAAGGATTTACAAACGTGGCACTACTGACATTTTGGGCCAGATAATTCCTTGTTGTGGGGAACTTTCTTGTACATTGTAGAATGTTTAGCACTATCTCTGGCCTTCATCTACTATGAGAGCAGAATTCCCTGCCCATTTTAACAATCCGCAAAATATGCCCTGACATTGCCAAATGTTTCTGGGGAACAAAGTCTTTATCGGTTGGAAACCACTGGTTTACCTGATTTGCCGGCCACATTTTCATTTCCCCACAAAAATACATACCCTATTTTATACTTTTCCTCTCTGTGTAATAAATCTTTCATTACAGCTGTCCTAATCATTTCCACTTTCCTTCCATGCCCCTGTTTTCCACAGCTCTGCTTATAATATTCTTTTAGATTATAATGTCCTTTCCTTTATTGAGTTAAGCATACTTATCAATTTAAAATCTCACTTCAGGCAATGCTTTCTCCTTGGAAGCATTTCCTATTGTTCATCTAGATAAACTCTGAAAATACTTTTATCAAATCACTTACATTGCATTTTGTTAAAAAAAATTAACTTATCTGTATCATATTATCCATTCTTGACAAGCACATGTTTTATTTGGTTTGTACTTCCAATGCCTTGCCACGATGACAACCTCAGTAGAAGTCTGTCTGTGTAAATGAATATTTATCTTATAAGAATAAAGGGAATCATGTAGGAAATGCACTAGGTTTAATATCTTTTACATAATTATCACAAGTTTAATGTTAATTACGTTTTTATGCATTTCTTAAACCTTGTAATATAATTATTCATACTAGATTTTTAAAAGTTTGGGTTTTCAGAATATTTCAAATTCTGAAATTTTAGATAAAGTATTATAGACAGATAGCTCCCCTTTTAGCCACATAGACTATCAGCCCAGTGAGACTCATCTTTTCATTGTTATCTGTTCAACCCTTGATGCTTTCCAACTTTAGTCCTTCACATTCTCTTTACAGATCTCTAATCTCTTCAACTCTATAAATTATTCTAAACCTCAAAGGCCAACTCAATTCCACTTCCTCCATGAAGTCTTCTTCAGATATTCTAGTTCATGTCATTTTTTTCTGTCATAAGAGAACTATGCCTATTGTCTCCCTTTGATTACAAAACTCTACACAAACTTGGCTTATTTCACTTCTTACCTAGGTTAGAGGGAAAATAGGAATACAAAGACCAGTTAAGGACAATCAACCTAAAAATATGGGTGAAATAAAAATCATGTAAATAAACAACAAACAGAATTCTGTTACGTAGTATGAACTATGTGACTGTTTGCAATGACCTTATTTCTCAAGAGACATATGTTGCATGGATATAATCTTGTTTTTTTTTTTTTTTTTTCCTTTAAACTTCTAAGTTGATATGATGTGGTACTGATAAGAGTGTATATTTTGTATATTTAAAGTGCAGAGTTCTATAAATGTTAATTACATTTACTTGTTCCAGATCTGAGTTCAAGTCCTGAATATCGTTGTTAATTTTCTGTCTCATTGATCTGTCTAATATTAATGTTGAAGTCTCCCACTATTATTATGTGGGAGTCTAAGTCTCTTTATAAGTCTTGTATGTCTGCGTATTCCTGTATTGGGTGTGTATATATTTAGGATCTTTAGCTCTTCTTGTTGTTGCATTGATCCTTTTATCATTATATAATGTCCTTCTTTGCTTCTTTTGATCTTTGTTGCTTAATTGTAACTTCTGCTTTTTATTTATTTATTTTAGCTCTCTGTTTGGTTGGTAAATCTTTCTCCATCCCTTGTTTGGAGTCTTTGTGTATCCTCGAATGTGAGATGGATCTGGATGCAGCATACTGATGGGTTTTAGTTTTTTATTCAAATTGCCTGTCTTTGGATTGGGGGATTTAGTCAATTTAAATTTAGAATTAATAATAATATATGTGAGTTTAATACTGCCATTAGCTGGCTATTTTGTCCATTAGTTGATGTAAATTCTTCATTATATTGATGCTCTTTTTGATAATTTTTTTAGAAAGGCTGATACTGTTTGTTCCTTTCATATGTGTAGTGGTTCTTTCAGAAGCTCTTGTAAAGCAGGCCTGGTGGTGATGAAATCTCTGAGTGCTTGCTTATTCACAAAAAACTTTATTTTTCCTTCACATGTGAAGCTTAGTTTGGCTGGATGTGAAATTCTGGGTTGAAAGTTCTTTTCTTTAAGGATGTTGAATATTGGCCCCCACTCTCTTCTGGCTTGTAGGGTTTCTGCTGAGAGATCTGCTGTAAGTCTGATAGGCTTCCCTTTGTGGGTAACCTGACCTTTCTCTCTGGCTGCCCTTAGTATTTTCTCCTTCATTTCAACCCTGGTGAATCTGACGATTATGTGCCTTGGAGTTGCTCTTTTTGAGGAATATCTCTGTGGTGTTCTCTGTATTACCTGGAGTTGAATATTATCCTGCCTTACTAGGCTGGGAAAATTTTCCTGAATAATGTCCTGAAGCGTATTTTCCAGCTTGGATTCATTCTCTTCGTCACATTCAGGTACACCTATCAAGCGTAGATTAGGTCTTTTCACATAGTCCCATATTTCTTGGAGACTTTGCTCGTTCCTTTGTATCCTTTTTTCTCTAATCTTGTCTTCTTGTTTTATTTCATTGAGTTGGTCTTCGACCTCTGATATCCTTTCTTCTGCTTGATCAATTCGGCTGTTAAAACTTGTGCATACTTCACGAAGTTCTCGTATTGTGTTTTTCAGCTCCATCAATTCACTTATATTCCTCTCTAAATTGTGTATTCTTGTTAACATTTCGTCAAATCTTTTTTCAAAGTTCTTAGTTGCTTTAGATTGGGTTAAAACAAGTTCTTTTAATTCACAGAAGTTTCTCATTATCCACATTTTGAAGCCTGCTTCTGTAATTGGAACACACTCGTTCTCCATCAAGCCTTGTTTCGTTGCTGATGAGGAACTGTGATCCCCCGCTGAGGGAGAGGCGTTCTGATCTTGGGCATTCTCAGCCTTTTTTGGCCGCTTTCCTCCCTTCGTTATAGATTTATCCATCTGTGGTCTTTGAATTCACCGTCTTTGTAATTAGGTTTCTGAGTGGACGTCCAATTTACTGATTCTCAGCGCCCAAATCTGAGCAACCCACTGCACCGACCAAATCAGCGGCGTTAAGATTGATGGTGCTTTTCCGACTCTGCACCAAGAACCGTCGCTCCAAGGCGCCGGCAAAACCGCCTCGCCGGTCACAAGAGTCGCGCTGGCGACCCGTGGGGCTCCTCCGCTGGGAATCTCCTGGTGTGTGAGCAACAAGAATTCATGTGAAGGTGTGGCGTCCTCTCATTCTTTGCGCTTTCAGTGGGAGCTACAATCCCGAGCTGTTAGTGATCAGCCATCTTGGATGCATGGATATAATCTTGTATCATAAAAGTTTTCTTGCAAAAATTATTTAAAGTTATACTTAACTCTTGAAGAGGCATTTAATAACCAGAAAAATAATTTGTTTTTCTGGAGCCCTTGATTTTCATAGAGTACAAGAAAAATAGATGACCATGAATGTTGGCCCATCTTCCAAAGATGGACCAAATCCATGTCTATCACTTTTCTTGTTATGGATCATTTGTAAATCTATTTCATCAGATTGTGGTATTAGCCCTAAAACATAAAAAAATGAAATTATTACTGTAATCTCATGATTACATGGCATGATTGTTTATATCCCATAGTCTATAAAGTTATATTATTATAAATATTTTATTTGCAAGAAGAGTCGTTTCTAATCCAGTTTCCTATTCTCTTTGTTAGATGGAGGTCTCTGTTTACAATGGATTGTTCATTTGAGGGGGGGGAAGCAATACCATACTGAATAAATATTTTGCTTTTGAACTGTATATATGAAAAATTTATACAAAAGTGAACTTACTGTGCCATTTTGTATTTTCAATGGATTTTGGAATATTGATAAGAATTTACTAATTTCTTTCTATATAGAGAAGCCAGTAATTGTGTTCTTTATTATCAGCATCATTAGTATTTATTATTTCAATTTTAAAATATAGTAAAAGAAGATTTCCTTTTACAAGACTTTCATGTCTTCATCCAGTTATATATATATATATATATATAGTGGCCACAAATTACAAGACTTTCTTAATACAAGAAAGTAAGATATCCTCAAAAAATCAGGCTTCATGAGTTTTCCTTGAATCAGTAATTTAGTAGCATTTATTAGAAAGAAGATTGGTCTATATCAAATGCACACAGCCTTTAAGAAAAGTAAATGAGGAGCACAAATAATACCCTAACTGAAATCCATTTTCTTATTTTATCCTCTTAATCCTATCTAAATCTATTGTCATTTTCAGAATCCTTGACATAACTGATTTTATAAAAACTGAATTGTCAAGGGGGAGATAAAAAGACGGCAAATGGTTAATTATCTGAGAAGTCAGATCTGGAATAACATGACAGGAGCAAAAAACATTTACTGCCAACACAACAAAATCATGAATAAAACCAGTAAGTATTCACATGGGCATACTTGTTAGGAGCCACTCTTATTTTCTTTTCCTGATAATTCATTATATAAAGGAAAAAGCATTTATTTTTTAGAGTTTCTTTATCAGGATTATTTTCTTATTATTTATGCTGCAGTTTGGGAGAGGTCTTTGTGTGTGTGTGTGTGTGTGTGTGTGTGTGTTTCGTTTGCACTACCATGGCATCTATTTTTCACTTTTAAGCTGAGTTCTGAGTTTGTGGAAGGGTTGGGAAGAAGTTTTGTAATGCTCCACTGGACCAGAAAATTAGTGATGAGTGAAACTCCAAGAGGTCGAGAGGTACAGCCAAGTTGGAGTAGCATCTGGGAGTCTTGATGTTTGCCGGGACTAGCAAAAACCTCTTGAGTCTACATAAATGACCTGTGTATTTAGTGATTAAAAAAAAGGCTTTTGACAATGTTTTCAGGATTTCCTGCATTCGAAGAGATTGGAAATATTTGAGAAGAGTCATTAGGTCAGAATATAGAAGTTTAGGGAGCATAAAAATTAAAAAAGAATGGAATAACTTAATCTTACATCACAAGAATTTGGGTTTGAATTTAAATATAATATTTAATATTTTAGATAGTTTTGAATAATTTACTTAAGCCACTTGAGAATAGAACATTGGATCATTAAAGGCATACACGCATTTACTTTATACCTGACTTTGGAGTTTGTGAAATGTGCTATATTGTGTATTTGTACTTATGTTCCTACTACATTTACTGTCTATTTTTGTTTTGAGGAATGAGATAGAAGGTATTATGGAACTACGTAAAGAGATTGCTCAATTTCAAGGTGGAAGAATATAGGCAGGAGAACACTTCAGTTTTCATCTGTATCAATGGTTCGTGTTTTGTCCTGGCTAGCTTGCGTATCTCATGCAGAAATAGTGAAGCCATGGGTAGTAGCAGCAGCAGCAGCAGCAGCAGTAATAGTAGTAGTAGCAACTTCCAGAATAGCACTCACTTTCTTAAGCATTTTATATGTAATATCTTATTTAATCTTCTTATGACCTGCTGTTGAAGGTATTGTTGTCTTCATTTTACAATCAATATACAGACATGCAGAAAATTTTTCAAGCCCAGTTATAGAGTAACTAACAAGTTACTCTATAGTTATAGAGGTACATTTTTAATCCTGGACATTCATATCTCAAAACTCCTCCTCCACTGAGCATACTGATTTGGAAAATCAGGAATCTTGAATGGGATGCTACATCTCTTCAATATCTGAATTAAATTTAAGATACCTTTAATTCTATGTTTATGGCTTAGAAATAATGACATAAGAAGGGAAACGTAAAATTGTGATTATGTAGGGGAGGTTGTAAATTTACTGAGATTGGGCAAAAATGCTTAGTTTTTCTATGTACCCCTAAATGGCGATATTCAGAGTAATGGGAAGTAGGTCATCTCTCAAGTCTCACTACAAAGAGAGATATTCTTAATTGTGCAAAGGATGGTCCGTATTGATTCAAGAATCACCCTACACAGCTTCCTCTTTCTAGATTTCAAAAAGGGAATGGAATACTATCCTCTCTGCTTTCCATTTTTCTCTCAACGGTTTGCATATCTGACCAGGACTTGGACATACCCAAACCTCAGGCTATAATGTCACCTTGTCTCTGTTCTATTCCCTAAGATACTCTGGTATCAGGTAGAGCTTTCCTATTGTCCCTCTTATATTAAAAATACATTCTTTTATAGGGCAGCCCACCTTTGGCTTAGTATTTGTTGTAGTATGCTGTAGTAGAAAATCTTTTCTCTTGCCTGTTCCTCAAGTCCACTGTCTTGCTTAAAGAGGAGTGTGTCTGTCCTCTCTTGTCAGGGATTGATAAAACTCAGGGCTCAGCCTCAAGATAATAAGCTGCTGGGAATGAGATTTAAGGGGAGAGGCAATACACTGGGGTAATATTTTCAAACATTAATAATAATTTCAACAATTTTCAAGCGTCAGTAATCAATGCCACTGTTAACAAGGGGCCATTGCTTCTTGTGAGTTCACAAAATGGGACCCCATTAGAAGAGGTGAGTTGTTTTTATTTACAAGACTAGAAAACTCTAGTGCATACTACTTGGGTCAGTTGTTTGGCTTTAAACAAGCTGCTTAACTTTTCTGTTTTACCTCCTCATCAAATGTACTAAAACAGGTATTTTGCCAACATTGTGAGTAGGTAATGGAGGTGAGACTGTTTTGTAAACTACAAATTTAAAATAAAACTTTTTGGATTTCACTTTTATATTATCTGAAACATAAAAGACCAATAAAAAATTACTGTTTATTCATCTATATCCTTCAGAGCTATAAAAGGTTTGGGACATTTTTTAACTTTTTTTACTGCAGGAATCTTTCTTTCCTCACTTCATACAATAATTGAAAACTAACAGAGTAATCACAGGTGTGAGCAGTAAGAAAGATCTAATAAAATACTTGCCTTGATAACCTGTCAACCTGGAAAGAATGCTGCATCATAGGGTTATTTAGGTTATTAATTCACAGTGTCTTCCAGATAGGAACCCCAATAAGGGTTATTTAGTTTTCTATTAATTCATGGTATCTTCCAGATATATGAAAGCCTTTTTCATGAGCATGTATAGTGTACCTTATCACTGATACAGTTGTAAAAAATGTTTCAAAAATATAAAGACATGTAATTTTCTCTCTAAGGGAATTTTTAATCCAAGGGAGACATAGTACAAGCAATCATTGTTTGGTATGCAATGAAGATTCATGAGAACACATATTATACAAAATGGACAGCTATTTAAGCCATAGAAGGCCAATTCACAGATAACTCATGTTTCAAATCTGTTATTTTGGTTTCCTCGTTTCTCTTTACCATTTTCCTGCTACTAGAAACCTAGGTTTTCACCAGAAAATTATTTCTTATCCACTATTGCATTAGTCTGGTTCCTCCAAGAAGCTGATACTAAGGCAACATTAAATATGAAAGAGATTTATTGGTGAAGGGTGTGGGAGAAGGAAAACTTTCAGAATTTGATGCGGTTTGACAGCTAATGTAGGAGAGAGTAACAGGAAGAGGGCTGGACTGTGATAACATTTCAAGAAAGGTTCAGCTTAGCCAATGGGGGATTCTTGAGCCAAAGTCACCCACTGGAGGAATTCATCGTCTCCTAGGAATGGGATTGCAATACCTCCCTTTCCTCATTGTGTTCAGTGACCGTCTGGGATGGCACATGTGAAACATGGCTACAGTACAGATTCAGTGGTAGATCTACAGAGGCAGCACCTGGAATTGCCAGTCAGTGTGGTTTTGATATAAATAAGTCTGAGCCGTGCACTTCCATGACTGTCACACCTCTCAGTCTATTTCTGGTGAATTTTACTTCACTTCCGGCTGTGGGGGTGGACACATGCATCAGGTCTGGCCAATCAGGGCATTGTATTTCTAGTGGCCCTGGTTGATGACTCAGTGATAGGAATATGAACAGGTTATAACCAAAAAGAAACAATTAACTATTTTTCACAGTGTTTAAAAAAAAAAAAAGGACCTCATATACTGTTTTGAGACAATCTAAACCGAGCTGTTGGATTTTTTTTTTTTTTTATGGAATGCGAACATTAAGACAGTATAGTAAAAGTCAAAACTATGAAATGTAGAAAAGCTGAGCTCTCATAACATTGTTTTTGCCCTTGATTAGAGCTGTGCCTGATTTCTTGACTTTTTAGTTTTACAAGCCAAAGTGTTTTTATTTTATTTTATTTATTTTATTTACTGTCAACTGGCATAGCTATAAATTGCTGGAAAAATTTTGGTAACTAGATGGAAAGTGACCCCATAAAAGCTTCAAGAGTACTTAAGTCTGTGACATCAGGAACTGCCCTTTATTTTCAGCTCTTAACACTAGCCTGCAATATTATATGTTTTTATGACACATGCCTATTTAGTTAATGAAGACTTGTTTAATGAATTAATGGTTTTTGATAAAGAACAAAGTTTGAAGAAGATAATGAAGAATTTATGATTAAAAATATTTTCTTACATCTTATAACCCTTTAGAAAATGAAGTTATTTAGACAGAGTATTATTAAACCAATTCTTATTCTAAATTCTCAGAAGAACAGTATATAAGACCTTTGTAATTTCTTACCCATGTGAAACAAAACTCTCATGTATCATTACATTGAATCATTTAATAATACACAATGAAGGAGTGGGTATAGTTGGGGATGTATAAGTTTTCTTTAATTTTACATGAAATTGCAAATTCTGTAAGTACAATGTCAAGAGAATGAGGAAGTACATTGTAATTTTCTTTGCTGCAAGTCAAAGTGCTAAGTAATCCATTACTTGTGACATCTCTTCTCATAAAATACCTTAACAAACTGCCAACATACAATTTCTTGAGTAGTTTCATGCTGCAGGTTTTTGTAGGTGAAATGCACCACCGATCACTGTATGCACCCTACCTCCTAGGAAGAGGAGAGCCCAAATCAAGTAGCAGTGGTCATCAACATCAGTGTTGAACCATAGTACATAGCATCACTAATTTTAGTTTATTTTCTCCCGCACTGTACTCCATAAGATGGAGAATAGGGAATTTAAAATATTAATTCTAAACATTCCCTAAATATTTTGTGTCACATACAGGAATTTTTGTAATAATGTAGTTTGATGTTATTTTATTTCCTTTTTGCAGTCATGAAGAAAACAGATTCTAGGAGAAAAATCTAACTGTAAGACAAATGACAATGAAGTAATAAAGGTTTGCATAATTATTATAAAAGTGATTTAAGATAAATTAGCAGGCACTATTGTGGCTATTTTGGGGCATTATACTTCTTCGGATAATAAAGGTCATTATGAAATGTCATAATATATTGTATACAACCATACTGTAGAACCTGCTATTCAAGGTGCATTCCATAATCTAACAACATATTGGCCTCATCTGAGAAATTATTAATAATGTAATATTTCAGGCTCCATGCCAAATCTACTGAATCAGAATCAATCTTTTCATAAGATCCCCAGGTAATTTTTGTGCTCATTAAAGTTTGAGAAGCACTGCTCTATATCAGAATATTATTTGATTGAAAGATAATATTTTATATTTTGGTTAAAAATCTAGTTGCTTAGGATTTAGGTTTTCTAATTTATAGTATAATTTGTATTCCAGTTCTTCTCCTTTCCTTTTAAACCAGCAAGGCAGATTTGACTCATGTATTACAAGTTGCTATATAAAATTGAAACAAGAAAAGCACTGTAGGTTACGATTTGATACACAGTGACACACTATGGATCACGAAGACTACATCTGACAACTGTATTATCTACCTGAATATGCATGCTACCAATTTGGATAATCCCCAAAGTCAATGTTGGTTACAGTTGATTGATAAAAATATGCTTCCTTATTCAAGGTCAAATTAATTTGGAAGAATTTTCTTTTGCTTACTGAGCAGCTTCCATGAGAAATCCCAGTCTGACATTATAGCTGTGCATGCATTTTCTCACCCAAATATATAAACCTCACCTCAACTTCAGTATATCTGATATATTATATGATAATACTTTTAAAAAATTGTCTCAAAATTTCAGCTTATTCAGATTTGTCTCGCTTGACCTGAAATAATTGCAATTACAGATGTTACTTGGAAATATCCTGAGGAACCTATCATGTAAAAGTAGAAAATAAAACTGCTTTTTAGAGACTACATTATGCCCCTGAAATGGCAATATCCGTGATCAAAGGGTAAAGATATTTTAGGACAAGTTCATGAAAAACAATGAAAAATAGGCTTTTCCCTCATTAATACTGTATTTTTTGATGGTGTTACAAATATGTGTTTGCCTTACTCGAGTACACAATATGGTCCGTATTTGTTAGAATTAAGAGTACTCTGTTGAAATACGTGTCAATATTATTTGATCTAAGAGAAGGCATAAAGCACCTTTACGTCTCTTATAGTTGGAAACCTTGTCATTGTAACAAGGAAAACTGTGGTAATTTAATTTTGCTGAACTGTTTTTGCATCATGAAGAAGGCTATGGTAATATTGAAAAGCTGTTCTCTTGGGATTCAAATGAATATAAGTTTATCCAAGTGATCTTGTTTTTAAATAAGTAAAAAACTATAGGCCTCTCTTTCAGTATTGTTTATAAAGTCTAAAAGTATAAGCTTTTATCATTAGACTTTAAATAAAATATTTGCAAAATAAGTTACCTAATTTTAGCAGATAAAGATGGTGAGACTCTATAGTTAATTCAGAATATTTCTGCAAGCCCAGGGTTCCTCCAAAGGAGCTCTTAACTACTTAAACTAACCTTTGAAGTAACATACATATTTTCATTTGCAAACTTCTCCTCCAGCCATTCTTGCTTTTCCTCTTCCAAGCTACGATTATGATCTCCATTTCCTAAAACCTAGGTGAGAAAGCCAGTCTGAAGGAGACATAAGAGAGAGAAGTAAAGATTTCTGTTTTATATTTAAAGTGTGAATAAAGTTTCAAAGAATTATTCCTTCTTTTATTAGTCTCTCCTCCACTTACTATTAAAAAAAATCATACTTAAAGAGCTATTTTAAATCTGAGATTTTAGGAAAACCACTCAAAATTCATATGGCTAAAACTGATTCTTCTTTAATCCATTCAAGCTAATTCTTATCCCTAATCCTTATATTATACCCTTATAATTTTTTCCTTGTTCTTTGTGTATGTTTGTATCCATAGCACATTTCAGAGCAAAGTTTGATTGAGACACAATACAGGTTACCAATCTTTGTGTTAATATAGTTCCTGCTACAGTGACTAACACGTAGCAAATCTAATGTTTGTCAAGTGAATATTTCAAGAGTAGAATGAATGAATCCAGCTGCTCAATGTAAATCCTATTTTAAGAGCCAAGGATTCCATTTACAAGACATCAGAAGTTAGCCCTTGGTGGTGCTTTTGTTTTTTGTTGTTTGTTTGTTTTGACAGCATGAGGGACTGACAATGAAAGAATGGCTCAGACTGATTAAAATGATAATTTTTAGCAGTTCAAGACTCATGCTACCAAGAATGACACTCTGGGCCTTTGAGGTAATGCTGAGAATCCATGGCCTCAAAGATCAACTTCAGAAGGACAATTTTGCAACTACTACCTACCAAGCACTGTGCTGGGTTATTTTTCATACTTTATCTTCCCAAATTTTCACAACAAACTTTCTGTACAATTATTAATAACCCAGTTTTTACAGATGGATTTAAGTTACCTTGTCTGAGGTCAAGCTAGAATAATAAATGAGCAGCAAGAGTCCATACCCTGTTCTGCCTGACACCTAAGTAAATCCTCTTTCCAATGTATTATTCTGCTTGGAAATCTGGACTGGATCATACTCAAAGGAGATAGTGATACACTAAATCGTGTCTCCCACCTCAACCCCAAAAGATATGTTGAAGTTCTAACTAACTCTTAATGTGACTATTTGGAGTCAGGGTGTTAAAAGTGGTTATGAAGTTTAAATAAGATCATAAGGGTGGGACCCTAATTCAGTATGACTGGTATCTTTACAAAACAAGAAAGAGATGGTGGAATGCTGTGTACACAGAGCATACAGCTTGAAGGTAGCCATCTGCAAGTCAAGGAAGCCAAGACCTTAGGAGAAACCAACCTAGCCGACATACTGAGTGAACTTGTATTTTTGTTATGGCAACTAACACACAAATACTATTAAAAATCAAAGTTTATCTGACATAGTAACAATTCTTAAGTCTAGAGTATATGAAATGATATAAATATAAAATGTCTCAGTGTTTTGTGTGGTAGCCTCATTTAATCATATCAAATCAAGACATACTTATAGTATACTTACTGTATCCTGCCAAGTCATGCCCAATGCAAAAGGAAAAGCTTTGGAGGCTCCCAGTTTGGCATCTCTTTATAATCTCTACAATTTCCTTTTGTGACATCACCAATCTAGATTATATTTTAATAAAACCTGGTATCATTGTACTTTGCCAAATACAAATATTGCTAAGCCCTAAAGCAAAACTGCCTAGTACTTAACTGTGAACTCTGTTTTACTAGGAATGTAATGAATTGCAAATGAATAGCGTTAGGAAGCTGTAACACTGTGGGGCTGTGCTTATCCACCCCCACCTGCCCATGAGGGGAAAGCCACATCAAAAGACAGTCAACTTAATGCAAGTCAGCGTGTGGATTCTGCTTTCTATATTTTGTTTTTCCATTTGCTCATTTCTCTCTTGTCCTTTATGTACCTTTCAATGCTCAGAACATCTTTTGACATACACGTGACACTTTTTCCTCAACTGAGAGACTACCAAGCTATTTATACAACAGAAACTGGCCATCATTGCCACAGAGAGGTAGTTTCCCCTACCTCCTTTCTGCCCTTGGCTCTTCTGTTTTGTTTTCTTGCTGCTACATTTTTACATGCTTTTATTTATACAGTATTTCTTCAAAGGTGCTGTTCTCTTTTAAAGTGATACAATGGAAATGAAAACAATATTGAGAACTCTGAACTGAAAAGTGTATTGCTTTTTTGTTTCAGCATGACAGAAAATAGTATATAGTGAAAGGAAGAAGTTTCTCATTGCAATAATGTTGTTACATGACAGGGCAATCAAGCCCTCAAACTTCATTTTTAATTTGAAAAGACAAATTTATTGCTAGCACTGTGGGATATGTGACATCTGTAATAAAAAGTGCTTGACTTTAAAAGAAAAAGAATCTTATAAGGCTATCCAAGGCGGGAGAATATTCTTGTGAAAATCACTAACTTTCCATTTGATTCAAGCAGAATAAAACCTGGGAGGTGATTCTTCTGCTATGAATCTGATCTCTTGTTTAAATTCCCTGAGAAGGAACAAAAGTGATAGAATAAGCTTAGAGTTTGCTGCATTGGGCCCTAAAGTAAAACTCTTTTTACCAATTAGATGTTGGTCCCAAATAGAAAAAAATACAAAGCCATAAAGCCTGTGAGTACCAATGTAGAGTAGTGGGAAAAAAAAAAGACTGAAAATAGATAATTTTCTGCATTTTACAGAGGTATTTTCTGAGTTTTGCAATATCAGGAAATCCCACAGACAATTTTAAAAAAATTCTGAAAGGTCTCCTGCAGGATAAGTAAAAGGCCCATGAACTCAGCTTCTGATGAAATATGAATGATCATCAAAGTCATGGAATCTTCCATCAGTTCATCATATCATTTCCTTTTGGATGAAATAATTAAAAAAACATTTCTAACAATTGAACTTGTAGCTATTTATATATAATAACAATTTATACAGAAAAGTACATCTATAATACATGATCATACTTTAATTCTTACAAAAATCTTGAGTAGTAGACTTTATTATGTTCATTTTCACATTTACATAATTCAGCATTCAAAAAGCTTGTATCTCTGATGAAGTAAGTGTCATAGGTAAGACTAGAGTCATGTTCCTTTGGTTCTAAGTTCAAAGCTCTTTGTGACAGTACCATAATAGTCTCTACCTGTTTGGTTAGATACCATAAGGTGATGGCTAACACTTTTTACCCCTTCTTTTTCATTCCAGAATATTTAATGTTTAAGTCTTAGGCTCATGGGGAGAGGACAAAATTTCTTGAAGATTTCTTGTAGATCAATTTTTAAGCCCTATTTAATCTCAATTTATTGCTTTAAAGAGAAAAAACAAATTTTCAATTTTCTTTTAACTATGTATCCCTAGGGGGTATATAGAGGGACTCATAAATATTTCTAAATTACACATCTTAAGCAAAATGTAATTCATTTGCAATTATCTGGAAGAGTGGTGACTATGAAATTATGTAGTTGCATTTATGTTTAAGAGAGAACTTATCCCTTTAGAGATCTTTAAAAATAGAATCTTATATTTGAAGGATGAAAGTCTTAGGAAAACTCTTATCTGAAGACAGAGGTATAGTAGGTAGCCTCTGAAATATCTTTAAACCCCATATGTGCTGATGAGATATGCAAATATATTTTTATTTGAAATCTTGATACAGAAGAAATCATCCTCCCTGGCCAGAAGCTTTTGTTTTCAACTAAGGCCAAGATAAAAACATAAAAATGTTGAGAAAAGTATGTTGTTTTTTTTTTTTTAAATGCCCACCCAAAAAGGAAGAAATAAAAATTTTCCAAGGAATCTAATTAACTAAGTGTCCTAATAGAAAGTTAAAAGCAGAATTAATTTGGAACCAACACATAAAGAATTGGAGAGACAATAAGGAGGGAAAAAGCACGGTGAGGAAAGAATACAAGTGTTTGAAAAAAAAAAAAAGTGAAATTTTCCGTGGATTAAGGAGGACACTGAGACTAGTGATAGAGAAATGTAAAGGCAGGAGAGATTCAGGGAAATTTCTCAAATAGTGTCACTAAGACCTCAGTTACCCAAGTTGTTTTTACGCACATTTTTGCTTCCAACATAAATAACCACTTGCAGTGACCACTAATGTATTTACTAGGAGTGAATTCTCCCTTAACTACCACCTTTGGAAGCTGAAGCTGCCAATTAATTTTAAGGTCTAATGTTTTCTCATTCCAGTATTACTCAGAATCCAGAAAAGAGCAAAAGAGAGGGGAAAAAGACCATACATTGGGTTTTTTGGTTTTGACTTAAACTCCCTCTGTCAAGTAAGCACTGCCTAACATCAAAGATACAAAACAGACGACTGTTCTCTGAGGATTCTGAAAATGCCTCCATTTTATTTTGCACCCTTCTCCCACTTAAAAAGCTTTTGTTGTTTTTGATATATTTTAAATTATTTTTTCTTCAAGTGTCTTTCTTTTTTGTTTCAAAATTTGAGGAACTAAAAATTTCTAAGGAGCACGCATGTGGCAGAGTTCTTAAATGTGTCATGTTTTATATTCAAAGGAATTACATCATTAAGAGGAAAAGAGTGTCTCAGTGAGAGATTCATCTAGAATCAGTGCTCTACAATAATAAAAGTGCTTCTATCTTGGTTAATCATAAAGAATGAGGCTAAGTCTTTTAAAAAATAGTGTAAGGTTTTTGGATTTTAATCTATTTTAACACTTAAACTCTACTGGGGGGGTGGGGAGAATGTGTGTATACGTGCACCCATACCTTGTAAATAAGTCTTCACATAGTATTATCTAGCACAGAAGGTTTTTAAATGAAAGAATTATCAGGCCAGTCATGGTGGCTCACACCTGTAATCCCAGCATTTTGGAAGGCTGAGGTGGGTGGATTACCTGAGATCAGGAGTTAGAGACCAGCCTGAAGAACATGGTGAAACCCTGTCTATACTAAAAATACAAAAATTATCCAGGCAGGTGCCTGTAATCCCAGCTACTTGCAAGGCTGAGGCAAGAGAATCTCTTGAACCAGGGAGGCAGAGGCTGTAGTGAGTGGAGACTGTGTCACTGCATTCCAGATTGGGAGACAGAGTAAAACTTAATCTCAAAAAAAGGAAAGAAAAGAAAATGTATCAATATTCTTCAAAATGCTAAAAATAATTGAATAGATTACATTTCAGAAACACTAATGCAACTTAATCAATTTTTTGTTGCTGTAAGAGAATACCATAGACTAGTATTCTTGTCACAACCACTTAAGTACAATTAACCTTTTAACCATTTCCACACAGTAAAAAATCCATGTATAACTTTGAACTCCCCCCCAAACTTAACTGTTAACAGCCTACTGTTGCCTAGAAACCATACCAATTACATAAACAGTACATTAACACATATTTTGAATGTTACATGTGTTATATGCTGTATTACAATAAAGTAAGATAAAAAGTTATTTAAAAAATTATAAGGAAGAAAAAGTATATTTAACATTATTAAGTAGAAGGGGATCATCATAAAGTTCTTTATCCTTGTCATTTTCACACTGAGTAGATTGAAGAGGAGGAGAAAGATAAAGGGTTCGTCTTACTGTCTTTGGGGAAATGGTGGTAGAGGTGGTAAAGGAGGTGGAGGAGTTGGAAAAGGAAGCAGGACAGTCAGGCACACTTTGTGTAACTTTTACTGAAAAAAAAAATCTTTGTATAGTAAACCCAGGCATTTCAAACCCATGTTGTTCAAGAGTCAATTGTAATCTCTAAGAAGATTCAGACTTACCCTACAGTTACCCTCTTTTCACCAAAATCTCTCATAATACTTCATTCATGGCAAAGCAAGCTTCATCTAGCCTGCCCCTTCAAATTTTCCCAGCCTCTACCCATTACCCTGTTCCAAAAGAATGTCCAGATTTTTTGGTATTTCCTATAGCAACAGCTCCAATTCTCAGTAGCAACTGTCTGCATGAATCTGTTTTCTGTTGCTATAACTGAATACTATATACTGAGTAATTATAAAGAAAATAAATTTATTCTTACAGTTCTGGAGTCTGGAAAGTTCATGAGCATGATACTGACATCTGGTGATGGCCTTGCTGTATCCAGTAGTGGAAGGTATCGCATGACAAGAGGGCAAGGCCATGCATTTCAACTCAGATCTCTCTTCCTCTTCTTACAAAGCCAACAGTCCCATCATGGGGTCCACCCTGAGGACTACCTAACTCTATTTCCTCTCAAAGACCCCCTGTACTAACACCATACGAATTTGGGGTCTAACAACATATAATTAAGTTTCCAGTACGTGAAATTTGGTGTACATATTTAAAACATAGCAATAACTATTCAGCCAATAATGCAGCCTTGGAAAAAACCCAGCGTAATAATGCAGCCTTGGAAAAAAAACCAGCATACTTTTAAACTGTTGGTAAAACCACCACAGAACCCAGTTTCCCCAATATCCTACTGTATCTTTAATAACTGCAAGATAACAGAAGGAGAGAGATAGTAACCTTTAGAAGGGATTCCTTTGGAGGTGTAGAATGCAGATTGGCATTATTCAAGGTTAAATTCTAGGGAAAAGAGATTACAAAGAAGAAAAGCAAAACGTGTAGCCTCTATGTGCTACAGAGGTACCAAAAATATACGTCTATTAGAGTTCTCTATTAGAGACAAATTGGTCGAGACCTTTTATTTTGTATGCCTAAATGCACAGGCCCACTTAGAAGATAGACTTAAACAATATGATTAGAGCCAAGAATTCCTATATGCAGGCAGATGCTTTTTGGAGGAGAAACCCTGGCAAGATAGAAGGATAAAAATAAGATAAGTTTAGTTATAGGGCTGTGAATCAGAAAAAGGATAACCAAGTCTCATTTCTGCTTCTTAATGATGTCGTTTCCTAGTGCATGACAAAATGGAGACCAACATTCTGTTTTTATTCCAAAGGAGGTGAAAATAAAACAATTAGAGAAAAGACTGAAAGTGGTAATAAGATTATTATTGTTTCTGGTTGTTGTTGTATTTTTTGAGATGGAGTTTCGCTCTTCTTGCCCCAGCTGAAGTGCAATGGCATGATCTCGGCTCACTGCAATCTCTGCCTCCCTGATTTTTCTGCCTCAGCCTCCCAAGTATCTGGGATTACAAGCAAACACACACCACCATGCCTGGCTAATTTTATTTTTTTCATTTTTAATAGAGATAGGGTTTTACCATGTTGTCCAGGCTGATCTTGAACTCCTGAGCTCAGATGATCCGCCCACCTTAGCCTCCCAAAGTGCTGGGATTACAGGTGTGAGCCATCTTGCTTGGCCGTTAATAAAATTTTACTGCTTTCTTTTGCTTCCAAATTTCAAACTTGTCAATGTCTTTTACACAATCATGAGCATCAATGTATTTCACAAATTTTTGATATGTCTCCTTCTAATTTGCATCGTCTTATTTTACTTAAGCCATGTTAACAAAGTATATTTGTTCTGTTCATGAAATTTAAAAGCCTATTCTTTATTCTTCCTTTGGTCTTCTTTGTGTGCATCCAGGTGTGGGTGCATCTGCATATCTGGTTGTGTCTCAGCGACAGAGAGTGAGTCTGTGTGTTATCTACTGGCTTCTCCTGTTCATTTTTAATTGTTATTATCTCAAGGTGTGACTGGCTAGAACTTGATCCCTTCAATCATCACATAATATGGTGAATGGAGGGGATATCTCACTATGTGCTAGGTACTAGGTTAAATGTTTTAAACAGATTTTTGCAGGGAAAATAGAGATAGAAGAGGTAAAGAAGGTGGAAAGGGAAGCAGGACAGTCAGGCACACTTTGTGTAAATTTTATTGAAATAAAAAATCTTTGTGTAGTAAACCCATGTATTTCAAACCCATGTTGTTCAAGAGTCAACTGTAATCTCTAAGAAGATTCAGCCTTTCTCTACAGTGCTCCTCTTTTTACCATTATCATAACCCCATGAGGTATACACTAGTATTTTTATTTTGCAAGGGGACAAAATGAAGCCCAGAGAAATCAATGACTTTGTATAAGATCACACAATTTTATTAAAACTGTGCTCAAACCTGGGTTTAAACCAAAGACTGAGTTGATTAAAGAGCTTAGTTTCTCCACTAGAAATATTAAAATAAGACATGAGAATATGGAAAAATGCTTGGGCTTTTTTTCTTGAGTCTAATTTCTTCTGCACATTTTTTTTATGTTATAGTAAATTGATTTTAATACCTAGTTGTTTGTCTAACTAGTACATATAATATTCTTTATAAAGTTCCCATCATCCTCTTTATTTTGGAAAGGTACTCTCTCTAATTTTCTTCAAACTGTTCTAAATAATTGAAGAGTAGGTAATTTTAATAGCTAACACCAATTTTCCTCAAACTATTCTAAAACATTGAAGAGTAGGTAATTTTTCCTAATTTAGTTTTCAAAGCCAGCACTACTTATAACTGACAAATTCAATAAATGTGTAAGATTCAATAAATGTATAAAATCAACATAAAAAACCCAAATGCCCGTGAATGATAGACAGAGTATTTGGGTTTTTTATGTTGGGAAAATGTGGCACATATGCACCATGGAATACTATGCAGCCATAAAACCTGGTGAGTTTGTGTCCTTTGTAGGGACATGGATGAAACTGGAAACCATCATTCTCAGCAAACTGAACAGAAGAGAAAATCAAACATCACAGGTTCTCACTCACAGAAAGGTGTTGAACAATGAGAACACATGGACACAGGGAGGGGAACATCACACACTGAGGTCTGTTGGGATGGACTAGGGGAGGGACAGCAGGGGGTAGGGAGTTGGGGAGGGACAACATGGGGAGAAATGCCAGATAGAGGTGATGGGGATGAAGGCAGAAAACCACACTGCCATGTGTGTACCTATGCAACAATCCTGCATGTTCTTCACATGTACCACAGAACCTAAAATGCAAAAATATATATATTATATAAATATATATATTTGTATATTATATATATTTATATTTATAGACTATATTTATTATATATATATTTCTATAATATATATTATATAAAATATATGTTATGTATATTTCTATAATATATAAATATATAATGTATAAATATATTTTATGTATAAATATATAATATATGAATATATTTATATATATTTCATTGCTGGGGTACATGTGAAGAACGTTTAGGTTCTGGGGTACATGTTTATTGCATTTAGGTTCTGGGGTATTTGTGTATATATATTATATATATAAATATATATATAATACATATATATAAATATGTATAAATGTATAGAAAATGTTTCATATCTATAAATATATATATTATATATACATAAACACATTTTATAGGTATTTATAAGATAAAGTCATATGAGTAGGAATGCTTTTTCTTATATATATGTATATATTATATATTATATATATTATGTATATTATATATAATATATAAAGAAAGAAAAAGGATTCCTTTTTTTTTTTTTTTTTTTTTTTTTTTTTTTTTTTGAGACGGAGTTTCGCTCTTGTTACCCAGGCTGGAGTGCAATGGCGCAATCTCGGCTCACCGCAACCTCTGCCTCCTGGGTTCAAGCAATTCTCCTGCCTCAGCCTCCTGAGTAGCTGGGATTACAGGCACGTGCCACCATGCCCAGCTAATGTTTTGTATTTTTAGTAGAGACGGGGTTTCACCATGTTGACCAGGATGGTCTCGATCTCTCGACCTTGTGATCCACCTGCCTCGGCCTCCCAAAGTGCTGGGATTACAGGCTTGAGCCACCGTGCCCGGCCCAGAAAAAGTATTTCTACTCATACATGACTTCGTTTTATCTTTTAAGAAATTGTAAATATTAACATATCATAAATGTAAAACCCAAAAAACACTGATTAATTTATCATTTTCTGCACTCTTGCACCATACTGACTTTATCACAAGGTGTTGAAACTCAGCCCTTTCAATGGCCTAGAGACAAATGAATACTTGGATTTTGAAAGGCATATTATCTACACAATGTATTTGGGGAATTAAGCATGAACTATCTCATGTAATTTAATGAATCAGTCCATAAATTATCATGTTTGCTCTCTCATCTAGTAGGCTGTAAGGAGAGCAAAGGAAAGGAATGTATATAGTTTTTGTAATTTTCATGCTACTTGACTTGATGCAGAGGCATTTCAACGTAATATAGTAAAAATAGCACTGGGCTAGAAACACAGATTTCAGCTGAGCAATTGGAGACAAGTCACTTAAACTATCTTTAGGCTGCAGATTACTCATGAGTAATAGTCTTTTTCATTAAGAAAATTTAGATTCCTTTCCAAATACTCTCATTCTAAGGAACACTAGCGAGAGGAATTTTTATCAATGAATGTTGTGTTCATTAATATCCAACCTCATTTTCCCTTATCTACCAGGTGAAAGAAATGTGACCCTTAATTATAGGTTTTATTCACTCAAGAAAACTTGTCAGGAACTCATAGTCCTTGTCACTGTCCTTTCTGTCAAACACGAATCCTTCAATCTGTTTTAAAAATAGCAAACCTGGGTGGGAGGAGGGTGAGCATCAGGAAGAATTGCTAATGAATGCTGGGCTTAATACCTGGGCAATAGGATGATCTGTGCAGCAAACCACTGTGGCACACATTCACCTGTGTAATGTAATAAACCTGCACGTCCTGTACATGTACCCCTGTGCTTAAAATAATAGTTGGGAAAAAAAAAAAAACAGTAGCGATTTTGTACTCCAATAAAGAACTAGATGAGAATGGAATCAAGAAGGCAATGCCTTTTACAATACCTATAAAAAATAAAATAAAATAAAACACCTAGGAATACATTTAACCAAGATGTGAAAGATCTTTACAAGGAAAACTATGATGAAAGTAATTCAGGAGGATAAAAGAAATCGAAAGATATCCCATTCTCATGGATTGGAATAATTAATATTTTTAAATGACCATTCTACCCAAAGCAATATGCAGATTCAATGCAATCCCTATCAAAATGTCAATGTCATTTTCCACAAAAATAGCAAAAACAATTATTAAATTTATATAGAATAACAATAACAAAATACAAAGCAATCCAAAGCAAAAAGAACAATGGTATAAGCATCTCACTACCTAACTTAAAAATATATTATAAGAGTATATCAACTAACAGCATAATACTGGTATGAAAACACACATAGACCAATGGAACAGAATAGAGAACTCAGAAATAAATTCATGTATTTACAAACAACTTATTTTTGACAAAGGTCCCAAGAAGAAACATGGAGGAAAGGATTCCCTTTTCAACAAATGGTGCTGGGAAAACTGAATATTCATATGCAAAAGAATGAAACTGGGCCAGGTGCAGGCAGCTCATGCCTGCAATCCCAGCATTTTGGGAGGCCAAAGTGGGTGGATCACTTGAGGTCAGGAGTTCGAGACCAGCCTGGCCAAGGGGGTGAAACCCTGTCTCTACTAAAAATAATTTTTAAAAAATAGCTGGGCATGCTGGTGTGTGCCTGTAATCCCAACTACTCAGGAGGCTGCGGCAGGAGAATTGCTTGAACCCAGGAGGTGGAGTTTGCAGTAAGTCAAGGTAGTGCCACTGAACTGGAGCCTGCATGGCAGAATGAGAGTCCATCTCAAAAAAAAAAAAAAAAAAAGAGGGAAAAAGAATCTGGACTCCTACCTTTCTCAATATACAAAAATCAATTAAATATATCTTGGAGACATGAAACGATGAAAGACCTGAAACGACAAAACTACTAGAAGAAAATTTAATGGTAAGACTTCAATACATTGGTCTATGCAAGTATTTTATGACTAAGACTTCAAAAGCACAGGCAACAAAACCAAAAATAGATAAATTGGACATATTAAATAAAAAAACTTCTGTACAGTAAAGGAAACAATCATTGGCATGAAATGACAGTCTATTCAATAGAAGAAAATACTTGCAAAGTGTTAATCCAACAAGGGACCAATATCCAAAATACACAGGGAACTCAAACAACTCAAGAGTAAGGAAACAAATAATCTCATTAAAAAGTAGTTAAAGGAAATAAACATTTCTCAAAAGAATACATGTAAATGACCAATAGAAATATTTGGTAAATGTTTAACATCACTAATCATCAGGGAAATGCAAATCAAAACCACAATGAGACGTCATCTTACTCCCAATTAGAATGGCTATCATTAAAAAGACAAATAATAGCAGATGTTGGTAAGGATGTGGAGAAAAGGGAACGCATACTCTGTTGGTGGGAATGTAAATTATTACATCCAGTATAGAAAACAGTATGGGGATTTGTTTAAAAACTAAAAATAAGGGCTGGGCACGGTGGCTCAAGCCTGTAATCCCAGCACTTTGGGAGGCTGAGGTGGGTGGATCACGAGGTCAAGAGATCGAGACCATCCTGGTCAACATGGTGAAACCCCGTCTCTACTAAAAATCCAAAAAATTAGCTGGGCATGGTGGCACGTGCCTGTAATCCCAGCTACTCAGGAGGCTGAGGCAGGAGAATTGCCTGAACCCAGGAGGCGGAGGTTGTGGTGAGCCGAGATTGTGCCATTGCACTCCAGCCTGGGTAACGAGCAAAACTCCGTCTCAAAAAACAAACAAACAAACAAACAAACAAACAAACAAAAAAAAACTAACAGCAACCCACTCTTGTGTATCCAAAGGAAAAGAAATCAGTACATAAAAGGGATACCTACATCCCCATATTTACTGCAGTACTATTAACAGTAGCAAGGCTGTGTAAGCAACTTAAGTATCCATTATTGGATGAATGGATAAAGAAAAAGCGTTGAATGTTTGGCCATGAAAAATGAAATCATGGCATTTGCAGCAACATAGATGGAATTGGAGATCATTATGTTAACTAAAATAAGCCTGGCACAGAAAAAAATTATTGCATGTGCTCCCTCATGTGGAAGCTAAAAAGTCTGATCTTGCAGAGAGTAGAATTATAGATACCAGAGACTGGTAAGAAAATGTGTGTGGGGTTGGGAAATATCATGAAAAGATGTTGGCTAATTGATACAATTATACAGATACATAGGAGTAGTTCTAATATTTGACAGCAGAGTAGAGTGACTACAGTTAACAGCAATGTATTGTATATTTCAATATAACTAGAAGAGATGACTTGAAATGTTCTCACCACATAGAAATGGAAAATACTCAACGTGATGGCTATAATAAATAGCCTGACTTAATCATTAACCATTCTATGCATGTAACAAAATATCACAATACCCCATAAATATGTACAAATATTATCAATTAAAATTAAATATATAAATACACTTTTGAGTCATGTATTCTTAAAGAGATAGATCTATAATTAACATATGAGTATCAAATTGAATATGGAACATGTTAAAGCTTGTTTGTCTTTCATAAACATCTGTTGGTGGCATTTTTATTACCAGGCACCTAAAGATCATTCACATAATTCCTAGTACTCATTATATGTCAATCTCCTCTTTATCTTTTTTCAATAAACAGTGTGTGGTAAAAATTTAATCATTGGTATTGCACAAGAATTTCTTTATTAATTAATAAACTAGAAGTTTTCTACCTAGGGCTACAGCTATTTTGTCTGAAGTACTTAAATCATGTACAACATGATCATCTAGGAAATATAATCTATCCAAATAGATTTGACATTGATGTATGATACAGTTAGCTTTATAGATTTTGCTTGTGTTACTTGGTTTTGATGAAACAAATGGCATAAGTCAACATGAGAAATTAAAAAGGAAGACTGCCATCTTGTAACAATAGGGCTGTTCTATATTTTCAATACAATTAAGAATGTATAGTACAGTGAGTTAGCTTTACAGATTTTGCTTGTATTTTCTGTTTTTTATGAAACAAATGGCATAGGTCAACATGAGAAATTAAAAAGGAAGACTGCTATCTAATAACAAGGTGATTCTATATTTTGGATATAGTTAAGAACAGAGCATCTTCTGTAACCGAAGTGAGCAGTTAGGAATGGAAGAGCCATGACTCTGGAAGATATTAATTATATAATCTGCACAACAATATTGTTTGGGTAGACTTAAAAAAACAAAATATTTAGGGTAACGTACTGGCTTTGTACATCTGGGCAAGTGTTCTAGTTGCATTTCTATTTATGAATAAAGTTTCTCTTTGAGTTAACTTGTCTAATCTTTTGTATTGCTATTATTTATATAAGTATTCTATTTCAAATTCCAAATATTTAACAGAATGACAAAATTGCAACTGTTAGGCATGGTTTTCTCTCCTATCTGTAAGAGAATGCTATAGTTAATTTCCCTAGTTATTTATGCCTTTATTTATTATCAAGCTCTTGATTTTTTTCCAGAGATATGCTATGGCTTATTTGCTTGTTTTTATTGTATATATGTGTGTATGGTTTCTTTGTTTTGTTTAATTGTTATTATTTTCTCTCTTTTATACTCAGCCAAGTGAAATAGCACAGCTAAGGGACTAATGTCAATATATCAGTCCTCAAGCATGTAATAATCTTAATAATTTTTCACCCACAATGGTCTGTTTTTTAAGGCAACTGATTTATTCTTTAACCAGAGGCCTAATGATCAAGCCACTGAGGAGTGTAGGTGTTAGTGAAAATGCTGCAGCCTCCTTCCATGTCTGCAAACTGTGAAGTATGTTGAAATAATCAAGCATCCATGTCTATGTATGTATGTGATGGATACCCAGTAGATACTCCTAGGGCAAGAGCACTGTTCAGGAAATGAGCTATTACAGGCCCAAATTGGCCACTTATATTCTGGTAGTGGCAAGTCATTTAATTTCTGTAGGTCTCAGCTTTTCTATTTGGAAAATAAGAATAATAAAGTGTACCTCATAGAGACATTATATAGATTTGGAAACACATAGCGACACTCTATTTACTATGGAATAGAATTAGATTTCAGCCAGTTTTCTCATATTGTATGTGATCTGAGAAGTTTGAAAGGGTAAGGCTAGTTTTCCACACTCAACAGTGGAAGGTGACATTATAATATCTTAGTATCATCATCACTCTGAGTATAGTCCTCAGGTTTAAAACAATATATTTCATTGTATTACTGTAGCCATAACTTATATGAGATCAACATATAAAACTAGAAGCCACTTCATGATTTACATAAAATATTTGTTCCTAGTGTCCTGAATACTCATGTATCTCTCACACATATTGACTAATGTTCGTTTCTGGGAAGTCAAATAAATGATAAAATTACCCTAAAGAATATGGACTAGTAGGAAAAGTAATGTGGACTAATAGGTAAAGTATAAAAAATTTTAAGGAAAATGTCTTCCAAGTCATGTAAAACCCCACAATGTAATACATCTCCTACTTATACCAATGTTTCCCAGACTCATTATCTTTTTCATTTGGACAATAGTAAATATTGAAAAATTCTTCCTCTCTGACCTCTTTTTATTATTCATCTACTATTTTTATTTTATTTTCACTATTCTTCCCTCCAGTAGAATATTTTTTTTTCAGGCATCACATAACACTCTTCATTATGTGTTAGTCTGTTCCCCGTAAAGAAACACCTGAGGTGTCTATAAAGAAACACCACTACTATAAAGAAACACCTGAGGCTGGGTAATTTATACAGAAAAGAGCTTTAATTGGCTCACGATTCTGCAGGCTACACAGGAAGCATAGTGGCTTCTGATTCTTAGAAGTCCTCAGGAAACTCCAATCATGGTGGAAGCAAAGGATAAGCATGCACGTCCTACCTGGCCACAGCAAGAGTGAGAGAGGTGGGGGAATGCTGCACACTTTGAAACCAGCAGATCTCGTAAGAACTCACTATAGGGATGACAGCACCAAGGGAGATGGTGTTAAACCATGAGAAACCACCCCAAATATCTAATGAGCCACCAGGCTCACCTCCAACATTGAAGCTAACAATTTGACATAAGATTTGATTGAGAACATTGATCCAAACCATTTCAGATGAGTTTAGGTTTACTTAGTTATAATCCATTTCCATACTTAACTTTCCAGATCTGCTATTTTCCATAATGAGTGCTCTCAGAAGTGCTTTTCTGTACTTACATCCAGTGCTCAACCCAAAACTTAACCTCAATTTACTATGAATCAAGGGGGAAAATGTTAACATTTATATAATGGTGCTCAGATGACTTTGGGGTTCTCTCAATCTTTGTACCTCCAAAGCAGTTGTCTTAGTCAGTTTTAGCTGATATAACAAAGTACCATAGACTGGGTGGCTCATATACAACAGACATTTATTTTGCTCAGTTCTGAAGCCTGGAAGTCCAAGACCAGAGTGCTGGCATGATTGGGTTATAGTGTGGAACCATTTCTGGGTCGTAGACTGCTAAGTTTGTGTTGTATCTTTCTGTTTCAGAAGGGCAGCTAAAGAGAACTCTCTGAGATCTCTTTTACAAGGGAATTAATTCCATTTATGTTAATCCCATTTGTGGGAGCTCCACCCTCATGACCTAAATTACTTCCCAAAGGCTTCATGTCCTAACACCATCATATTTGGGGTTAGGATTGCAACATATGAAATTTGGATGGACACAAACATTTCATCCATCACAACAATGCTACCAATTAGGATTACCTGTGAACTTTAAAAAAAAATGTCAAATCCTGGGCTTATCAATTAAACAGTCTGATTAAACCATGTGATATAAGTATTATTTTCATTTTACTACTTAGGTAACACCCACAAGTAGGTTAAAGTTTGATTAATTTTAGGATGAGTTTTTTGAAGTAAGTTTTAGAATTGTATTTATTTGTGAATATTTAAAAATAGGATTCATCCTTTTCTGAGATAGCTCACATATAATTACTGCTGTAAGAAAGGAAGGTGAATGACTTATGACTCTGCAATATTTAAATTCGACTAAAATGGAAATTTTGCTCTGATCACAGAAGAAGACATCTAAATTACAATACAAAGCTATATAAAAGTGGATGAAATCGTTCAATGTCAAGTACCAGTTCTTAGAGACAGTCACACATTTAAACTACATAGCCTCATTGTGTTTCTTATCATATAGTACCTAGATGTGTTACTGTCACAACAATCAAATATTCTTAACGTATATTCTTCAAACAAAATAAGGTCCTCTCTTGTTATTATAAAATCATAGATAGTGAAATTGAAACCTGAGAGGTTAAGTTACTTTCCCAGAGTTCAAACATACATTTGTCTGCAGGCCATATCACATACTAAGGAATGTGATACTATCTGTTCTGATCATTGCACTGTAAGAATCATTTAGACTTTTTATCCAGAGGTTGCCATATTGAACGTTAAGAACACAATTCTCCTTAAGACCACCTTCACTTCTGATACTAGATGCAAGTTTGGGGGTAGTTTTCCAAACCACCTCCCATGTCAATAATTTACTATATGGACTGATAGAACTCACTGAAAACTATTATACTTACGGTTACAGGTTTTTGTTGTTCTTGTTTTGAGTGGAGTTTCACTCTTGTTGCCCAGGCTAGAGTTTAGTGGCATGATCTTGGCTCACTGCAACCTCTGCCTCTCAGGTTCAAGTGATTCTCCTGTCCCAGCCTCCCAAGAAGCTGGAATCACAGATGCACACCACCATACCCAGCTAATGTTTGTATTTTTAGCAGACAGGGTTTCACCATGTCAGGAAGGCTGGTCTTGAACTCCTGACCTCAGGTGATCTGCCCACCTCAACCTCCCAAAGTGGTGGGATTATAGACATGATCCAGCACACCTTGCCTCAGTTACAGTTTATTGCAGAGAAAGGCTACAGATTAAAATCAGGCAAAAGAATAGATGCATAGGAACAGCTGGGAGGATTCCAAATTAGAAGCTTCTGTGATCGTTCCTATGATGCTGAGCCCCCCAGCATCAATATGTGTCAGTATGTAGAGTTTGCCAATCAAGGAAGCTCACCTCAGCTCCAGGTGACCTTTAGTGTTCGAATTTTTATTTGTGACTTTGTTACAGAATCATGACAGATTGATTACCCACAGGATAGAACTCAATCTGCAGATCCACTGATACCACGAGATCCAAAGTTTCCACCTTAAATTACATGATTAGTTTCTCTGGAGTGGCCAGCCTCTGCCTTAAGCAGACACTTTTATCAGGCATGACATTTAGTACCTCCCAAAAGCCACGGGCAAGTGTTAAAAACTTTCTTTGGCCAAGGCCACATTTTTTACTACACAATTCTAAATACTTTCTGTAGTCATTCATTTCTGGCCATTCATTTATTCAATAATTATTCAGTTAATACCTGCTCTGAGAGACATTTTACAAGGTGCTGAAGGTCAATGAAGAAAAATGATATAGTTCCTGCTCTTATGAAATTATTGAGGGAGCATCATAAAGTCACATAAATCACCATATAGTCATGCTTTGTTTAGTGATGAAGACATTACGAGAAATGCATTGCTAGGCAATTTTGTTGTTATATGAACATTACAGAGTGTATTTACATAGACCTAAATGGTATAGTCTACTGTATACCTAGGCTATATGATATGGGCTATTGCTCTTATGGAACAAACCTATACAGCATGGTATAACACAATGGTAAGTGTTTGTGTATCTAAACAAATTTAAACTTATGAAAGACATGGGAAAAATACAGTGTTACCGTCTTATGGGAGCACAGTTGTACATGGGGTCTATCACTGACAGAAACATTGTTTTGCAGTACACGAATATAAGTAAAGTAATTAATAAGGTGAAGTGAAGTATAGGGCTTTGTAACTGAAAAAGGTCAGGATTTTATATAGATACAGGACATAAGGAAGGCCTTATTAAGAAAAGAACATGTGAACTAGTATCTAAATAGCCTGCAGTTGCTAAATCAAAATCAGTTTTGGTAATGTTGACTATAGACTTTGTTCAGATTTTTTTGAATAGATAGTTGACCTTTATGATTTTACTTTAAAAAAGTAATTGTCCCAATTACCTCCCTGAAGCCAAAAATTAAAAAGCACTTCAACTCTTAACTTCTTAGAGAAATCTCCAAACTGCTCTCCATAGTGGCTGAACTAATTTAAATTCCTACCAACAGTGCATAAGCATTCCCTTTTCTCTTCAGTCTTGCTAGCTTCTGTTAGTTTTTGACTTTTTAGTAACAGCCATTCTGACCGGTGTGAGATGGTTTGTATTGTATTATTGGTTTGTATTATGGTTTGTATTGTATTATTCAACCCAGCATCCCCTTACTAGGTATATACCCAAAGGAAAATAAATTGTTCTACCAAAAAGACACATGCACTTGTGTGTTTACAGCAGCACTATTCACAATAGCAAATACATGGAATCAACCTAGGGGCTCACGAGCAGTGGACTGATAATAAAATATGATACATATTCACCATGAAATACTACATAGTCATAAATAAGAATGAAATCATATCCTTTGCAGCAACATGGATGCCTCTGGAGGCTATTATTCTAAAGAAATTAAAGTTGGAACATAAAACCAAATATTGCATGTTCTCACTTATAAGTAGGAGCTAACAATTGGGTATGCTCAGGTACCTGGGTGATGGGACCATTTGTACCCCAGCCCTCAGCATCATGCTATATACACATATAACAAACCTGCACATATACTCTATGAATCTTAAATAAAAATTGAAATTACTTTTAAAGAATGTCAACAGCACATATTTAATCCTATTTATGCTATCTTACATACTTATGTCAATGCATTAAATAACCATGTATTGACCATCTACATAAACCTATTCTAGGCATTGACTAGATAACCAGCAGTAAAAAACATAGGAAAAAAAAAATCTCCGTCTTCACATAGCTAACACCCTAACACATTTAAATAACTGAATTTCAACTCTGAAGGTAGTTACAGAATAGTGGCTTAGAATGCAAACTCCTGGGTTGGACTGATTATTTAGTATCAGTTCTACTACAAAATGTCTGTGTCCTATGTAAATTTTTAAATTTCTGCTCAAATTGTCTTGTATGTGAAATGTAAATAATAAAAATACTTATCTCTTAAAGTATTTTTAAGTTGTGAGGACTAAAAAAGATACTGAATAAGCTAATCTGGTATTATTTAAATACTGAATGAATTTTGGTATAGCCTTTGTCTTTCTTTGCTAACTTATAGAATGCCTATTCTTCAGATGTCTTGGTCTCAATTTCCTCAATTGAAAATAAGGAGTTAGGGTAGCTTATCACTGAATTCCTTAAAAAATTTCCCATGACTTTTTATGACCACAGATGGGCCCCTAAAGGCCAAACTTTGCTCCTTTGTACATAATTTTGGGAAGAACCTAGGACAAAATAATTACTACCTTGTACTTGTTTTTCTTATGTTAATTGAAAACCTAAAGTTATTACTTAGCCAAAATTTTCATGTCTATTATGATGGAGGTAACCTTTTTGTTTAAGGGGATGTTAACCAAGACCACAGACTCAGCTGTTAAGTTCTTGCGGAGTAACACAATTCATTACGATGCTGCTAGAAAGCCATACTTTGAAATGAGTCTTCTGAAGTCAGCAACAGAAAATTAAGCTTGGCAAGAATTAGAGGCCAGATGCCCCACTATTATTTTGTGTGCGTTTGTGTGTGATTTTTTTTTCCTCTCCTCATAGTAAAGTTGGAGTAGTTGTTTGGCATTTCGCTCTTGACAAGAGATGGCTAAGGAAAAAGACATTTAGAAATTACTTTCCTATAAAGATAAAGTGAAAGCTAATTTACCACTGTCCTACTGAATCTCATGCCTCACTTCAATAGATCAAGGTAGAGTTGGTGATCAGAGAAGTCAAATGCTAAAGAGATGTCAAGGAGACAGTAAGCAATTGCTTTATTGACTGCTACTGATCCAATAAAATGAGTTCAGACCGATGACATTTTTTTTTCTTCCCTAAACGAAGATTAATTAAAACCTAGGTCAAACTTCAGATAGTCCATGTGATGTAAAGAAGACTTATGGTTTAAAAGAAAGCTGATGAAATAGGCAGGGTATAATCAAAATAAGAAAACATGAAACAAAAGTATTGTAAACCAAAAAGTGAGCATTTTTAGAATTGTTCAAAATCTTAAAGATATATCAACTTGAAATAAAATGACATGGGAATTGAATTTATGATAATATAAAGTACATCACCAAGATATCTTACCAAGGTAAGATTCTTGGTAAAGTGCATCAGTTGCAATATATGATTAACATTAATTATGTAATTGGTAGATTTTGAAACTCTAAGCAAGAAATATAAGTAACATTATATTTCAGAACACTGTCATAATCTAGAAATATCACACAAAGATTCATGAAGGTATATGTTGTACTAATAAAAATATTTTTGCTACTTTGAAAAATATACTTGTAAAATTATTAAAGCCATAGAGAAGTGTGGAAACCACTTTAATTTATTTGATAAATTATTATTAATGTTTTTTAAAAATAAGCAAATTTTTAACAAATACAATCTGAAAAAATTAAATTGCCTCACCAGGAACAAAAATTATAAAAAGTAGAAATAGATCTTATTTGTAGGTTGAATTTCTGAAAAATAGCATTGTATATTTTCCTTTTGGAAAATTAATTTTGATTTTAAGGTTTTTTTTGGTTGTTTTTTTTTCTTTCTTTCTTTTTTTTTTTTTTTTTTTTTTTGGAGACAGGGTCTTATTCTGTTGCCCAGGCTAGCATGCAGTGGTGTGGCCATGGTGCTGGTGCATTGTAACTTTGAACTCCTGGGCACAAGTGATACTCCTACCTCAGCCTTTCAAATAGCTGTGACTACAGGCACATGCCACCATATCCAGCTAATTTTATTTTATTTTTATTTTTATTTTTTGGTAGAGTCAGGGTCTTGTTATGTTGCCCTGACTGGTCTTGAACTCATGGCCTGGAGCAATCCTTCCACTTTGGCCTCCAGAGTGATAGGATTACAAACATGAGGCACAGCACCCAAACAACCTGTTTTAGGTTCATAATAGTTTACTTATTTAAGATATTTTACAATGTTATATTATTAAATTAAAAGTTTACTGAGTTTGTTTAAAAATTTAATCTTGGCTGGGCGTGGTGGCTCAAGTCTGTAATCCCAGCACTTTGGGAGGCCGAGGCGGGTGGATCACGAGGTCAAGAGATCAAGATCATCCTGGTCAACGTGGTGAAACCCTGTCTCTACTAAAAAATACAAAAAATTAGCTGGGCATGGTGGTGTGTGCCTGTAATCCCAGCTACTCAGGAGGCTGAGGCAGGAGAATTGCCTGAACCCAGAAGGCGGAGGTTGCGGTGAGCCGAGATCGCGCCATTGCACTCCAGCCTGGGTAACAAGAGCGAAACTCTGTCTCAAAAAAAAAAAAAAAATTAATCTTGACTTTTCTTAAGTCATAATATCTTTATATTAATACTAATTTGAAGTATACTTTTTCTAACTCTTAAATGGTGCCATTAGGATTCTGTGATCATTTAACATGCATTCTGTACTTTAAGAAATTGAATTTCTAATTATAAAAGCAATATAACCACATTAGAACCATATTAAAAAAAAAGATATTTTTTGTCACCCCTAATCTCATAATTTCTAGCATCTTCCTTGGTCTTTCTCTGTTTAGTGTCTTTTTTACCTGTATACTTTAAAATATAACATAATTTTGGAGTAACTAGTTTTGATGTTATGCTTTAAATTTCAAAGCATAAATTTACTACATATATGTTAAATCAGGACTGTAATAGATGTGCACCTACTACATACACATATATGCATATAGAATATATCTATGTGTGTGTGTGTGTGTGTGTGTGTGTGTGTGTGTGTCTATAAATCTGCTTTCCAGTTGTCCTGTTATTGAATGTTAATGCTTGATTTTTAAATTTTTGCTATTATACGTATCATGAACATGTCTGTAAAAATATACATGTTCCGTATATATTTATTTTCATAGAAAAATTCTCAGATCAATGATTATTTAGTCACAGAGCAAGTAACTCAATTTTGAAAAATAATTTTCCCATTTTTACTTAAATGTATTCTGAGTTTGGGTGTTTAAATAATATATATACCAATCTAAAAAAAAAAAAAGTAAAATTCCCGAGTTAGAAAAAAAAGAATGTAGTGATCATTGGTATCAAATTAAATTTACAAAAGTGGTTGCCATGATACTTTTTCAATTCTTTGAGCAGCACAATTTCATTGTATGCATGGTAACTTTTCACTGCCGTCCATGAGATATACAACAGCTAGGCTGTGTTTATAGAAGATGTATGATTCTTACAGCAGCTCTTCAAGACAGGAATTGTTACTTCAGTTTCAAAGATGTTGATAGTGTTCTGACTCTGAGAGAGCAAATGGCTTACCCCAAACCACATAATTATTTGTACAACCTGGAAAACAAAAGATTTTTGATCCCAAACTGAGAAAACTGTAAGACTACCAGTGGACATTGCTATGTATGAAATTTGAGTTACATCAACCTACTTGTTACTTCTCTGAATAGTCATTCTCCTTTTCTACTGTGAATTTACAGCTGTTTCTTCTTTCTGGACATGTTTCTCCATACCAGAGTTATGTTCTTCTCCTTCATCTGACATCTCACCACTTAAATTTCTACATTAGAAATTAGAAATATCCTTTAAAAACAAAAAGACTTAAATTTTTAGAAGAGTGTTAGTTATTTTTTGTTTTGTTTTTTTGTTTGTTTGTTTTTGGTCTGGCACGGTGTCTCATGCCTGTATTCTCAGCACTTTGGAAGGCCAAGGCAGGCAGATAATGAGATCAGGAGTTTGAGACCAGCCTGGCCAGCATGGTGAAAGCTGTCTCCAATAAAAATACAAAAAAATTAGCCAGGCATGGTGGCAAGAGCCTGTAGTCCCAGCTACTCAGCAGGCTGAGGCAGGAGAATTGCTTGAACCCACCAGGCAGAGGTTGCAGTGAGCCAAGATTGTGCCAGTGTACTCCAGCCTGGGTGACAGAGAATCCATCTCAAAAAAAAAGTGTTAGATATTTTAGAATAGCATAAAGGAGAAAAATTGAGAAATAGTACACAGAGTATCCATATATTGCATCCCCACGTTCTCCATTATTAACATCTTACATTCATATAGTATATTTTTTACAATTAATTAACTAATAGGATATATTATTAGGTTAATTAAGTCCATGCATTATTAAGATTTCCTTAGTTTTTACTTAGTGTCCTTTATCTGTTCCAGGATCTCATGCAGGATTTCACACTGTGTTTGGTTGTCACATTTATTTCAATTCATGTTTGCTGTGGCAGTTTCTCAGCCTTTGATGACTTTGATAGTTTTGAGGTCTACTACTCAGATGTTTAGTAGGTTGTCTCACTACCGAAAATTATCTAAGGATTTTTCTCATGATAATTTTTACATTATAGGTTATTGGAGGAATACTACAGAGGGAAAGTGCCATTTTCCCATATCATATTAAAGATACCTACCATCAGCATGATTTATGGCTTTCCATATTGACTTTAATCACCTGGCTGAAGTATATGTCAAATTCCTCTTCTGTAATTTTTTTTTCTTGCTTTTCTATTCTGTTATTTGGAGTTGGAGAGCTCTTCTTTTTATTTTTTAGAAGGGGGCAGTGATTTTCTTTCATTTTCTTATTATACTGAAGTATGACAGAGGGAGCATTCTGGTTATCTCTGCACTGTAGACACCTATCACAGAGTGCATTGTATAGAACACTGAGCCCCAATGTTTTTCAGCACCTGGGACCAGTAACATGGAAGATAATTTTTCCACAGACCCAGATGGGGGAGATGATTTCAGGATGAAACAATCAAATCATCAGTTCCATCTCAGATTGTCAGGCATTAGATTTTCATAAGGAGTACACAACCTAGATTCCTCACATGCACAGATCACAATAGGGTTTGTGCTCCTATGAGAATCTAATGCCACCACTGACATGATAGGAGGTGGAATTCAGGCGGAAATGCTGCCTCGCCTATGCTCACCTGTTGCCGGGCAGCCTGGTTCCTGACAGGCCACAGAGCGGTAGCAGTTCATGGCAGTGGGGTTGGGGAACCCTAGAATAGGGGATATGGAGCTAAATATTTGTTTAATAAAGGGATGTTTTTACAATAAGTCAAATTTTGTAACTCAATACAAGTTTTAGTGAGTAAATATGACATAATAGTATCTTCAAATAGATTTTGCCCTAAAATTGAGATATGCCTTTAAAATATGAGTCTGGTTTTCACATATTTACAGAAGCTGGTGAACACTGGTAGCAAGCAGAAATTTTCTAAATTTTAAGCAATGAAATAATTTGTTCAAAAATTTTACACAAATAATATATATTAAAAAGTTGAGTTGTTCTTGTCAAAGTGGACGTGAAGGATTTTTATAAAGATAAATGTTTCTGTAAAAACTCATGAAAGTATTAGTAAAAGCAAAATATCTTGATATTATTCTAAACAATTTTCTCACAAAAAGTAAGATATTTTAGTTACACTAATAAAATTAATCCTGAAATATGCATCTTAATATAGAGTGGAAACTTTCTCTAACATTACCCTCTGAGGTAAGAAATATCTAATCTAAAAGTTGTCGATAAGCCTATCAAGAATGTTTTTCATTTTTTTTTGCATTTCTATTTTTGATTACAAAATTAGATTTTGAAGAAACTCCTTTTTTACTTTTTTTCCCATCAGAAATGAGAGTGGTAACATTGCTTTTGAGATAAGAAAGCTAAAGGAGAAAAATTACATATCTTATACACTCGAATAGAGATAAATTTCCTCAGATTCTATTTCATTTGGCTTGAAACAGGGCATTTTGTATTTATTTGAAGGAGATTTCATCTTGAGGACAATATTTAGTCTATTCTCATGTGAACTTAGAAATTAATCACTTGCTACATAGTAAAAAAAGTCCTCTTTAACATGAGATTTTTATTTATTCCTAAATTGAAAATTATAAAACTCCATGTCTCATAAATCCCAGGAAACTAGTTCTAGTTTGTGTTTTTTTGTTTCTGTTTATTTCCTACTAACCATCGATACATGCTTAATATTTGTAGGTAAAGGTCTAAATATTTAAAATTAAATCAGGTTTTATGGACTTTGGCCAACATCAAATGAATTTGAACAGTTAGCCACATAAAACTACTTCCTCAGACTTGTATTCAACTTTACACACTGCTTGACAGCGCTGTAGAATTTATTGTTACTCAATAGCCTCCACTTTAACAATAAATACATAATTGAATAAAGTCAAGGGACAATGGCTACAATTTTTACCAAAGGTATGTACCATATAAACAAATCATTATTAAATGAATACTTGTCTTCAATCCAAAACATACGTATTTTTAAATTAAATATAAATAATACTAGCATTTTCTGGTAGTAATTCAAAACACTTAGTGGGTAATATTTCAATTTTAAAGATCTTTCTATGACAATCACCTAATTTGTTAAATCCTCCATATCTGTTGATACTTCCTCCATGAAATAGAGCTGTTGCTTTCTAAATATAGAGGAGATTTTCCACACAAGGGTCTTTAGATAACCTTTCTCTTCTGTGTTTCTTTCATGAAGCAGGAGGGGGAAGTGTATTGAATGTTCATGAGCAAAGACTGTGAAAGTTTATAGCCCTTGGCCTGATTTCTGATTCTTTTACTTGTGAACATTGAGAACTAGAATAAACTCACTGAGCCTTAAGTTCTTCATTTATAAATTATATAAAAAAATCAACTCACTTTATAGATTTGCAGTGAATATTAAAATAAACATACATGTAATGAACAGCATTTGACATATTCTTATCACTAGCAGGTAACACATATGTAAGGTAGAAGTAGGAAGAAACAATCAAAAATTCAAATATTCAGATTTTCTACAGGCTCCAGAGAGAGTCTTAAATGTTTCTATGTTCCCCAAACAATAAATACTTTGTTACCGTTAAATGTTTTTCTATCCCATCTTTTCCCATTTTAAAGCTCCTTTTAGAATCTTTAAAGCATAAAGAAACATACAAATGTACCATGTAGATGTAGAAAGGAGAGTATTGTAAGTTGGTCTATTTTTCCTAAAACAGAGCTTTTTCCTTTGCTTGCGTAATCAATCATATCTGCAACTGTGTGTGTGAGAGAGCGTGTGTATGTTTGTGTATATATGTATGTATATGACTCAGTATTAAGTATAAAATTGAAAAGTAAACACAGTTAGTGAGAGGTTGAAATAAATGTAAATAATGACAGCAGTAGTATTACATATTCCGGTACCATTTTGTAATTTATGTGAGATTATTATAATACACCCAGATACCTTTTTATGCACTTGCATTCTTTAAGAGATCTACAACTACTTATTTATATTGCTTTATATTTCTTAAATGTGTTTTCGTAAAAACATTCTCCAAGTCAAGGGAAGAAAAAAGTAGCCATTTGATTTCCAAAGTACACGTACAAACACAAAAGGTGCACGTAGTTTGATCTTATGCACTTTTTAGTGAGCATAAAGCTTCAAACTGCACTACAGAAGGAATTGCTCTTTTCTCAGTCAACTGTGGTGAGGAAATATGAAGGAAAGTTTTAGAGGCAGACCAGAAGAATAAAAACTCTTTTTAATCTTCTGTCCTAGTGAAGTAAATTCTTCTAGGAGGGAAAGACAGTGAGGTATATTATGTAAAAATATGATAATTTTAAGAGTCTAATTAGCTGTAAGCGAATATCATGTAAAGTAAGAAAAAATTGAAATGTGGCTGGACACAGTTTAGATCATTGAAGACAATCAATTTCAGGCAAAATAAGGAACTGGTAGGCGGTCAGATACTTGTTTACAGAAGTTTGGCTTAATCTTCATGTTCCTCAAAGCACCTATTAGAGTATCTTGATCTATAATATTAACAAAAATAAAAATAGGAGCACATTTCTAAGTTACTTAGGTTATTTTTGTCTTGTGTTTTGTTGTCTCACTTTATAATTTGGAATTTTAATATATGGCAATATGCATTTCACTGCATTGTGGAGGAAAAATATCTCTATTTAAGACTCTTGATTATGATTAATGTTTCTTTCTTCCTGTCTTAATATCTGAGTAAATACAAAAGATTTCTTTTGGGTTTCCATAAAATACAAATTTTATAACATTGTTCTACCAGGTTTATAATATATATAGATGTAATATACCTGGCAAATATAAGATAGACTATTGGAGTGGAAGAGTGGGTTGGGATAGTAGATAGTATGTATATTGTCATCACTGGTTCCATCACACCACACATACACACAAATATATATATATATATATATATATATATATATATATATATATATAAAATATAATTTTAAAGAAGACAGAGTTTGAGGAATGTAGAAAAAAATGCTGAGGAAACCAACAAAAACAGTAAGATGGCAGACCAAAATGCAAATAGTCATATTTATATAGATGTATTAATATCCTAAACACACTAATTAAAATTGTTGGAATGGATAAAAAAGTAAGACCTATATATATGATACCTACATGTGATGTATTTTAAATATAAAGACACAGATAGGTTGAAATTTAATTGAGGTTACAAGATACTCCGAAACCCAAAAATCACAAGAAGACTGGAGTAGCTAAATAAATATCAGATAAACAGACTCTAGTACAGCAAGTCTTATCGCACATAAAAGAGAACATTTTATAATAATAAAAAAGTCAAATAACCATAAGGATATATCAGTCACAAATATGTTTGTGCCTTTAAATAACAGAGCTTCAAAATATATAAAGTAAAATTGGCAAAATTAAAGGTAGAAACAATTATGTAATCATAGGTAAAGATTTTGAAACTCATTTCTTATCAATTGGTAGAAAAACTAGACCAAAAACTTGTGACAGTTGCATAATTCACACTCACAAAGAGAAATCATATACTGGGTCATAAAAAATACCTTCATATATTTAGAACACTTTATATCATTTGGGAAACATTCTATGACCACAATGGAAAAATTTTAAAGCATAGCAGTAAGAAATCAAGACAACTTCAATATTTGCCAATTAAACAAGAATTCTAAATGGTGTATTGATCAAAGAAGAAAACATAAGGCAAATCAGAAATATTTTAAGTGGAAAAATTATAATTTGCTGGATATAGATAAGGTATTATTTAGAGAGAAATCTACAGATTTAAATATTTATATTAGAAAGCAAAAATAGTTAAAATTAATACCGTATATTCTCCCATAATCTGTTCTAAAGAGAAGAGCAGATGAGTATGAGAATAGCAGAATGAGAAGAACTGAAATAATGAACTTAAGAACAGAAATTGCCAGGCTGGGTGGTTCAAGCCTGTAATCCCAGCACTTTGGAGGCGGAGGTGGGCGGATCACGAGGTCAAGAGATCGAGACTATCCTGGCCAACAGTATGAAACGTCATCTCTACTAAAAATGCAAAAAAAAAAAAAAATAGCTGGGCATGGTGGCATGCCCCTGCAGTCCCAGCTACCCTGGTGGCTGAGGCAGGAGAACTGCTTGAACCTGGGAGGCGGAGGTTGCAGTGAGCCGAGATCGTGCCAATGAACTCCAGCCTGGCACCTGGTGACAGAGTGAGATTCTGTCTCAAACAACAACAAAAAAAACAAGAAATTAGTAAAATTGAAAACAAGTAATAGAGAATATTAAAACATCCAACATTTGGTTTTTTGAAACATTAATAAAGTTGACAAACTCCTAACTAAATTAAGGAAGACAAAAATAGAAACAGATTTTTAGCACCAGGAATAAAAGGGGAGTTGTTCCTGGAGACTTATAAATCTTTACTATCCATCATGGTTTGCCCAAACTACATACGGCTATTTAAATTAATTAAAATTAAACAAAATTCAGTTTCTTAGTCACAGTCTCATTTTAAATTCTCAATAGCCACATATATCTATTAGCCAGGTTGAGCAGTGCAGATGTAGAATATTTCTATGATTACAGACAGTTCTATTGGGCAGCATTGCCCATTAAAAGGAAAATAGGAGAATGTTACAAACAAATTTATATCCACACATCTGATGACTTAGAAAAAAATGTACAAATTCATTGAATAATATGAATTATCAAAATTCAGGATGAAATAAAATCTGAATATACTTATATCTATTAAAAATGTTAAATTTGTGGCCAGGCGCGTGTCTCAAGCCTGTAATCCCAGCACTTTGGGAGGCCGAGGCGGTGGATCATGACGTCGAGAGATCGAGACCGTCCTGGTCAACATGGTGAAACCCCATCTCTACTAAAAGTACAAAAAATTAGCTGGGCATGGTGGCACGTGCCTGTAATCCCAGCTACTTGGGAGGCTGAGGCAGGAGAATTGCCTGAACCCAGGAAGCGGAGGTTGCGGTGAGCCGAGATTGGGCCATTGCACTCCAGCCTGGGTAACAAGAGCGAAACTCCGTCTCAAAAAAAAAAAAAAAAAAAAAAAAAAAAATGTTAAATTTGTTATTTCAGATCTTGACACAAAGAAAACTCTGAGCAAAATGACTTAATTGGTTAATTGTATTAAACATTTCAGGAAGACATCAAAATCTTACACAAACGCTGTTAGAAAATATATCCCAATTCATTTTCTGATGCCAGTATAACCCTAATAAGATATCTGACAAAGACATTGCAAATAATAATAATAATAGAAAATAGCCTTTATGAACACAGACATGAAATCTCCACACAACATTTGCAAGTCAAATCCTTTAATACAGAAGGAAGATAACACATTATAACAAAAAAGTGTTTAGCTTAGGAAAGCAAGGTTGGCTTTAAATGTGAAAAGTATTATACAATATAATTAACTCTTATGAGTTTTTGAAATATGTGAACATTTAAAAAGGCATAGAAAAAAATGACAAAATTTAACATTTTTTATGATAAACACTTCAGCAAGTCAAGAATAGAATTTTATTTTTCTATCACTATCAACATCCTACTATAAAATATCGAACATTTAAAAAAATGTTATTCTCACCTTTCGTATTCCATATTGTACTACTCATTGTAATAAAAGAGGGAAAAGAGGCCACGAGACCAGCCTGGCCACCATAGTGAAACCCCGTCTCTACTAAAAATATAAAAAATTAGCTGGGCTTGGTGGCGGGCACCTGTAATCCCAGATACTGGCGAGGCTGAGAAGCAAGAGAATCACTTAAACCCAGGAAGCAGAGGTTGCAGTGAGCCGAGATCCCTCCATTGCATTTCAGTCCAGGCAGCAGTGACAGATTCTGTCTCAAAAAAAAAAAAAAAAAAAAAAAAAAAAGAGGGTGAAAAAGAAATGAGAGAATATTCAGAGAAGATATATAGAACTCTTTCTGTTAGCACATGAAATATGGGTTTATGTAGAATATTCTAAAGAACCCCCCCCAAAAAAATTGCTAAAACTAATATGTGAATTTAGTGAAGTCCTGAATACAACGTTAAAATACAAGAATTAATGTTAATTTTATATATTCTTATATACCATGTTCATGCATTAGGATATCTTCAAGATGTCAGTTTTCCTCAAACTGATCTTTAGATTCAACAAAACCCCACTCATGATCTCAGCAGTATATATGTGTGTGTGTATGTATATGTATATATACATATGCTTTGGGGGTTTTTTGTAGGAATTGATAAGTTAGTTTTAAATTTCTTTGGAAATGCGAAGGACCTAGACTTATCAAAGCAATCTTTAAAAAGGACAGAATCGGAGAATTTTACACTGCTTGATTTCAGGACTTACTTTAATAATTAAAAGTGTGGTACTGGCACAAGGATTTGCAGGTAGATCAATGAAGCAGAAAGTCCAGAAATAGATAAATGGAAAAAAGTCCTTTCACAGATGCTGATGTAATAACTGAATATCTTATGGAAAATAATAAATGTAACTCTACTTCTGTTTTATACTATACACAAAAATAATTTAAGTTAAATCATAGTTCTAATCATAAAAGCTAAAATCGTAACGCTTTTAGAGAAAAGCTTTTAATTATGCTTTGTGCTTCGGAATTCTTGTAACAAACATTTGGGAATAAAAATAGAGCCATCTTTTTTTTTTTTTTTTTTTCATTCCTACTAGTATCTTCAGAAATTTCTTATTTCACATAAGAGCTATTCAGTAACAACTCAATTAATCCCCATACATCCTATATGTATTTCCAATCTCTTTCACATTTCCACCGGAAATATTGTTCTAAATGTTTTTATTCAAGTCATTATAGTTTTCAGTGGTGTCTCATTTTCTACAGATCAGATTGTCATTATTTTTTACTAAAGCCCAGTGTCTCATATAGTTTATTGCTTCATTTATTCCCTTCTTCTTTCAATTATTGAGTTCCCCAGTCCTTGATTAATCCATCTGTGAGCCAGTCCCTCCTTTTTTACTGCACTGCTGGAGAAAAAATACCATACAAATGTGGAAATTGAGACCACTGTGCATGTTTATTTTCAAACTTCCCAGAAATACTTCAGTGTTTCCTGACTCAGCTGTCATTTGTGTTCTCCACAAGGGCTATTTCTAACACTCCACTCTGTAAAACTCTGACTGTGCCACCTCCTGCTTCGTTCTCAGCATATGACCCCGTCTACTCTCCCAAGAAAAAACAGTGAAAGCTCAGATAATGTTTTATTATCTAAAATGATAAAGTTGTCCACAAGTATACAATATCTATATTATTCCCTCCCTTTGTATGAAAAGTGTCATTCTTTTCTTTTTTTTTTTTTAAAAAAAAAAAGCATCTCTCTTTGTGTTCACATCCTCAAGGACTTTGCTGTTTCCATTCTCATTTCCCCGACATGTCTATCTATGTCAGTTTCCTAATCCTTCAGTAATTCTTCATTACTCAGGGTAACTTCTAAACCCTGTAGCATAGTATATAAGCTTCTGTAGCCTTTTCCACCCCACTCCCCCTTCCTTAAAATTGATGTTCTTGTCAACTCAAACTTCTCTTAGTTTCCTGATTATACCATGTCCTTTCTCAGTTTTGGGCTTCTCTCACATGCTGTTCTTCCTTTCAGATAAATCTTTATTCCTCTCCACCTGATACGTTTCTACTTATCATGTAGGTCTCAGCTTACATGTAATTTGCTTCAGGAAATCTTCCAAAACACCACTTCACCCTGTATCTCCTCTACTGTAAGACATGTCATTTGATCTTGTAATTACTTATTTACTTGTTTTTATCTCTTACGTCTGAAAATGCCATTAGTCCAGATATCTTACGTATAAACTTGAATAACTGAACAGCGGGTCGTTAAGGAAGCAAGGCACCATGCTAGGCATCTGGATGAGATGAAAGGTAGACTCTGTTATCAAGGACTTTACAGTCTAGGAGAGGAGACAAGTACACCAAAAATGACAATATGAAGATATTATCATTTCTACTATTTACCATTTGAACAAGTCTTACACTTTACATGTTTTGCTCATGCTTCTGAATCTTTCTGGAAACCATGGACACTTCAACAATCATAAGTAACATTAATAAAATTTATCCAACCTATTATAGACCATGATATTCTCTCCTTCCTCTGAGCTTTAATAGCAATTCTAGTACTACCATTCATATGATAATCATGATAAAGGCTTGATTGTTTATAGGTATATACAATTATATCCCATTTCTGACTGAGCGCTCCTGGAAGACCAAGATATTATATACCTGTGTATGTATATCATTTCCTTCCTCTGAGCTTAGATAGATAGATCGATGCATACATATATTCATACATACATATATACCATATTTGTACAGGCACTATGATATACTTTAGAAAAATAAATCCTACAAATTTAAGAAAATTTGTATTTTTAGAAAAGTAGCTACTATTTACCAAGGATCAGAGTAGACTTGGCATTTAGCCAACATTATCTTATTTGCTTTTCTTCCCAGAAGATTTGTAAAGTTAATGTTCTTATGAGCACTTTACAGTTTAGAAACTTGAGACTTGGAAGGATCAAGTGATGGCTTCAGGGTAGCTCACATAGCTAGTAAGTAGCAAACTGGATGTGAAACTGTGTGTCATCAAGCTTATGTTTCTAACTACTATACTATACTGCTTTGTTAACTCTTGCTTAACTCCTTAGTTTTTTACCTCTCAGTTTGTTTAATATATCTTTATTGTTATATTACAGTATAGAATATGAATGTGAGCAGAATACGGTTATGTAAATTTACTGACTGGTTTCTAGATAACTGGTTTAACAATACACTGACTCTGCTACTTGAAAAACCTCGAGATATTGTAATTTTATTAAATTTAAAGACTTTTTATAAGTAAAAATATTAACATCTTTTAATGTTTCATGAAGCATATGTGTTCAAGCACATGCCTTCCTGGCAAATCTATCTTGTTTTAGAATTAGTGATTGGCATATTTATATAAAACTCATTTTATACTTTTACCAATGTCTCCTTTGTAACTCTTACCCCAAATTTTCACATTCTTTCCTGCTAAGTCTATATTTTATAATCTAGACAGAATTATGGGCCCAGGTGGGATACCTAAAATCATCAGGTTTTTGTTAGTCTTTTTCATGTAAAGCTAATAAAAAGACGTCCTAATGTAAGGTAAAAGCCAGCTGCATTATTTCAATCCAGTGATTGAATTCTATCAATCAAGGTACTCTTTGCTGTCAGAAAAGAAAACAAGAAGGTTTTACTTGGAGGAAAATAAGTCTTAGGGTAAATTAAAGTAAAAAGCTGAATCTATAAAAGAAATATACTTCTAAAATTGGGAATATTAACAAGGTAAAGCAAACAGTGTTTGATAAGACCTGTCTAGACATTGGTATTTTGAGTATGAATATTGAATAATAAAATTGCAATGAATAATATTATGATAAGATCAGGCAAATTCATGAAAATATAAATCAACGAGAGAGAACAAAAATCTGTGGCAATGTCATTTTAAGGCCTGAATACAAATATGGGCTGGACCTTTATTTGGCAAACTCTTTAATCAGCTAATCACTTTATAATGCCTACTGTGAAAATCACTGATTCTTTTCAGTCTAGTCTTATTGTGGATTTAATAAAACAACTTTGTTCTCTTAATAAAATTTACTTTTTATTATAAAGTACTGCACGTTTATTATCAAAATTTAGACAACTTAGGAATGTACAAAAAATTTACCAAGTAGCAGTTATTTTCCAATAAATCCTTGCTAACACTTTCATTACTGGGACTTTAAACAGGCCAATATTATGTGTTCTGCACCTGAAATAAGACTATATTAATCTACAATAGAAAATTATTTATTATTAGGTTGGTGCAAAACTAATTGCAGTTTTTGCAAGTACTTTTCATGGTAAAAACTGCAATTAGTTTTGCACCAACCTGCTAACTTACATGTTAATTGTTTGTCATAATTTTTTATTTACTTGTTTAGTTTCTAACATAGTCTATTATATGTGTTAAATTATATGTGCAGAGATAAATGTTAGGGACATCAAAAGTCATTTAAAACTACGAAGTATAAGAAATATCAATTTTCATTCTGTGTCTTAAGTATTTACACGAAATGAAATAACTGGCCATATGGAAGCTGGAATGATTGTACTCATTTGGTTACAGTCCTGTCTCTTGAGGCTATGTGGTCACTTAGGGGAAAAGCACTGTAATTCAGAGCCCATGCATGTATCTCTCTTGAAAGTCATTCACAATTTGAAAAATTAATGTGACGTGTTAAGAGGTGGTTCAGATTCCTGACGTTTCTTTTAAAAATTCTAAAATTGACCATGATTATGGTTTTCCTTTACTTAAAATAATTCAACTTTCTTACTTGGGTGTTTGTTACTAAACTCTACAGTAGCACAAATCTCCTAGTAGAACGAGAGATAGGGACCGGTGGTATCCACAAAGAAAAAGTAAATTGCTAATGGAAATTGGTTTTCTATTGACAGTGACTAGCTTGCCTGAGACATTAACTTTATCTTCGACATTTTTGAAAACAATCTATTGTATTATGCCTCCCCTCCAAAAATTAGTGTTATTTAAGTGACAAATCATAAGTCAGAGCTTGCATATATTAAGAAGCAAAGGAGTGAATAACATCTTCATTGAGAGGATAGCTTGTTCCAGGCTGCAAAAGAAGAAATGACATATGATAGACATGTAGTTTTCATTCAGCATATGTTTACTGACATATTTCCCATGTCAGACACTCCTAAGACCCTGAGGGTACTGGAGAAATCCAGAACTTTTTCTTGCAATGCTTTCAAGAAATTGTTTTCTAATTTATAACATGCCAAGCAAGCCACTTTTTATTACCCTAAGGACAGATTAAATTGTCCTAGAAGGCAATTAACTCTTTGAATAATCACTTCTACAATACCAATCTTTTGGTAATTTTCCAAGTATCAAAAATCCATAGAACCAAAAGGATATACTGTAAGACTTGGTGTTAGGATAATTTTGCAAACTGTATTGTGGATTTCTAAAATGCATCCTCCTGAAGATATGCCTTGATTTCCCCAAATACTTACTTAAGATTCAACATTATTATAAACATTATACAATTAGGTGCATAATCAATTCATGTAATCTTCCAACTTTTTTAAATTTTTGCTTCATTTCTATGGTTTGTATATCTACTATCAAAAAACCTGTTAATTTAAAATGTCATGTTATTTACAAAATGAGAGATGTTATAAAGTATGAGAAAATAATTATTCTTGACATAAATTAATGATAATAATTGAATAATTCATCTGTTGACTAAAGAATTTTTACATAAGTAAATAGATACGTCTGTCCCTTCCAAGTGTTTTCTTCTTGCTTCACTCTCAGGCTGTGTATTTTGTATGTGACTGTACAATTAAGAGTAACTGAAGAAACCTCAGTATTAGCCAGAGACAGATAATAGGAAAGTGCAAGAAGTAAAATTAAGGAAAGGGTTTCAACTCAGTCTTCCCTAAGTATGTTGCCCCCAAAAGAAAAGTAGAAGACCAGTTTGGGCAGAAGTCAATCTATTGTTATTTCAGGCTTGAATATATGAAATTTTGAAGGCTACATTCTTTTCAGCTTCAACAAAGCAGGCCTCAAGGGTCTCTTCGCTCAAAGCATTCCCAAGGTGAGATAAAAATAGGCTAAGGGAAAAGATCACCCCCATCAATTTAGGCATAGTGTTTCACTAATCTTCCTTCCATTGAGTAGGATTGTAGCCTTAGGAAATTCATTTTGCTTTACTTAGTCAGCAACATGGCCCAATACATATAGTTAATTAAGTAAGATATTACTTACTTTTAAAATTAAAAGCCAAAGTGATCAGGTATCTAAAGTAGCATAGTACAAATGCCATCCAAAGCCTTTTTCTACTGCAAACCTATTTTACCAGGAAATCTATCTTTGCAAGGTCCTAGACAAGCATAGAAGCCTGGAGTATTGTGTTCTACCTAGAATGAAACAGAAAATTTGGATAATCTCAAGGTGACTCTTCCTGGGACTGGGCAGGCCTCTTCTTTTCATTACAAGAGGTTGCTTTTGCCTCTCCTCAGACCGATTTTCTGAGCCCCAGCCAATTTCTGCTGAAGATTTAATACCGCTCCTTCAGAAACTTTATTATACTTCTTCCTCTACTTTTGTAGAGTACATATAATAAGTCTAAGGAAATCTGAGTCAACTAGGATTTTGATGAGTTTGACTCATGCTCAATAATTAAAATAAATTTTCTTATTGAAGTATTGGGAAGATAAGCTTGAGCTCTTATATTTATTTAAAATAATAATTTCTTTTATTTTCAAGATGTATGGATTTTATTATTCTTACATGTCATTGTAAAATCCCATAAGGTTATTGTATTTTATTTTGGGATTTTTTTAGGGTTTTGTTTTTATTGCCTTTCAACATGCAAATATATATAATCTGCCCCTTTGGGTAGCCCTTGTGGTTAATATACTACTCTCTTTTTTAATTATCTTTCTATCTGCACCACTTCTAAATAATAATCGGATTGTTTGATCTTCTTTTTGGGTGAGTACATTCACCTCAGGTTCTTTTCCTTGTTGTAGGCTAGATCTTCCCAATCTGACCTGTGCGGACCAACAGAAAAAAAGAAAAGATGATAAACAAAACAGAAAAATGAAAATATGCCCCATCCGTATATTTTCTGATTATATAATCGGCTATCTTTAATTCCCAAAAGTTACCATTTTAATCGTGGCTTTGCTGTTCAGTTAATCACAGCCTGAAGTTATGTTATGAAGTATTATCTCAACAGTATTCACAATTACACTGAAGGCAAGAAAAAGCGAAAGCAATTAAAATACCTGGGGAACTTTTCAAAAGAAGATATACGTGCAGCCACCAAACATATGAAAAGAAATGTTCAACATCACTAATCATTAGAGAAATGCAAATAGAAACCACAGTGAGATACCATCTCATATCAGTTAGAATGGCCATTATAAAAAAAAGTCAAAAAATAACAGATGCTGGCAAGGTTGTGGTGAAAAGGGAATGCTTATACACTGCCGGTGGGAACGTAAATGAGTTTAACCACTGTAGGAAGCAGGTTGGTGATTTTTCAAAGAACTTAAAACAGAACTACCATTTGATCCAGGAATCCCATTATTAGGTATATGCCTAAAGGAAAATAAATTGTTCTTCCATAAAGGCACGTGCATTTACACGTTTATTACCACATTATTTGTAATAGCAAAAACGTGGAATCAACTTAGATGCCCATCAACAGTAGACCGGATAAAGAATATGTGACACATATACAACATGGAATACTATGCGGCCATAAGAAGGATGAGATTATATCTTTTGCAGCAACATGGTTGGAGCTGAAGGCCATTAGCCTAAGCAAAGTAATGCAGGAACAGAAAACCAAACACCGTGTGTTCTCACTCCTGAATGGGAGCTAAACATTGAATACATGTGGACACAAAGAGCGGAACAAAAGACACTGGGGTCTACTTGAGGCTTGAGGGTGGGAAGAGGATGAAGACAGAAAAACTACCTATCAGGTGCTTATTTCCTCAGTGTCGACAGAATCTATACACCAAACCCTGTTGAAACTAAAAGCTAAAAATACATGAAACTAAAAGTTAAAAACTAAAAAAGTTAAAAATTATCAAGCCAAAGAATAATTAAAATAATTTACAGACTGTGGTAAGTGCTGTGAAGCAAGTGAGCATAGTTATGTGAAACCACAGACAGGTTGAGAGAATTAAATATTAAAAGTGTTTTGGAAAGTGGAAATAAAAATTAAAAAATAAAATACTTTTGGAAGGCATTGAGTAAAAACAACTAAGATTAGCCTTTACCAAAAAAAAAAAAAAAAAAAAAAAAAAGAGATAGGATCTATTAAAATGAATATATTTGATGAAATCCCTCAGAAAACACCCCAAGGGTGGGAGAGTTTATTTCTGGATTCTCAAATGGATTCTCTATTCTGTTACACTTATCTATGTGTACCTCCTTATGCCAGTAACACCCTTTCTGATCATAGCTTTGTAGTAAGTTTTTCTTTCTTTTTTTTTTTTTTTTCTTTTTGATGGAGTCTCACTCTGTGACCCAGGCTGGAGTGCAGTGGTACAATCTCAGCTCACTGCAACCCCTGCCTCCTGGGTTCAAGAGATTCACCTGCCTCAACCTCCCAAGTAACTGGGTGTACAGGCATGTACCACCATGTCAAGCTAACTTTTGAATTTTTAGTAGAGATGGAGTTTCACCAAGTTGGCCACGAACTCCTGACCTCAAGTTATCCACCCCGACATCTTGGCCTCCAAAAGTGCTGGAATTACAAGCATGAGCCACCATGCCCAGCATAAGTTTTAAAATGAGTATTCTGCTATTGTTGGGTGGGATGTTGTAGATGTCAGCAATGTCTAGTTATTATAATGTTATTGAACTTCTACTCTTTTTTGATCTACTGCTTAATTGTTCTTGCCAATATTAAAAGTGGGGCTTTGAGGTCTTCAACTAATATTGTTGAATTCTCTATATTTCCCTGCAATTCTGTCGTCTTTTGCTTCATATATTTTGTGCATCTATTTATTTGGTGCTTATATGTTTATAATTGTATTTTTTTCTGATAGATTCACCCTTTCATTGTTGTACAATATCTTTGTTTCTTTTTTTATTTATAAAGTCTATTTTGTCTAATAATGATATGGTCACTCCAATTTTCTTATGGTTGCTATTTGCATGATACATTTTTTTTTCACCCTGTTACTTTCCACCTATTCGTATCTTTGGATCTGAAGTGTGTCTCTTACAGATGGCATATAGTTTGATCTGAGGTTTTTATGCTGTCTGATAGTCATGACTTTGGATTGCATGTTTAATCCATTTACATTTAATGTCATTATTGATGGAGTCAAATTTATGTTTGGTATTTTACTTTTGGTTTTATCACATGTCTTTTTTTGTATCTCTACTTCTTTAACATTTTCTCTTACTTAAGTGAATACTTTGTAGTGTAATATTTCAATTATTTCAATAGTTTAGTTCATCAGGTTTGAGTTGTTTCCTTAGTAGTTACTCTAAGTAATACAGGATATATCTCAGTTTATCATAATTGACTTCAGATTTATACTATCTTTATATATAGAAATGTTACTCTTATACAAGGCTATTCTCTCTTCTTGTATGATTGCTATTATTGTTATACTTCTTAAGTCATTATATCATAAACCCAATAATACATAGCTATAATTATTACTTTCTATAATTTTATGTCTTGTATAGAGGCTGAGAGAAGACAGGTTGGAAAGATTTTCATATTAAGCTTCTTTTTAGCAGTTCTGGTTCTCTTTACTGTTTCTGTGCATTACAATCTGATGTCATTTTCTTCCTCCAATACAGCATTGCTTTTGCTTTTCTCATTTGTGCTATTATTGGCAAATCTATTACATTTCTATATGTTATAAGCCTGATACAATTGCATACAGAATTGTTACATAATTGCTTTATAAATGAACTATGAAATGAGAAATTATGTATTTGTAACATCTTTTATACTTAGCTATATCATTATCAATCCTGGCGCTTTTTTTTTTTTTTCATATGGTTTCTACTTACTATCTGTAGTCAATTGTTTTCTGCTGGAAAAATTTCCTTTAGTATTTCTTATAAGCTAACTTTACTAACCATAAGTTCTGTCAGTTTATTTGGGAATATCTTTATTTTACTCTCATATTTTAAAGAGAGCTTCGGTGGAAATAAAATTCTTGGTTGGCATTTTTTTTTTTTCTTTCAGCACTTTGAATATATTATCCAACTGCCTTTTGACCTCCATAGGTTTCAATAAGGAGTAAACTATTATTGGGGCTTCTTTGCATTTTTTTTTTCTCTTGCTGCTTTCAATTTTTTTTCTTTGTCTCTGTCCTTCAACATTTTTACTATGTTATGGATGCCTTTGTGCTTATCCTACGTGGAGATTGTTGATGCTCGGTTGTGTTGATTTTTTAAAATCAAATATAGAAAGTTTGGTCTTTTTAAATGTTATTTGTCTTTTCCGTTCCTTTCCTCTTATTCTTTTGCTACTCTCATCATATGTATATTGGTGTACTTAATGATGTCCCACATTTATCTGAAGCTCTGTTTACTTTTTTATAGCTTTTGTTCCCTGCATCATTCTGATTATATGATATGCCTTCAAGTTTATTAATTCTTTCTTCTGCTTGTTAAAACATACTATGAAACCCCTCAAATAAAATTTTTGTTTTGGCTATTTTTCTTTTCAAACCAAGAATTTCCATTTGCTTCATTTTAATAAATTCTAGTTTCTCATTTGTATACTCTTTTTGATGGAAGGTTGTCTTTATAGCTTCATTAACTTCTTTTTAATTTCATTTTACTTCTTTTATTGGGGTGACACACATATAATATACAACTTGCCTTTATAGCCAATTTAAATTATATAGTTCAGTGGTATTAAGTACATTTATATTGTTGTGCAAACATCACCATCCATCTTCAGAACTTTTTTATCTTCTCATACTGAAATTCTCTTTTAATTAAGTAACAGATTCTTGTTTTATGCTTTCCTATCCCAGTGGCACCCACCATTCTAATTTGTCTCTATGAATTGTACTACCCTAAGTACCTCATATAAATAGAATCATACAATATATGTCCTTCTGTGGACAGCTTATTTTGTTATAATGCCTTTTAGGTGTATCCATGATGCAACGTGTGTCAGAATTTTCTTCTTTGTTAAGCCTGCATAATGTTCCACTTCGTGCATATACTATGTTTTGTTTATTCATTCATCTGTCAGTAGACATTTGGGTGGTGCATTGGTTCCACTTTTTCATTGTGAATACCACTGTTATTGACGTGGATTTACAAATGTCTCTTAGAGACCCTACTTTGAATTGTTCTGGGTAATGCTCAGAAGTGGGATTGTGGATTGTATCATAATTTTATCTTTAACTTTTTATGGCACTACCATACTGTTTTCCATAGTGGCTCCACCATTTTATATTTCTACCACCAATGTAGAAGGATTCTAATTCTTCCACATCGTCACCAAGACTGGTTTTCTATTTTTTGTTTATTTGTTTAGTTTTGTTTAATAATACCTGTCTTAATGGGTGTGAAATGATATTTCATTGTGGTTTTCATTTTTAATTTTCCTAATGATTAGTGATATTGACTATTTTTACATGTGATTATTGGCAATTTGCATATCTTTAGGGAAATGTCAAGTTTTTGCCCATTTTTAAAGTAGGTATTTTTTTTTTTAGACTTGCAGGAGTTCTTTTTATGTTGTAAATATTAATTCTTTATCAGATATATAATTTGCAAATATTTTCTCTTATTCCATGGGTTGCTTTTTCATTTTGATCATGTGCCACATGTAAATGTTTGAAATTTTGTGAGTTTAAATTTATTTATTTTTTTCTTTTGTTGCCTATGTGCTATTGTCATATTGTTACCCTATTTAAGCATGTTTTCAAAAGTTCGTTGAATGTATTTATAAGAGCTAATTTGAAGTCTTTGTCTGCTAATTTCCACATCTGGGTCCTCTGAAAGGCAGAGTCTGTTACTAACTTTTTTCTTGTATATGAGTTGCACATTCCTATTTCTTTGTAGGTCTCATGAGATGTAGTTGAAAGAGAATTTTATATAATATATTTTAGCAACTCTGAAGATCCTTTCTTCCACAGTAGGGTTTGCTTTTGTTTGCATATTTAATTGTTTATTATCTGAACTGGGCTTTTTCATGACATCTATTTCCTTATAGTGTGAAGTCTCTGATGTACCCCTTAGAGGGTGTAACCTTGAGCATGTACACGATTACCCTGTGGTGACAGTGGGTTTAACATGATTCTCTTTGACTGTCTCTTTTTGTGATCTTTCTATTAAGCCATGTGTCGTTATTGGTATTGCACTTAGCAGATAGCTTGCACTGTCAACTGATTGTTCTATTACTTTTAAAAATGCGCTTTGGCATAAATTGCTCTATAGTCTTATTCAATAAAATCTTGGCTACTTTTCAGGAGATTTAGAGCTTTGTTCTAAACCCACAATGGTTCTTCTTAGCTATCTTTTTCTTTCTGGTTTTATCTGACCTGAATTTTAGCTTGTAATATCCATGAAGCTACCATCTTTGTCCTAATTGTTCACCACCAAAATATTCATTGTTTTTGACAGTGCCCTTAGGCTTGAGCTTCCCAGTACTGTTACCAATGAAGTTGGTTCTCTTAAGGTGAGCTACCTAGCTCTCTGTTTGCTAAACCTGCGTCTCCCTGAGCAAAACATCTGCATCATGTTTCTGGAGCTCAGGACTGGGACAGTGCTTCATTCTTTGTAGGGTTACACCTCTGCTTTACAAGTGTCATGCTGAGTATGAGTGGTTGACTTTGGTCTTCTTGGCTTGCTTCTTTGGGCTTGGAGTCACTGTCCTATGAAGGATCTGAATGAGGGCAACTGGATCCTAATATATCCTTGATCTGTTCTTGGGATAGAGCATCTACTCCATGAGTGTATTCCTCCTATTCATCATATGATATTTCTGGGTTTCAGCTGTGTCTGTTATTCTTCAATTAGAATTATCTAGTTCAGTCATTTCAGAGAGTAATTCTTCAGTGTTCTGCTGCAAGGGATAAAAGAGAAAATCTAGGATGTGTAACTTCTCCTTTCAACCAATAAATACTACAGTTTATGTTCCCACCCAACTTCACTCCCATATCCACTATTCTCAGGGGTGTTAAGTGCCTTTAGTTCCTGAGCATTTCCATTATTTTGGTTTTGTGTTGATTTGCTTCTTGGCCTCCTTCCAAGAGCTTCCATGTTGCACAATTTTATTGAATGACATTCATATCAACATTTATATTAGTAGTGTCCCCTGAAGTTGTGTATTGCACAATCTTTGTGGTTGGAATATAGCAGCCCTGACCATCATCTCTCTAATTATCTTCAACCTCCAGCTTAGATTTTATTGCCTTAGAAATGCAAAGAGCTATGTAGCTAAGTCAGCTAACACTCATTTATTGCATTTTTGCTTCTAAATTTTTGCTGATATCTTTCGTCTGCTCTGGCTTCCTTCCTAATCTCTTTATGCTTGTGGGTTTGTGCCTTGTATTTTTTTTTTTTTTACCATTTTATTGGGATGTTGGCAAAGTACTTAGGTGAAGAGATGTGTTCAATTGCTACATTTAACACACAATCGGTATTTTTTTTAACTTATATGTGCCAAGCATGGTGTTGGATCTTTGCATTTGTCTTTGTTCATTCTCATTATGTTGAACATGCAGATGCTTTTCCAAAATTGTTATTGCCTCCTATGTCTCAGTCTAATATGGGGATTTAAAATGACTTTTCACTTTTAAAGTATGTTTAGTCACAAGAACCTCTAATTTACTAAATATGAAAAAATAAAAATTTTGCTAGCAATATGGATCCCCTTTTACAAAGGAGGTTACATCATTCATGTTGCCACACCTCCACTAACCCAATTGCTGCTACTGCCTCCACCCTGTTATATCCCTCCCACATAAGCTATGTGACACAGAAGTTATATGTGTATACCCCTTCGTCAGCTATATATGCATTTTCTTATCCTCCTACCTCAAGGCACAGAGAAATTCCTTTATTGGCTATACATAGTTTATGTTGGCAATTGTATTTTACTCAGGTCCCTCTGGTAAATTTGGTTACATTTTTTTCTCAAGCATAGTTTTTCTCTGATAGCAACTGAATACACTGAATCAGGCAAAAATCTGATATTGGTTATTTTATTATTAATAACTCTAGTATGTTATCCTTACTGCAAAATCAAATGCAAAGCTCTACTGCAAGGTGTGTAATACCCATAATACCCTGGCTTTGCCACTCTAATGGGCCTAGTACTCTTACCTTTTTCTTGCCTAGCTCTCTGTACTGGCCATATCTCAGCATTTATGTGATGCTCTAGAAATTATAGAGTATATTTTCACTCCTTATATTTGTAATATTCATATAAACATATCAAGACATTTGTTAGATCAGAATCTAAAGCTCAGAAAGTTTAGGAAACTAGCCCATAGTTACACCTGTGGTAAGATATACCACAAGTAGAACTATGTCTCCTACTTTAGGGTCTAGAGCACATTTTGAGCTACTATTGTGTCTTAGTTTATTGTCTGGTGCAAAGAAAACATGAAAATTAAAATCACTGAATTCCTTTGGTTGTGATTATAATGATAACAACATAATTGCCAACCCACAGCAGGTGTTTATAATGTGCCAAGCTAAGTGCTTCTACTGAATTACTGTGTTTAAATCTCACGTTATTTCTATTAAATGTCATTGTCCTCATATAATTAGTCTGAAAAGAGAACCTTGCATGAGCATATTTTGATTTGTGTTATCTTCTCATATCTTTTTATAGATTATAATAAAGTAAATATTTTTTCCTTGTAAAATATTCCCTGTAACAATTTGTATCTGAAGATTATAGGTTTATTTTTTTAGCAAATTTTATCAATGAATAAACCAGCCATTTTTAAATTTTATTATTTGTAAACTAATCTCTCTTCAGATGTGGTTATAGCCTTGTAGCTATATTTTAATTTTCTGTGCAATGAAATCTACAATAAAATGTTTCTAAAGAAATCAGAATCTAAAGTTGCTAAGTTACTAAAAGTTATCATATTTGGAGGTTCAAAATAAGAAAATTTTAATGCAGTATTCACCAATGAGTTGAGGTGGTCGGGGCTCTTTCTCTGAGTGATTTCTTAACTTACAAGTATGACATAAAATGAGAAAGTCTCTCAGTGATGTGGTATACTCTCAGGTTTTTTAAAAAAATGTTACTTTAGTTTTTGTTTAATTTATACATTTCAAAGCATACCTGGTGGCATACATCAGAATCATATCACAGAGAAATATATGTGAAAACAGCATGAAAATCTTAAAAATAAATTGACATTTCCAATCAAGAAGAGAACATGAGAGTGGAAAAAATACGCATATTCTTACTCTCTCTGGCACAGAAGTTATGCATATCACTTCCACTCATGTTTTATTAATGAGAACCTGTTCTATAGCCATAACCCGACTAAAAGAGAGGTAGGATGAAGAGCCTCTGGCTGGATGGTCACTTCTCAGAAACAATTCTGCAGTGTGTAAGGGAGAGCACAAATATTTTTTAACTGACAGCTGTGTTTACCATACAAACTAAATGTGTTTCAGCAAAGAATTGGTTAATTATATTACTCATCATCCATAAAATGGAACAGTATGCAACTATTAAAAAGGATAGGGAGATAGATATGTATTGAGTACACACACACATCTCATCACTTTTCTTTTTAGAGTAAGGGAAAGGCTTTATTGAATGTGTACAGTTTCAGTGGAAGCAGTTTTGAGTAGATCTAAAGGAATAGTTCCTTAGGACATTGCATATTATTCATTACATGAAGAGAGTTTTTCTAAATGAAAAATCTTCAGGACTTTCGGGAGAGGAAGAACAAATTAAGGAATGATCTCCACAGCAGAGACCTTGAGGCTGTTATGCGTGCAGGGTACAGCTCCGGTGCAGAAGTCCTCAAGGACAGCTCGGGGCCTCAGCTGGGGTGCCTCGGGCTCCTTCCAGGGCAGCGATTGAAGTGGATCATGCTGCAGTCCAGGAGACAGTCTGGGGTTCTCCTCCTTTCCGGTTGCTTCCTGATGGAATCCAGGGTTTTCAGCAGCTTCCAGGCATCCTGGGCTGCAGAGGGCGCCCCGGGTGTGTGTCCTTCCACCTCTGCAGGCGCTCGCAACTCCACCGATAGCTCAGGCTGCTTCCGTAGCAGCTGCGTCTTCTTGAGGTGACTGTAGCTGTTTGTGGTTTCAGCCGTTGACTCCTAGATATAGGAGCATTTGTGACCTCTCTCATCTCTGGGAAGTGCAGCAGCCAGAGTGCGGCAGAGCTCCCGCGGAGCTGAAGGCCTTGGCAGGAGCGGCGGCTCAGCACAGGGAAGGTACCCAGTGCCCAGGCCCAGGGTTGCTCTCGGTGCAGGTACAGGTACTGTGGTATGTGGGGCTCTGGACCTGCCTGCCTCCAAGGCAGCTCTTCCAAGGGCTGATGAATGGAACTGGATAGCCTCAGCCTCTCAAGGCTTGACCAGCACAGCCACGCACTTAGTCTAGGAAAAGTGCAAATAGCCTCATTACTTAAAAATAAAAACATATACAATCTTTTTTTTTTTTGACCCCTGAACTTTTAATTGGCCTCCTGCTCCCCAGAGGTTCCCCTGCTTCTGCTGGCTTAATGTCTCAGAAATTTGGTGTCATTGGTCTCAGACGCCACTTTGCCATCCACTACCTGGCGGGTGGTGGTCTTTTGGATGGTTTGCATGGAGTTGCTGCTGAACCATATGCAATCTTTTATAAACATCCGACTCGACTTGGCAGGGCACAGTGGCTCATGCCTGTAATCCCCGCTCTTTGGGAGACCGAGGCAGGTGGATCACTTGAGGTCAGGAGTTCCAGACCAGCCTGGCCAACATGGTGAAACCCCATCTCTACTAAAAATACAAAAATTAGCCGGGTGTGATGGTGGGCACCTGTGGTCCCAGCTCTTCAGGAGGCTGAGGCAGAAGAATCGCTTGAACCCAGGAGGCAAGGTTGCAGTGAGCCAGGATGGTGCCACTGCACTCCAGTCTGGATAACAGAGTAAGATTCTGTCTCAGTAAAATAAAATAATAAATAACCCCAACTCAGTTCACAGAATATTTTCTCAGACCACATGGCTGATCGACAATTTCCACCTTATTACAGCTAAATTATAGAAAATTTTGCTTTTTCTTTTTGAAATAGTTGTAAATTCTTATGAAGTATTAATCTGTAAAATAGAAATTATGAAGTGACAGAGTTGTCAGTCCCATTTATTAAACTTTTAATATAATTGCTTATTAATTCTGGTGGGGTTTTTTATAGTTTTTAATTTTCCATGTAGACAATTGTTTACAAACAGAAACCATTTAACTTATTTCATTTTCTCTAATTTGTGCCTTTTTAAAGGACCTTAATGCACTAGTTACAAACTTCAGTATATTACTGAATATGAATGGTGAGAGAAATTCTCCTACTTCTGTTATGACATGTTCCTGTTTTGGGGACAAAACCATTCGGTTAGGTTGAATCAAATCCCCTCTATCACCATACTGCTGAGGGTTGTGTTTTAAATAATGAATGGGTATTGTTTTTTATTAAATATTTTTTAGGCATCTGTTGAAATGATAAGGTATTTTTTTCCCCTTACTGTACTGATAGGGTGACCTGCTTTAATTGATTCTCAAATGCAAAACCAGTCTGGCACCACCATGATATATTATCCTTTTATATATTGCTGGATTTTGGTTGTTAGTAATTTTGAAGAATTTTGCATCTATATTCATAAGGAATATTCTTTTTTTTTCTTTAATGCATTTGTATGATTTGTGGATTAGGGTAATTCTGGCCTCATAAATTAGTTAAAAAATATTTTCTTCCCTTCTGTTTTCTAGAAGGTCTTATGCAGAATTAGTTTTATTTCTTCCCTAAACATTTGGTAGACTCTTCAAGAAAGCTACCTGGGCCTAGCATTTTTGTTGTGGGAAAGTTTTTAATCACAAATTAAATTCTTCAATATACATAGGGATATTCAGATTATATATTTCTTCTTGAGAGATCTTTGGTAGTTAGTGTCTCTGAAGGAACTTGTCTATTTTATCTAAGTTGTCAATATGGGCATAGAGTTGTTCAAAGTTTTTTTCATATTATCCTTTAAATCTATAGGGTCTATAGTGATATCCTCTGCTGCCTTGCTGATGTTTATAATTTGATAAATTTCTAATTTGATATTTGTAATTTGCTTCTTTTTAGTTTTCTTTGTTCTTTTTAGTTTTGCAAGGTCATATGATACAAGTTTAACTTATAAAAATTAATCATATTTGATTGCTAGCAACGGATAGTAGAAAAATATAGTAAATAATACCATGTAAAATAGCATCAAAGCTATGAGACAGATATAATTTGAACAACATATGTAGAAGAGCTGTATGCTGGGAATTTAAAAATGAAAATAAATGCATATATACATACCACATTTGTGAATTAGAAGGCTTAGTAGTGTTAAGATGTCAGTATTCCCCAAACTATAAATTTGACATAAGTCCAATTAATATCCTAGAAGGATTCTTTAGAAACTACAAATCTAAAGAATAAACTACAAATCTAAAGCTTTAAAATTTCTAGAAGTATAGGCTGAATTGAGTCAGTAATAGATTTCTTAGATTGAGTTCCTGAAGCAGGATTTATGAAAGAATATGTTGAGATTTGATTTTATCCAATGTAAGAATTTGTTTCTTTGAAATTCTTTTATTTGAAAAGCACTAATAAGAGAATGCAGAGAAACTATAGACTAGGAGAAACGATATACACATCACATATCTCATAACAAACTTGTATCCAGAATACATATACACACTCATACATGCACACACACACACACACACACACACACACACATTCTCTTTGTCTCTTTGTCTCTTTCAAAGCTCAATAATTAGAAAACAAACAACTTAATAACAGTTGGCAGATGATTGAACAGAATTTCTCTGCAAATATCATATATGACTAGCTAATAAACATAATGAAAAAATCAATAATAATCAGAAAATGCAAATTAAAACAATTGTACAATAGGTACCACTACATATGTACTAAACTGATTAAAAATAAAATTAAATGAAAAGCTGAAAATACCAACTCCTAGGGAGAAGGTAGTGTAGCTGGAAGATTGATATATTGGCGGGAGGATTATAAAGGAATGTAGCCACTTTGAAAAACAATTTGGGGGCTGGGCGCGGTGGCTCAAGCCTGTAATCCCAGCACTTTGGGAGGCCGAGGCGGGTGGATCACGAGGTCAAGAGATCGAGACCATCCTGGTCAACATGGTGAAACCCCGTCTTTACTTAAAAAAAAAAAAAAAATACAAAAAAGTAGCTGGGCATGGTGGCGCGTGCCTATAATCCCAGCTACTCAGGAGGCTTAGGCAGGAGAATTGCCTGAACCCAGGAGGCGGAGGTTGTGGTGAGCCGAGATCGTGCCATCGCACTCCAGCCTGGGTAACAAGAGCGAAACTCCCTCTCAAAAAAAAAAAAAAAAAAAGAAAAACAATTTGGTAGTTTATTATATAGTAAACCATTCACCACATAACCCACAGATCCCATATTAATCCAAATAAAATGACAACTTATATTTACACAAAATCTGTATATAAATATTTATAGAGACTTAATGCATACTAACCCCAAACTGGAAACAACTGAAATGTATGTTACTTGTGAGATGAATGAACAAAGTAAGGTACGTTCATACAATGGATTATTACTCAGTAATAAAAAAAAAAAGAACCTAATACTAATAATAATATAGATGAATCTGAAATACATTATGCTACGTAAAAGATGTCTGACTCAAAATACTAAAGACTAGATGATTTCATTTATATGACATACTGGTAAAGAAACTCATTGAGATAGAAAACAATCAGTGATCACCAAACATTGGCAGCAGGGCACTGGGTTGACTGTGGAGGTGCACAGGGGATATTTTGGGATAATGATCCTAATCTATGTCTTGTGAATGGTATTTGTTAAAAAAAAATACGCATTTATCAAAACCTGCAGCACTGTACATGAGAAAGAATGAGTTTTGCTGAAGTTATGGACTTCATTAAACCACCCAAAGTAGAACCAAAATGCAATAAAAAAGCATTGCCTCACTTCTCTATCTTCTTGTAAGAGAACACACTGAAAATTTGAGGCCAGCAAGTAGTCTAGCACTAAGCAAAGGACTCTGAAGAAATTCACGTTAGCAGTCATAAGCAACAGCCTAATCCCTGCAAACCAGCTCACACTGCATTTTACTAGGCCAAAGAAACAGGGGTAAGAGGATAAATGATGTGATGCAAATGATCACCATTCTAAATATGTCAAGCATTATGTCCTGCTGACAAGAGGGGACTGTCTGGCATGGTAAGTAGCTGTGCCAGCTTTTCAATCTTTAAGCATAAAAAGTGAGTGAAGTTCTTATTTTTTAATGTGCCACATAGGGAAATAATAATTTTTTCCTCGTTACTATGGTTCTAGTTGTTGGTTAAAAGGCATTTTTGTAGATGTCTAATTTAAGAAGCAATTTTATTACTAAAATTGAGAATGAAATATCCTATTTTGTAAAATGATATCTCAGATAACTAATGTATATGGAAAGGTGCTTATACCATTTTGCATTTCCAAAGAATTTCTAAAAGTTCTAATTTACTTTCTGAAGCATAACCCGGAAGCATGCAAATAAAACATCACAGCTGTATGCTCACTGTCGAGCTAAATGCAATACATGATCAATGTGAGTTATTTGACTATAGGTCACAGAGGCGGCAGCATAATGCTATTGACTATACAATGGTTGATCTGATAGCTATACACACAAGATAGCAAACAGTGGTATTTTGGCTTAAAGCTATTTATGTAAACAAAATTAATGAGGAAGGAAGACCTGTTGGTCATAACTTGTAATGGTTAAACTGGTTGCCAGCTTCTAATCACCTTTCCCTATTGCCTTGTTTTCACTCTGAGAGAGGTCAGCATGATTTATTTACATGTGTTTCCTAAATCATATACTTGTATACATTTGTGAAAATGTATCCTAAATTCAAATGTTACAAAGCAAAACAATCCCTAAAAGCTATGCAAATTAGTATATTTCATAATTATTGTCTAAATTGTAAATTGGTCCACGGTTACACAGCAAATTCAATGTGGATGTACGCTGCTTCAGAGAGTAATATTAATATTTTATAGAAACCAAGAGGTCAATATAGAAAATCTTTATTTCTTATGATTAGTATTTCTCTGTCTGTTGGAGATTTTGCTTTCAGGTGAAAAGTTTGAAAGAATTTACCAAACAAACAAATGAAAAACTTCTCCAGGTGACATCAAGAGATGACAAAATAACAACATCACATAACACCCAAAAATAAAACCATAAAAGAGAAAACACTTCTACTGTAAAAAGAAACAGCACCAAGTTGCTTATAGTGTATAAAAATTATGACAGGATGATAACAATAGAAATTCTGTTGTACTCAATGGATGATTAAGCTTAAATGATAAAATGAAAAAAAATGATAATAAAAATGGTTACTATGTGTTAGCAATATTTTAAGAACTTTGTATAACTTACCTCATTTAAGTCTCCCAACAACCTTGTGATGTAGTTTCTATTATTATCCCCATTTTAGAGATGAGGAAAAGCATGTAATAAGAGCTTTAGTCATGTACCCATCATTATTCAAATGCAGCAAATAGCCTTGATATCTCAAGGACTCGTTACAATGATAATCCAATTTTTCCCTGATATCACAGTCCAGTCGTGTTATCAGTGGTTGGGTTCCTCTAACCGGGTGTCCCAGGTTCTTGGGCTCACTTGCCCCAGGAATGGGGAAAAGGCTTTGGCGGCATGGTGAGCTTACCGTTTGTATAAATATCACGGACCCAAAGAGTTTAGCAGAAAACAATTTATTAGGCAGACAGAGAGAGAGAGAGGAGAGAGAGAGGGGGGGAGGAGAGAGAGAGAGAGAGAGAGAGAGCGAGAGAGAGCGAGAGAGAGAGAGAGAGAGAGAGAGCTCCCACGCTGCCGTGGGAAGCGAATTCAAAGGGCTTATCTGCACAGGTAGAGAGGGAAAGACAGCTCCCACGTTATTGTGGGAGAGGATCCCAGAGAGAGAAAGCTCCACAGGTAAGGGGCAGTGGGGTTTTAGCTTTGAAGTTATTACCACCCCATTCATGTTCTTGTCCAATGAGAGGAGTTTTTTGTTTGTTTGTTTGTTTGTTTGTTTGTTTGTTTGTTTGTTTGTTTTTTTAACTTCCTCTGGAGTGATTGATCTTTGACTTTAATCCCAGCTAGATTGCTTGCGCCCACAACAGAGCCCCTCCTTCCAGGGCTTTTGGTGGGCTTTCTGAACAAAGGAACTCGCCTGGAATTTTACCTAGTCCACACACAGGAAATTTAGATAAAGAACTCTTGGTTCCCTGGTGAGGAGGTGGACGGAGGCATGGCACTGGGAAGCTCTTGCCTTGGAAACCACGCCCCTTGTGGACTCGGTTTTCCTTAACACAATCCCTCATTCCCATGTGACGTTTCAGACTCTTTCCATTTTGGGCTTCTGCCATCTCAACGGGTGAGGAGTCTGCCTGATCCCCGGCACCCAGATGGCTGACAAGTGTACAGAGAGTAGAAGGCTGTCAGGATGCTGTAAGCATGAGGTCAAGGAGTTGCACACACCAGTTCTGTCTGTTATATTGGCTAGAAGACACAAATATGGCTCCAACATAACTTGAAGACAGTTGGGGAATGTCATCTTTTTATTTGCCTAGAAAGAGGAAACAAGATTGATGCACATTTAGCTATTCTCTGCTACACTCACATAGCCTGAAGTTACTAAAACAGTTAGAGGTAAAGCACTGTTGTTTCAGAGACTAAGGCTTCAACATAATACTCTACTGCTATTCAGAAAAGAAGATAAGTGGTGAAAGAAATTTCTGTTTTACTATGAATTAATTTTCTTCTTTTAGACTCCCTCTTACTATTTATTAGTGACACAAAGTCAGATATCTATTTCTTGACTAGTACTAAATCAAATGGCTTAGAAGTTTTGATGTCTCAAAGCTACCCACTGCTTGTAAACTGTCACCTTGCATTTGATAGAGAAGATATACTCATATTTCGATAACACTCTGTTTTGCAACTTTGATGAGGGACGTATTAGTCCATTCCCACATTGCAATAAAGAACTACCTAAACTGCGTAATTTATGAAGAATAAAGTTTAAATTCGCTCACAACTCTGCTCAATAGGAAGCATGGCTGAGAAGGCCTCAGGAAACTTACAATCATGGTGGAAGGCAAAGAGGAAGGAGGCACATCTTACATGACGGGAGCAGGAAGAAGAGAGAGGAAAGGGGGAAGTGCTACACACTTTCAAACAACCAAATCTCACCATCATGAGAACAGAGAGGGAAAAATCTGCCCCCATGTCCAATCATCTCCCACCAGGTCTCTACCCCAACATTGGGGATTACAATTCAACATGAGATTCGGGTGGGAATACAGAGCCAAATCATATCAACTTCATAAAAAATTCCTTAAAACAGAACAAAGTAGATCTATGTTAGGGGAATCTTCATCAATTAGCTTAGATTTGATTTGTAAAATGACAGCTCCTCTCCTTTAATTAAAAAGATAGTTTCATTTTGTGATAATGCTGAGGAAGATAGATCAGATGCCATGTTTACATGTCTGTGTTCACACCTGCATATTTACTTTGCTAAGATACTAGTGGTGTTCCTACTACAGTTTAGGTTCCAAACCAGTGATAATGTTATATAAGCCAATGGCTATACTTCATGAAAGTCAGTTCAGTGAATACTAATGATTCAAATACAAAATTTTTTGTTGTCTTCAAATGTTTTCTAACAAAATTGATATGCTTTTAACTATGTTCATAGTCATTACAGTGTTGCATGCAATTAGGCATAAATGCTAAGCAGTTCAAGTAGATAACTACAATAATTAGTATTGCTTTCGCGTTCAAGTCAAATTTTAAATTTAAGTGTTCATATTGTTAGTTCTTCACGATCTGTTAGCAGAATCAATATTTACCATTTTACCCAATATCATTTACTGTTTAATGCTCTCCTTGTCCTGACTCTGCACATATACAAATCTTCATGCAGGATAAATCTAATAAACTAAAAGCTAAGTTGACTTTGTGTATTTTGCTATTTCAACCAACAGATCTCCCCCTAGCACTGTCTGAGGTCTGGTCTTTCAGATTAATTTTTTTGCCATTTTGTATTTCTCTTCAACGCTCCATATCACTAACCCCGCCCACCATCCCTGCCTCTTTTCGGTGTTCACTCTCCATTCTCTAAATATTTCTAGTAGAGAGAGTAGAAAGATGGAATTCATAGTATTTAGATTTTACACTTTGGATTGACACAGTGAAAAGGTGCATATGGGCTCCAGGTATTACATGGAAAATCAATAAATTTGATTCACTGAGTGAATACACCTGCATTAAGGTAGAGATTAAATGAATTAGATCATATCTCTACCCTCATTCTTTTTATATTATAACAGAATCTATTTCGTGTGAGGAACTTTTCCTGCTTCCTCTTTCTGTTCCAACCCCTATTTACATTCACCTTTGTCTTCACTGCTCCACTCTAATGCTTTTTAACACCCTCAATCAATCTTATTAGGAAACCTAGTGCACTTTACAGGCTTCAACCATGTTTATTTCTTAATGAATTTAACATCGATTTTCCCGCTTGATTCTATAGACTACTTTTCTTCCTTAGGTTTTGTGAAACTTTCTAGGTTCTTCACCTATGTACTTGATTATTTCACAATTTTTCTTGGTGGTAGTTCTTATCACTGCTGTCTCTTCTTCTGTTTGATTTTCACATGAAGAAGTTCTCTGGGTTTTATATTTGTATCCCAATCATTCTTTTTTAAGGGAATGCTTCTTTGCTCTTTAGGTTTCAATGACCAACTTTATACTTGTGACTTCTAAACTGGTATCTCCACTACCAAGTTCTTTTCAAAGATAGACCCAAATTCTCAGTTTTTCCCTGGCTATTACATTGCCAATATTTTAAACTAAATGAAATCAAAGACAAACAGTATTTTCTTTCCAAACTTTTAGTACTTCTGTTATACTTAATTCATTTTCTTAGTGCTACTCATTTAGGGTCATTACACTTTAACCACATTTTTGGCCATCTTTCTAGGCAAATACTCATAGTTTTAATTTGTTATTTTGCCATTCCTCATCACTCAGATTGCTTTTCTTTCTTTATTATCTTTTTCTCTACTATTAGGTACTTTTGAACAATACAAGTCAGAATGTGTCACCAATGTCCTTAATAACCAGCAATGATGTCTCCTGTTGCCTAACCAGAAAATTCTACATAATCCGTGAATTAATTCACCTTGATCTGACTCCAAACAACAATTCTAGTATCTCTCTCCTTTTTTTTTTTTTTTTTTTTAACCCACATCAAGCATTATAGGTTAGCAATGCAGCATTAATTGTTGTTGCCTGTATTTCTCGTAAGCTTTCAGGCCTTTATGTTTACTTTCTCATATTGTCCTCTTTATCTGGGCAACATTCTCATTAATTTTGTCTGTCAAAACTCTTATTTTTTTAAAGTCCCAACTCCAACTACTTCTACAAGTCTTTCTCAGATATACTCCTACATATCCAGCCTCTAGATGAATCTTTCTCTTTCTAAATCCTACCTCTTGTATTTTTATTTAGCATATGTGTTTTGCTACCATGATTTATAAATATTGTTTTACATTGTTGTTCTGTCCACCTAATGCCACTTCCACACCCGTATTGTAAATATTTTATTTTTTAAAGGCATTTTGCATCTGTTGAACTCTAGCAGAGTGATTAGCATTGACTGTGTGCTTGATAATATTGAATTAAAATAGCATATAGATTCAAGCCAATTTTGGACTGATTCTATCCACATAAAGTATAGCACTGCTGAAGTGATATCCTTGAGGAGGTGAAAGTGGATGGGATTTATGCATAGGATGTTTGGTGGGAGCTTTGATTATGAGTTCAACTAACTGTGAAATCCCAGGGGCTACAGACTATGCAGATGTGAGAAGAAACAGTACAAATCTGGAAAATCTCTTCTGATTGCTTCAGTTTTCTCAAAAAAAGGAGCAAGATCATTATATATGAGTGATTATTAGGAAAGAGGTTTGCAGTTTTAAGAAGAGAAGATGTGTGAAATAATTGCATGAGAATGCTGAGCAGTAATTGAACTAAGAAAATACTATAGATAATTACATTTATAATACAATACCCAATGTTCTGTTTGGAATGTTCCAGGTGTTCTTTTACATATTGGACTTTTATTTTTTAATTATAATTTGTATTTTATTTCTGTAGCACCAGCTCAACTTGTGGCAAATATCAATGTGTTTTAAATTCATTTCACTTTAATTTTCAAAACTCTTTATTTGCCATCCTGGGGAAAAGAGTAAAAACAACAGGATTGTAGCAATCCATTTATACCCCTCTTTTCAGATAGTCATGCTTCTCTACAATATTTATCTAGTTTAGCACATCTTATTTCTGTAGTGAATGTGTTCCTGTCACTTCATCTTTATTTCCTGTTTTTATCATATTCAATCCTAATTTGCTCTGAAGGTTTGCTAAATTTTGCTTTAATCATGTCTTTTCTCTAAAATATTTCAGATATAATAAAATATATTATGTTCAGTATTTTTCTAATATTTTTCTACCAATTGAAAAATAAAATATTGAAATGAGATATATTCACATTGATTTCTATGAAGGTTACACATGGATTGGTAAATCAAAACAAGCTCTCAAAAGATAGAAAATCAATTGATGTGTCAGATAGGAAAAGCATAAATGGCAAAATCAACCTCAGAGTTGACATCTTTCCTCTTGAAATAATTTAATTTACCAAAATTTGATAGGTTATGTGACTATGAACATAGTAATAGGCGAAAAAGCGGGAGACCAAACAGATTGATCTCAAATTTTATTTACAATAATTCAAGCAAATGTAAACTGACATATTTTAGATAAATATTTTTTTCTGGACCAATCACATAAACTTTCTGGGAGAACAATCAAGACTGTATTGTAAAGACTGTTCACTGAATAGTCATAAACAGTATTTACATGTACAGTTAATTACAGAGAATGTATTTGTTTTTTCTCTGCAGAACTATTATCCAATTGCCAACAGTTGAATTGTCAGTATAAATGTACAATGGTCAGAAATAGTACAAGATGTTACTGTGAGGATGGATTTGAAATAAAAGAAGATGGGAGAAGCTGTAAAGGTAAATAAAACATGTAACTCTATCAAATTTTGTTTATAGATGCTTAGTTAACAGAAATACAAAAAGACATTTTTGAGCAACTACCATATGCTCCACAGAGTGTTTATGTTAACTTTTCTTTCTTGAGATTTAAAAATTTGCCCCACACTGAAACATAAACATTATATGTATATGTTTATGACAATCAAATTTGAATATTTTTTTGCAGTAATTTCAAACTTGGGGAATGTCAACAATGAGAAATGTTAACCCTTAACACATTGATCTAATTGTTTTAACTTCCTGTGTTTTACAGCTGTTACATAGCTGCAGTCTATTAGACATGTGTTATTAACTATCTTCGATTAATAGTTACTAATTTTGTAATGTTCTTTATAATTTTTGCATTAGTTATTTTGGCAGCTGGCATTTTTACTGATAATAATAATATAATAATGAACATAAATATTGATTTTTTTCAATATCTGAATTCTTGCTTTTGTGAATACTTTATAGTAAATGTTTATCCTCCAAAGCAACTGCCCTCTTCCATACTGAAGAATTTTAGATTATTTTTCCATTCAGTTGACTCCAATTATACACATATTAATATGTATATATAATCTATCTACAAAGTTATATGCTTTGCTTTACATGATACTTAGAATCTATATCTATCTCTACATATAGTATTTCTTATCTATAATATAGAGTATGTCTCTCTCTGACTCATTCCTTCTGTGTGTATGTGTGTGTGTGTGTGTGTGTGTGTGTGTGTGCGCGCGCGCGCGTGTGTGCAGGGAATAGCTGCATTGCCAGAGCCACTAATAAATAGAATACTTTCCAAAGAAATCAGTGCTTTGCTGATTACTTCAAATCTTTTCTCTAATATTGTCACTTTTACCTTAGAATCTTTAATTTGAAAGAATTCTTAGAGGGAATTATTTAAAATCTTAATGACAAAATTGAGATCCTGATAAGTTAATTGACTTAAGTCCACACATCTTCTTAGTAATAGAATTGGAACTGAAACCTAAGTCTGCAGAACCCTCTTAGTCTTATCCTGAAGAAGCTCATTGTCTTTTCAGATACATTGGAAATTGAATTTTAGTTTGTTGTTTGTTTGCTTTGTGCATCATACAAATGGTGTATAAACACTTATTATCAAGTGTTTGTCAGACCCAGAAACTGCATAATCTGACCACAGGGAGGCCAAACTCACATATTTATTTGACTCATGTGCTTTTAAAACAACATTTAAAAATTAGAAAATTGCATACAAAAGTTTAGATGTTCTGGAAATTCAGGGCAACACTAGATGCCTCATAATCACAGAAGTCAGCCAGATATAAATGGTGCCAGACATGAATGATACCTTTGAACATGCATGCTCTTTCCACTTCAAAACAGTCCTTACCATTCATATGTGTTTGCTTAGATGTCTATTCTGCATCCTTCTCACTCATTTACTACACCTGACTCCTATAGTCATCAAGATCTGTAGTTCCCTTTGCAAGTGTGAAGCTGAGTTAAATGCACAAGTTTCTGAAAGTGGTTAATTAATTGTTTTATGTGTTTAATTAAGTGCATAAAAACAAACATAACCATAACAAATTTATTCTGTGGAACATGAGTGAAGAATCGCACAGCAATCATTTTAGAAGTCACCAGTGGGAAAGGAGCTCTTTGAACTTTCTCTATACTCCTTGAGACCCAGATCTGAGTATCATTTAGGCTTTCTCAAAACTAGATTTCCAGGTAGCTCTCATTAATTAAAGGAGAAAAGAAGGCAGCATTACAAGTAGTGATATACCTGTTTCTTTATGGTCAATGTTGTGGAGTTCCCCTGCAGTATATTCTGGTGAAGTAGAAAGAACAAAGGAGATAGGTGATCATACTGCTCTCCCAGACAACATAATCATATCGGAAAAACTGAAATAGAAACCAATAATATTAAAGATGAAAAATCTATGAAAATAGATAAGAATTATGACTGTCATCAGAGACAGACTTTACCAAATGCAAGCCTTAATTTCATTCAGTATTACTGTAGACTTAGCTCCAAACACTATATTTTTTTCTATCGCCAAAAGTATTTCTTTCAAATGAGCCATCCATGACTGCTGGCTATTACATGACTCTGAAGAAATCTGAGTTTATGCATGCCATACAAATGCATAGTTTCACAATTTAAATGGCTCTTCTGCTACTCAGCAATCTTTTTGCTTTCTCATAATAAATTGTTTTTTTAGTTTGGATATTCCCAGAAGCCAACCCTGAAACAAGGAGTCACATGGCTGTTTTCTATTATTTGCCATTGTAGATTTTTCTTTCTCTTTCTTTTCTTTCTTTCTTTTTTTTTTTTTTTTTTTTCCTGGTGGTGGGGGTGAGAGGATACAGGAAGAGAAAGGCAATCCCCCGTAGTTGGAGCAATTAAGCCAGCTACAACAAAGGGCGACTGAAGCTTAAGTGTGTGGCAAAACTTTCTAGCATGAGAGACAAGGGAACTCAGGCATGTATACACCAATTTCCGAGGACCACATTTGTTTGTGTATTTTTGTGTTGGAAGTATTATTATCCCTCCTGGAACCTTGACCTGCCTTGAGTCTTGGCAGAGCTTTTGGTGGGAGACGAAGAAGGGTTTCAAAGTACACTCAGGCACAGATAAAGATCCCTATGACTGTAGAATCGCACTGAAATATCTGAGGGATATGAGCAGACAGTATCTACTATAATGCACTTGACCATTCTTTTCAATTCCTTCTTTATTCTCTCAAAATATGTTTCCTTAATCTATTCTCTTTGGTCGTAGTCATTGGCTCTTTATATTCTGGGTGCCATCTTGTATTAATTCTGCAACCTACTCTCTCTCTACTCACTGTTGACTTGTGTATCCACCCATGCTGCTTTTGCTGTCATTTCAGAAGAAGAGCTTTACTTCTTCTAGTCTTTTTTCTTCATACATATTAAAAATCCCACTCACCCAAACTTTTGCCTTAACGTGGTCTAACAGATTTCTACTCATCATATATCTTTAAACACTACATTTGCACTAACACTGTAGTCAACAAATATTCTCACATTTCTTCTATACTAAAAGAAAACCAAAACCAAAAACATAACAAATATCCACTCTCTATCCTAGCTCTTCCTATAGCCATCATTCCTGTATCTTCCTTCTTTATTATCAAAAAACTTAACAATCAACTACATTTACATTCACAATTATGTTATTTTCACTTCGTTCCTGCATTTACTGCTGTCTAGATTCTCATTCTATAATTTTAGTAAAGCAACTTTAAATATCTCTTTTCCCTTAAAATTTAGTTAAAACCCTCACTTTTATTTTCTAAGGATTTTTAGAGGCTTCTCATTATATCTGCAGCTTTCCAGAGCTTCTATAATTTTTATAATCTTGAATCAAACTCCACCTTCTTATTTATGTGTTGTTTTGAGATTATATATGAATTTTCTCCATTCCATACTCATCTACCCATAAGTAAAACTCAGTTCTTTTCTTAGAGTTTCCACAATTATAAAATCTATGCAAACAAGACAATTTGTATATGTAGTAAGATTAACTGAAGACTTAGTAGGAAAAAGTTGTATATCACAACAAACAAATAATTTCAAATGTAATTTTTGATATTCCTATATGGAAACACTTATGTTACCCCTTCACTGAGGATTTTTTAACATGCCAGTTGAGGTATCTTTTTTCTCATATCACTTCTGACACTAAATTGGGTGGGATTTTTCCACATAAATTACCTAATTCTCTAATACCAACTGGGTATGTAGTTCAATTCAACTCAATTCTGATATTATCCAGAGGTAGTGTAGACCCCATGGGTTAAGGGCCTAGTCCTGCAAGACTCAGGTACCAGTCACAAGTTACAGGGCTCACCTATACCGTTGACCAAGTGGCTATAAATTTGAGCATTCCCACAGCCCTCTCCTCAGATGCATTCATTCACTACAACAACTCAGAGAACTCAAAAAGTAATGGCAACAAAAGTCCAAATAGACAAATGGGATCAAATTAAACTAAAGAGCTTCTGCACAGCAAAAGAAATTATCATTAGAGTGAACTGGCAACCAACAGAATGGGAAAAAATGTTGCAATCAACCCTGACAAAGGGCTAATATCCAGAATCTACAAAGAACTTAAACAAATTTAAAAGAAAAAAAACAACCCCATCAATAAGTGTGTGAAGGATATGAACAGACACTTCTTAAAAGAAGACATTTGTGCAGCCAACAAACATATGAAAAGAACCTCATCTTCACTGGTCATTAGAGAAATACAAATTAAAACCACATTCTCATACCAGTTATAATGGCGATCATTAAAAAATCAGAAGACAACAGACGCTGGAGAGGACCTGAAGAAAGAAATAGGAATGCTTTTACGTTGTTGGTGGGAGTGTAAATTAGTTCAACCATTGTGGAAGACAGTGTGGTGATTCCTCAAGGATCCAGAAATAGAAATACCATTTGACCCAGCTATTCCATTACTGGTATATACCCAAAGGATTATAAATTATTCTGTTATAAAGACACATGCATATGTATGATTATTTTGGCACTGTTCACAATAGCAAAGACTTGGAACCAACCCAAATGCCCATCGATGATAGACTAGATAAAGAAAATGTGGCACATATACACCATGGAATACTATGCAGCTATAAGAAAGGATGAGTTCATGTCCTTTGCAGGGACATGGATAAAGCTGGAAACCATCATTCTCAGCAAACTGACACAAGAACAAAAAATCAAAGACCACATATTTGCACTCATAAGTGGGTGTTGAAGAACGCAAACACGTGGACACAGGAAAGGGTATATCACATAGCAGGGCCTGTCAGGGGGTGGGGTCTAGGAGAAGGATAGCAGGGAGTAGGGGAACAGGGGAGGGATAACATTAGGAGAAATGCCTAATGTAGATGACAGGGTGATGGATGCTGTAAACCATCATGGCACGTGTATACCTATGTAAAAAAACTACACATTCTGCACATGTACCCCAGAACTTAAGGTATAATTTAAAAAAGAAAAAGAAAATATTTTCCTTATGTTTTTAGTTTATTATAAAGAATGCAAAAGCCAAATGGAAGTGATGTATAGGGCAAGGAATGGGAAGGAAAAAGAGGAAAGCTTGTATGCCCTGTCTAGGCACTTCATCCCCCTAGGGCTCCAATGTCTTCACCAAAATAGAAGCTCTCCAAGCCTCATTGTCCCTGAGATTTTTTTAGCCCAGCCCCCAGTCCCCTTTCTTCTCCTTGGAGGTCAGGAGATGGAGCTGAAAGTTTCCACACACTAATCCACTGTTTGGTATTTGGATGAGACTCCCTAGGGGCCCCACCATGAGTCACCTCGTTAGCATAGACTTAGGTGTATTCTAGAGGAGCTCATTATGAATACAAAAGACACTCCTATTACTCAACAAATTCCAAGAGTTTTAGAGCTCTGTGCCAAGCACTTTGAACAAAGGCCAAATATACATTTTTATTTTGTCACCTTAGTTGAACCCCTTTAATACAACAGCTTCAATCCATCCTGTTACCTTTTGCTCTCCTCTTCCTTTTTCCGGTTTTCTTCTCACCCCCTTTCTCCAAAATTAATTACAGGAGTCCCAAACTATCTTTTGTCTTCATTCCCAAGTTGTGAGGACCAACTTAGTAAGTTTGTATTTCTTATTGAAGGACTCAGTGAAAACAAGTTCCAGTTAAGATCAGCCTTCCATTTGTGACTATGTGCCTTTCTTTTCCTACATTACGCCAACATCACTACAAAAATGTACTCATTATTGAATCCAAATGGTAGTTGTAATCTTGATCTTATTGGATTTATGCATTGAATATAGCCCTTTCAAACACTGTGATATTCCTGAAAAGCTCTCATTTCTTGATTTTTTTTCTTACATTATTCATTAATTTTCTTCACAGGAGATTGTAGGACTCCTTTTCCTTCCCCTTCTCTCTCTCTCTTTCTCTCTCCCTCTTTCTTTCTTTCTTTTTCTTTCTTTCTTTCCTTCTTTCTTTTCTTTATTATTCTGAGACAGAGCCTTTGCAGTGGTGCAATCTTGGCTCACTGTAGCATCCACCTTCCAGGTTCGAGTGATTCTCATTCTTCAGATGCCTGAGTAGCTAGAACAACAGGTGTACACCACCATGCCTGACTAATTTTTGTATTTTTAGCAGAGAAAGGGCTTTGCCATGTTGGCCATGCTGGTCTCAAACTTCTGGCCTCAAGTAATATGCCCACCTTGGCCTACCAAAGTGCTAGGAATACAGGCATGAGCTACTGCGTCCAGCCCTGATTCCTTGTTCACGTCTGTCCTTTCCACATTGGTATCCTATAGTATTTTGCAGTAGCTAAGTTTTTCTCATTTCCCCTTCTTCTGTGGGAAATAGCTATCTCCTATTTTTAAAATCTATAATCTATATGCTAGTGACTTCCAAACACTCCAGGACAGATCTCACCCTATATTACCAGTTCCATTCTCAATTGCTCATCGTTATGGATTTACTCAAGGCTGCCCTACAGACAACTCAAATTTAACACAACCAAATCAAACTCATTATCTCCTCCCATGATAGAGCCATTCAAATCTACACCTCTTATGTTCTCTACTTCAAAATTGGATCAATTTTCACTTCTGTAACATCCAATCAGTTTTCACATGTTGTCTATTCTACTTCTTACACATTTGAGTCCATTCCCTCTTCATTTCCACTGCCACTGACTTAGTTCAAAACATAACTTAAAAAGACAATGTATTGGATACAATTAGCACACACCTAATTTTCCAGGATCCCTTCTCCACACTTACCAAAACCTTTATTTCGTATGGGTTTGTTTAGTTTTGAAAAGCAAAGCTGATCATATAGCTCATCTAATTAAAACTTTGCCAATGCCAATGTCTCAGGTAGTCTTTTAGTTGAGCATGCAGATATCTTCATTATCTGGCTCCCAATTTACATTCCCAGTTTCATCTCTTCTACCACTTTCCTTCCTATACACTTGCTTCACTTGACTCCTTATGCTTCTTCTTTGAAACCCCCATGATATCATCCTAATGCCTTTCACATGTCCTTTTGATGAACTGAAATGTCTCTTTCCATTTAGTCTGAGGAAACCCAGATCAGACTTTACACTGTTTACCATGAAGTCTTCATTTAGCATTCCCCTTCTAATCCTAAGCAGTTTCACTTCTCTTTCTGTCATAACTGGAGTATGCCCCTATTATACGGAAATGTTTACTATCATAATTATATTTCTCCAGACTTGTCTTACTCAGGGGTAGGGACCATATTTTGTTGATTTTTGTCTTCTGAAAAGATTAGTACAGTTGTTGGTACATAAAACAGACTGAATATACATTTGTCTAATTAACTACTGACAAGGATGCCCTTTTATTCGTTTGGTGAGTTAGGAATCATTGAGTATCTGTTATTCATAAAGACTTGAACTGGATACCAGAGGAAGGAAGTATATAGAGAAAATAGAGTGAAGAAATAGAAGAAGGGACTACAGATATTAAAATAAAATTTAATTAAGATAAAGTCTTTATTTTCAGTAGGTGCTCAGCTATTTCCTCTCTTTTAAGTAGTGAGTGTGATTTGTATAATATGGGTCAGAACTCTTATTTAATCTGTTGATTGAAAATCACATTACTTGTATAAATCTTTGTTGCAATAGTGAAAAGTCAGTGTCATAAACACTGAAACTATTCAATAAATACTAATTATTTTGTACCTTTACAAAAATATCCAAGGACTTCTAACCTGCCTATCACAAATGCAAATAAACCTTATTTTAAAATGCATAATTTGATTCTGTTTGATGTTTTATCTCTGTAAATGTTAAGAGAACAAAAAGTTTAATTTTAGTTAGTGTGGTTTTGAAAAGACTTACTGGAATCGGCTTTTCCTTAATAGTCTATTTCCAAAGTTCAAAAATAATATTTTCTTCAAGGAGAAAAGAAAATGCCCAAGATACAGCTGCTTAGAAATGATGCCAATTTTCATTTTAGATCAAGATGAATGTGCTGTTTATGGTACATGCAGCCAGACCTGCACGAATACGCATGGATCTTACACTTGCAGTTGTGTGGAAGGCTACCTAATGCAACCAGACAACAGGTCTTGCAAGGCTAAAATTGGTAAGTTCTGACTTTTTGGTTTTGTCTTTCCAGAATTATTTGTTTCCTTTTTACAGTTCTTTTTCATGAGAGATGTGGTACAGCAGAAATATGGACATTGAAGAGGGAGATTTTCCTTCATTTTAATAAGCTTCCCTATAGTTAGGAATCCAGAGCAATTCTTTCAGTTGTCACTAATCATTATAAAACTCCTTTCATTACTCCTTCCAAAAAGGAAATTTTCTTTCTTTTTTCTTTCTTTCTTATTTATTTATTTATTTTTGAGATGGAGTCTTGCTCTGTTGCCCAGGCTGGAGTGCAATGGCATGATCTTAGGTCATTTCAACTTCTGCCTCCCAGGTTCAAGTAATTCTTCTGACTCAGTTTCCCAAGTAGCTAGGAATACAAGCATGTACTATCACACCTGGCTTATTTCTGCATGTTGGTGAGACTGGTCTTGAACTCCTGGCCTCGGGCTGTTCACCCACCGAAGCCTCCCAAAGATCTGGGATTACAGGTGTGAGCTGCCATGCCAAGCCTATTACAGGAAGTTTCTAATTAGCAAAAATTTGTTCAAAAGATGTGGATTAATTGAAGTACCTATCTCTCTTCTGGTCTACTACAATAGATTCTAGTTAGGAAACTAAAAATTACCTCCTGCTTTACCTCCAAAATTAATTTTTTATATAATAAAGTGATCGGCTACTAAAATATAAACCAGATCATATTATTCTCTTGCTTCAAATTTCCCAGTAACTTTCGCTCACCTTGAAAATAAAATCTAAACTCCTCACAGGTCCTCTAAGGGCCTAATGTCCTGATACCATTTCCCTTTCCAGTGTCAGATCTCCCACTGCTCTTGTTTCATCATGAGTGCCAGCACACTTGTATTCTTGTCCTTCTTCAGCTGTGTTTCTTTTTTATCTGCCTGTAATGCTTTCTCCTGTGAGATTCACATTAATGTATCCTTCTTATCACTGGAGTCGCAGCTAAAATGTCAATATTCAGAGTGACCTTCTCAATCTATTCTATTTAATGGTGTCTACCCTCTCCATCATGGTGTTATTTTCCATTGCTATTTATGCATATTTACTCTATCTCTATATAATTTCCCAGTTTTATTTTCCTTATAGCATTACCATTTGAAATTAGTTCATATATATGTTTATCACATGATTACTCCAGAATAAGCATTATGACAGTATAGAACTTGTTGAATCTGTTTACTGTTATTTACTAAGTACTGATCATTGCCTAGAACATACAAGTACTCAATAAATACTTGCAGAAAAAAAGGGAGGAAGGAAGGAAGGAGGACAAGTTGGAAAAAAGGAAAAGGAAACAGATAATCAACTTGTTTTGCTAACTAAAATTACTAAAATGAGTGTTTCACTCTTAAACATTGAAATTTCATGTTTCAAAACTGCCTTTTACTACTAACCTGCAAATAAAGCCTGTAGTTTCCACACAGTTTTCAGCCTACTCAGTAAGTGCACACTCAGTAAATGTTCACTTTGATTGGCTAATGAAATAGCTTTGAGATACACCAGTCATAATCCTATAATGCTAATAGTTTTGTGGACTGAATTAGCTGGAGAATAATATAAGAAAATACTATACAGAATATTTCATCTGGGTTCTGCTAACTTCCTCCAAGTGTAGTTTTGTATCAGACATTTTCAAATTATGATGTATTGATGAATTAATGGGCACCCTCCCCCTCCCTTATTAGCAGTTGGTAAATTAAGCATGAAATTTCTTTTCTGAAACCACATTGGGCAAAACATTAGATTAGCTCAGGAAGCTGCAGTTGTTTCTCTTTACACATAACCTCATGTTATAATTTCAGTGATTTCCCAGAGATAGTATAGTTAATTATTTACAAAAATATGTATCTATAAAATGTCAACAACGACAAAACACTCTTTTATTTCTTAGTTTATTCTTTGAATGACCGACTTAATTTATGAAGCCATATTTGAGGGCAATCCTTGATAAAAATTAGGTCAGGTTATGTTTCTATTTTTGCCACCACCCAGAGTTCCAATTTAAAATATTGAATGAAGGAAGCAGAAGGCTTGCTATTTGCTGTTCTATCGATCCACACAATATTGCTACACAGGGAGAGTGTAATGTAACAAACCCTATAAAGGAAGTACTTCCTCTTTTTCTACATAGGTGGGTTACCTTACAGTAATAGAATAAAACCAGAAAAGGATGGAACATGATAATGCCCTACTACTTCAAGGAAATTTGATGACTCTAGAATTGATAATGGAATATATAAATCTCTTCACCTCTAGGTCTTTAGCTTGATGACAATATGTACCTACAAAATTTGAAAAATACATGGTTACCATGGGAGTGTTGCTGTGCTTTATAGTTTAAGGAAAATGAGTTGCTAGCATGAGCATAAGTCTATAACAAAGACTGGTGAGTTTTAAAGGTCACGTGAATATTTGAACCAATGTATTTATACAATTTAAGGGAAAAACTGTCTGTTGGGCTTTGGTTTTCTCATATTTATAGCAAGTGAGCCGGAGGATACTTTTGGCATCAATTGCATGTAATTCCCTTTAATGCAATCAGGTTAAAATTTTTCTGGCAGTTTTAATATATAGTAATGTGGCTATATCTGACAAGTGCTAGAAAAAAAGGTATAAATTAAGCCAGGTTCATCTTAAGGCTTTGCCTTTCCTTCTTTCAGTTGCCTGGCTGCTGAGATCGGCCCCTCTTTTCTCTCCTTTTGTTACAATTCTACCCTACTGGACTCCAGAACCTAACTTTCCCTCCAAGACAAGCCAGAGTTCCAGGGCTCTCAGCAGCTGGGTGGTGTGGAAAGCAAGGGAAGGTCAGAATGGCCTGGCCCCAAACAATGGATATGTGGAAAAGATCTCTGGGCTTTAGAAAGAAGGAATACTATAAAAATATCAAGCCAACGTGATGCAATGAGAAGCTAGAACTGGACCCAAGAAGACAATTCTGCAAAGACAGCACAAGATGATAGATGAATAAAAAGTTACTGAGAAATAGCCCTTTATGTGAAGGCAGAAAGAGGCAACATTAACCAGCCAGGAAGCTGCTTCTAAAGGTGCTGAACTAGTCCAGCATAGTTCAATTATCATAGTCTCTTCCCAACTATTCACCCCAAAGCTTGCCAATGGGGTCTTATTTTCAAGACATTAGATAGTAATTAGGTAAATTAATCTAAGTTAATTGATTATTCCTCCTTTGTAATATAATACCTGCACCCAAGTAAAATTCATAAGCCTTAAGAGCATCTTTAAGAAATAACTGTATTGAAGGGAGGAGATTTTAGACACTACAGCAGATGGGGGAAGAGATTAATGTTAGGCAGGAGGCCTTTTCATTTCTATTAATTCATGTAATGCAGACAAATTTTCTCCTTTCTACACTTAGTAAGATTGACTCTGATGAAATACAGAATAAATTGTTTAAGAATTGCAAGGACCTTCAAAGGTAATCTAGTAGAATTTAACACTTGATACTATATATTTTTTTTATCTTCAAAAAAGTAATTTCTAAAAGAAAAGTTTGAAACATACTTTTAAAAGTAAATTTAACTTAAATATGCGTAATTGAATAGTTTTATATAGGAGACATACAACACTATACATTTTATGAGAGAGCATTTATTACTTTGTCCACACATTAAAAGCTAGTAATTAATGCTTATTTATTTATTTATTATTTATTTATTTATTTTCTTTAAGAAATATAGTCTAACTCTGTTGCTGAGGCTAGAGTACAGTGACATGATCATGGCAGCCTCGAACTTCTGGGCTTAAGCCATTTTCCCACCTAAGCCTTTAAGTAGCTGAGACTACAGGCACAAACCACCACACCCAGCTAATTTTTATATCTTTGTAAACAGGATCTCTCTATGTTGCCCAGGCTGGTCTTGAACACCTGGCCTCAAACAATCCTCCTGATGTGCCTTCCCCATGTGCTGAGATTACAGGTGTAAGCCACTACACCCACACAAAAGCTAGTCATTTTTCTAATTAAATGTTAGGACTTGCCATGTGAATAAAAGAAAAAAAGTAAAAAATAACCATGCATAGGTACCCAGTAAAAATTCCTGCATATATATATATATATATATATATATATATATATATATATATCTTATTACATGTTAGGTTCTGGGGTATATGTGCAGAACATAAAGGCTTGTTGCATAAGTATATACATGGCAATGTGGTTTGCTGTCTCCATCCCCCTGTCACCTATATCTGGCATGTCTACCCATGTTATCCCTTCCCAACTCCCTACCCATCGCTGTTCCTCCCCTAGTCCCCCCCAACAGACCCCAGTGTGTGATGCTCTCCTCCCTGTGTCCATATATTCTCATTGTTCAACACCCACCTATGAGTGAGAACATGTAGTGTTTGATTTTCTGTTCTTGTGTAGGTTTGCTGAGAATGATGTTTCCAGATTCATCCATGTCCCAACAAATCACACAAACTCATTTTTTTTGGCTGTATAGTATTCCATGGTGTATATGCGCCACATTTTCCCTGTCCAGTCTATCCTTGATGGGCATTTGGGTTGGGTCCAGGTCTTTGCTATTGTAAACAGTGCTGCAATGAACATTCGAGTGCATGTGTCCTTATAGTAGAACTATTTATAATCCTTTGGATATACACCCAGTAATTGGATTGCTGGGTCAAATGGAATTTCTATTTCTAGGTCCTTGAGGAAGCCCCACCCTGTCTTTCACAATGGTTGAACTAATTTACACTCCCTCCAACAGTGTAAAAGTGTTTCTATTTCTCCACATCCTCTCCAGCACCTGTTGTCTCCAGATTTTTTAAGGATCGCCATTCTAACTGGCATGAGGTGGTATCTCAATGTGGTTTTGATTTGCATTTCTCTGATGACCAGTGATGATGAGCATTTTTTCATATGTTTGTTGGCCTCATTTATGTCTTCTTTGAAAAGTGTCTGTTCATGTGCTTCACCCACTTTTGAATGGGTTTGTTTGTTTTTTTTTCTTGTAAATCTGTTTCAGTTCTTTGTAGATTCTGGATATTAGCCCTTTGTCAGATGGGTAGATTGTACAATATTTTCCCATTCTATTGGTTCACTCTATGATTTTTTTTTCTGTACAGAAGCTCTGGAGTTTAATTAGATCCCATTTGTCTATTTTGGCTTTTGTTGACAATGCTTTTGGTGTTTTAGTCATGAAGTCCTTGCCTATGCCTATGTCCTGAATGGTTTTGCCTAGGTTTTCTTCTAAGGTTTTTATGGTGTTAGGTCTTATGTTTAGATCTTTAATCCATTTGTAGTTAATTTTAGTGTAAGGTGTCAGGAAGGGGTCCAGTTTATGCTTTCTGCATATGGCTAGCCAGTTTTCCCAACACTACTTATTTAACAGGTAATCCTTTCCCCATTGCTTGCTTTTGTCATATTTGTCAAAGATCAGATGGTTGTAGATGTGTGGCATTTCCTCCGAGGCCTCTGTTCTGTTCCATTGGTCTATATCTCCGTTTTGGTACCAGTGCAATGCTGTTTTGATTACTGTACCTTGTAGTATTGTTTGAAATCAGGTAGCATGATGCCTCCAGCTTTGTTCTTTTTGCTTAGGATTGTCTTGGCTATACGGGTTCTCTTTTGGTTCCATATAAAATTTAAGGTGGTTTTTTCCAGTTCTGTGAAGAGGATCATAGGTAGCTTGATAGGGATAGCATTGAATCTATAAATTACTTTGGGCAATATGGCCAGTTTCACAATATCGATTCTTCCTAATCATGAGCATGGAATGTTTATTCATCTGTTTGTTTCCTCTCTTATTTCCTTGATCAGTGGTTTGTAATTTTCCTTGAAGAGGTCCTTTACATCCTTTATTAGTCGTATTCCTAGGTATTTATTATCTTTGTAGCAATTGTGAATGGCAGTTCATTCTTGATTTGGCTCTCTTTAAGTCTGTTATTGGTGTATAGGAATGCTTGTGATTTGTGCACATTGATTTTGTATACTGAGACTTTGCTGAAGTTGCTTATCAGTTTACGGAGAGTTTGGGCTGAGATAATAGGGTCTTCTAAATATGCAATCATGTCATCTGCAAATAGAGACAATTTCACTCCCTCCTTTCCGAATTAAATACTCTTTTATTTCTTTTTCTTGCCTGATTGCACTGGCTAGAACTTCCAATATTATATTGAATAGGAGTAGTGAGAGAGGGCATCCTTGTCTAGTGCCAGATTTCAAAGGGAATGCTTCCAGATTTTGCCCATTCAGTATGATATTGGCTGTGGGTTTGTAGTGAATAGATTTTATTATTTTGAGATATGTTCCATTGATACCTGTTTAATGAATCCAGGGTGGAAAACACTCTTCAGGATATTATCCAGGAGAATTTCCCCAACTAGCAAGACAGGCTAACATTCAAGTCCAGGAAATACAGAGAACACCACAAAGATATTCCTAAAGAAGGGCATCCCTGAGACACATAATAATCAGATTCACCAGGGTTGAAATGAAGGAAAAAATGCTAAGAGCAGCCAGAGAGAAAGGTACCCACAAAGGGAAGCCCATCAGACTCACAGCGTATCTCGCAGCAGAAATCTTACAGGCCAGAAGGGAGTAGGGGCCAATATTCAACACCCTTAAAGAAAATAACTTTCAATATGGAATTTCATATCCAGCCAAACTAAGCTTCATAAGCGAAGGAGAAATAAAATCCTTTAAAAACAAGCAATTGCTGAGAGATATATTTTTGAGAATAGAGTTGTAATGACTTGTCAAATCTGAAAATAAAAACCTTTTTTAAATTTGACTTTCTTTCAATTAATTCACATTTATTTGATATAAAAATACGTATTGAATGCGAAACCTTAGTGTTAAAGCAGGCTCATGTAGAACGTGTATCAGTAAAAGTAACAGCAAATGGTGTTTAACTTATGAACAATTGGCAATTTTACTCCTAATAAATTCAGGCTCACTGGACTGTATTTCTCAGTGATCTAACTACTCACTAAAGGCAGGCACTTACCTGCCCTATCTTACAAATTCTCCTGAACCTCTAGGGCTCTACTGATTGCACTGAAGCATCAGTAAAATAAAGAATACTAATTTTATGATCATCACTATATAGCCAGTGCATCAGATTTTTGCCTCCCAGGAGAAAATTTTAAACTTATGTTAGTAGATGATAAATTTCCCCTAGAATCTTTAAGAGCCATAGGAAGTTATATTTGATTGTTTTTTCTTTCACTTTTTCTATTTAAGAATCATAGCAGATAAAACAGCAAATGATATGAAAACATTCCCTCCCGAGCACTGTCTAGAAATATTCTTCCTTTGATTATACAGGGACCATGATTCCTATTCTTACAAGTAAGAGTTTTATTGCCTCAATAGTCTTTTGTTTGTTTGTTTGTTTTCCCTAAATCAATGAACTGCAAATATAAGCTGTAACAGAATCCTGGGTTTTTTTTTTTTTGTTTTTTTTAAATAGGCTGTCTTCTCTCCCTGCTCCAATTACTCCATGACAAAGAGGTACCCTCTCTATCTACAGTCACACTGTACTGAATAAGCCTCTGTACTACAGAAATTCTAGTGCTTCCCAGCGGCATTTGGAACCCTGGACACGTAGCCTGGGCATTAAAATATTTCTCTATTTTATGGAGTATTTTTACTCTACATCTTTTCTAGAAATCACATTTCATGCCAGAATAGGGCAAGGATTTCTGATGGAATTGTCATTATCCAAATGATACAACACGTTGTTTTTTTTTTGTTGTTTGTTTGTTTTTTCTCTCCAAACACTGTTAATGAGTATGTCAGTGTAGGAGTACAAAATCTCCTCATAAATATCGTATGCTGGCTTTTTGGTTTTTCCTGGGGGATATCATCGTCACAGTCTAGTACCTTTCTTGACAATTCTGATGTTTTTTCCAGAAACAAAGTTGTAAGATTGATAGCAGAGATATAGCCATGTGTTATTATTATTATTATTATACTCTAAGTTCCGGGATAGATTTTATATACATATGTAAAAAGCGTGCAGGTTTTTTATATATGTATATACACACCATGGTGGTTTGATACACAGAAACCCATTACATACATTAGGTATTTCTCCTAATGCTGTTCCTTCCCTAGCCCCCAGCCCCTGACAGGCCCCGTTGTGTGATGTTCCCCTCCCTGTGTCCATAAGTTCTTATTGTTCAACTCCCTTTATGTGTCATGAAACCTTTCATTTACCCTTAGTCTAAGAAAATATCAGACATGGAAAGAAAAAGCATGTCTTCCATTTTCTTCATAATGTATTTTTATTGTAATCAAGCAAGAACTTCTGTGTGTGAGTATAAAAAACTACATGGTTATATTTATGGGCTCTAGGTGTGACAGTCAATAAACTTTGCTTTTATAAATGGCACAACAGATAGGCAGAAATTTCTATCATGCTTTTTATAATTTTTTGTAGACTACCTGTCAAATTATTGATTAAACTCTCAATTTAGAATGTGAGAGAAATTATATCACCCTCTCCAATTAACTCTTTTTCTAGCTTAGAATTGGACCTTCTAATGAAAATAGAAAGAAATGATGAAGCACATTTAAATTTATAAAAATTACAAGTAGTTAAATAGATGAGGCAAGAATGTACATAGGTATATAACTTTTCTGTTGCTTTACTTGGGAAAAATATAAAAGTGTATCATTATTGAAATCCTCACGGGGGAAAAAAACTCAAAATCTGAGTAGACAGAATAATTCTGACAGTTTTATGAGAAAAAATTGATTTTTTCAGAGTCTTCAAGGCATCCTCTGTATCAATTCCAATCCGCAGGGATTGAAAAAAGTCTGGGGTAATAAAAGCAGTTAGAGTGCTCCTTGGGCACTCCTGTCCCTGGAGAACATAATTGCTTTTGACAGAGATAACTAATATTCTGCGTATTTCCCCTAATCATGCTGCCCATGGTCATTTTAGTCGTGAGAAGAGAAAACCTGTTGCATTGATTTCATTTTTAAATGTATATATTTGTTTTAGAACTCACACAACCTCTGTCTATGCCTCCCATGAAAGATAATCCCGACCAAATTATTCCATTATATCTTAGTACCTTTTGGATGTTTAGAACATCAGGTTGTGAAGAACATAGCTGATAAAGTAGCTAGAAGTTTGGTCATCATGATTGAATACTTAGAGTACTTACTATGTCTTTATAATAGGAAAGTAGAAATTTGTGATCTTACATATAAAATTTATATTTAAATCTTTGTCAGACAACAGCAAAATATATTAAATGCCCTTTACTTTTTCCTACCATTAGGTGATGAGTTTCATACGTCTACCTCCCTACTTCTTATTGTAAGGTGATGATATTATTTCATATTTCCCTGAGAAAATAGAAGCAAGTAAAAGAGAATTTTCTCACCCAAACTCCATTATGTGTACTAGTCTATTTGAATCTAGAACTAATCACTCCATCTTCCTTTTGTTTGAATTAGAAAACAAACTGACTTTTCTCCTGAAAGAAAGGCCAATCCTGCAAATGTACACCAATCCTATCTTCTCTTTCATGTTCAAGAATTAGACTCAAATAATTGTCTTCTTTATTCCTCGAATCACTGATACTTTTTTTTCTCTTAGGTCATTCCCACCAGCATACGAGCATGTTATGAAGATGATCCAAAAACAACTTTCTTTAAACCTGTACTCCTGTCCAGCTACTTCTCCATTTTTCTTTTCCTTGCATAGAAAAACTTACGGAGTGTTGTTTCTTTTCCAGTTTCCTTTGCTGAGCTCTTGAATCCGCTTAATTGAATCTTACATTATTCATATTACTCACACCTATTGCCAAGGTCTTCAGCGACCTCCAGTTGCCTACTAGCCACCTATTGCTCTTAAGCACACTGCTGATCGTTGTCTCCTTAAAGACTTTACCTCTTAAAGCAGCACAATCCTGAAATTCTTCTCTTACTGGGCATTTTTTTTTTCCTCAGTTTATTTTGCTTTATTATCTTCCTTTTACCCATATTTTTTGACATGATTCAGCATTGAGTCCTTTAGACATGTTTTTATTGGTTTCCTAGGACCTTTCATCCTGTATCATAGCTTTAAAAAATACCCTCTGTCATGGTTTTAAAATATCGAGACTGAGACTTCCCAGTTTTTATCACCAGTCATGATGACTCTGTTGAACTTCAGATTCACAGATCCAATTATATATTTCATATCTCCATCTGGATATTTAACAGAAATATCAAACTGTGAACTTTCAATTCTCTCTCCTAATAATGCTGTTTCTTCAGTTTTCTGTCTTGATAAGGTTTCCAACATTGACCGGATTGTTTAATCCAAAACATTGGATTCGTACTTCACTACATTCCTTTTCTGAAACCCTTTATTTCTAACTTGTAAATACATTCTGAATTAGATTACCCTCTCTAAAGATCAGACCTCGTCTGATCTTTATATAATTGCTTTACCTCTATACTTTACACAATTTCATAGAATTTATCACTGTCAAACAATATTAGTGTTTGTTTACTTGCTTATTGTATTTTTTCATGCACTAAAATGTAAGCTCTATAAAAGCAAACTAAAAAGAGATTTTGTTAGTTTGTTCACTGTTGTATTTCTAGCATCTAGACCCTGGCAGAAGTTAGTCAGGCTCAATAAATATTTGTTGAATGGATAATAAATATTCAAATACTGAGGCAGTATTTCCTTTTTAAGAGCCATATTAAATGTGGCTCTTTGAAGGACCCATGTCTTCAAACTGAAATTACTTTATAAATAGGAGTTACTTAGAAGCAATGTTCAAATGAGTCAATACCCATTATATTTTAAACTCAAAGTACTAATCTGTAACGTTGAAGAATATGTCTGAGTGGAGAAAATAATTTTCTATAGATAAAATATTTTTCATTGGCTACAATTAGAAAGGTGACTGGGAGATTTTTAAATAGCCATTGGCCACTTCTCAGTAATTAATGTAAACTGATCATCAGGGGACTATCTGCTAATGCTAATATCCATGTAATAGTCTAAAATTTGAATGACATATTCTGAAATTTTGAGATTTTCTTAAAAACCTTCGATGGTTATAAATTAAATTAATTTCATGTTTCCCTATTAAAATAAAAATGCACTTTATTTCGTTGTACTTATTAAAATACATTATTTTACAATTTATTAATTCAGTAAAGTATCCTTAAAAAACATTGAGGAGTTCATATTCAAACAGTCCTCCATGTTTCATTCATTTATTAAACACTTGCCATGCACCTAGTAAGGCTTTTAGATAATAGAGGAAATAAATAATTCTTTGGTCTCATTAGATCAGCTCTCTGCAAAATAGGGAAACGGTGAGAGCTGCCAATTTGCAAAATGAAAAGATATGTTTTTGCTGGGAAGGGCATGATATTCTTGTCTTTTGTTGTTCTTATACAATGAGTCTTCTTCCAGAAAAACAGTACATCGTATTGCTTCTCAATGACTGCATTTCAAGTTGAAATATTCTCTAAATGAAGGTACTAGCATTTCACTAGTAAAGTCTACATAGCAAAGTGACTAAATTGTTTTAAGGCTTATGGTTAATTCAGGTTTATCAGTGGTTTACCTGAGGGAGTTTATACGATGCCAAAGACAAGATTAAAAAGCACGGGTTGGGCACAGCAGCTCATGCCTATAGTCCTGGCACTTTGGGAGGCCAGGGAAGAGGGATTGCTTGAGATCAGGAGTTTGAGACCAGCCTGGGAAACATAGTGAGACCCTGTCTCCATATAAAAATTAAAATTAAAAAAAAAAAACTAGAAAACAAAACAAAACAAAAAACATAGCTTTTGCCATTGGACTAATGTGCCAACACTGAACTCATCATCTTCTCTAAAAACTGATTATTTTCTTCCCTTACTGTTTCTTTTAGTGATATCCTTTCTCCCCATCACCCACATCTAAAATTTCCAAATAATTCTTGACTACATCTTGCTCATTATCCACAATACAAGAATAACTGCAATTTGGAATTTCTGCTTTATGGCACCAACTCATTTCTACTTAAGATCTCAACACCTCCTGCTTTAGTTTCTTATGACCTTTTTTTATGAGAAATTAAAACGTCTTTTCTGTGTTAAGTAATTCAGATATCTGATACCTATGTCCACAAGTTTTTCATAATTTTGTGTTGCTTTCTTTATAAATAAAAATGAAATTAATGTCATTATTTATGTGGCATATAGAATCTAGTTTGGGGAACCTAACTAGTTTTGCCTAGGGAAATCGTTGAGAATTCTCTGGGGCTTACATTTTTCCTAATGACTTCTGCTTCCAGTAGGAATGTTGCCATATATGGCCGTTCTTTATTTCTGCACTGCATGAATCTAAACAGGAACAAAGATATCTTTTCCAGCTTGTAACTCCTTTCCAACTTCACTCTAGATTTCAAGGCAGTGTGTAAGCAAGATGTTTACATTTTACCTTAATGTACACATGAATTATACTTCTTACATGAATTATACTCTACCACTTAAAAAGTAAAATTATACTCTACCATTTAAAAAATTAAAGCAAGAACATTTAAAAATAATACAACAGATTATCATTAACTATAGTTACCATGCTGGAAAACAAATCTATATAACTAACTCCTACTAACTGTAATTTTTCATACTTTGTCTAACCTGATCCCCTACATGCCTTAGCTTCTGGTAACAAACCTTTTACCCTCTATTTCAATGAGATCATCGTTTTTAGATTCTACATGAATGAGATATCTGATAGTTGTCTTTCTCTGACTGGCTTATTTCACTTAACATAATGCTTAGAGAAGGGATGTTTAATATTCCCATCCCAAAAATGATATCTATGTGAGGTAATATATTTGTCAATTACCTAGATTTAACTATTCCACAATATGTATACTTCCAAACATCATGTTCTACATTATAAAAACATACAAATTTGTCAATTTAAATAAATTTAAATAAATAACCCCCCTACCATGAAAGCAAAAACAGACAATTTGGAAAGTTGAGTGGGAAATTTATACTTCCGACTGTATTCTACTTATCCTTCTCAGTATAATTTACCCACCCACATAATATTTTACATATTCTTTCTGACTTGACCTTCTTTAAGCATAGTTTTGATCATTTTATACTATATTTCTAAAATTAACACTGGCTTCCCATTGCAGCCAAAATTAAAAATAAGTTCATCATGTTGTCATTCAATAGCATGTACAATTTGTCCTTGACCTATTTGTCAGCTACTCCAAAATTCTGTAAGTTTGAATTCAGTTATTTTCACTTAGTAGCTATATTATCTTAATATTATTAAGATTAATAACTCTTAAATGAGTTATTAATCTTAAAATATGTTTTATATTCACTGAATTAAAGATGTATTGTTCACATACAATAAACTAATAATTGTAAACCATGTATTACAGTGTCTGGCTCCTAAAATATGCTCAGAAAACATTAGCTATTATTAGTGTCATTATTAAATACCCCACCAACAATACATGTTGTACCCTGCAGAAAACTGAAAAACTGAGGTCAATATCTCCTCAACATATTCAAGTCTTTCACATATCTGTATTTTTGTCAAACCTGTTTCTTTTGCTTTCCTTTTATCCATCTCTGCTTACTGAATTCTTGTTCTTCCATTAAGGCAAGGCTGAGACCAAATACGATCACCATCAGAAAACTTTTGCCTCCACTAAACAGTCATATCTAACCATTCTTTGAAACTCAATGAGACTATACATCTTTTATGAAAGATATCATACCTGATTATAAAAATATAGTTCTTTGTAGATATCTTAGACTTTCTACTTGATTGTATCTTTCTTGAAAGCAAACTGTCTTACTGATCTCTTTCAGATCCCAGCTGAATGATGAAATCTATAAATACTAAATAAATAAATAAATAAAAATGTTTACCAAAGAATACTTCAGCATAAATACATTGTGATGATAAAAATAGTGCTGAGATAAATTGTAGCATGCTTGTAGCAATATGTATTTTCTTGTTCCGTCCAATACAATCTTTAATGCATTTTCATTGTCCACATTTGACTTACATCTTATTTTATAATAAAATGTGATAGGATAGTTTCTTCTGATGTATGACAATATGTCATTATTCTTAATATTATTCATTTTGGTAAAAATATTCTTTCATTAAAAATAGTTAAGGAATGAAAACAGGGAGAAATCAATTCAGCCATTATGTTTTGACAAAAAAAGAACAACATTTCAGTGCTATATCTTTTTTCACTTATATGATATTGGTCCACATTTTCAGTTTGGTTTGATTGACTTTGATCTATAATTTATTATATATTTGAATACTGTAATACTGTCTCTCATTTTTATTTTTGCCCGTGCTTCTGTATCTCTTTTTTAACCTACATAAATTTCTCCTAATATTATATATCTAGCTTTTTCTGTTCTTTGTATAATTCTAGACGTTTTTAAAAATTAGCTTTTTTACAGATTGCCTGCATTTGTTTCATGTATTAGTAGTTCACTTCTTACATAGGTTTGAATGATTTTGATTAGAAGTTCTCAGCCTTCTCATTTCTAACTGCATGCCCATTTTCCTTATTTTTATATCATTTATATAATTTGTATATGATAAAAAAGAGTAACACTGATAAAAAATTCTGTTTCAATCTTTGAAGTTCATTATTGGCTCAAAACCAATTTTTTTTCTGTTGTATAGATGGCAACTTTCTGTTTTCTCACAATATTAGTCTGACTCTCCATTTTATATACTTTATATGCAAGTCATTATTCAACCTTTTATGCAGTTAAAACTGTTATTTTTTCATCTTTGACTTCAGAAATATAGATGTGCACATACTGCGAACTTCATTCAGTGGATATAATTGCCTACAAATCAAGGAACACTAGAACATAGCGTAACGATGATATGTACTTATATATACGTTTACTGTACACATATGTTTGTTAGTTACATAGTTATTTGTAAGTATCTGAATTTATTACTTGAATCACTTAAAAGGACACTAACCAAATTAATATTCTTATAATTGAGTAGAAGAACTGGAGGTTTAAATGAAACCTTAAAAATGACAAGTTTTTACACACACTGGAAACATTTAGCAAAAAAAAAAATACGTCAAAATCATATTATTGTAAGTAAATAAATCCACTTTTTGTATATTTTTGACTGTGAGAGGATAAGGACATGCTTGCAAGGAAATAGTTGTAGTGGCTTGGAATTTAAATAGGTATTTTTATGAATCTGGTCAAATAAGCATTTCCATGTTTCCAAATTTCTTTTCAATTCACAATTTTAGAATCAGTCTTCAAAGGTTGTGACAATAATGAATACAACATACATTATTGGAAACATCAAAGGATTTTTGATCATACACAGCACAAATAACAGTTCTCCATCACAGGAGCGAGAAAATGTTTTTAAGTCTGTCCATATACAAGAAGTGGTGAGGAGTATAAGGACAATTTTTCTCCTCTATTATGAATCAGTTGACAGCCTGCTGTAGGTGTTTATCCAACCAAAGTCTTGGTTCTGCAAGTTAAAATGTCAGCTGAGTGCTTGCTTGTGTTCCAGTATCTTCTATGTACAAGGTTAATGTTTATTACCTTTCACTGAGTGTTGATGCAGGTATCCCTTTGACTGAAGTCATCTAATTGGCTAAGGATGACAACCAATAAGAGCATCACATTTATTCTGGTGTTTTATCTTTACTACCTAAGCTAATGGTGCTCTTCAACTGGCAGGTGAAAACATGAGGTCACAATGCACAACAGAAATTAGATGCAGTGCAGGTAGGTATAGATTACATTCCTTGCCAGGGCTATGCCAATTTTCATCTTGAAATACACTAAAAGAAAAACAAATAATCAGGAAAAATAAAATCTACTACATTTGGTAAATAAGAAAGAAATAGAACTATGAAGGTATATAGAAAGTGTAGGGGCTTAAAATTTTTAGAAGATAAAATGTTAAGAGACTTCTTGCCAGTAAGATGACATTTGCAAAATAATCTAAAAGGTGAGCAAGTAAGCCATTCTGGTAATTGAGAAATAATGATTCCAGGAAGAGGGAAGCCCCTCTGAAGTGGCAGCTTGCCTGGCTTGTTAAAGGAACAGTAAGAAGTGCAATGTGTCTGGAGTGAGATGACCAAGACTAAGAGTAGTAAGGAGATAAAGGAAATGAGGTTAAGGAGGTAATGAATACACAGATTAGGTAGAGTTTTATAGATCATTATAAGGGCTTTGAATTTTGCTCTGATTGCAATAGGAGCCCATTGAGGGATTGAGTGAAGAACTGACTTTATCTGCTTTAGCATTTTAATGGTATAACTCTGGCTATTGTGATGAGGAGGTCATAGATGGAAAAAGGGAAACAAAGCAGAACAATTTGAAATAATCTAGGTAAGAGTTGATGGAAGGACAGTAGCAGTAGTTACTGAGAAGTGGTAAGATGTCTGAAGGGATTTATTGATGCATCAGATGCAGAGGAAATAAATAGTTCCATATATTTCCTATTTCTTAATTAGCAGGAAAGCTACTATTAATATGATTGTATAGCTAAACTCTACCAACACTAATTTTCTATCAGATTTTACTGTCACCTGTAAATATGCTATTGAAAGTCTGGGAAATTCATCTATGTTCGTCAAAAACTCAGAGTCCTAATACCAGCAAAGCTGCATTGTTCAAAAAAGTAGTATTGAAGTTCATTTTACACCTAGAACCTTCTTTTCCTGAGTAAAGAAAATGGATGTGAAAGGAACTGGCTCAGTAAACACAATCTAGTCACTAAAAGAATGTGTGATTGTTTGGCTGTTGGGGTTGGTCAAGGAGCCATTAAAGCCAAAGTCACAGGTGGACTCTTTGTATAAGCTTATGAGCTTTGCATTTTCTGCTTCAGAGAATCTGTTTCCGATCTCATACATTCAACAACAGCAACAAATTATCTTGCTCATAAGGGTAACCAGCAAAACTGTATGGAGAGGTCAGTTTAAATCCATCGTCATTTCAAGAAAAACAATTCACAGCTCTTCCTTTACTTGCTATCAATAAAAGTAAATGGCATGTCCTCACATTTAGACAACACATTATGACTAAGAAAATAAGGAGATCAAATGCTCTGCAGAATATTTTCTTTCAGAGAAGTGTACTAAAATAGTGAAGTATACAGATAACTTATTAAAAATTGTTTTTACAAGAAAATTTCTATTTTAAGTATTAAAAGTGTAGAAAATAGCTTTCAATGGCTAATGCAAAACTATAAAATAATCCTGACTCTTACTGAATTTACTTATCTTTTTCTCTTTTATTCCAGAACCTGCAGATAGGCCACCTATACTATTAATCTCAAATTTTGAAACAATTGAAGTATTCTATCTTAATGGAAGTAAAATAGCAACCTTAAGCTCAGTCAATGGAAATGAAATTCATACTCTGGATTTTATTTATAATGAAGATATGATTTGTTGGATTGAATCAAGAGAGTCTTCAAATCAACTCAAATGTATCCAGATAACAAAAGCAGGAGGATTATCAGATGAATGGACAATCAATATTCTTCAATCTTTCCACAGTAAGTGTTTCAATTCAATATTATATGCCACCCTTTACTGATTTCATTTACAGACCAGTAGGCTGGATTCTCAAATTTCTAGCGTAGTTCATATACAAACACACATAAGTTTCTCTATTTAGGAAAGTAGTAGGAAATTGCAGAGTTAACTGTAATTCTTTCTTTAAGGCTTTTTACGGTGTCACCTAACTGGAAATTGTGATTTTTTTTTTTTCCACTAAGTGGTAATTCACAATGTGATAGTGAAGGTGGGATTTTTAAAAAAGGGACTGAGTTGATAATTATAAGTTCATTGGCTGTAATTAAAAATAAATTATTAGGTTTATGTTAATTGGGACTAACTACCTGTGTTAACTTTCTTTAAAGCAAATCAATTTTTATATATCCTCTTCCAACAAAGTAACTTGTGGTTTGTGATTTACTTTGACTTTTCATGTCAGAAACTTGACGGACTACTAAATGCCCTTCTCTTCCTGCATTGTTACCATAAACTGAAATCTCATTCTCTCTCTCTCTCTCTCTCTCTCTCTCTCTCTCTCTCTCTCTCTCACACACACACACACACACACACACACACACAGACAGACACAGACACAGATGCACACATATTCTCTCTCTCCTATCTTTATGTATGCTTGGGAAAACCATAAGGATGAGAATTTTAACACATATCCATTTAATTTATGATTTACAGAAAGCACTTCTTACAAATTCGGCTCAGATAAAAGTCTGTAGATAAATGAAGAGAAGCCGGGCATGGTGGCACATGCCTGTAATCCCCGCACTTTGGGAGGCTGAGGTGGGTGGATCACCTGAGATCAGGAGTTTGAGACCAGCATGTCCAACATAGTGAAACCCCATCTCTGCTAAAAATACAAAATTAGTTGGGCATATTGGTGCATGCCTGTAATTCCAGCTACTTGAGAGGGTGAGGCAGGAGAATCACATGAATCCAGAAGGTGGAGTTTGCAGTGAGCTGAGATCATGACATTGCACTCTAACCTGGGCCACAAGAGCAAAACCTCATCTAAAAAACAAACAACAGCAAAAAAAGAAATGAAGAAAAATGTGTACAATCGAATTAAGCAGGAAAAAGTAAATACTGTGATAGAATAAATGTAATTTTCAAATGTAGAATATTTTATCTTGTTTACTAATTAAAGCTTTTCATACCCAATTAAATGGACTGGTTATTAATCCTTACATGAAGAAATAGTATTATATATTGTCTGATCATTGTATTAGATTAAATGAATCAATGGCGAATTGTGAAAAATAGGACATACAGGTATAATTGTATATATTTAGATGAACGAAGTGTTTAACAGATATTTTCTGACACTTTGAAGATCTTCTTAAGATATATGAAACAATTGATAAAGTTATTTATTGTGAACTTATTGTGAACTGGACCAAAAATTGTAATGAAAGCAGTGGATTTTTAAAGAATTCTATAGAGAAATGATCATTCATATTAAATGATAAATAACAAATTAAAGAGTGACACAAGGCAGATAACCCTTATTATGTAATTTATTACTTATGTGATTTATTACATAAGTAATAAATAAAGATTATCTGCTTTGTGATGTAAGTATTTCAGACATTGGTTTAGGCAGCAGCTGGAAACTGAACACAAGTCCCCAGTCCTTGCTATATTAGCCATTACCTCTACTAATCCAAATGTGTTTGTCCCCAGTAAATGGAATACTAAATAGTCAAACAGCTAAAATATTCACTAAGTTGCCTGGTAGAATTATTTTCTGAGCTTACTTAAGAACTTTTTGTCTATACTTAATATGCCCTAATAATAGTAGTCATCTCTTCTTTTATGTATGTTTTAAAAACAACTATTTTTTAAAATCTAAGGAAGGTCAAGCATTTGCATGTTGAATATTTGTAGAAAATAGGTATAATTTAGATTACATTTGATTTATCAAGCAATTCGGCAAACCAGAAAAAATATATCTTGTTGTTGTTGTTGTTGTTGTTGTTGTTGTTGTTGTTAGAGAATTCACTGAAAGGCCAAATAGAATATTCATTTTGAATAATAAAAATAAGTTCACTGGAAATATTTTAGAGTAAATAATTTGTGTGAAGTTAGGTTTAAGAACCCAATTATATAGTCATGTTACAAAAAATAAATAAATATGTGGAAGTAATTCAATGATGGGAGTGGTACAGGGGTGTGAGCATGGCTGGGCTCCTCTGTCATTGCTTATAAGCCAAGTATTTTATCAACACGTCACAGAAGAGCTGCCATTAAATATAATGGGCTCTGTGTTCATATGACAATATGTGAGGTGATAATGAAGCTTGAATATTCTTTGCATGAATAATTACATAAAATCTGTGTCACACCATATAAGCAAAAATAATGAACTGTTGGAAATCAGCTTGAATACCTGTCACTATATACTGTTCCGGAGATTCTCTTTAGTCCCTCCCACCCCCATTATATTTAGGTGCTTTTCTCTTAATTTACCTGAAGAGAACATGCTTTTTTGAGAAAATATAAACATTTTATTTTTCAAAGGATTACTGTGAGAAGAAAATCAATCATTGCTGGTCAAACTGACTTGCATTTAACACTTGCATAATAATATAGTAGTAATTATTTTATTGCAATATTTTTAAAAATTACACATCTCATCTCATTGGATACTCACTGCATCTCTGTAGAGTAAGCAGGAGAGATATGCCCTTCCTGTTTTATAATAGATGGTATTTTTACTCAGCGTTCAGATATATTAGGCAAAGCTGCATGGCTAACAAGAATGCGGAAGTCAGACATTTAAGCCCTGTTTTTTTCTTTTACGCTAGAAAAGCAAATCTACCTTAAAGTATATATTTTAACTTTATTGAATATGCTGAAAGACTGCAACAGGGAGATAGTATTCTTCTGTTTTTATAGGAAAATTGAGCTTCTGAGAAGTTAGATAATTGTACAGTATAATTAGGAAGGTTTGAGTTTGGGTCAGACTTTATAGTTCTTTCTAAATACCACACTGCCCCTAGGTCTCAACTTTTTCATTTTAGCAAAGCAAAAATGATGAGGTCTACAAATATTAGTAATGTTGGCTTACAAAGACAAGTCCTCTAAATGAGAGAGAGTTACCAGAATCTTAGAAGGAAGGTGGAAAATGTGGGTTGTAGAAGGTTATAGCATTTAAGAGACCCACTCAATGATTCTGCTGTGACCTCCTTAAAAGTCCTACATTTAACATTTTACATCATTCCTAAGCAATTTTGGGCAAGAATCAAGATGAATGATAATAATATGCTCAATAAATTGTATTAGTGAACCTTGAGAGAAATGATAGAAATTAAATTTCTCATTGAATTCTTTTTTTTTTTTTTGTAAAGATAAGTGATATTTATTATTTAGGATTTGAGCCTGAAAGTTGCAGACTTTGGAGATAATTTTGGAATTAAGTGTTTTCTAAGCAAAATTCATTTTTTTGTTTTGTTTTGTTTTTTAAGTATTCACACAAAGCACATTTGTAGCAGCTGATTGTTTTCCAAAATTTTTCTTGGACAGTACTGTGGTAGGGACACAGATACCCAAAATAACAAAAATTATGGGATTTACAAAAGTAGTGAATTCCATCTGTTTCATCAGGACAAAGTGCATAGAGACTACTGAGATAAGAATATTTTGTGAGTTAACCTCTTATTAAGAAACATGATTCAGAACCATATTGCCATCTCCCAGCTGGACAGTAAACACTTTCATTCTGTTTTTATGGGTGAATTCTTCAATACTCTGAAAAATTCAATGATCACTTTTAAGACTCTAACATAGATTTAACCAGCTTTTCTTGAGCCACTAATGGGCTTAACTCCAAACCAGTAGAGTATACCAAACTAAAAATAAAATACGTGCTTATTCTTCACGGACTTAGCTTCTGAATTAACCCCGTTCACAGACTTTTATCTTTTTTGTTAGCTTGTTTTAATGTCAACCTTAAATCACCTTCTATTTGAACCTCCCAGGCGTCCCCAAACTATGGCCCGTGGGCTGCATGCGGCCTCCTGAGGCCATTTATCCAGGCCCCCGCAGCACTTCAGGAAGGGGCACCTCTTTCATTGGTGGTCAGTGAGAGGAGCACAGCATGTGGCTGCCCTCCAACAGTCTGAGGGACAGTGAACTGGACCCCTGTGTAAAAAGTTTGAGGACACCTGCTAGTCTAACCAGAGCTACTAAATTAAGTCTTTATTGGATAATTTTTTAATTCTGACAATTAAAAAAAACTTTTGTTTTTAATTTTATTTCAAGTTTTGGAATACACGTGCAGGATGTGTGGGTTTGTTAATAGGAAAATGTGTACCATGGTGGTTGGCTGCACCAATCAACCCATCATCTAACTACTAAGCTCAATATTCATTAACTATTTCTCCTGATGTTCTTCCTCCCCCACCCCACCTCCATGACAGTCCCCCAGTGTGAGTTGTTCAACTTCCTATGTCCATGTATTCTCATCATTCAGCTCCCACTTGAAAGTGATAACATGTGGTGTTTGGTTTTCTGTTCCAGTGTTGGTTTGCCGAGGATAATGGCTTCCAGCTCCATCCATGTCCCTGCAAAGGACATTATCTAGGTCCTTTTTATGGCTGCATAGTGTTCTATGGTATATATGTACTGTTTTCTTTATCCAGTCTATCACTGATGGGCATTTGGGTTGATTCCATGTCTTTGCTATTGTGACTAGTGCTGCAATGAACATATGCATGCATATGTTCATTGTTTAGTTATATAGGTTTATAGGTTCATAGGTTTAGTTATATAATGTCTTTAGAATGATTTGGGTATATACTCAGTAATGGGATTGCCAGGTCAAATGGTATTTCTGGTTCTAGGTCTTTGAAGACTAACTACTCTGTCTTTCATAACAGTTGAACTAATTTACATTCCCACTCATATGTAGAAACCTTCCTATCTCTTGGCAGCTTCGCCAGCATGTTGTTTTTTGACTTTTGATAATCACTGTTCTGACTGGCATGATATGGTATCTCATCACGGTTTTTATTTGCATTTCTCTAATTAGTGACCTGGAGTTTTTGCTTTTTTCCATATGTTTGTTTGCCATATAAATGTTATCTTTTGAGGTGTCTGTTCATGTCCTTTGTCCACTTTTTAATGGGATATGTGTGTGTGTGTGTGTGTGTGTGTGTGTATAAGTGCCTTGTAAATTATGGATATTGGACCTTTGTCAGATAGATAGATTGCAAAAATCTTCCATTCTGTAGGAGTTCTATTTACACTAATGATAGTTTCTTTTGCTGCGCAGAAGCTCTTTGGTTTAATTAGATCCTATGCCAATTTTTGTTTTTGTTGCAATTGTTCTCTGCGATTTAGTCATGAAATCTTTGCTGGTGCCTATGTCCTGAGTGGTACTGTCTCGATTTTCTTCTAGGGTTTTCATAGTTTTGAGTTTTACATTTAAATCTTTAATCCATCTTGAGTTAATTTTTGTATAAGATTTAAAGAAGGAATCCAGTTTCAGTTTTCTGCATATGGCTAGCCAGTTCTCCCAGCACCATTTATTAAATAGAGAATCCTTTCCCCATTGCTTGTTTCTATCAGGTTTGTCAATGATCAGATGGTTGGTTGTAGATGTGCAGTCTTATTTCTGAGTTTGCTGTTATGTTTCACTGGTCTGTGTCTGTTTTTGTACTGGTACCATGTACCAATTTGGTTACTGTACTCTTGTAGTGCAGTTTGAAGTCGGGTAGTATGATGTCTTCAACTTCCTTTTTTTTTTTTTTTTCTTTAGGATTGGTTTAGTTATATAAGGTTCTTTTTTTTAAATTCCATATGAATTTTAAAAGTTTTTTTTACTCTAATTCTGTGAAGAATGTCAATGGTAGTTTAATGGGAATAGCACGGAATCCATGAACTACTTTGGGCAGTATGGCTACTTTCATGATATTGATTCTTCCTATCCATGAGCAAAAAATGTTTTTCTATGTGTTTATATCCTTTCTTTATTTCTTTGATCAGTGGTTTGCAGTTCTCCTTGAAGATGTCCTTCACTTCCCTTGTTAGCTGTATTCCTATGTGTTTTTTTCTTTTTGTTGTAATTGTGAATGGGAGTTAATTCGTGATTTGTCTGTCTGCTTGCATATTATTGGTGTATAGGAATGCTAGTGATTTTTGCACATTGATTTTGTATCCTGAAAGTTTGCTGGAGTTGCTTATCAGCATTAGAAGCTTTTGGGCTGAGACGATGCGGTTTTCTAGAAATAGGATCATGGCATCTGCAAACAAAGACAATTGGACTTCCTCTCCTCCTGTTTGAATCCTCTTTACTTCTTTCTTTTGCCTCATTGTGCTGGCCAGAACTTCTAATACTATGTTGAATAGAAGTGGAGAGAGAGGGCATCCTTGTCTTGTGCCAGTTTTCAAGGGGAATGCTTCCATCTTTTGCCCATTTAGTATGACACTGGCTGTGGGTTTGTCATATATGGCTCTTATTATTTTGAGGTATGTTCCTTCAATATTTAGTTTATTGGGAGTTTTTAATGTGAAGGAATGTTGAATTTTATCCACGGCATCTTCTGCATCTATTGAATCAGTCATATTTTTTTTTGCCTTTAGTTCTGTTTATTTGTTGAAGTATGTTCATTGATTTGCATATGTTGAACCAGCGTTACATTCAAGGAATGAAGTCAACTTGACCCTGCTAGATAAGTTTGGGATGTGCTGATGGATTTGGTTTGCCAGTATTTTTACTGAGGATTTTTACATTGATGTTCATTGGGGTTATTGGCCTAAAGTTTTCTTTTTCTGTTATAGCTTTGTCAGATTTTGGTATCTAAATAATGTTGGCTTCATAAATGAGTAAGGGAGGGGTCTTTCCTTTTCAGTTGCTTGGAATAGTTTCAGAAAAAAATGACAGCAGCTCCTTTTAGCACCTCTGGTAGAATTCAGCTGTAAATCCGTTTGGTCTTGACAGTGTGGTTTTGTTTTTGTTTTTGTTTTTGTTTTTGTTTTTGGTTGGTAGGCTATTTATTATTGTCTCAATTTCAGAACTTATTATTCAGGGATTCAACTATTCAACTCTTTCTGTTTCTGTCTTGGGAAGGTGTATGTGTCCAGGAATTTATCCATGTCTTCTAGATTTTTTCTAGTTTATTTGTACAGAGGAGTTTATAGTATTCTCTGATGTTTGTTTATATTTCTGTAAGATCAGTGGTCATATCCCCTTTATCATTTTGTTTTGTGTCTATATGAATATTCTGTATTCTTCTTTATTAGTCTAGTTAGCTGTCTATATGTTTTATTGAGTTTTTCCCCCAAAGATTTTTCATGTCCATTTCCTTCAGATCAACTCTGATCTTGGTTATTTCTTGTCTTTTGATAGCTTTGGGATTGGTTTTCTCTTGGTTCTCTAGCTCCTCTAGTTGTGATGTTAGGATGTCAATTTGAGATCTTTCTAGTTTTTTGATGTGGGCACTTTGTGCTATAAATTTTCCTCTTAACACTGCTTTAGCTGCATTCCAGAGATTCTGGTATGTTGTCTCTTTGTGCTCACTGGTTTCAAATAACTTCTTGATTTTTGCCTTCATTTCATTATTTACCCAGGAATCATTCAGAGCAGGTTGTTCAATTTCTATGTAGCTCTGTGGTTTTCAGTGAGTTTTTTAATCTTGCATTTTAATTTGATTGTGCTGTGGGCTGAGAGACAGTTTGTAATGATTTCTGTTATTTTGCATTTGCTGAGGAGTGTTTTACTTCCAATTATATGATCAATTTTAGAGTAAGTGTCATGTGGCTCTGAGAAGAATGTATATTCTGTTGTTTTGAGTTGGGGAGTTCTGTAGGTATCGATCAAGTCCACTGGATCCAGAGCTGAGTTCAAGTCTTGAATATCTTTGTTAATTTTTTTATCTCTATGATATAATATTAACAGTGGGGTGTTAAAAATATCCCACTGTCATCATATGGCTGTCTAAGTCTCTTTGTAGATATCTAAGAACTTGTTTTATGAAACTGGGTGCTCCTGTATTGGATGCATATATATTTTGGATAGTTGTCTCTTTTTGTTGAATTGAACACTTTACCATTATCGAATACTTTTCTTTGTTTTTGTTTTATTTTGTTTTGTTTTTGATATTTGTTGGCTTAAAGTCTGTTTTGTCAGTAACTAGGATTGCAACCCTTGCTTTTTTCTGCTTTCCATTTGCTTGGTAAATTGTGATGTTCTCATGTTGTGTTTTTCAGCTCCTTCAGGTCATTTATGTTCCTTTGTAAACTGGTTATTCTGGTTAACAGCTCCTGTAATGTTTTATCATGGTTCTTAGCTTCTTTGCATTGGTTTGAGATATACTTCTTTAGCTCACTGGAGTTGGTTATTACATACCTTCTGAAGCCTAATTCTGTGAGGTCATTCATGTTGGCCTCAGCTTAGTTTAGTATCCTTGCTGGAGAGGTGTTGTGATCATGTAGAGGAGAAGAGGCAGTCTTTCATTTTGAGTTTTCAGTATCTTTGCATTGATTCTTTCCCATCTCGGTGGATTTTTCTACCTTCAATGTTTTGAGGCTGCTGAAGGGGTTTTTGTGGGGTCTTTTTGTTGATGTTATTATTGCTTTCTGTTTGTTTTACTTTTAGCAATCAGGCCCCTCTTCTGTATGGCTGCTGGGATTTACTGGGGGACCACTGCAGACCCAATTCACCTGGGTCCCTCCTGCACCTGGAGATATCATCCATGGAGGCTGCAGAACAGCAAAGATAGCTCCCTCTTCCTTCTTCTGGAGCTCCATCCCAGAGGGGCACTGAGCTGATACTAGCCAGAATGCTCGTGGTATGAGGTGTCTTGAGACCCTTTTTGGGAGGTTTCACCCAGTCAGGCTGCATGTGATCAGAAGCCTGTGTAATAAAGCAGTCTGGCTGTCCCTTGATTGAGGAGGTTTGGCTACACTGGGGAGAATCCCCCTCATCTGGACTGCCAGCAAGCAGGAAAGACTAGGTCCACAAACTCAAGACCACAGCCTTCCCTCCCCACAGGGTCTCCTTCCCAGAAATATCAGAGTTCTATCCATAAACCCTTGGCTAGAGTTAAAGCAATTCCTGCAGGGAGGCCCTGTCCAATGGGAAAGGATCTTGTCCTACCTAAAGAAGCAGTCTTGCCATGATCTGCCACAGCTCCTGTGCTTCGCTATGGGGAATTCTCCTCAGTTTAAACTGCCCAATCTCCCTAACACCAGCAGGGGAAAAAGACTGATGAGAGCCTCAGTGATGGTGGCTGCCTCTCCCCACTGGAACTCAGTAGCCCTAGGGAGTGTCCAGCCTGCTGCTGCTGTCCTCAACCCAATTGGATTGCACAGCTCTGAGTTTGGGACCCAAGGCCCTGGTGGGGTAGGCTTACAAGGGGATCTGCTGATCCACAGGATTCACAGATCTGAGGAAAGAATGTGGTTTCCTGGGCAGAGTAGTACACCTCCCTTGTCTGGGTGTGAGAGTTCCCCTTATCCTGTGTGGCACTTGAGTCTTTATACCATCCTGCTTTTCCTCACTCTGCATGGGTCACACCAACTGCCTAGTCAGACCCAGTGAGAGAACCTGGAAACCTCAGTTGATGGAACAGGATTCACTTATGGTTTTTGTTCTTCCTGGTCTGAGCTACTGGACCTGCTTCTAATCAGCCATCTTGGCTCCTCTCTCCTCTCTTTTTTATTTTAGACTGGGGGTATATGTGCAGATTTCTTATTTGGGTGTATTGTGTGATGCTAAAGTTTGGACATAGTACCCAATAGGTAGTTTTTCAACCTTATCCCCTTACCCCTTCCCTTCTTTTGGAGTTGCCAATATCTGCTGTTGCCGTACTTATGTCTTTGTGTACCCATTGTTCAGTTCCCACTTATAAGTGAGAATATGTGGCATTTGGTTTTCTGTTTGAGGTAACTGATTTAGGATAATGGCCTCCAGCTGCATACATGTTGCTGCTAAGGACATGATTTCAAACTTGTATGGCTGCATAATATTCTATTGTGTATACATACCATGTTTTTTTTTTAAATCCAATCCACAACTGATGGGCAGCTAGGTTGATTGTATGTCTTTGTGGTTGTGAATAATGATGCAATATATGTAAATATGCATGTGTCTTTTTGATGGAATGATTTGTTTTCCTTTGTGTATAAACCTAGTAATGGAATCACTGCGTTGAATAATAATTTTATCTTTAGTTCTTTGAGAAGTATCAAAACTGCTTTTCACAGTGGCTGAGCTAATTTACAATCCCACCAACAGTGTGTGAGTATTTCCTTTTCTTCTGAAATCTCACCAACATCTGTCATTTTGACTTTTTAATAGTAACTATTCTGATTGGTATGAGATAGTATCTCACTGTAGTTTTGAATTGCACTTCTCTGATAATTACTGATGTTGAGGGTTTTTTTTTTAATGTTTTCAGGCCACTTGTATATCTTCTTTTGAAATGTCTGTTCATGTCCTTTGTCCACTTTTTAATGGATTTTTTAAGTTCTTTAAAGATTTTGGATATTAGTCTTTTGTCAGATGCATAGTTCGAAAATATCTTCTCCCACTCTGCAAGTTGTCTGTTTCCTTTGTTTATAGTTTCTTTTGCTGGTCAAAAGCTCTTTAGTTTAATTAGGTTTAATTTGTTAATTTTTGTTTTCATTGCATTTGCTTTTGAGGACTTAATCATAAATTATTTGCCTAGGCCCATGTGCTGAGAGTATTTCCTATGTTTTCTTCTGGGATATTTAGTTTGAGGTCTTATGTTTAAGTTTTTAATCCATCTTGAGTTAATTTTTGTAAATGGTGAGAGGTAGAGGTCAAATTTAATTTTTTCATATATGGTTAGCTGGTTTTCTGAGCACCATTTATTGAATCGAGCTGACACTTTCATTCTGTTTTCTATCAAGCTTACCTTTTCCCCTTGAGTTATCAATTGTCTAATAATTCCACAATATTTGGAACCACATGTATTGAACATTTATATTGTGCATTAGAAATTCTACGTATGTATTCCATTGCTATCACACACAATTATAACACATGTATGCTATATATAATTGTCAGTTTATAGATGAGAAAATGAACCTGCAAAACAGGAGCAAGAAAGTAGAGGGAGGTGCCATGCATTTTTAAATCACCAGATCTTGAGAGAACTCACTCACTATTCTGAGGAAAGCACCAAGCCATGAGGGATCTACCCCCTTACGCAAACACCTCCCACTGGGACCTACCTCCAACATTGGAGATTACAAGATAACATGTGATTCGGTAGGGACATATATTCAAACTATGCCATTCCTCTCCTGGTCCCTCAAATCTCATGTTCTTCTCACATTGCAAAATGAAATTATGCCTTTCCAACAGTTCCCCAAAGTCTGACCTCATCTAAGTATCAAATCAATTAAAAGTCCCAAGTCTAAAGTCTCATCTGAGACAAGGCAAGTACCTTTCACCTATAAGCCTGTAAAATCAAACAAGTTATTTATTCCCAAGATACAATGGAGGTATATGCTTTGTACCTGTAATGGAATCAGAATGAGTAAACATTCCCATTCCATAAAAGAGAAACTGACTAAAAGAAAGGGGCTACAGGTACCATGCAAGCTTGAAATCCAATAGGGAAATAATTAAATATTAAAGCTCCAAAATAATCTCCTTTGACTTGATGTCTTATACCTAGAGCACACTGGTACAAAGGGTAGCCTCCCAAGGCCTTGCACAGCTCTACCTCTGTAGCTTTGCAGGGTAAATTCCTTGTGACTGCTTTCACAGGTTGAGTACCTGTGGCTTTTCCAGGCATAGGGTGAAAGCTGCCAGTGGCTATATCATTCTGGGGTCTGAGGGATAATGGCTGTCATCCCACAACTTCACTAGGCAATGCTCAACTAGGAACTCTAAGTAGATGCTCCAACCCCACATTTCCTTTCTCACCTTCCCTAGTTGAATTTCTCTGTGTGAGCTTCATTTCTGCATCAGACTTCTGCATGGGCAACCACGCTTTTCCATACATCCTTTGAAATCTAAGCAGACTGCCAAGCCTTCAAAACTCTTATACTCTGTGCATGTGTGGGCGTAACACCACATGGAAGCTGCCAAGGTTTATGACTTTCATTCTCCAAAGTGGAAGTTCGAGCTCTATCTGGGCCCTTTGAACCCAGGCTGGTGCTGTAGTGGCCAGGATGTAAGAATCGGTGCCCTGAGGCTGTGCAGGGCAGCAGAGCCCTCGTTGTAGCCCCTGAAACCATTCTTCCCTCCTGTGCTTCTAGGCCTGTGATGAAAGAGGCCACCACGAGAGTGTGTGAAATGACTTTGAGATATTTTTTGCCTTATCTTGGCTGTTAGCAGTTGTCTTCTTTTTAGTTATGTAAATATCTCTACCAAGTAATTGCTCAGCAACCTGCTCAAATTTCTCTCTAGAAAAAGCTTTTACTTTCTCTGTCGCGTGGCCAAACTGCAAACTTTCCAAACTTTTATACTCTGCTTCCTGTTTAAATATAAATTCCAACTTTAAGTCATTTCTTTTCTTCCACATCTGAGTGTTCATTGTCAGAAACAGCCAGGAAACATCTTGAATGTTTTGCTGCTTAGAAATTTCTTACACCAGATACTCTAGGTCATCACTCTGAAGCTCAAACTTTCACAGATCTATAGGACCTGAATAGAATGCAGCCAGCTTCTTTGCTAAAGCATAACACATGTGACCTTTGGTTGAGTTCCTAGTAAGTTCATTTTAGTTTGAGACTTCCTGACATTGAACTTCACGTTCCATGTTCGTGTCAGCATTTGCTTCTTCTGAGCCCTCTATACCCTTACAACCTCTTCCTGTTACCAAGCTGCAAAGACGCTTTTACGTTTTCTTGTATCTTTATAGCAAGACCCCACTCCTCTGTACCAATTTTCTGTATTAGGCTGGGCTTGCATTCCTACAAAGAAATACTGAAGATTCAGTAATGTATAAAGAAAAGAGGTTTAATTTGCTCATGGTTCTGCAGGCTGTACAGAAAGCATGATGCCAGCATTTGCTTCTGCAGAAGCCTCAGGAAGCTTACAAACATGGCCATAGGTCAAGGAAGAGCAGGTGTCTCATATGGTAAAGCTAGAGCCAGAGAATGGGGAGAGGTGCCACACACTTTTAAATAATCAGATCTCAAGAGAACTGACTCACTATTGTGAGGACAGCACAAAGCCATGAGGAATCTACCCCTATGACCCAAACATCTCCCACCAGGCCCCACCTCCAACACCAGGAATTACAATTTAAGATGAGATTTGGTGGAAATATATATTCAAACTATATAAGCTGTATATCAAATTTTAGCAAAGTCCCTATCTGTTTTTAGAATAAAGTTAGCATAAACGAAGGAGAGTGGCTGAGGGACCATGCCAGATCATGACCATAGATATTCAGAAAACTTGTCTGCATCATAACTAAGATATGATCTCTGTCTGGATAAAGCTCAAGTACTAATTTCAGTGTTTCTGAGACACTGGGTCTGCTTAGTGACTACTGGCTTTTATTCAGGCTTGGTCTCAAATTTCCCAGACTATGCACCTATAAATTTGTTTTGGGGCCTAACCTCAATGAACGTACGAACAGCTTAATGCAAATCTTTTTTTGAGTCTCCCCTGCCTTCCTACCCATACCAATGCAGTTATAATTAAACAGGATTAGAGCCAAGGCATTTAAAATAGGGGTCACTTAATTTTAATACAGGGATCAATCAAAATGGTACAAACTTTTAACTATTTATTTTACTTAGTCTCAGTAGACATTTTCCAGTGAAGGAAGCTCTGCTATTTTATATATAGGTCTTTAGTGCGTAAAATGCTGTGTGCATTAGGAGATACATTTTCCATCCCAATATGATATATTTGATTATTATTAAAACTGATGCCTTTTAGAGTAACAGTTAAAGGACAGGGTTGGGTGTCTGTGGTATCTCTCAACCACTGAGAAACTCTGTCAGCTACTTCAAACCTAGAAATTTATGCTTTTCATTCTTCACTAGAGATAAACTACATTAAATAATTTATTAGTTCTGGTTCCATCATTCTGTTAGAAAATGTTTAAGAGTTGATCACCTCCTAGTTGAGGAGAATTGAAGTCATGATGATGACCATCCTTCATCTTGTAAATTAATGAGATTTTGTAAGAAGGAAAACAGTCAGTCTTCAGCATCCTTGTGTTCTACATCCTCAAATAAAACAACCATGGGTTAAGCCAACCATGCATCAAAACTACGTAGGAAAAAAGCAGTAATGCAAGTAAAGACCAATATAGTCTAGTAACTATTTATGTAGTATTTAAATTGTATTTGGTATTATAAATAATCTAGTGATGACTTAAAATATACAGGAGGATGTGCATAGGTTATATGTAAACACAGCAGGTCCTCCAATAATGTGGTATCATTCAACATTGCTTCATTATCGTGTTGATGAGAAAAATAAATTGAATCCAGGCTGAGACCACTGTGTGTGGAGTTTGTACATTCTCTTATGTCTGTGTGAGTTTTCTCGATGGACTCTGGTTTCTTCCCACGTCCCAAAGCTGTGTCATTAGTTAAGAGGTGTGTCTAAATGGTCTGAACGTGCCTGTTAGGGTGTGTGTGTGAGTACACTTAGTGAGGAAATGGTGGCCTATCCAAGGCTGGTTCCTGACTGATGCCCTGAGCTGCTGGGATAGGTTCCAACTGCCACCAGAACCTGAATAATTATCTTACTTTGATAAATAATTATCCTACTTGTTTTTATTAATCTTTATTAAATGTATGTATAGCTCATATTTATTTCCGTGTTTAACATTAGATGTATTTTGGCTGGGCATGGTGGCTCATGCCTGTAAATCCAGCACTGTGGGAGGCGAGGCAAGAAAAATCACATCAGCCCAGGGATTCAAAATCAGCCTGGGCAACATAGCAGACCTCATCTCTACAAAATAAGTAATACTACTAATAATAATAATAAATTAGCTGATGATGTCAACTGTAGTCTTAGCTGCTCAGGAGGCTGAGGTGGGACGACTGCTGGAGCAGGGGAAGTTGAGGCTGAAGTGAGCCATGATTGCACCACTGCACTCCAGGTTGGAAGACAACGTAAGATTATTTCAAAAAGAAAAAAGAAAAAAATGTCTTTTGGGTCTGTATTTAGAAGTTTGGTAATGTTTCTGTGACCAGAAATATGCCGTAGGAACTTAACTCTTGTTTATACCAATTAGCCTATGGTAAAAATGCTTTCATTATACATCAATACTTGGCTTAAAGTTGTAGTTTCCAAGGGCCAATCAATGACATTAAGTGATGACTTCATGTGCTACACCATTTTATTTAAGAGACTTGACCTTCCTCAGAGTTTGGTATTTTGGCTTTGGGGTAGGTCTTGGAATCCATTCCTTGCGTATACCTAGATAACCATGTTTTCTTTTTGACCTGCATCACCTACGTCCTCCTCACCAAATGTGAGTTATTAGTGTTTTGTTTTGTTTTTGCTGTTTAGGATCCAGACTTTTTGATCACTGTATCTTGGGGAAAAGTAAATTTTACACAAGAATGTTGGCTGCAGTAACTGATTTTATATTATTCCCTAAGAAACTCTGTGAAGAATTTTAAGTACTTCTTCGATGAGGATATAACAACTCTTTATTCCCAGAGATACTTTACTTTTGTAATTAATTGCCATTTTATAAGCAAATACATGTTTTATTAAACTCTTTATACTTCTTAAAAGCTTCTCGTCTTCTATTTAGCACATTTATATAGAAACATAAAAATGGCTTTTTTTGAGTCATAGTCCTGTGTTTGTGTGCATGTGGGTGTAAAGATAATTAATACAATGCATTCCTGGCAGAAACTGGATATTTTTAGTGAGGAGATCAGGCCATCCAGGAGAGTCAAGAAAGGACAGTTACAATTAGCAAAGATGTTGATCTGAGAACACAATTCCAGATAATTTTCAGAATTTCCTTCCTAATAACATACACTTAATGTTGCAGGTATTAGCATTAAATTACTTCTTAATTTTTACATTAACATTAGATGACTTCATTTTGAAGTAACTCATTATGATTTATGATCTGTACCTAGCCATAAAAAGCCTTCCTGAATGCTTAGATTTTTTAAAAAAGGAAAAATGTGTGGGACGTGGGGGCTCATGACTGTAATGTTATAGCACTTTGGGAGGCTAAAGCGAGCAAATCACCTAAGGTCAGGTGTTTGAGAACAGCCTGGCCAACATGCTGAAACCCCATCTCTACTAAAATTACAAAAATTAGCCAAATGTGGTGGGTGCCTGTAATCCCAGATGCTCAGGAGGGCTGAGGCAGGAGACTCACTTGAACCCGGGAGGCAGAGTTACAGTGAGCTGAGATTGCACCAAGGTACTCTAGGCTGGGTGACAGAGCGAGACTGCCTCTCAAAAAACAAGTAAATAAATAAATATTTTAAAAGGACAAATGAAAAAAACTAAAACCTATTAGCACTCTGCTGTGCTATAAATTTGTCTTTATTGTTGGTTCAGCTGTTAGGCTGCAAAGACTATTCCTATTTTTTTTGTAATTTGTCAACAAGTTTGAAACTTGCCAAAACAGAAATTAGAGATGCACTAGGATTGTATTGCCTGTGTTCATTTATTCTTTGCATTTGCTAAAATAGATTTTACACTAGAACACAAACATACTCCTTTCCAATTGTGCTTGATGCCATATCGAACTTTTAAATCATTATTCTCAAAGTTGGTATTTTTTGTCTGGAATTACGTTTGCTTGTTTCATTAATGGCTTTTAATACTTTAAGTAGGAATTTCTTAATGATACCACCACTGTGCCATATATCGGGTACAACATGAAATTTATCAGGTTCATTTTATCTACCAATCATTGGAGGGTATGATGCCCAAATAAATCATGAAATATATTTGAAACTCATAAGTTTTAATCACTGAAACTGATGTTTCTGATGATAGATTTTGTCTTTATGAAAAGAAAAAAGGAAGTAGAGATAGACAGGAAAAAGAACAGAGAAAAACAGAGAAATTGTTACTTTTGTGGCAAGTAGCCTAATAAGATAATTTCTGATGTAATGCTTATTTGACATATTTTTTTCTCTTTATTATTATTGTCATTTTAAATTTTTATTTTGGACTTTCCTAATGGATTTTTGTCAAGTAACATGGGCATTTTTTTTTTCCTTCTATTTCCTGACCTCCACAGTTTTTAATCTTGTAGAGGTGTTTATAAGACTCGGGGATATTGGGAACTTATTAAAACTAAAGACAGCAAGCAATAGGCCATAAAACTGGCATGCAGAATTTCAGTTTTTGATTAAAATTCTTATTTTCTTTTATGTTCAGGCTGTAACACTTTGTGACTTAAACATTTATTTTTAAATTGGGCTTTGTATTTCCCCTACCACAGTATCTGGGAGTGAATTGATGTGGTTCTAATTCTGTCATTAACTAGCTATGTGACTTCCCATAACTCACTTTAAAACAAAACACTTATTCACGTAATTGCTATAATCTCAGATCTAAACATACTTTCCCCTTCAGTTCCCTTCTGCTTGCTTTCCTTATAATTTATGGCGTACCTCCCTCTGTCGGTATCTGTGTCTGTGTGTTTGAGGGCAATATTTGTCTCTTCCCTTACTTTCTCTTTTTCCTTTTCCTTCCTCTTAACCACTTACAATAGATTCACCTTCATCATTTTATACTGCCATTTTCTTATGTTCCGTGGGGCACCATTTCTGAAAGGCATTTTTGGAAGAATGATTTCATGGGCAAATGAGTTTATGACATTTTCCATGTTATATAATCTTATTGCATATTATAATGCTATTAGCATGTTGAAAATTGTGAGAATTCCCTCCATAAAATACCTAGTTAACATTGTTTACCTCTTGTATCAATCTGTTCTCACACTGTTAATAAAAACATACTGAGACTGGGTAATTTATAAAGGAAAGAGATTTAGTTGACAAACAGCTCAGCATGCTGGGGAGGCCTCTGGAAACCTGAAATCACAGCAGAAGGGGAAGCAAATACATCCTTCTTCACATGGCAGCAGCAAGGAGAAGTGCCCAGCAAAACACGGAAAAGCCCTTTATAAAACCATCAGATCTCAGGAGAACTCACTCACTCTTATGAGAACAGCATGAGGCTAAATGCCCCCATGATTCAACTACCTCCCACTAGGTCCCTCCCATGACAGGTGAGGATAATGGGAACTACAATTCAAGGAGAGATTTGGGTGGGGACACAGAGCCAAACAATAGCAGCTCTAGATTTTCTTATTTTGAATACTAAACACTTTATTGATAGTGTAGTGCTGTCTGTGAATGTGTTTTTGTGTAGGTGCTTGTTTCAAAGGATGTGATATGAATGTGTGTATCTAATACATATTAGTATCCCAAATATTTGGTGTTTTATGTTATTATTTTGAGAATATTGTTTTAAAGGTCTCGGGGAGAAGGCCTTCAGATTGGATTCTCCCATCCCTTTTTAATAATTTACTGCATCTGTGGCTAAACCTATAAGGGCTGCATGTGCAAGGAGATATAAAACCTTAATCTAGCTTTTCTGAATGTGGTGGGGAGACTTCTCTAAGCCAGTAGCAAAGTGGTCCAATGGCCTGTTGCCCTCCATGCATGTCTTTTGATGCTAAAAGATGGCCATAGCCGTTGACACTGCAAATGCTGCAATAGTCTCATCAAGGTGAATGGGTGGCCCCAGAGATAATTGAGCCATGTATGCTGCAACACAAGGAACTGGAACCTGTTCTGCTTCTGGGCCAGGAGCAGTTTGTGGGTATAGATACCATGTCTGTATGAAGGCTGGTGGCCATGAGGTGCAGTTTTATGCTGTCCATCAGTCCATTTCCAAATCGCTGGTGTCCCATTCCAGAAAAACATGGATAAAGCTTTCAGGAAGATAAAAGACATGACCAGATATTGCTGATAGCTGATCCCTGTCTCAGTGAATTCAAAAGGTTTATAGGGTTTAGTATTTGTGCTGCCGGAAAACCTATCAATAAGACTGTCACAAGGATCAGTTTTCACCTTTATAATAAATAATGGTTATGGGATTTTTAAGGTTTTTAAAAAAGAGATCCTCAATTTAACAATAGGATTTTTTAGCTGTTTCTTCCCAGGGACTCTCTACTTTTAGAGGGTTAGAAGATCGAAATACCGTATGCCCTGAAGTTACAGTGACAAAACCAGAGACTCTCAGAATTGGAGCTTAGAGACAATAAATATGCAATAAAGATTTGGACATATGTGAAATTCATTCCAGGAAAGGGCCTAACCTAAAAGATAATTTGTGGTTAAGCACGGGGTATACTCGAGAACCAACTTAGAAATGTAGCTGGTGTCAAGTAACTTCCAATTTAATTGTATTTAACAAACGTTCCATTCATTATATAAGGTATGGTGACAGCACCTCTTGATGCTGGAAGTGCAATGTCAAATAATAAACTGGTGATATAGATGATGAAGTGTTTTAAAAATATTTCTGAAATGTCGGTTTAGGTTTAAAATATGTATGTGTTGTTGGAAACATATTCACAGGTATTCCAGTTGTCAAGGGAGGATTTTGTAGTGTAGCCCTGCTAAGAACTCTCAGTAATAGAGCGAAACCTCAGGCAATGCAATTCCCTTTGCTTTGATTCTGCTCTTCAAAACTCTTTCAGATTTTGTTTCTCAGATACCATAATACTAGGAAGGAACTTGTTAGGATAGTTTCTGTTGGTTAACGATGTCACTGAAATATCCAATCAGTAGTGGTAAATTAACAAATTGACATTCTGTTTGATATATTAGTCACTTGAGAGTCTGATAAGCATGAAATAATACCTCAAAATCTGATAATCCTTTGGTGAACAACACAAAGAGACTTCCTCAAATTGCAAATCTAATCATTAGGTTTTGAATCTGTGGTTACAAAACTTAGGTACAAAGCTTTTAGTCTTTGCTTAAAATATTTTGTAAGCCTCTATCATCTTAATGACAATACTTGATAAAGTTCCAGAAAGTCTCCTGGCAACTTTTATTATTTTAATGAGAAGATTAACCTACACATTTTTTATCTCCCTTTTTAAAGATATTATTTAAGAAAAATCTATCTATCTATATATATATATAAAATATAATTATTCAATTTAGTTTTCCTCAAAAAAGCAAGCCATTATATTTCTAGAACTGAATGGTAGAGAAAGCCCTATATACTACTGTCCAACTATAAATCTAATTTTCTAACCTTTAAATAAATGTTTTAAAACATGCTCCCCAAATGTGCTAGAGAATGTTAGTTGTAAGTCTTAGATGCTTCACACACACAAAATATTATTTCCATAACCAAAGAAACTTCTATTTAAAATTAAAAAAAAAAGAAATAAAATTTTTATGTTGTTGGTAAATAACCATTTGCTTACTGAAATCAACAATAACAGCAACAAAGAAACCTTTGTAGAATTCCTTTGTGACTTGATAGAATATTTCAGCTTATATGAACTAGTGAGAATAATTCATTATCATATGAAATACCTCACTTGGCCTTAAAACTTAGTTTGTTATTTTACATTGTTTGAAAATATATGGATAATTTGTTTGGAGTTGTGAGAGGTAGATAAAATAAAAATTACGATAAAGTCTCTAATTTATCTTTATAGAATACTCATTGTGTCTGAGAGAATAATTTTTCTGACATCAATATATCAGTCTAGGTTGTGTTCAGGGAACAGAAACCTCACTACTGAAATCAGGAAGCGCTTTAATATAGCATGTTTTGTAAACTACTAAATGAGATAAAGGAGAGAACTCTAGAATGTGCCTTTGGAAGTGACACCCAGAACAACATAAAATTTAGGAACTCCTATTTCTGAGGCCTTTACCAGAATTGTGCTGAAATCAAGAGCCCACTATGCTTCAGTTGAATCTGAATACTCTGGAAAGTTGAAATTGTATAACCACAGCTGCAATCCAGGAATTAGAAAGGCATGTGATGAAGCCATGCCATTACTGTTGTGACACATACTACTTCTCATCACCCAGGAAGCTGCATGATGGACTCTGAAACTCAACTCCAAGTAAATGTCTTATTACCAGCAATCATGCTTGCCAATTGAAAAAGTTAAAATTGGCAGGGAGATAGCCTTATTCTCATTTCTGCTTGTAAATTTCCAAATGCACTTTGATTAGCATGCAGAACCTCAGTTTCAAGTTTGTGTGGAAAAGATAGTTCTACGCTTTCCCAATTACCTCAGATGGACAGAGGATAGAATGAGGTTGAAAGAGCCAATCCAGGGTACCCGCTACAATTGTTTTTGGTTTCCTTTGTCTAAGAAATGGTATCAATTCTTTCTTAATAGAAATTTCTTACCCTAGGTTCTTATGAGGACAGTAAAATCAGCATAGGAAACAGTTATTTCTATGTTTTGTCCTCTTTTGGGAAACTTAAAAATAGTTTTCTTGGTGATCTGGCTTCCTGGTGTGTGTGTGTAAATAGCTCACCTCTTCACATTGTTTTTATTCACAGTTATGTCACAGTACGGTTTTGACAATTTCTTATCTTTCCTTGGCATCATCAATTCACTTAAAGAAAAGACACCCATATTTTCTCCAGGGTGCCTCATTAGGCCCAGTCTATTGTCTGCTCCTCTAAAGTGATTTCAGAAACTCTTCAAGTATTTCATCTTCTTTCACGGCTATCAAAGAAAGGGTCACATCTGGCAGGAAGAAAGATGGCATCATTGAATTCTACTGACATACAAATGCAGATTTTTAAAATAAATGATCTTTTTCTTGTTTGTCTTTTGTTATCTCAAAAGGAGATATTTAGTTGTCTCCAAATTTCTGAACAGAAACTACCTCCAGTTAAATTTTTTAAAAGGACATTTATAAAAGAAGGCTTTTCTTTAGCTTTTTCTCTGTATCAGATGTAAGTTTTACTCTGTCTTACAGCTGTGAGTATTTTATTTGCAAGAATATATAATTGAGTAAATTAGAACTATCCTAGTTCTCTCCACAAAGATTTTGGACTAAAACAAGTATATTAAGTTTGCAATTACTCATGCAACATGCTATGGGGAATTATATCACATACTTACATAATTTGTGAAAAAAAATTGTTGATAAAATACAGATAATACAGGCCAAATTAGTTTAATGTATAAATATGCAAATAATTTTCTTAATGTTCTACCCCATTATATGTGGTTAGTGCAAGCTTCTGCTTTGGGACTCTCATTGTTATCCATCCTATGTCCATGGGATGATAGTCACACAGAATTACATGGAGAGTCAAGATAATTATTCTGATAAACTCAAGTTCAATCATCTCAAGTTTTTTCCTCTCAAATTATACAGGTAATCAATTCTTTTCTTTTTTTAAAGTCATATTGAATGTGACACTTAATTTTAATCATTATATAAAGTTAAAAAGTAATGGAAGGTTATTCTAATCAGATATATAACAAACACTTAACTTTATTAGAGCTTATTGTTGGAACTTTTACAGGGAACACTACTTTAAGTTTAATAATATTGCTATTTTGTTATTTTGTCTTGGTCAGAGATCAAGTGATATTACCATACCATAACCAATGTTTTAAAAATAAGTATTTTTCAGTCTAAGATTATACCTAAGATAGGCATTGAACTATTATGTAATGTATATGCCTTATATATATATCTCTTAAATTCTCTTTATTTATTTATTTTTTGAAACAGAGTCTTGCTCTGTCTCCCAGGCCCGAGTACAGTGGCACAATCGAGTACAGTGGCACAATCTTGGGTCACTGCAACCTCCGCCTCCTGGGTTCAAGCAATTCTCCTGCTTAGCCTCTTGAGTAGCTGGGATTACAGGTGCTGGCCACTGCACCTGGCTAATTTTTGTATTTTTAGTAGAGATGGGGTTTCATCATCTTGGTCAGGCTGGTTCCAAACTCCTGACCTTGTGATTCACCCACCTCAGCCTCTCAAACTGTCATCACTTAAATTCTTACAAATATGAATTACTTTCAGAACGTACTGTTGGCAGTTATTTATTATGTATAAATTTCAATGAGTTCATATTTTATAGTTCTCCTTTCCTTATCTCAAACATATAAGTACATTTATTTCTTGAGATACACATCTGAAGTGCTATAGGGCAAAACCCCAGGAAAATAACACCCCAATTTCTATTTGGACTAGTCCTAAGCTCCCTTTGGAAATGAAATATCTGAAGTGGAGGACCATAAACTGGTCATCGCAGAACCATCCCACATCTGAATTTCTCTCATGTCATTCTGCAAGTCACAGATGCTCTGACAACTTTCAGGATGCTTCATTGTTATTCCTAGAAATAGTTACCACCCATGTCAAACAAATTAAACAAGGCATTTGGTAGTCAGTTTTGATTGTGGAACTTGATATATGCAGAAAAAAGACAATCAAAGTCACTTATTGATTTTGTAATCTATGTCTCCAAGAACTTGTGCCATTTTATTACCATTATGTAATTAATTTTGACAAATCAATAAGTTTAATATCTTAAATGTTTGTTCAACCCCATTAAAAAGTGGACAAAGAACATGAACAGACATTTCTCAAAGAAGATGTATATGTGGCCAACAAACATATGAAAAGAGCTTAACATTACTGACCAGTAGAGAAATGCAAATCAAAACGACAGTGAGAAATCATCTCACATCAGTCAGAATGGCTATTAATAAAAAGTAAAAATATAATATATGCTGGCAAGGTGATAGAGAAAAGAAAGCATTTATATCCTGTTGGTGGGAGTATAAATTAGTTCAACCATTGTGAAAAGCAGTGTGGCAATTCCTCAAAGAAGTAAAAGCAGAACTACCATTTGACCCAGCAATTCCATTACTGGGCATATACCCAGAGGAATATAAATCATTCGACCATAAAGATACATGCACATGTATGTTAATTGCAGAACTATTCACAATAGCAAAGACATGAGATCAACCTTAAAGCTCATCAATGGTAGACTGGAAAAAGAAAATGTGGTACATATATAACAGATAAAACTATGCAGCCACACACACACACACACACACACACACACACACACTCATATCCTTTGCAGTAACATGAATAGAGTGGGAATTCTCACAAATGGGAGCTGAATGATGAGTATATATGGACACGAGTTTGGGGGTAACAACACATTGAGGCCTGTCATGAGTGTGCTTGGGGGAGAGCATCAGGAATAATTGCTAATGGATGCTGGGTGATGGAATGATCTGTTCAGCAAACCACCATGGCATGTGTTTATGTATGTAACAAACCTGCACATCCTACACATGCACCACTGAACTTAAAAATTGAAAAAAAAAAGTTTGTCAATGCAAACATGACTGAAGAAGCATCTCACACATATTTGATCACTGAATTTCTTGGTTGAGGTTTCTTTTAACAGACTGAATGCAACTGATAACATTGATCTAACTGAACCTTTTATTTACAGAATCAGTCCACTAAAATTATTCAGTCTAGAATCTTCTTTTCTAAATGTGTATTGGAACTAGTATTTTGGGGAGACATATATCATTTCTATGTTCTATTTGTTGTGTTTTAGATTTTGAGTCTACAACTTGGTTAGATTAAGAGATATGACAAATATGAATAATTTAAAAAATCAAAGATACAATATTTTATTTGTATAATAAACATGTAATAAGTATATAAATATAATAATAACTTCAAATATGTGTTTTCAGGAACACGAATCAAAAGATAATCTAAAGTAATCTAATATATGCAAACAGAAATTCTCAACGTAATTGGTAGTCTCAAATAAAACTGTGGACAAGGTGTCAGTAAATTCTTTCTTAGAGGACAAGAACGAGAGCCGTAAAATTCCATGACTCTGTGTCAGAAAATACTTCTTGGTTTGGGGTAGATAAGAGAGCACTCCAGATAACACTCCAGATAATCGCATGCAGCAAGGCCGTAGAAATCAGTATGTGGTAGTTTTAATGCATAAGTGGATGCTGTCCAGTAGTATTTCATCCTCAGTATGACATTTTGTCAAGATATTATTTTGATCTTTGCTTTCTTATCCCTTTTTATTCATTCAGACTCACCAGTTGTCCCTATTACTTCACACCATGATACGGTGTTATCATCCCTCATACTATTGTTACTCACCCTGAGTACTCATTCTTGTAAATTTGCTGTGTGCCTAATTGTCCTTTCATAACATTACACATCTACATTATATAATATACGTCCTTCTACTATACTTATTTCTTAGGTAAAGTGACTTATTAAATTTGGGCTCATGGTAAAAGCAAGGAAAATATTGCAGCAGATTAAGAAATGAAAAATCTATGACTTCAGATGCTGCTTAAACTGACTGAGGAGGTGAGAACACAGATTTTAGGCAGGGAGTTTTGGAGCAAAGGCTATTGTGAAAATAACAGTATATATTTTCAAATATTCACCAAACACTTACTATGGGCTAAACACAGTTCTGAGTTTGGGAAATAAAGCAGTGAATTACACATATAGGACCTTTGCTCATATGGGCCTTACATTCCAATGTGGGGACATAGAGCACTAATAAGTCACTAGTTAACTTCTCAGTTATGAAAACTACAAAGACAATAAAATTAGGGCAATAGTATACACTGATGGTGATGCATCATTGTGTGTGTGTGTGTGTACATATGGGAGGGATGGGTGGCCTTCTTAATATCTGTTGGTCGATGGAGTCCTTTCTGAAAAAACTGGTATGTGAGCAGATACTTGAATGAAGAGAGAGCACAAGCCATGACCGTATCAGATATTATTTTGTCTTGAAGATCAAGCATAAATGTCTTAAGGAGCTTTCTCTGCGGGTTCAGAGAAAAGCAGAGAGAAGCATGACTGCAATAGAGTGAGCAAGGACAATATGAGAACAGAGTTTAGAAGCCTTGTAGTTTATATTAAAGCCTTTAAATTCTCTGCTGAGTGTGGTGGAAATCCATTGGAGATTTTTAAGGAAAGGAGCGATACTTTGGAAAATAAAAATGTAGACTGAAGATTTAGAGTAAAACCTGTTGTTGACTAAAACTATGTAGAAGAAACAATAACACAAATGAAAGCCCACTGAGCCTCGATTCCTGAATGGCCTTCTTGGTAAAATGCTATAAGAGAAATACTCTAAAGTATTTTAACATAAAATTGAGCTAAAGTATAGTAAGCTGAGATATTCGTAAAGATATTTATGAAGTACCTCTGCAGGCATTTGTGTGGGATGGTAAATCATAACAGTCTATCAGCATAAGATTTTTCTTCACTGGAATCTACTGGAACAGAACCCTGATCACAAGAAGCACTGATTTCTTCTATGGTGTCTTGGTATAATTTATGTTTTACAATCATCTAACATTCCTCACAGAGAACTCAGAGAACTCAGAGAGTTCTCTGTGAGGAATGTTAGATAGGGTCTAGAAAGGAAGTAGAGCAGTTAAGAAACTATTATAGCCATCCAGAAAAGAGAAGATAGTGCCTAAACAAGGAGAGTAACAGCAGATATGGAAAGAACGGGATAGTTTCAAGATGAGGCTTTAAGGTTTATTGATAGATTGAATATGGGGTGAATTAGGGACAGATAAAAATGGAATGGATGAATCCATTTGATTTGTGGATCAATTAAGAATATAAAGTGTGCTCACTGGGAAAAAGACACCTCTGTGCATCTACTCTAGGGGGAAAAAATGACTTTTGGCCTGTGCTAGAAGAAGGAATTGGGAAGTGGTAGAAAAGTGAATGGAAGGAGGTACAAAAGCTCAGTCATCTGTGCCTGCTCCCCAAAACAAAAACTGTACGAACATCCAAGACCATGCCCTGATAGCTGCTGTTGACTTACCGTCACATGCCAGGAGCACTTGCCTTGTCCTTTTCTGGAAAGAATCTCTGTAGAGCTTTGTGACTACTAGCATTCAGAAGTGTCCTAGATATTTATTTTGAATTCATTTTATCCATTTAAGAAACAGGATCAGAGCCCAGATGGAGAGTCTTTCATTAGTTAAAGGAAGAAGGAAGGGCTCTGTACTGTGCCACAGAGTCTTTTCTGATTTAGGATGTGCCTGCTCATTGAACTTCCATAATACCATTTTAATTACTGTACCAAGCTGACAGAGCCTTTGTTTGTTCAACTCAGTTCCTTAATACCATCCGAGGATAAAGTGAGTACATGCTTCTTGATAAAGATTATGGTGACATGTAAAGGTAAAAATAAATGCAATTAAATTATCTTATTCAGTAGGCATTTTCAAATGTTCTTACAAAGAAATGTGGTATAAAAACCTAAATGTTAACTTCCCACTTAAACCATTAAAGAGATATATAAATTGAGGAAAATGGAATAGGTTTCTTTATAATCTTACCTTTTTCTTTAACGTCATGACTTATAGGGCAATATTTGAGTAGAGATAAAAATGTTAAAATATTAATAATATACAAGAACAGAAATATGAATAGAAACAAATCTGCTTTGGGAATTTTTCTGATTTTCTGGGGTGTCTTCAAAAATTCTGCCATTATTCCTGGCTCCTACACCAAAGCTGGAAGGTAACTTAAATATATCCCATTAAATAACGATTAGATATTTGATATTGACTAAAGAGAGGTAGTGAGATTCCATCACATAACTTGGCTACTGCTTTCATACTCTTTGAAGTTACCATATTTCTCTCCTGGAAATTACAGTATGTTCCTAACTAGTCACTTGTTTTCAGACTTTTCTCCTTGATCCATACATCAACCAGAATCTTTTTTTTTTTTTTTTTTTTTTTTTTGAGTCAGAGTCTTGCTCTGTTGCCAGGTGCTAGGCTGGAGTGCAGTGGTGCAATCTTGGATCACTGTAATCTCCGCCCCCTGGGTTCAAGCAATTCTCCTGCCTCAGCCTTCTGAGTAGCTGGGACTATAGGTACACACCACCACCCCCAGCTAACTTTTATATTTTTTGGTAGGGTTTCACCATGTTGGCCAGGATGGTCTCGATCTCTTGACCTCGTGATCCACCAGCCTCAGCCTCCCAAAGTGTTGGGATTACAGGCGTGAGTCATGGCACCCGGCCTCAGAATGGTCTTTTAAAAATGCTAAATAGACATCTCTTTGCCCTGCTTGAAGCAGTCCCTGGTGACATTCCATGAAACACTGCAGATGTAGTAAGTGTTTATATCATATATGTTCCTTATGAAAGCCTACTCTGAGTACAGTCAAAAATGCTTTTGAATGTATTAACCCAAAAATATCAAAAGAAAGAGTGAATAGAAATTATGTGAGACAATTTTGGACAATAAGGAGCAGACAATTGAATAATAAATGAATAAGATTTGATATTTCCCTGCTTTGCTAAGTGAGCATAGGTAAGAGTCTCATAAGAACCCCAGCAAGGCTAAACATTTAGAGACTTCAGATGCCAATGAAGGTGGGGTTTTCCAGTGGGGCTGGGAATAAGAAGATTAGCTTAGAACCTGTTCTGAAAATAGCTAGGCCTCTAGGTTCCCTAATACAACCCAAACAGACAGGAAATTTCTTATCCAGTACTGTATTAGTCTGATCTCTGCTGATAATAAAGATATACCTGAGGCTGGATAATTTATAAAGGAAAGAAATTTAATTGACTCAAAGTTCCACATAGCTGGGAAGGCCTCACAATCATGGCAGAAGGCAAATGAGAGCCAAAGCAATGTCTTACATGACAGCAGGCAAGAGGCTTATGCAGGGTAACTCCCATTTATACATCCATCAGATCGCATGAGACTTATTCACTACCAGGAGAATAAGTGGTAGTGTGGGGGACACTGTCCTCATGATTCAGTTATCTCTGCCTGGCCGCACCATTGACATGTGGGGATTATAACAATTCAAGGTGAGCTTTGGGTAGGGATACAGCCAAATCCTATCAACTACTTTGCTGGAAAACAGGGGATTTAATTTCAGAAGGAGTAAGTCTCAGGACTAATAAAAGGGAGCCCCCAAACTATGGCTAAGGAGTAAGCTATTGCAGTTTGGATCAAGGGGATGGTAGGCAACAGGAAGAATCTCAGAAGCAAACAATAGCAACAATAAAAAACTGAATACTGATTTTCCATTTGGGTAGGAGTTTTGTAGTTCTTTTGTGGGATTATGCAAGGAAAAAGAAAAGCTGACACAAGGTAGTTAACTCTAACTCTAAAAATAACCCAAAACTTGTTCAAGGAAGGAAGTATAGTAATATTAAACTGCTTTCTCACCTATCAACAAAAATGTATATAGTCATAATTTTATAAACACTGAATATTAATTTAACTAAAAATTGAGATTGTGGGAGGATGAGGGGAGAGAAAGTCTGAATATATATGTGTTTATACAAGCGTGTGTGTGGAGGTGTGTAAAGAATAAATTCCTAGCCTTATGTGGCAGAAAGTCTTTAGATTATATATAAGCTTTACATTTTAAAAATACTAATAGAAACATATTATATAGAATTATGAAAGGAAATGCAATTGATAAAACCAAAACAATTGGAAGAGAACAGAGAGGAGTGGAGTGGACACTGCTATATATATATATACATACATATATATATATATATATATATATGTTTTTTATCATAAGCCTTGATGTAGTATTTGGCTTTTTAAATCATGCACATTTACTGTATGATAAAAATAAAAATCACATTGAAAACAAAGCTATTTCTTGGCTTTACAATGTAATTATAAAATCCATCCCCTGACCATAGTTTACATATCCCTGCCTGTCATTGCTACCTCATCTTTTCTCATTTATTTTCATGTTAGCTACAAAATAGCCCCTTTCACTCCTGCTTCTCATTTTTAGAAGATTCCAAACTCATTTCTGCTTAGTAGGCCTTACCACCAAAATTCCATATGGCTAGCATCTTCCTGTCAGGGCTCAGTTCAGATATCCCTCTCAGGATGGCTTCCCTAAACAGTCACTCTGTGCCATTTTTCTGTTTTATTTTCCTTACAACACTAGTCCTATCTGATGCTGCCCTTCTTGGGAATGGGACAGTCTAAGGGATCCAGGACTTGGTTGTGCCCCGATGCAGTAGTTTTAGCAAAGAATGACACTGATAAAATAGAGAAGACATTTTCAAGAAAGTGTGTCTTTAAATTTCTCAGGGTTCATTTATGAGCATTTATAGATTAGCCTCTGTTTTCAGCATTAAAGCTACATGATGGGTAATTTCAGGAATCCAAAACAGTTACTCATGTAGGCAGTCTAGTTTAGAGGTAGGTCAGAAAATGATAGCTAAGTGCTGGGAAGCCAACAAAATTCATCTTTAAAACTTGCAGGGATTTGACTACCAGTTTTCCTTTGCTGCATGAAAGATTATCCCAAGGTTTGCTGGCTTTAAAAACAGCAAAGATTGTTATCTTTCAGTTTCTATGGATCAGAAATTCAGGAGTGGCTTAGTGACATGGTTCTGTTAGAGACTCTCACGAGATTGCAGTCAAGAGTTAGCCAGGACTTCAGTCATCTGGCAGCTTAACTGGAGCTAGAAGACTGGCTCCCAGGGTCACTCTTGCGGCTGCTGGCAAGAAACCTCATTTCCTTGCAACATGGATCACATAGGACTACTTGAGTGCCCTCATAGCATGGCAGCTCGCTTCCACCAGAGTAAGTCATCCAAAGAGAGAGAGAACACAATGGGTTACAATGCCTTGTATGACTTACCCTCTGAAATCACACTCCATCATCTCTTCCACATTCTGTTCAGTAGAAGGGAGTCACAAAGAACAGCCCACTTTCAGGAGAATTAAGCTTCATCTCTTAAAAGGAAGAGTATCAAAGAATTTGTGGGCATATTTTTATTTATTTATATTATTTTTATTTTTATTTATTTATTTATTTATTTATTTATGAGACAGAGTTTTTCTCATTACCCAGGATGGAGTGCAATGGCGCAATCTCGGCTCACCACAACCTCGGCCTCCCGGGTTCAGGCAATTCTCCTGCCTCGGCCTCCTGAGTAGCTGGGATTACAAGCACGCGCCACCGTGCCCAGCTAATTTTTTGTATTTTTAGTAGAGATGAGGTTCTACCATGTTGATCAGGATGGTCTCGATCCCTTGACCTCGTGATCCACCCGCCTCAGCCTCCCAAAGTACTGGGATTACAGGCGTGAACCACCGTGCCCGGCCTGGGCATATCTTTAAATTATCACAACTACTTCATATTTTATTAATCTATTGCTTTATCTAATACTATAATATTCTCTAGTACATGCATATCACAAGCAGTCACAAAGATATAAATTAAGGAGCAGTCTTTTTGTTCCCTCTAATATTTTTAGAAAATCTACTGGATGTCACTACTGACCAACAGTGTTCCCTTTACTCTGCAACCTTGCCAGCATCTGTTATTTTTTGACATTAAAATGGTTTTAAGTTTCTACATTCACTGATTCTGGTAATTAATTACTTGCCTTATCACAAAAAATCTGATGTATCATTTTATAGCCAATTAAGAGTTATCACCGTAAGTATTCCTTTTTTAAACTCTTTTCTGAATGTTTCATTTTCATTAATTATTACTGGGTACAAATTTAAGTTTTTAAATCTAACAAACTGCAAGTTTTAAAAACATAGTTATATTTATATAATACTTTATAAGTTTCAAAACATTTTTATTTCTTTATTCTTCTAATTTCCCAATGGTGATAGTTAGAGTTGCCTATATTTCAGAAGGGGAGTTGTCAATACTTTCAGATGTTATGAGCAGAAAAGTTTTCAGTAACTTTTGTATTTTTAATATTTTTATTTTTGGATTTTTAATATTTATCTTAATCTCCTTACCACTTTGGAAGCTTGGTATTTTGTTTATTTAATATAAGGACAATTACTCTTATTGATTTTAGTAACCCTCTTAAAAATGTGTTTAATTAGAGGGCTAGGCTAAACCAAGTGATATACTGTGTTTTCTTTGCTGTGGTATCATTACACTAGTGGCCCTTGGTTTAATACAGCTGCAGATAGGTTTAGTTGGATACATAAAATGCTTTAAATTTTTTAAAAATTAGTTTATAACATTGAAGAATTGAGAGATTTCAACTGCAATGCAGAAATCCATGTTTTGTGGTTCTTTGAAGCAATGAAGCATCTCTAGATCAAAACAAGTGCTGAAGTTGAAGTTTCCTTTTTTAGGTAGGTGTATACTTTCTGGCCATCATCTAGATTTGCCATAGTCTTTATTAATAAATTTAGCCTATTTATATTCTCATTCTGATCCTTATAGACATTTAAATTTGCATTTCTAATTGGTTAAAAAAATCATGTGAAAAATAAAGAAGGAATCAAGTGCTGACAACTGTCAGTGTATAATTTTCAATAAGTTAAAAACTTAACTTATGTAAATATATAGAGAGCATATGTCAAGAAGTAATTTAGCTCATTAATGACAGAACCAGCAGGATGCCAAACCTGGTTCAAAGTAGAATGGAAGAAGTTTAAATACTTACAATCAATTAAAGGAATAGTACTGATATAAGACTGTAAAGTTACTGATAAATCTAGTCAATATTGTACTGGACAATAAAAGCATAAACTTTGCAGTTATCTTTTTTACCTGATGGAAATCATTTGCATCTCTGTTGAAGAAAATGTGTTTTAAATGCATCAATCTATAAATTAAATCCACAGAGAATGAGACTTAAGCAATATTTGCTTGAAATGTAAGTCAAACAAAGGTATATTCCACAGGAAAATGAACTAATCCTTGGATGGCCTTGTTAGACAATGGTTCATAATGACATTAAAAAGACATGAAGCAATTCCTTTTGTGGGTTTTTTTATTTTTATTTATTTTTGCAAGATTTGTGGCATTTTTTTAAACTTTTGTTTTAGGTTCAGGGGTACAAGTACAGGTTTATTACATAGGTGAACTTGTGTCATGGGGGTTTGTTGTACAGATTATTTCATCACCCAGGTATTAAGCCCAGTACCCAATAGTTGTCTTTTCTGCTCCTCTCTCTCCTCCCACCCTCCATCCTCAAGTAGATCCCAGTGTCTTTTATTCTTTCTTTGTGTTCATGAGTTCTCTCTCATCATTTAGCTCCTACTAATAAGTGAGAACATGTAGTATTTTGATTTCTGTTCCTGTGTTAGTTTGCTAATAACTTGCAGTTCCGGTCATCTTCCTGCAAAAGACGTAATCTCATTCTTTCTTATGGCTGCATAGTATTCTATCATATATATGCATCACATTTTCTTTTTGCTGTTATTGTTTTTATTGAGGTGGAGTCTCGCTCTGTTGCCCAGGCTGGAGTGCAGTGGCATGATCTCAGCTTACTGCAGCCTCCACCTCCTGAGTTCAAGCGATTCTCCTGCCTCAGCCTCCTGAGTAGCTGGGATTACAGAGGCATGCTACTGCACACAGCTAATCTTTGTAATTTTAGTAGAGATGGGGTTTTACCATGTTGGTCATGCTGGTCTCAAACTCCTGACCTTGTGATCCACCCGCCCCAGCCTCCAAAAGTGCTGGGATTACTGGCATGAGCCACCACACCCAGCCTGAATGCACCACATTTTCTTTTTCCAGTCTGTCACTGATGGGCATTTAGGTTGATTCCATGTCTTTGCTATTGTGAATAATGCTGCGTTGAACATTTATATCCTTGTCTCTTTATGATAGAATGATTTCTATTGTTCTGGGTATATACACAGTAATGGGATTGCTGGGTTAAGCTGTAGTTCCGCTCTTAGCTTTTTAAGGAATCACCATACTGCTTTCCACAATGGTTGAACTAATTTACAGTCCAACCAACAGTGTTCCCTTTACTCTGCAACCTTGCCAGCATCTGTTATTTTTTGACTTTAAAATGGTTTTAAGTTTCTGCATTCACTGATTCTGGTAATTAATTACTTGCCTTATAACAAAAAATCTGATGTATCATTTTATAGCCAATTATGAACTATCACCATAAGTATTCATTTTTTAAACTCTTTTATGAATGTTTCATTTTCATTAATTATTACTGGGTACAAATTTAAGTTTTTAAACCTAACAAACTGCAAGTTTTAAAAACATAGTTGCTTATATTTATATAATATTTTACAAGTTTCAAAGCATTTTTATTTCTTTATTCTTCTAATTTCCCAATGTTGATATTTAGAGTTATCTATATTTCAGAAGGTGAGTTGTCAATACTTTCAGATGTTATGAGCAGAAAAGTTCTCAGTAACTTTTGGAAATTAAGGAATTTTCAGTAATCAAAATAAGAGCCACTTCAAGGGAACGATGAGAGCAAAATCCAGGTGACTTTCGTTTGAAGAAAGAACAATTAGCAACTAAAAAAATATAGAAAGAGGAAAATATTTAAATTTTTGTTTCAATAACAGTAAAGCACCAAGGGACTTACTAACATTTAAGATATTTTAGTAATGTCATAAAATTATTGTGATTATTTTCAGTCATTGCCTAAGAACTTTATTATATTTCAGAAAATTAAGGTAAAATGCTCAATACTTTGGGAAATTCACCTCGCTCCTAAAATATTCAAATCATTTTCTGATTTCTGAAGACAGGTATATAATTTAGACTTTTAAAAATTCTAGTTTCTGGGCTGGTTGAAGAAAGCTTCCTTTAATTTGGAAAACCTTTAAATCCTTATTAAATTTGATCAAATTGATCCATTCATCCATCTAATGTATTTATTTATTGGCATACTTGCTTGCACTCTTTGTCTAATTGCCTCAACTCTCTAATTCTAATACAAATTAAATTAAAAGCAGACACTTTAACTATAAAATGAGAAACAAAGCCAATTCCCCACAATTACTAAATGGTTGGCTTATTATCAGGCTCTGTAGTGAGATCCCAATGCTTCAAACTTGCATGGTTGTTAACAATATCTATTGTTTCAGTAGCAGAAAATCTTTCTGAAATGATAAAGAGTTGAAAGCAGGTATGAATGCTGTCAAACAGCTCTTTTGTCTGAAATTACAATCGCATAGACTAAAGCAATCGAATGCCCAGCTTGAGGGATGGGTCATTGAATAGACTCTGGCACATACTTTATCTGAACCCAAGGTATTTGAAATGACATTTGAAGCAGTGAGTGCTGAGCTCTAGCTGATATGATAATACAAAAAGACTCAAAAACAAAGCAAAGAATACATTCCAGATTTCTCAAGACAGATAAATAATTCACGCTTTAAAAAAAAGTCCTGGCTGGAGGAAAAAGTATATAAAAAGCTTCTTGTTGTTTGAGAAACATTTAAATATTTATAATTTTTTAAAGACTGTAATTTAGGAATAAAACTATTATCAATAGCTCAAAAATCTTTATCCAATGAATTGAATATCTTCTTTCTACTTATCCTTGTAGGAAATGATAGACATTCCCACAAAGGTGCTGCCTTCTCTACCTTGTTTTGACAATATACCATTACAAATGATAATGCTGACACATACATCTATGTTAGTCTTTCCGTTGAGAGAACATCATTCACTTAAGCAGCATGTTACTGAGGACGTATTTTGAGGCATAGAGCATGTTTAGGCTCAGATTGCAGAAGGAAACTCTTATAGGGGAAGAAAAAAATATATAATTTTACCCATTTTAAGTTATCAGCTAAGACCATGCCAATTAGACTAACAAAAGACAAATTACCAAGAGAAAAACATACACATTTATTTAATATAAATTTTAAGTGACACAGAAGTGTTCATAAGGAAATAAAGACACAAAGAGATGGCTGAGCCTGAGTGTCTTCATACTAGGTCTGATGAAGAGTAGAAAGTATTGGAGAGAATATGATAGGGCATGGTTAAGAGCTACGAATAGTAAGTGGGGAAATTTAGTATCTCCTGTTTGTTCAGATTTCTCTGTTTCTCACCATCTTTGGAAATAAGGATGTTCCTTTCCTCTGGAGGTAGGGAGGTCACCTTTGACATGAGGGTCTTATGATCTATGCCAGGGGAGAAGGAGAAGGTCAGAGAGTTTTTCCAGCATCTGTTGTTTCGAGAAGGTCAGAGAGTTTTTCCAGCATCTGTTGTTTCTATGACCTGCTTCAGGGGAAAAGGGAAAGTGAGGGAACCCTTCTTGCACCTGCTATTTCTCAAATTCCTTCAATATGCTAAAGTGCCATATTTTGGAGCCTGTTCATAACCTTGTCACTCTATTTAGTCAATGAATCATAGATCCATTCTAAGTTAAAGAAAGGAAGTATCAAAGTACAATTCTCAAAAGTTAGAAATATGACTATAATAAAAATCTAGAATGAACATGGATCAGAAATTTACTTATGTCGTTATTGAGGGAAACAGACCAGTATTACTAGTCTAATATCATTAGAGGAATTGGATGTTTACAGGCATTTGAATAAAAAATAATATTTAAATGAGATTCACAGGTGAGGCATACAAATGTTTAATGCCTCACAGGGCAATACAATCATAACCTTTGAGTTTATCCTTTTTATCAGAGACGTATCTACAAACCAACATGCAATTTCTGTGTATGACTGATCAAATAGAAAATTCTCAAGTCAAACACAGATACACTCTTCTAGAGTTTCACTATTGAGAATAGCGTAGGGGCAAAAGGAACTTTGCTTCTACCCTGTGAAGATTCTATAATTTCAGTCTCTGCAATAAACTTGACACCAGACAGATTAATAGGAGAAAAGAAATGCCAATTTATTGCATGCATACTCACTGGGGTTCCACAAAGTATAAGACTCCAAAAAAGTCCAGATTGCTGAAGTTAATATAGTATTCTGAGCTACAGAAACAGGTAAAGGCATGGAGTCTCTGGGTTTGAGGTGGTGACAGGTTGTGGGAGGTTGAGGGAGGAAATGCATGGAGAACAAAGGCTGCCTTGATATGCAGATTCTCTCAGGTAGCAATCCTCAACATAAGAGGTGGTGTGTTGACCTTCATTTTCCTTTCCTCTGATTTAATCTTTCCAGTCTGATGAGATTATAGGGAGTAGGTTTATGACAGATGCTTCCTTTCCTTTTCTTTTTCCTTTCCTTTCCTCCCCTCCCCTTCTCTCTTCACCATCCCCTTCCCTCTTCTCTCTTCCCCTCATGTCTCCTCTCCTTTCCTTCTTCCATTTGACAGATAAAGGAACTTCAGAGAAAGCCCACCCCTGCATTGGCTGCTTCCCAGGTGCTTGCAGTCTGAAATCCAAAGCTGCATATGTTTTGGGATATCATTTTCTGAGCCCCAACAGTCGCCACTAGCCACTTATGTCATTTAAATTTAAATTCCAATTAATTAAAATTAGATATTATAAAAAAATCAATTTTCCACTCATAGTAGCCACATGTTAAATAGTTATATTTGGCGAGTGGTTACTTTATTGGACAGCATAAATATGGAATATTTTTATTGTTGACCTGAAAGGAGGAAGCTGAGGCCAAAATAATCTAAGTAGAGAGTTTATTTGGGCCAAGTTTGAGGATTGCAAGCCAATAGTACAGATTCTATTTGCTCTGAACATATACTCCTATTAACAGCAGTTACAAGTAGGTTTTTAAAGGGAAAGAAGAGTCAGTTCCAAAGTTGTTTACTAAGAATTTACATTAAAGTAACCTAAGTTATTGATTGGCTGTACATTGTTTCTTGTATCACAAGTTCCAGGAACATGAAGATAGTTAGTGAAACAGCTAGTCAGAACTGAAATGTCTTCAAACAGCCGCCTCTGGGCTTGGGTATTGAAGGTATAGCTGAAGTCCTATACTCAGGTCTCTGCCTGATTAATTTTGCATACCTCACATAGCTCAGACTGCTCTTAGCTATTTTTCTTTTCTTACAATCACTGTAGAAAGTGCTGTTGGGCAACATTCTTCTAGAGAATTAATTAATCAATCCTTGAGCAAGGCTTTTTTTTCACAATGCCTAAGTATGCCATTGAAGGAAGCTATTACCCCTCCATTTGCTTTATTTCCAAGTTTCGGATCTTTTTTTAAACAGAAGAATCTTATACATCTCCTTTACTGTCTTCTCCACTTCTTTTAATAGAAAGGAATCTGAAAACAAGAATTTGCCTTACACTCATAATAAAAGATACTTATTCTTCACCACTACAGAGTTTAGCTGTACTATAGAATCAGTTCTGCCCATTGCATTGAATGAACAATTTTGGACAAATGCAAAACACAAGAGAAAGATTATATTCAAAATACCTATATTTAAAAACTTAGAAACTCTTTATCCATGTATCTAGATCATCTTTCAGCCTTCAGATAGCAAGAAGAAAGGCACCAAGAGGTAGTCATTATTTTACATAATTAAGTAGTCACATTTTGGCATAGCAAGATACTTTATTTGCAGTTTCTTTTATTAACGAGTCTCTAGTTTTGAAGTGTCCTCTGTGATGGTTTGGAAAGACTTATGTTATTTTTGGCTCATGATACTAGGTTGCACCTGTGATTCAATGATTTTGTGTATGTGTTTTTCAGATGTGCAACAAATGGCAATTGACTGGCTTACCCGAAATCTCTATTTTGTGGACCATGTCAGTGACCGGATCTTTGTTTGTAATTACAACGGTTCCGTATGTGTCACCCTGATTGATCTGGAGCTTCACAATCCTAAGGCAATAGCAGTAGACCCAATAGCAGGGTAAGACTTTTTTTATAGTGTTTGGTCTAAAAAAGTTTGCATTTTAAAAGAAAAGACTAAAGTATGACAAATGTTGTTGTGGAAAATAAGACTACAGACTCAAACTTCTTTAAAATGTTGATTTTAACAACTGTCTCAGGAAGGAAAAAAAGCTATAACTCACCAGGCAGAAGCTGGTGAGTTATTAGCACATGAATATTGCAGGTGCTAAGACACAAATAATCTTTCATCTTCCCTTCCACCTTTCTAAAAATTGTAGTGGGGTCATCAGAGAAGGGCTTCAGCATATTTTTAGGTTAAAGAGATGAAACTTTTTAATACTTAACAGTGGGCTTTTTATTTAGCAAACCTCAAGGATGCTACTTGAAAGAGGTACTGTTGACATACTTATATCCAGCATAACATTTAGGATTTATAAAAGGGGCATAATATTTATAAAAGGGGCATAATATTTATAAAAGGGGCATAATATTGTTTACCTGGGTACTAGTAAAACATTAAGAATATCTTTGTTCAGATTCTCTTTATGTTCGGTGTCTGTTGATATGTAAACCTAAATATTATTATGGTATTAGTGAATTCCTTGTCAGAATTCATCTTTTTTTTTTTTAAACTTCCCAGTATAGCAAGCTACTTTATTGGTTGAATAGAGGCCCTCTGACCTTCTTTAGCTAATAGGCTCATTAATCTTTTTACCGTATTTCATAATTTGTAAAAATATAATCATAAAATGTTTAAATTCTCATCATCTTTGCTCATATGATTAGAAAATCAATACAAGAATTATGCTTTTATTTTACAAACATGATGGTATTAGTAGAGGGTCAGGGGCAAAAATTATAGAGTCCTGTAAACTCAGTTCTTTCAGCAGTCACTACTGGGCAAGGATGCTTTCAAATTAATGGCATAGTCTACCACTTTATTTGAAAGAGCTGTTATTTTTTAAGATGTAAATCGTAGCAAAGATTTTAAAACTGAAATTTTATCCTAGCTATTGTTGTAATCATCATCAGGCAGTTCAGGCTGAAACGTCTGATGGAACATATCTTAAACTGCCATAAGCCTCCATTCAATAAACGGGAAAATATTTACTGAAGAAACAGCTGTCATCCATATGTGGACTTTTGTCACTCTTTACTTAAAGTCTGATTGAATATTAAGATGCATCATCACAATGGTTCTGATTTTGACAAAAACAGCTTGCACGTAAGAACTTTGCTAGGAAGGCTGTGTAATATAATTCTTGAGTGTAGCTCTATTTGTATTTGCAGCAGATGGTAATCTGACTGCAGTGATGCTTCAAAAGACATTAGGAAAAGAAGTCGTATTTAAACTGATTTGTTTGGGTTGTTGGATAAGGGTAGTAAGAAAGAATTGGAAATTTACAAATGCGCTAACAACATTCTTTTGGCATCCTGTTTAGAAATATATTTGTTTGTGTGGTTTTCCCTGGATGTGCTGACTGAATTTCAAATTAGCCTTTAGACAGCCTTGTCTGTCAAATGTTAAGAGGTGAAACTATATAACTACTGTGCTTTTTCCCTTTTTCTACTATTCTTATTCTTCCCCGTTCTTAAAAACAAAGATCCAGGACCCTTTTCAAATAAAACTGCCAATATGAAATACATGGGAACAACATCTCTCTTTCTGAACAAAATATATTTTATGTTCTCAGATTTCTTAATTCTTCCTGACATTATATGAAAGAACCATATTTTATCAGTTTTGTCAAAGGAATTAAGAATAGGAAAACACCCACATCATTTGCTCTTATTCTCTGCTGGATTCCTTTGGGCCTTGCAACTGTTGAAATATAATTTTGTCATGTATCATTTAGCAGAATAGGTTCTTTGGAATTTTTGTTTGAGTTTGTTCTGTCTCTGTAGCACAGTTTTTCAATCATGAGTCATAGATATCAGAGAAAGAAAAGCTCTGCTCTTTTATAAATATAGGCCTGGTTGTCATAGAACGCTTTCAAATGTATTCTACTTTTCTTTTGGTATCAGAAATTTAATTAGGATTGATGTGATTCTATCTAAGAAAGGAATACGATTTTTCCTTTAACTTCTACACTTGGGCCTGCTCTAGAATAATTTGAATATACTTTGGTTGGAAAAACTGCACATGAACTACTAAAAGGGAAATGTTCTACCCCTAAACTTTCTTCTAGCTTTTCTTAATTGTACAGGACCATATGTCTTTGGCATTGACTATTATAACTTCTGTTCAGAAAATATCAGAATGTATTCATAATCTGACCTAACCCCTAGAGCTTGAACTTCATAGGTTTTTAAATGGAGAAAATTTTGCCTTACTCCCAAAAAGGCTGCCTGGAGAATGTACCTGTTACTTAGGCATATTTTTTTGTTGTTGTTGTTGAGACAGAGTCTTTTCTGTACCCAAGTTGGAGTACAGTGGCACGATCTCATCTCACTGCAACCTCTGCCTCCAGAGTTCAAGTGATTCTCGCGTCTCAGTCTCCCAAATAGCTGGGATTACAGGCACCCACCAAAACGCCTGGCTGATTTTTGAATTTTTAGTAGAGACAGAGTTTCACCATGTTGGCCAGGATGCTCTCAAATTCCTGACCTTAAGTGATCCACCCACCTCGGCCTCCCAAAGTATTGGAATTACAGGCATGAGCCACTGCCCCCGTACTTAAGTACATTTGTAACTTCATTTTTTTCAACCTCCTATATCTTTTGTTGCTAAGGACTATTAAAATATAATTATATGTATGTAGAATTAATATAAATATAATTAAATATATTTATATAATTATATGATGTAAATAAATTTTATTTATATTATATAAATTTTATTATAAATAAAATAAATATAATTATATATATAATTATATTTCTATATATTATATATATATAAAATATATGTATTATAATATATATATATATAAATATATATATATATATATATATATATATATATATATATATATATAGGTTCTTGTTTGTTTTTTTAGTTGCCCACGGTTTTAATACAGATTACTAACCATCTCTGGACTCTCATTATGCCTTGAGCCAAGCTCCAGTCCCAATCTTCCAAGAAGAGATTGTTAAATTAACCTTATTTTTTACATTCTTTTAGACTTTCAGATGTGGACATTGACTCATTAATTCATGCTATTTCCCAGAGATACTTCTAGAGATTTTCTTCTTCCTTTCAAAAGTTTTTAGCAATATTTCCTTTCAATAGTTCCTTGGAAAACTTTCCAAAATTATTTCTCTGCAGTCATTATAGTTAGAAGGTAGCATAGAGATTATATACCAACCAGCATTAAAACCAACATTTCTGTCAGATGGTTATTAGGTCTCTGCTTCTTTAATGGTTAAAAACTTGATGCTGGAGTCAAGTCTCACTGAGATCAATTCCTGGCTCCACCAGTTCCTAGCTGTGTGACTTTGGATATTTCTTTTGCCTTTGTTTTCTCATCATAAACACATGAATTATGATAGTCCTGACCTACAAGCTGTTGAAAGGATTAAATAAGGTCAAATACATAAATCACTTTAACAGTTTTTGAGTTGAAGAGTATGTGAAGTTTCCTCTTCATTTCACCTCAGTGATAATTACTAATATTTTCAACACTTATGATACTATTATGAATAAACTAATGAGACCAACATTCTACCCCATCATAAATGACCTTTTTCTCTTCAGCCCCATTCTCTTTCTACTACAAATCCAACAAATCCTTCTAAAAAGGTTTATTTCATACTGGTTAAATCTATTACGAAAGAATGTATCAAGAAAAAGAGGAGAGAAAATAATAAAAATGAAGCATAGCCTAGAAAGAAATAAAGATGAAGGATATATAAGATATGGGAGGAGAAAAGTATAGAGCACCTTTGAGTGTGGAGATGTGGATGAAGGGGAAGATCTTTTTTCTTACCCATCTCTATGCTCTGGCTGAGGCAACTGTAATAGAAGACAGATCATTAAGAGAAAAGCATACACAATTACTTAAAAGTTTGAAGTGACATAGGAGCTAATAGAAATGAAGATCTGGAAAAAAACAAAAACAAAAACAAAAACAAAAACAAAAAAACAACCTGTGTATTTTAATGTAACATTTGATGAAGAAGTGGATAGCTCTGAAGAAGTATGATTTGAAAAAGGGGGTGTGATCTTATCATAATCATCTGGGGGCAACCTAGCTAGGAATGAGTGTTCAATTTCTTCTCTGTGTCCCCATGTTTTCAGAGACATGGACGCTTTCTTCCAGATATAGAATGGGCACCTTTCACATGAGGTTCTTATAACCTACTTCAGAAAAAGTTCAGATAATTTTTTGATGGCCTGCTTCAGGGGAGAAGGGACACCTGCTTCTGCTGTTTCCTTAACTGGCAAGGTGCTAGATTTTGGGTTAGCATGTCTTTTTAGGACACCATCAGGGAACATGTAACAGAGGAACAACATTGTTCTAACAACTGATGTTATGTGAGATATATTTGGATTACTTTCAAGGCCTTTCAAAAAATAAAGGTAAAGGATAAAATTCTAATGTAGCTACTTTTTGTCTGTGGAACTGCTTTTTTGAACATGACACTGCTTCAATACTAAACCATTTAGTATTGGAGCCTAATGAGGGCTGTAACTGAGGTTGGGGTGGAGCTATTCTACAATTATGTTGCTAAGCTGTGATCCTCAGCTTTCTATTAAAGTAAAATCATCACACTAGATGATACAGTGTGCATTTCACTATGAATGTGAACTTGTTGCAAAAATATTGAACAAGAGGAGATAATTAATCCTATGCATGATAATTATTAGAAAATTAGAGTAAAAGTAAATAGATATCCTTTGCCCACTTTTTGATGGGGTTGTTTTTTTCTTATAAATTGATTTAAGTTCTCTGTAGATTCTAGACATTAGCCCTTTGTCAGATGAGTAGATTGCAAAAATAATTTTCCATTCTGTTGGTTACTGGTTCACTTATTGATAGTTTCCTTAGCTGTGCAGAAGCTCTTAAGTTTAATTAAATCTCATTTATCTATTTTGACTTTTGGTGCCATTGCTTTTGGTGTTTTCGTCATGAAGTCTTTGCCCATGCCTATGTCCTGAATGGTATTTATGCAGCCAACAAATATGTGAAAAAAAAAAGCTCATCATCACTGGTCATTATGAAATGCAAGTCAAACCAATATTGAGATACCACCACACACCAGTTAGAATGGCGATCAATAGAAAATCGGGAGACAACAGATGCTGGAGAGGATGTGGAGAAATAGGAATGCTTTTACCCTGTTGGTGGGAGTATAAATTAATTCAACCATTGTGGAAGACAGTATGGCAATTCCTCAAAGATCTAGAAATAGAAATATCATTTGACCCAGCAATCCCATTACTGGTATATACCCAAAGGATTATAAATTATTCTATTATAAAGACACATGAACACATATGTTTTTGTGGCATTGTTCACAATAGCAAAGACTTGGCACCAACCCAAATGCTCATCAATGATAGACTGGATAAAGAAAATGTGGCACATATATACCATGGAATTCTATGCAGCCATAAAAAAGGATGAGTTCATGTCCTTTGAGGGACATGGATGAAACTGGAAACCATGATTCTCAGCAAACTGACACAAGAACAGAAAACCAAACACTACATATTCTCACTCATAAGTGGGTGTTGAACAATGAGAACACATGGACACAGAGAGGGGAACATCACACACTGGGGCCTGGAGGATGGGGGTCTAGTGGAGGAATAGCAGTGGGTGGGGTGATTAGGGAGAGATAACATTAGGAGAAATACCTAATGTCAATAACGGGGTGATGGATGCAGCAAACCACCATGGCATGTGTATACCTATGTAACAAACCTGCATGATCTGTACATATACCCCAGAACTTAAAGTATAATAAAAAATAAATAAATGATAAATGTTTAAGATGATGGACATGCTAATTACCCTTATCTGATCACTATTCATTGTACATATTAAAATATGTACCCCATGAATAGGTAATATTATTTGTTAATAAAAAATAAAATATTGAAAAAAGTAAATAGATATTTCAGTAAAGGTATCAAAATTGGAGTTAAAATTTTGAGAAAAATATATTTTGGAGAACTTGGGGTGCCACTGATAAAACCCAAGTTCAAAAGAATTATGCGAGGTGGCTAAATTGAGGAAGGGGGATGATCTCTTATGTTAAGTAAAATAACAAAAATTAAATATTTTCCAGTGACAACATATACCCTTTTTCTATGTAGGGTGAATATTTTGACTTGCAGAAAGTGAATGGCAGAGTGATCTGTAGGGTTTATTTGTGAATCCATCACCTCATGTCAATAATGAGGGAAAAGTGTGTTGTTTTTGTTCTGTACAAGAGCAAGCAGCCAGGAGACAGGAGAGTGAAGCTCATCTCGGGAGTTAAATTCACACAAGAATGACTGACAGTATTTAATAGTTTTAAAAACCCTTTCCCATCACCCACCTGAATCCTTACTGTTGAAGCTAATCATAACTGAGAAATTAAAGATTGAATAAAAGTTAACAGCCATCAGGGAGCAGGACTGACTAAAGAAATTCTAATCTGGGTTGTTATGTGAAGTTGGGAAGATAGCAAATAAAGTGGGTTTGCCTACACACGTGAAAGAGGTTTTATAAGATCTTTGGGGTAGTTAGCAGATTTTCCATTTCTGTTAGGTGACTCCCCAAGCAGGTGCAGATTCCAAGCTGAAACTGTCACAAACTAATGTACCTGCAGTAGGACATAAGTGGAAATGCTACAAATGTTTGGCTATTAAATGCCTCAGACTACATTTGGATAAGTTAAACATAGAGATTGCTACCCACCCCCCACTCCCAAGCACTACCTATCAGTTTTGAGGACTGAGATGGTTCTAAAGCTGTAATGGGTTTGAACATCATAAACCATTTAAACATATGACCCTTTGTACTTTTTTCTCCCCAAAAATCTATCCATCTTGGAAGGTAGTGCCGTCATCTATGATTCATGACTGCCCTAAACTTTTAAAATTCTTATTTACATTTTGACAGGCTGCAAATTGTGAATCCTAGCTTTTTAAGGATAAACAGCCCCCTACACATGCCTACAAGCAACACCCCCTGCAATAAAAATTGATTTCCTGACTTCTTAACTACTTCCAACCAGCTATGTGACTTCGCTATCCACAATCAGATGCACATCCCCATGGTTCAAGGAGAGATATCTTTCTATAAATTTAATTTCCCTCCAGATTTTCTTGTGTGTTTCTTTTCTTTAAGAGGAAAGTCAGAGAAAAATGAAGACATTCTAATAGCTGCAATAATCATTCTCCTGAGTTTATGTGTTGAAATGTTGCAGTTTCTCTCCCAGACATCTGGAATTTACAGTTTCTTTGGGGGGGAAACAGGCTTATAAACAAAATGAATTGGTAAAAGTATATTTTGAGTTATTAGTGTATATTTGTAACAACCTAGGTCCTCATACAGAAGCAGTACTCAGGTAAGCTGACCTCAGCATTCACCTGTATCATGGGAAGTATCAAGGGGTTATTTGTCCACTTCTCTTTTTAATCAGTGGGTATTAATGCAATATAATGACAACATCCCTAGGCTTATAAATTTGCATTAATTATTCTAAAACCTAGCAATGTTTTTTTATCTATAGCCCACAGATTCAGTGGGTGGTATTATAACATTTTGTCTCTTATCTTTTATCTATCTATATCCTGTTAAATATCTAGGTATTTTTTACATATCCCAATTCCTTATTTGACTCTACTACTATCTTTTTTTTGGTTAAGTCTAACACTTCCGGTGGTAAAGTTCATGGCGATGGAGAATTAACTGTGTAAAAGATATCTGACTATCTTACACTAATTTCCTGAGTGCCCCAAGAAAGTGATCCCTTGTCACTTCCTAAATTCAAGCTTCTTTCAGGATTTGCTTATCTGAATGGGCAAGACCACATGGATGTGAAGGTGTGTGTTTCATGGGCTGCACTATTTTTGACTGAACTTAGTGGTTCAAAGGCTCATTCAGAGGTATAAATTCATGTTAGCTGTTTTATATATAACTCAAATTCTTCTCATTAATTAAATTTTTGTTAAGGGTCAACCTCTTTCCAAATTCTTCTCTAGACCTTTCTTCAAGCGGTGGTTCATGCACAGTATTACCTTTGGCTACCGTCTCTTTCAGTTATAAATTATTTTTCTGTGACATTGTGCTTAGCCTGGGAATGCAACAGAGAAACTTGGAGTGGTTTTTGTGCAGAGAATACTTCAGCGGAAATGGAAGGCAAATTGATTTGACTCTCACAGTGCTCTTTGACTCATATTATTCATAAAGCCAACACAATGCAAAAAAGTTTCACATTTCTGCTTGTTCCCATTGCCATTTTTTTGTTTCTTTCTTTTTTACTCTATAAATTTCCAAAATCTGTTAAACTTCTCTCTAAATTCCTGAGTGCACAACTCTATTTCTAGTATTCAGTGTCTTCCCAGTCTTCCAGTCACCACCTAAAAATATTTTTTCTCTGAATTCCCACTGGTAAACGCTGGCCACTCAAATAGGTGTAAAGTTACAGAAAAACAACTAGATATTGCTTAAGTAATGAAAGGATTTATGACCTTACTTAAAAGTCTAGATTTAGGGCAGTCCCAGGGTTAGTTATTTTAGTAGATCAACAATAACGTTAAGGACCTGGGTTCCTTTTTTTTCTACTTCTTTGCTTGTAATATGATCTTTAGTGTGGTATATTCTTTTCAAGCTAATTCTCTAAGGTCATAAGCTGTCTACTGAAGTTCTAGGGGTCCTGTGTGGAAACATGATACTCAGTTGGAAACCAGTAGTGTTTCTTTCTTAGGAAAGAAGCTCCCAAATCATTCTCTCACGTCTTCTTGGTCAGAACTGGAGTACCTGCCCACCTAAATGAGGCAACCACATTGAATTAGACAACGTTTACCATTAGCAGATAAAAAAGAGAGGGACTGAGCATGAAATTGGAGCCACGCTAATGTGAAGAAAGAAAAATCAGTTCTGAACTAACAGCATCCATTGCCACCACTGTCCTATGGCAGTCCTTGGTCATCTTTTTACTGCTTTTTATCTTTTCCTTGTTCTTTCCAAGCAATGAAGGGTCTCTTTTCACTTAGATAAGCCTGTTCAAATGAGAACGAATATTATTCCAAAGCTCATTCCTTTTTCTAAGAGATCTCCTCCATTTCCCTTTAGCCAAGGTTGTTTAAACTTCTTCGGAGGAATATTTTTCTTATTGCATTTCAAGACAAATGATAGAGTGTGTGTTTTTAGGTTTTTTTTTTTTTTCTTCTTCTTCTTTTTGTAACATTTTATAAAACACTGTTAAGGGGCTGGGTTGGGATAACACACCCATATCTCTGTTTTTATTTGTAAAGACATAGTTTAGGAAACTGATAGCAGGTTTTATTTTGTCATATTCTCCAGCACTTTTGGAAGCTATATGAACATTTCCAAACCACTTGGGTAATATTAAGTAAGTTATTGTTTCACTTATAAAATAAGTCTCAAGTGGCCTGAAAGCTTTCTTACTCTCTGCCGAAGAGTAGCTGACATATTTGAAGTGTCTGTGCCAATAGCATAAAAGAACAATTTTATATTTTCAAGTAGTTTACAATTATTTCTAGTTGTTTTCTATATGGAGTTCTATGAAAACAAGAAGCAGATATGAGCCAGTAGTAGTGTTTTTGAAAGGACTGTACATTGGCAATATTCTTGTATTATTCAGGTGTGATCAGAGCATCAAGGATAAATAACAAGAACTCTTGGAGTTATGAATGAAATGTTAAATGTAATGAGAATATATGGTTATTCTAGTTTACAAAAAGATAAAACATTCTAAACAACAAACAAAATACTAAGCAGTGATTTATTCTAAATTCTGAGGTAAATAATGGATCAGGCACAACATGTTGTTTTCAAAAACTGAAAGAATATTGGCTTGTAAACACCACAAAGAAAGAAAAAAATTAAGAACAATAAAATAAATACTTGATACCATTCTGATTATACATTACCACTCTTTAATATATAACATAAATTTGAGATTTTACCATAAGCGATATAATTTTTTTTTAAAAAAGGAAAAACCGACATTCAGCTTTTGTGTTATGTTTTATTCTGCTTGACTGCTGAGCCTTGCAGGATATTGAACTAAAATTGATATTTTTTCCTGGAGCCAGACTCTTAGTGGTTAGACTTGCAAGGAATTGGCCTGACTTTAGGGTTAAGGGAATGTTTTCTGATATGAGGTGGTTTCTACTCCAGAAGTTGTTTTGTTTTGTTTTGCTTTTTATCATAGAAAAGGAAAAGGCAAATATTAAAGGTATTTGATCTTCTTTTGATTTTAGTGATTACAATTTTTGTAATTATATAATTATTTTGTAATTATTTTTCCTCCATTCTTATAAAATTATAAGAATTTATACAAATTATAAGAAATCATAAGAATTTACAAAATTATAAATTTTGTAAGAATGGAGGTAGAATAATTATTTAATAATTATAAAATAATTTAAAATTATAAATTTTGTAAGAATGAAGGTAAAAATCGTGCAGAGGTATAAATCTATACTTCTTCACAACGAAGGTATAAATTTTATAAGAATGAAGGTAAAACCAATTAGCTACAGATCAAATGTACCCCAATGGAATGTTAAAATAACTCCATCCTTTTGGTAAAAACAAAACTATTTTTGCGATTGCCATCGATCTTCATAATGACTGAATATAGTCATTGTTATGTCATCCACAACTAAACTATTTAGTAAGCCTTTATAATTCCTAAATCTGGCTTAGTGAGGCATAAAATGAGATTAGAAAGAAACATAACAAAGAAGATATTCCTGTCTTCTGGAAATTTTAAAACTATTTCCCAAAATGGAACATAGAGTTCGGAACCTAATTTCAATGCATACCTAAATAATTAATCTCATAAATTTAATCTGGGACCTGTCTAAAGTGTTTGGAGCTCTATCATGATCAAAAAGACTCCAAATTGATAAGATTTCTGATTCGTTTTCTGCAAAAACAATTTTTCCTGTTTTATTTTTTAAATTATTGTGTTACTTACTTTGATGAAAAGTGCAAATGTGTTTATATAAATCTATTAATTAAACTGCATTTAGAATTTATACAGCGTACACATTAAGCTTTGCATAAATATCAATAGAATAGTTTCCTTACAATAACAGTATTTAGTAGGCTAATGATAGTTGCTTTTATAAAGTCTAGAATTTTGACTTTATACAATTAAATTATATTTAACATTCATACATGAATCCAGCAAGAGTGTTATAGGTTAATGGGCAGCTTCCCTCCTGCCCATCAAGGAGTTAGGCAAGAATCAAATTTCCTTTTATTTTATAGCTGTAGAATCTCATAGGGCCTTGGAGTATTCTGCTCCCAACTAGCAGAGGGAGAAAAATACTGAAGGTGTATTGACACAACTGGATGCAGCTCAATCAGGAAACTTTGTCATCTGGTTAGGCAGTTGCTTGCCCCTGACAGCATCATACTATGGAAGTGGAAGCATGCATTTCCATGGAACACTTGTTCATTTCTGCCAAAATCTTCTCTTCTGGCTACCAGATATCCAAATGTATCTGTTTTCTCCACACATAGAATACACATATTTAAGTCAAAATACAGGATCATCTGGCTGACTTTCAGTTCTCTCTATCATGTCCTTTTAGATTTCCTTTTGTACAGCAACCAGAACCAAAAGGTTCAGTGATATCTGCATCCACTGTCTCCTCTATATAAAATAATAAAAGACTCATTTAGAAAATGGAACACTGGGAAACACAGAGTGGCCATTGGTCCAGAGCCAAGCAGCCATAGTGAAGACCTCCTGCTCTAGCAGTTGAGAAGTCACTTGTTAGCCCTATTCTTTTTGTTCTCCTTCAGCTGTACTTCCAACAGGAGGCTCTTTCTAGGCTGTTGTAATCCTCACTACCCTGAAGTGGCAATGGGGAGTATCCTCCCCCTGAGATGGTGTATTTCATAAACTGTTTCTTCCCTTTTCCAGTTTTAAGATATGACGAGACAAAAAATTCTGTAAGCTACACTCCTGGCATTTGAAATTACACATTTTCTTGCAAATTAGTAGAATTTTGATTTTTTTCTATTACTTCTACATACCAATAACCATATTTAAAGTTACATTCTAGCAATAATGATCAAGCTCAGTTTGTTTATTTGCACTTCACTGCCTTGACTTTCTCTTTCAACTTATTTGTTGATGGTTGCTTTGAGGTGATCTGAAAAAATGTTTCAGCATAAAGCAAATGCCTTTTGTCTGAAGGCTCTCATTATTTAATTGAGAAGTCCTAATTGAACTTTTGTTGCTTAAAGCAATTTTCTGTATTTTCTCTTACTGTTCAGGTATTTGAAGCAGTTGACTTTTCTGAACCTGGGATCCCCCAGTTTTGAACTTGGTCTGTTCACTTTCAGTTTTTTCTTTAACCAGCCAATTCTTCCCTACACCGATTTCTTTTGTAATATCTTGCCAAAGCAACCACATAGTAACTAACACAACTGTTAATATTGTGCTTTTTACCTTATTTCTTTAAATCTGCAGGCTCAATACGCATTTCTTTTTCCTTCTAAGATATTGCAAATGATATTATTTAACTGAAGATTTTTTTAACCAATGTTTTAACGTTGATGAATATTTCCATTTCCCAATTATAGTTACACAACTGCTTGCCACCTTACTATTAATGAAATGTTACATAGTTTAGGTTTTTATTAAAGCAGTACTGTATTTGTGGTAGCAACTACAGAATTAATTATAGTAACATTAGCTTCTAGAAATTTCAGTAGGTTGACACATTTTTTTTCTACCTCAAATTAGAGCCCAGTGCACATGTTCTTCATTATCAGGCAGCTTTTCTCCAGGTAGTGATCAAAAGATGGAGGCTCCTTCCTTCTTGTGACTCCTATGTCTTTGGTTTAGGAATTCTCTGATTTTGATGAGAGGTAAAAGGAGATGCCTGATTTGTTTTTTTTTTTTAAAAATCCAGCTCAGTGATGTCATACATCAGTTCTGCTATATTTCAGTAGTTATATCTAGTCATTGGTTTACATATTGAGCTAAGAAACTAGAAAATACGGTTGCTAGAGAATGTCTTCAACAAATAGCCAACCAATCCACATTTTGGAAAAGATAGAAAGAGAACATTAGTTCCTGATTGACAGATATCTATCTCTTTAACTGTAACCACAATGTAATTTTATTTATTTTCTCTCTTTTTTTTTTGTAACAAGTTAAATGAAGAACAGGTTAGCATGTCAATGCCTCTATGGTAAAAGATATCTCAAATTGGGTAGGTTCATCTTGTTCAAAATACACTGTGTAGTCAAAATTCAGTTTTATTATTTTGCCTAGAATGAGTCATTTTTATTTATCTTTTTGTCAAGATACTTAGGAATCAAAATCATCTATTAAAAGTTTGTTTTGAAAACATAATCAGAGAAACAAGTTGTATTAGTCTGTTCTCAACTCTGCTATAAAGAACTACCTGAGACTGGGTAATTTATAAAGAAAAGAGGTTTAATTGACCCACAGTTCTGCAGGCTTAACAGGAAGCTTGACTGGGAGGCCTCAGGAAACTTACAATCATGGCAGAAGGCAAAGGGGAAGGTCATCATTTGACCTTCTTCACATGGTGCCAAGAGAGAAAGAGAACAATGGGGGAAGTGCCACACCCTTTTAAACCATTAGATTTCATGAGAATGTACTTGCTATCATGAGAACAGCAAAGGGGAAATATCTCCTCATGATCCAATCACCACCAATCTGAACTCTGCCCTGAAATGTAAGGATACCAATTCAACATGAGATTTGGGTGGGGACACAGCCAAACCGTCTCATTCCAACACTGACCCCACCCAAATCTCATGTCCTTCTCACATTTCAAAACCAATAATGCCTTACCAACAGTGCCCGCAAGTCTTAACTCATTCCAGCATTGAGTCAAAAGTCCAAGTCCAAAGCCTTATCTGAGACAAGGAAAGTCCCTTCTGCTTATGAGTTTGTAAAATAAAAAACAAATTAGTTATAACCAAGATACAATGGAGGTACAGACAGTGAGTAAATGCTCTCATTACAAAAGAAAGAAATTGACCAAAACAATGGGGCTACAGGCCCCATGCAAGTTAGGAACCCCACAAGACATTTGCTTAACCTTAAAATTCTGAAATAATTTCCTTTGACTCCATGTCTTGCATCCAGGGCATGCTGATGTAAGGGGTGGGCTCCCACAGCCTTGGACAGCTCTGCCCTTGTGGCTCTTCATAGTACAGCCCTGTAGCTGCTTTCACAGGTTGTTGTTGAGCATCTATGGCTTTCCCAGGCACATGGTACAAGCTGTTGATAGATCTATCATTCTGGGGTCTGGAGGACGGTGGTCATCTTCTTATAGCTCCACTAGGCAATGCCCCAATGGGGACTCTGTGTGGGGTCTCCGACACCACATTTTCCCTCTACACTGACCTAGAAGAAGCTCTCCATCAGGGCTTTAACCCTTCAGCAGACTTCTGCCTGGATATCCAAATATTTCCATACTTCCACTGAAATTAAGGTGGAAACCCTTGCCTTCTGTGCACCCATGGGTTCTACACAATGTGGAAGCCACTGAAACTTGGGGCTTGCACCCTCTGATGCATTGGTGCTTTGTACTTTGGCCCCTTCTAGCCATGGCTGGAGCTGGCCCAGCTGCTTCATAGCTCACCAAATCCCAAGGCTGCACAGATAGCAGGGCCCTGGGTCCAAACCATAAAACCATCTTCTAGGCCTCGAGGCCTGCATTGGGTTTTCTCCATTGTCTTGATTATTAACATTCAGTTCCCCTTAAGAGGAGAATTTGTTTTTGCAAATTTCTGCACCTGCCTTGAATTTCTCCTTAGATAATGGGTTTTTCTTTTCTACCACATTGCCAGGCTGTACGTTTTTCAAATTTTATGCTCTGCTTCCCTTTTCAATATAAGTTCCAGTTTCAGATCATCTCTTTGTTCACACATTTGAGCTCACAGTTTTAGAAACAGCCAGGCCACATCTTGAATGCTTTGCTGCTTACAAATTTATTCTACCAAATACCCTAAATCATCTCTCTCAAGTTCAAAGTTCCACAGATCTCTAGGGGATGGCCAAAATTCTGCCAGTCTCTTTGGTAAAACATAGCAAGAGTGATCTTTACTCCAGTTCCCACTAAGTTCCTAATCTCCATCTAAGACCACCTAAGCCTGGATTTCATTGTCCATATTGCTATAAGCATTTTATTCAAAACCATTCAACAAGTCTCCAGGAAGTTTCAACCTTTCCCACATCTTCCTATATTCTTCTGAGCCCTCTGAAGTCTTCCAATCTCTGCCCATTCTCCAGTTCCAAAGTTACTTTTATGTTTTCAGATACCTCTTTAGCAGTGCCTCAGTACCAATTTCCTGTATTAGTCTATTCTCACGTTGCTATAAAGAACTATCTGAGACTGGATAAATGATAAAGGAAAGAGGTTTAATTGACTCACTGTTCCTCAGACTTAACAGAAATAATGACGGAGAGGCCTCAGGAAAGTTACAATCATGGTAAAAGGTGAAGGAGAAGAAAGGATCTTTTTCACATTGTGGCAGAGAGAGAACAAAGCTGGAAATGCCATCAGATCTCATGAGACCTTACTATCTTGACAATAACAAGGGGGAAATCTGCCCACATGATCCAATCACTTCCCACCAGGCACCTCCTCTGACATGTGAGGATTGCAATTCCACGTGAGACTTGGGTGGGGACACAGAGCCAAGTCATATCATAAGTAAACTATACGCTGTCCAAAGAGTGGAATGATAGGTATCTCTACATTGGGGCAATTTCTGGCAAATAATTTTTAGAGCATAAGCCCTCTTTTCTCCAGATGGATTAGAAACACCATGAGGAAGTTCATTTTTAAATGCTTATTCTTCTGTTTATGCTTCATAAGATCTTACTACTACACCATTCTATGGAAGTTTTTGACTTCCAGATTTGGTGTCTTGGACTTGAAATACATATTAGGCTATCATTTGTTCTTTTATTTATTTTGGAGCATACTCTGAGTAAATGTAGTGCTTGCAGAAGGTATATCTGTCCAGTGGAGGACAGTTTTCTATCTGTAGAATACTTGAAATTCTAGAATTCTTGGATAGAATGCTATCTAGAGATAAAAGAGAAGGAAAAGCCAGTTGACATATTCTAAATATAGTATAATAGTAGTATATTTTAGAATGCTTTTTTTTTTTTTTGAGACAGAGTTTCACTCTTGTTACCCAGGCTGGAGTGCAATGGCACGATCTCGGCTCACTGCAACCTCCGCCTCCTGGGTTCAGGCAATTCTCCTGCCTCAGCCTCCTGAGTAGCTCAAATTACAGGCATGTGCCACCATGCCCAGCTACTTTTTTGTATTTTTAGTAGAGACGGGGTTTCACCATATTGACCAGGATGGTCTCGATCTCTTGACCTCATGATCCACCCGCCTCGGCCTCCCAAAGTGCTGGGATTACAGGCTTGAGCCACCGCGCCCGGCCTAGAATGCTTTTGACATTAACACAAATCCTATCTTCAACTGGCTTAAGAGATAAGTAAATTTGTCTAACATAAGAGGAAGACCAGAGAAGTACAAAATTAGTTGCAGTCAAGATTGATTGAATTGGTGCTTCAATGACATCATCAGAGAGCCACATTTTTTCCTGTATCTCTGTTCTACTATCCCCAGCTACATCCCAATTCTCTTACCCAATTTTATGTCTCTTCTAATTCATGGCCAGCACCAAGTGAAGACAATTGTTTCCTTATTCACATGCAGGAGGAGTAAGTGGGAAACCTGGCCCCGCAATATAGACCATTAATCTATATCACTTCAGTCTAAATGAGCCAAATAAGTTTGCTTTATCATCCCTAGAGCACTGATAGTTGATGGGGGAATGGTGGCTTGGGTTGGATTAATCAGAGTTCACCCCACAATCTGGAGATGAATTCCATTTCCCCTGAGTCATGTGTGGTTTTGTTATGGTGGGAAATAATGGCTATCTGACCATATTCAAGTTTCTGTTAGGAAAAGGAATTGGAAAAAGCAAAACTGAGATGGTTTCTGTGAGGATGGAAGAGAGATGTATGGAATTAATGTCATGGAAATATTTGCTGTGGGATATGCACTACTTGAGAACAAAATTGCATTCTTCCTAACGGATATGTTGAGGGTTTTTTTTTTTTTTTTGTATCAATGCCCTACAAATACTAGTAAGAATGGTAATGGCGGTGATGATGATGATGATAAAGATGGCAGTGACAACTTCATCAAGAGTATCAGTGAAGATGATGCTTACTACAACAAAGCATTGATTGAAACTACGAGAAACTAAGTGTGTGGGTTTTCTTTTATTTTAAAACATGCAAATTTAAAGAAAAATTTCTAGTTTATTCCAGAGGGAATGATACTTAAAGAATCACTCTTCACATCCCAAAAAATAAGACATAGGCTTGGATAATTGAAAATAAGAGAAATTCTAGTTAGAAAATAGAACTACTGGATGAAAGGTCTGCCTTCTTTAGATCCTCTTACTTTTTGGATCTTTATATATTCCTATTATTCAAAGATATGTACTCACATAGGATAAGCAAACATAATAAATTCCAGATTGCTTAGCAGAGAAAATCTATTTTAAGTCATTCCTGGTTTTATAAAGCCTATTTTTCCATAGACTTATTAAATATATCAGATTTTATTAGCCAGTTTAATATTTCATGATTTAAAGAAAATTTTGTGTATCTTATTAAAATTAATTACCTTAAGATAAAAACATTGAATAAGTTGTTGATAGTGAATATCAACAGCTCATACAACATGTTTGATAATCTATGGGATTACAGGCTAAAGTATGATTGTGATTAAAACCAAAATCTAATTTTTTCCCAAATGAAATAGGAATATTCATTTTAGCCACTAAGATTATAAGTAAATGTAAAGGATCATAGTTCCTTGCCTCAGACACCTGTAATTAATAGCATTTTTCATAATATATCTGAGCTGCAGCATTTTCCAGAAAATGGTCTTATAAAAGATTAAAATGAGAAGAACATTGCATTACATCTTTTTCATAAGGAATATTCTGAAGGTTCATATTGTAGAAGTATACAAAGAACAGCTGAGACCATGTTATAACACAATCTTTCATGGAAGATCCTGCCCTGCCTCCTTCCCTGGGTGAATTGATGGTGAATACTTCACATGAAGTGCATAGTAAGATCATCTGCGGTATGCAACTATTTCATGATAAAGGTTATTTCATTGACACCTTCTCATATGTGATATTGAGTACTCGAGAACAGCTTTTACCCTACCATCATTTATCTAAACACTGTGTTTTAGTCTTTTGTTTGGAGGAAGGAGTCAATGAACTAGTTTTATGTTACCTATCTTTTTTCTTTTCAAGTTGTGCTGCATCAGAATATGAATGTATAGTTCCGATTGGGCCCATTTTCTTTAAGAGCTAGCCAGAGAGAAATGAGAATAATATGAAGAGCGATGTTACTGTTTACTTTAGACCAGTCATTGTCCTAAGCATTTCTTCCACATTGATCCATGTAATCTTCACAGTGTTTCTTGTGAGGTATGGAGTTCTGCCATTTCCTTTTAAAGATGAGGCTTGGAGAGGTGCAATCACCTATCCATGATAAAAGAGCTCGTTAGTGTTTCAGTCAAGATTCAGACTTGAGCCATGTCACTCCACAGTCTGCACTCTTGCACTGCTACACAATAGCCACAATCAATTGGCTTGAAGCTGAGAGGTTTAAAATGATGTGAGGTTTTTGTGGTATTCCAGCATTCATCCAGAAGACTGCATATCAGCCTGTAGTAAGTGGCACTTGAAAACATGCAAAGTGAGAATTTTAAACTTTAACATGGTACAGCTCTAAGTTTGTGTCAGCTCCATGAAGATGAATAGAAGTGACACATATAATTTGGTGCTGAAAATTTAAAGGAAGAAAATATATGACATTTTGGGAAAGGAAAAACTGCAGAGAAAATTTAAAAATTTGTGGTTAACAGGGATTGGGGTGGGGAAGAAGGAAGGGATGCATAGGTGGAGTACTAAGAATTTTTAGGGCACTGAAACTATCCTCTGTGATACTGCAATTATGTGTACATGTCTTATGCATTATCAAAACCCATAGATCTATACAACACGAGTGAAACAATGTGATCTATGGACTTTAGTTAACAACAGTACATCAACATTGGTTTGATAATTGTAACAAGTGTTAACACACTAAGGTAAGATTTTAATGATAGGAGAAACTGCCAGTGAGGGAGACAGGAGGTATATGGGAATTCCCTATATCCCCATTTCCTATAAACCTAAAACTGCTGCAAATAATAAAGCCTATTAGTTGTTTTTTTTGTTTTTTGTTTTTTTTGTTTTGAAAAAAAAAAAGCAAAAAGGAAAAGAAACTATGAATGAGCACATGACTGTACCTGTGGATAAGTCAGGAAACAGATGATTAATTTAAGAATAAAAATATCTTTTCTGCTTTAGTACTGACATCCAGAAATTCCACATTCTCACTCAGTTACAATCCAGTTCCACAAATACCTTTATTCTGTGCTCTCTGTGTAACCATTGAGCTGTGAATTCTAGGTGAGCCTGTTTCTTTCTTGCCTCAGCCACTCCCTAAATAGAAAATGCAACACTTTTAGAAAGTAACCTTAACTCTTTAAGGCCTAAGGGGTATAATTAAAGAGTGTTTGAGGGGTTTCCCTGAACACATCACTTTAAAGTACAGAAGAAGGAAGTCTCTCCATCCATTTCTTACAATTGTTTTAATGAGGTGGCTCTTTTTTCCCATGCCTAGTCAGCCCTTGTTAATAAACCAGCATTTGAGAGGCTTATTTACTCTCAATTTTAAATACAAAACAACTTCTACTGGCCAAGTGAAAGGGAAGTGAGTAAATGTTGTCATTTCTTTCAGAGTGAAAAGTAGATTTATGTGCCTGCACTATTTGTCACTACTGAAGTCACAGTTTGAGAAGGAAATAGTTTTAGAAACAAAGTACCAATGGACCCATAACCATGCTTTCTCCACACAGTTAAAGCTTAATGTGAGACCTTGCTGGCAGCAAGAGCAGAATGAGAGAAATCCAACTTTCTTATTCAAGAAAGTAGAGTCATGAGAGAGTCACGTTTTAGTCAGAAGCAAGGACTAGCTGGCTTTCCCATACAAATAGAAAATGCTTCTTCAGTTTTCATTTCTAGGACCAATGGCTTGGTTGCCCCCCGAAAGGGCAGGTTTCCATTAAAAAGTGACTTATGTGAGTTATGTGAGCTTGTTATCATATCGATTATTTCAGGATCACTGGGTTAACTTAGTCTTTATAAGCACACAGGAGACTTTCAAAAGCACAATTTTGGAAGAGAAGATCTAACCCCACACCATGAAACGGTATTACTATATACAATTTGGCAGCTCTGAGAGGCTGTGGGCATATTTACAAACTGTATATTGGTACTTTATAATTAAGAATTTGCATAATTGGTAACAAAAATCCTCATGAATATGCTATCAATAACATCATGAGCCAAAGTGGCAACAGATTTTAATTCTATTCTTTTTTTGGTTAAGGTGGTGGGGGTGCAGTGGAGGGAGCTGTATCTTTTTTTGGGTGCACCTGTTCCCAAATTGTGTCTCCATTTCTACATTTAAATCTTACTGACATTGGGCTGGTTGCTTCCAGTTGTTCATTTTGATACATTAAGTGATGAAGTATCAAACTTTCGTTTTAACAAATGACAGATTTTATTCCCTACTACACAGGAACTTTAATTCTGTTTCTATTTCCTTCATAATTTCTGTTCCTCATGTTACTCTATTATGCAATACAAGATCAATGATAGTGCAGTTCTCCTCACTTCAATTACTTGTACCTGTCTTGGAAAACTTTCTGATATAAGCCATTGGTGGAATTTTAGAACACCTCCAGAAATTTCAAGACTTATTGCTAATTGGAGGAAATTTTTTCTTATTCCTTACTTACAAATGTCCCAACTCTTTTCTTTTTTTGGGGGGGAGGGGGGGCACAGAGATGGAGTCTCACTCTGTTTCTCAGACTGGAGTACAATGGCAAATGGCATGATCTCAGCTCACTGCAACCTTCACCCCCCAGGTTCAAGCGATTATCCTGCCTCAGCATCTCAGGTAGCTGGAATTTTAGGCAGCCACCATCCTACCCAGTTATTTTTTTTATTTTTAGTAGAGACAGGTCTCACCATGTTAATCAGGCTGGTCTCGAACTCCTGACCTCAGGTGATCCACCCACCTTAGCCTCCCCAAATGCTGGGATTACAGGCGTGAGTCACTGCGCCAGGCCACTCCCATCTCTTCTAACCAATTTTGCTCTTAGGAAGAATTGTTTATGACAAAAAATATCCTTGAGCACCATATTTGTACTTACAATTACTTGCATTTGCTCCATCTGCTATGCTCTTTTATAAGCTCTTTGCATTATTTATCTAATCTTTACAAAAAGCCTATGAGATAGGAATTTATTATACCCATTTTACACAGACTGAAGTGGGGAATGATAAAATACTTGCTTAGTGTCACACATTTCACCAAGTAAATGTCACACATTTCACCAAGTAAATGAGGTCTGTTTGAACCCATAAAACCTCTCTCTAGGGTTCCTAATTCGAATTACAGACTTCTGGACGGGAGTAATTTAATTAAAATTAAAATATACCAATGTAAGTTGCTGTTTTGGAGCAAAACATCCTTGAAATTATTATTACTATTAGTTATTATAATTGTTTTTCTTTCATGGCCTTTTCTCTTTTGACAGTCTAAATTGCAAAATTTTCTGTCTAATTTTGTGGTTCAGGATTTCAAATTTCAGTAGTGATTGAGTGTGATTATTTGTTTACTGTCTTGCACAGTGTACTTCACTGCTCTAAGTAACGGACTCATTTTCTCCTGAAACCTAGTTATAATAGACACCACTGCCTCACTTTCCAGCAGATGGAGGATAATCTTGTTTTAATGCACATCATTTACAATAGATACAAGCTGTCAGATAACTTCTGGTGAAATAGGATGCTGAATCAGTCATTTATTTTTAGTGGCAATTGCTGAAACATAGACTAGTCCACCCAGATGAAAATATGCCATACCACTTGACTTTACAGATAAAATGCGCTGAAATATTCTGTCATTTTTCATTTGAGATTTCTATTTTAGTTTTCTTAATATACCCTGAATCCCACTGCTTCTCTTTTAGCTTCTGAAAGCAATTATACTTTTCACTTTAATAGTTACATCATAGTTTTTATTTCTATTATTTGTTTTGAGAATCACGTAGTACAGAATAATTGTATCAAAGTTAAAAGCATGTACTCCAGATTTAGCAGGACTAGATTTGAATCCCAGCATAGCCACTTATTGACTAAATAGAAAATATATGTTAATCACTGAAAACTACAGTTTTCTCACTTCATAATACTTGTCAATGGTTACAGTAAAAATCAAATGAATTAAAGCTTCTGAAATGTATAATTTTGTTGTACTATTAACTTTAGTTCTCTAATTTGAGACATCAAATATACTATGATGAAAATCCCTGGCACAAATAGATTTTTAAAAAGTAAAGATGAATTAATTCCTAGATGATCACATTACATATATATTATAATCACCTATAAATCGCCTTTATGATACATATATCTAATATATATATATATATATATATATATATATATATATATATATATAAATCTGTGTGATTATATATTGGTCCTATGTAGCTAGTGTCTATTAGGTTACTTGATGAAGATAGTCATTAATTTATAAGTACTTTAATACCATTCTTGGAAAGAAGAAATGAAGAACTTTTGTTATTATTTATTATGCATTATGCATAATTATTGAATGTTTTCTTCCCATTTTGGTTAATCTATGTAGACATGATTATTGGAAAATAATGGGAACTATATTTGTATAGAATTAAAAATGTTAATTGCCACTTCAGCCAAACATATACTAAAATTGGAATGATACAAAGAAGATTCCCCTGGCTCCTGCATAAGGATGATATTTGTGAAGCATTACAGGCATTAAATATTTTTATAAAAATTGCATTTTATGTGTGTTTGTGCATGCAATGATACAGTGTGGTAAAGAGTGGTAAAATGATAATAAATGGGGATTTTGAATGAGAGGTTTATGGAGCTTTTTGTATTTTTGTAACTTGTATTTAGGACTAATTATTTAAAAGTTTAAAAGTTAATCAACTTTGTATTAGAAAATAAAAAGTAAAAAAGAAGTGGCTACCAGTTTCCTAAGTTAATGTGTTTCAACTATATTTCAGTGTCCACCTACAGAATTATTACTTCTGAAGTGGAGCAGTTTCATGTTCTATGAATATTGTGTTATAATATTTGGATTTGATAATACTTGGCACTGTTAGAAAAATGTATAAAAACAAAACCTTTTTCTAAAATTGTTCTCCAGTTGTTATATCAAAAGTCTAATTGAGAAATCTTACACAAATTATTAAAGAATGCCATTTCTTCTTTACTCTGATGCAGCCAGTAAATATTTTCATACACAAATACAGCCACACATACAAGTATGACAATGCTCTGTGAATATAAACAATATGTTATTGTCAAAAATTACAGAGTGGGGAAGAGGAAGAAGTGATGGTTAATGGGAATAAAAATATAGTTTAATACAATGCATAGGATCTAGTATTTGATAACACAGAAGGGCAATTACAGTCAACAATAATTTATTGTATATTTTTAAATAATTAAAAGAGCATAACTGGTATGTTTATAACGTAAAGAAATGATAAATGCATGAAGTGATAGATACCCCATTCACCCTGATATGATTGTTATGCATTATATGCCTATATCAAAATATCTCATGTACCCCCTTAAACATATACTTATGTTCTCATAAAAATTAAAAATGAAAAAAAAAATGAATTTCAGAGAAGATGAGAATATGTTAATCAGAAAGAGCCTCACTGAGAAGATAACATTTAAGATGTTATCTAAAGGAAAAGATAAATGATGGAAAGGAAAGTGAGAATATAGGTAGGAAGCAGGAGAAACACGGAGAGGGAGCAAGTCTGTCATCTACAGGAAGGAGAGGGTTTACCTGAGAAGCTAGAAGGACATGGGTATGGGTGGGTTAAACAGAGGAGTGATTCAGGTAGATATATAATCCTGAAAGAAAGAAAGGAGTGTTGTGGTAAAATATAGTGCATGTGGGGTAAGGAAGCAAAAGTAGAAATGAAAATGGGGAGATTAGTAGGAAGCCCCTTTCAATAGTGTAGGATGGGTAGTGGTTGCTTGCAGTAGGGTGGTACCTGCATAAAAGGAAAGAACATCATTATAAGGAGCTTATGAACATAAAAGGTATAAAAGAGATTTACTTTATTGGAAATAGCTATGGCTTAAGACTTGAACTGGACACATGCTAATAGCTGCAATAGCACATTTCCCATTTAAGAAAATATTGCAACCTTGTTATTGCTAGCATTGAGTTAACCAGGACTTCTAACTAAAAATAATTTTATTTTTTAATTGAGTATGAATTTAATCGTTAAGTATTCATACTACAAATTACACAAAACTTTTAATTGCTTGTTTTCCCATGTGCTATTGTTATTCCAATTTCCTTAATTGTTCAATTATACTTAAACTGATTAATAATACAATTTCATATTATATGGTTGAGGATGATGAGGAGGAAGATGAGGATGATGATGCATTCCCTAAATAAGCGGAATAATAATAAGTGAATAATTCACTTGATATTATGAGCTTTTAATAAACAAATACATATCTAACAAATGATGCAAAATTATTAGCTAATATAGCTTGTAATCCTGATGTTCCATGGGGATTGGTAAACTTTCTTATTATATTTATAATCTTAACTATAATACATACAGTTATTTAAAGAATGCTATCAATATTTCATCTCTAAAGAGTTAACAGATATAACCAACAAATAGAGAAACAAAAATAAGAGAGTTGGTAAGCTACAAGTATAACCTAGTATATTGGGAAGGGCTAGACCTATGTCAAAAAATTTGGCTTTCAATTCTGTATTTGGGTAACTAGTTAATTCTCAGCTGATGATATCTAAAGTTGCTTTCAAATCCCAAATTGTGTGATTATTTTTGAAACATACTGGCAACTAGAGCTCTCTGGCTACTTTTAATCTAGGAGTTTATGTTCATCACATCGTCTCTCTGCCCAATGACAATCTATGTATCAGTGAAGATATTTCATTGCCTATCAATGTTTTTTGACTCTATTGAGGAGGTGGTTCCTTGAGAAAAATAGAAAAATCAAAGGCAGTTTGGCAAGCTAGAGGGAAGAATAAAATGATTAAAAACCTGTGCCATTGAGATAGTTGGTGAAACATAAATTTTAAAGTAAGGGTTAGTAGGTTTAGTAGTTAGGTAGAAAAACAATATAGAAGGAATTTTCAATCAGCAGAGGATTTCTGGACCAGCTGCTACTGTATTTCTGATTGCCTTACCCCTTCTTAGAGTGACTCTATATCTTCTATATTTTAGAGTTTATTTTCTGTCTAATGGAACTATGGGGATTTAAAACTGCTTCTCAAAATCTGGATTTCACCAGGATATGTTTGTTACTATCACAGATAGTAATATGACCCCAAAATAGACATTATTATAATGACTAAAGAGAAAAATAATGGAATTTGTGTTAGAGTATTGTTGGTTGAGTTCTAATTTGGTATCCTGCTAGTCGTTTTACGAAACTGTAAGAAAAATCACTTCTCTGACATTCAAAAGCAGCATTTGTAAAATGTAAACAATTTTATCTATTCATTTATTCTCCTTAGGAAGTCATGATAATTAAAGACAGTAATATATGAAAGTGCTTTGTTGTTTAAGGAATGTTATGCATAAGTTTGCTAGTTTTTTATTCATCACTTTAGGCTATTTAGTGTGACCATTGATGCACATGGATGAAAATTGGGGAATTCCTTTACCACATTTTATTACCATAGAGTTTAGTAATCTTTAGGTTGTATCCTTATACCTGACACTAATTAAGGAAAAAAAAAAAAAAAACCTGCACAGAACGCTTAGTTCTTATGGATCTTTAATAGATTATTTATTGTGGGATCATTAACTTCTTTGAAGGATTTTGACTTGCTTCTTTCTGACTTTCATCTCCACCTCTGCTTCTTTGTAGAGCAATAATTTTCTTACCCATATTAAAGCTCTCCTTGTGTCATCCAATTTATATATCAGCCAGAGTTGAATCCAGTATTTTATGAATACAATGTAGGTTAACACTTTTCAAAGTCTTATTTTGTTTATTAGTAGTTTACCCACAAAAACAGCAAGATCATGTCAAATTTTGAAGATCTTAAAGAATATGTCTAAATATGTAACATTAAATAGGTCTGAGACATGGTTTACCCAGGCAGAATATAATAATTTTGGATTGGTACCTGTATTAGTTCGTTTTCATGCAGCTGATAGAGACATACCTGACACTGGGTAATTTATAAAGAAAAAGAAGTTTAGTGCAGTCCCATTTTCACATGATTAGGGAGGCCTCACAATCATGATGAAGGCACATCTTACATGGCTGCAGACAAGATAATGTGAGCCAAGCAAAAGGGGAAACTCCTTATAAAATCTCATGAGATTGATTCACTACCACAAGAATAGTATGAGGGAACTGCTCCCACGATTCAGTTATCTCCCACCAAGTCCCTCCAACAACATGTGGGAATTATGGAAGCTGCAATTCAAGATGAGATTTGGGTGAAGACACAGCCAAACCATATGAGTACCAGACCAGGGATTGTAATCCTGACTTTTTCCAGACATCTTTCGTATGCGCTTCAGTGTAAATTCTCAAATTATCATATGTCTAAATGGTCATCAGTCAGTAGAATCATCATGTAAAGTAAAATGGTATTATTGTCAGGTGTTTAATTCATTTTTCAAAATTTAATTCAAATTATATCTTATAGTATAAACCCTTTAGTTATTGGAAATACATGAAATTGATTGACAGAAAAAAAAAGTTTATAAGTATACACCCTAAACATATTTGTTGTGAAACGAGCTGTTTCCTTTGTTTTAAATTAGGTAGTTTCCAAAAAAGAGCTTGAGACAACTATTTGTGTTTAGGTAGTCTATTTGTGTGGTTATCCCCGGAAGCAAGAACGAGAAATGAAGAAGATTAAAGGAAGAAGGAAAACTACACCTCAGGGTGTATTACTGAGGTAAATGTGCTGAACTGAGGCTTGATTCTCCCTGGAACTTTCTGATAAACATAAAGGATGCTTATCAGAGTGATCTTTCTGTGGATTCACGATGACCAACTTCTTTCTTCTGTTGGTTGAGAAGTGCCTTAGTATATTAATGTGTTGGTTTCTTCTGCATGTCTAATGAACAAGATTTAGTTTGTTCAAGGTGAGATGCTGTCAGCATCTGGAAAATCAAAACGCATGTTTAACTATCCACCACAGATTCCACAAGGATTAAGTGCCTAGAGGATGCATGGAAGGATATTATATACATTGTCAATATATTTTGTGAACTTCAGTGATCAACTATCTATAAAAGCACTGTTTATAAAACATCTAGAACCCAGTATTACTGCTTTTATTCCCATATTTTCAATTTCTAATTTGGAAAGCCAGAATATAATTAAACTGAACTTTCTTTAGTTATTTTGTGTTTATATGAAATACTGTGAATACTTTGAGATTTTTATCCTATTTGCAAGCTAACTTCTTTGCCTGCCAAAGCTTCCTAGATCTTGGCAGAAGATATGATACACTTGGGTCAAAGATAAAATACTTTATGACTCCCAGTACAGCAGACAGTATGAGCTGCAGGCTTACATTGGTTCCCCTTATTTCCAGACATCACGGAAAAGATAAACAGCAGCATCAGGGTGTTTACATTCCGGAGGAAGACTCCAGGGACTGTTCTAAAAGACATATGATCGTCAATAGCCCTCTATTCCCCATACCTCCCAGGATAATGTCATCCCTCCTTCAAATTCTGGATCTTTGCTTTTCCTTCCACCTCCACAAAATCTGGAGTAGCTATAATTTTATTCCTGTTCCCCAATGCCCAATCCAGACCTTTTGTCTGAGTCAGATACAAGAGAGAGAAAAGCAAATTTATAAAATATTTTATAAACATTTTAAGTTTTAATCATCTCATCCTCATTCTGAACCAGTTTCAATTTGGGGATTAGACTGGCCCGAGGCTACTGCTGTAAGGGAGAGACATAATATGCCTAGGAACAGAAAGGAATTTTGAAATTTCAAAATAGGTCTATATAAGTCCACCTAATCTTCAAACCCCTTTCATCTGAGATTTTATACTATTTTCAAGCCAAGTTAAGTTGTCAGGGTTTTGCAGTCTCTTAGGTCAGAGACAAATGACTTTTTAAATCACAGCATATAGTACCCAACAAGAACTTACAAATGCAAATCACTTCTCCCTGCTGCCCCACATCCCAAGGTAGACACAGATGGGTGCTATGCACATAGTGAGCTCTTGTCATAGCTGAGCGACTCTGAATTTAGGAAATCACTCACCTTCTAATGCCACAGTTAGCAACCTACACAACTCTGCCTTAAACAGAAGCATAATCTTTATTATTCTGGTTGGACAATAAATCTGCCTTCTGCCCCAAAGGGAGTAATTATCTCTATCCTCACAAGCGATTTGCTATACAAAACTCCTTGAAAAGATAGTACAAAACACAAGTTGCCAATGCCTTTGCTTTAAAAACGTGTGAAAGTGTGAAACCCAATAGAGAATTGGCTCACAATATTTTATTTAATTTTGGTGATAGAATTCTAGCCTTTTCATCATACATGACTTTATTATTTCTGATATTGTATATCCCCTCCTGTCAGCAATTTAAAAATAATGTAGCCTCAGATTAACCTACAAACAAAATACTAATTGTGCAAAAAATTGAAGATGGATATTTGACAAGTTTACTTTTTGCTCATTGTTTATTTGTGTGTCATGTTTTCCCAGAAAAACTGTTCACTGTTGTAGTAACTAGGAAAATGCCGTCTTCTGTTTAGTCTGAGCAGTACTGAAAGGACTCCAGGTTTGTTTGATGAGATATATGTAAAAATAGTAGCAATGAAATTGAAAACAAAAGTAATGGAGAAAACTAATTTTAAAAAAATTTTATAGTTTTTTCTTTTTCTATTTTAGACCATGGTTAGAAGAAAAAAATCTGCTGTTTTCTTGTACTTAATCATTTTGTTTGGAAATACTTAAAGATTTCTCAAAAGTTTCAAAATTCATAGAAAGCTCCTGTGTACCACTCATTCTGCTTTTCCTAATATAACATTTTACAAAACCATAGTAAATTATTAACCAGGAAGTTTTTATTGGTTCAATACTCTTTAATTGTAACCATTATTCAGATTCACATGCACATTTTTTTGGTATATAGCTCTTTGGAACTTTATTATATAGAGATTAATTTTGTCATCGCCAAAATAAAGATATTGAACGTGCCCATTGCTGCCAAAAAAAATTCTCATATTTCCCCTTAAGAGTCATAGCCTGGCAACCACTGATCTGTTCTTTTTCACTCTATCTTGTTACTTCAAGAATGTTCAATAAGTATAATTTTCAGTTAAAAACTTTTTGAAATTGACTTCTTTTTTTCAGTCATCATAAGACCCATGAGATCCATTCACATTTTTGTGTACATCAGTGGTATATTCCTTTTTATTGCTGAGTAGTATTCCACTGTGGGTCTGTACCAGCTGATATTTATTCCTTCATCGCTAGAAGAAAATTTTGATCACTTTTAGTTGGAGCTATTACAAACAAAATTGCTATGAACATCTGTCTATAGGTTTTTGTGTGTGAGCATAAATTTTAATTTTTCTAGAATAAATAGCTAGAAGTGTGATTGTTGTATCTGTGGTAATTTCATATTTAACTTTATTAAAAAATGACAAACTTTTTTTTTTTTTAGACAGAATCTCACTCTGTTGCCAGGCTGCAGTGCAGTGGTGTGATCTTGGCTCACTGTAACCTCCGGTTCCTAGGTTCAAGTGATTCTCCTGCCTCAGCCTCCTAAGTAGCTGGGGCCACAAGGTTCACCATGTTGGCCAGGATGGTTTCAATCTCTTGAACTTGCGTTCTGCCTCCCTTGGCCTCCCAAAGCACTGGGATTACAGGCGTGAGCCATCAAGGCTGGCTGAGTGAGCCAAGATTGGGCCACTGGACTCCAGCCTGATGACCGAGGGAGACTCTGTCTTTAAAAAAAAAAAAAAAAAAAAAAAAAAAAGCCTCACTTGCTGATATTTCCACATATTTTTAAAATTCTTTATTTCTTCTGAAAAAATAAGCAACAGGATGCACGTGCAGAACATGAATATTTGTTATATAGGTATGTGTGTACCACGGTGGTTTGCTGCACCTATTGACCCCTCCTCTAAGTTCCCTCCCTTTACCCCCACCCCTCAAAAGGCCCTTGTGTGTGTTGTTCCCCTCTCTGTGTCCATGTGTTCTCAGTGTTCAGCTCCCACCTATGAATGAGAACATGCAGTGTCTGCTTTTCTGTTCCTGTGTTAGTTTGCTTAGGATGATGGCTTCCAGCTTCATCCATTTCCCTGCAAAGGACAAGATCTCTTTCCTTTTTTACTATTGCCATCTTTTTAAACTAAATTTATTTTGTTTTAGCAATATGCTAAAATGTAACTCTGAACAATACATCTTTTTCCCTACTTATTGATTTCCTGTCATTTTGGAAACTATATTTAATTTTGTCATTTTATGAAGAACTTGTGCTTTATAAGCATTTAAATAGCTCCAAGAAGTGATGAAAACAAAAGGCAATTTTTAATTACTCCAATTGCCTCTTGATTAATTACCTTTGCTTTTTAAAATTTACTCTCATGTATCTCATGTGTCTCATCAACGACTGCCCTGAACTGGGCGCAGTTGTGTGCACCTGTAGTTCCAGCTACTCAGGAGGCTAAGGCAGGAGGCTGCTTGAGCCCAGCCTGGGCAGCATAGTGAGACGTCATCTGTTAAAACAACCAAAAATAAATAAAACTTATTAAACCACTTTTCAGATTTAAATTGCTTTGCAGGAATTAATGAGCATATACTGCCCTAATTATTTTCCTTCCAGTTCTTTCCTCATCTGGTCTAAACAACTGTAAAATTATGTTAGACATTTACAAAAAATGAATGAAGAAGATCACTCTCAATTTAGTAACATGAAATTATGTTAAGGTGATATGTGAAAAATATGTTGTTTTATGATAACTGATCTGAATGCATTACATATTTAGGCACCTTCTATGGAAGAGAGATAACTTCATACATTTTGTCATTTATTCATTTCCTTTTCTTTCCTTCATTTAGTAAATACTACTAAGTACACATTTTATTGTAAAGCACTATGAAGAATATCAATGTGTAGGATAGTTGCATACTTTTAGAAATCTTATGATGAACATGGAGTGAAAACTGGCTATAAGAAATTATTTAAAAGAAACAGCAAGTCTGGACTATAAAAACTCCAAATTGATGCTTCCAGTTGAATTACAGCTCACCAATTTAAGTCTTGATTTTGTTGTTGTTGTTGTTTTATAATCTGTAAATGAGGAGCCTGAACTCAAAATTATCTGTATTCAATTCTACTTCTAATATTCTCCAAGACTGAAAATCAGAGGAATATTCTTACAGTTTGCAGTCAGCAGGATTCCGACTGTGCAAAGAAACCTAAAGTGAAATGTATGTTGCTTTGTACTACATCTAAGAAAAAAAAGAGATATAACTTACACCATGACATTGGATTACCTTTGTATATACTTAAAAGACGCTCCGAATAAGTGATGTCTTGGTGTCTCAGGATGGACGACAGAGAGAACAAAACTGAAAAGGAAAATATCTTGGAGTGAGGTGAGCATAGATTCAGGAGAGACCTGGTTAGAGTCAATCAGTAGTGCTGCTTTCTGTCACAAGCTTTCTTTGCTTCAGTAATTTGTCTATAAAAGAACAAAATTCACCTTTTCTATACACTTAAAAAATGAGACATAAGGATATTGAATAATTGCTAAATAGTGTAATTCATATATTTGCTTTTTATTATATGATTTGAGTTCAGCTGCTCTTGACATCATAATACACAGTGCTGCATTGAAATTCCATAATTAAGAGAAAAAAGGATTTCCTTGTTTAATAGGAGCAGGGTAAAGAAGCATACATGATAAAAGATGCTTAATTCAATCGGTTAAAAAGAGAAAAATATATACTAATGTGATTCATGTGATTTTGGTCATTTGATGATTATATTCAAACTGCAATCTTTCCTATTTTCAATGAGAAAATATAATTTCTAATATTTCAAACACTTAACAGAACTAGTCATAAATAGGCCAGGCGCGGTGGCTCAAGCCTGTAATCCCAGCACTTTGGGAGGCCGAGGCGGGTGGATCACGAGGTCGAGAGATCGAGACCATCCTGGTCAACATGGTGAAACCCCGTCTCTACTAAAAATACAAAAAATTAGCTGGGCATGGTGGCACATGCCTGTAATCCCAGCTACTCAGGAGGCTGAGGCAGGAGAATTGCCTGAACCCAGGAGGCGGAGGTTGCGGTGAGCCGAGATCGCGCCATTGCACTCCAGCCTGGGCAACAAGAGCGAAACTCCGTCTCAAAAAAAAAAAAAAAAAAAAAAAAAAAAAAGAACTAGTCATAAATAGAATACATTAAAAAGCCTAATAATAGATAAACTGATAGGTTAGTTAAGAGAACTGGTATATTTGTAGTTACAGGAAACAAGCAAAATACATGCACATATTAGGACAACATTTTTTTGTGCAGACTTCAATTGAACTATTATGTTTGCTAAACCCTGCTTAACTAATCGCAATAAGTTACATCAATAAGGGTTTTAAAGGTAAAATATCTTAATGATTTTTGTTAGCTCATTCTTAAGTTCATGGATAAAGTTCCTCCGTAAGCTTTTACCTATATTCTTTTCTCAGCAGTGTTGAACAAACAGTAACTAGACTGTCTATTAAGTAGTAAACATTTTTCAGAACAGTTTTTATATAATAATGAAGGGAATATGTGTAAAGGAGATTTGTCAGCTCCCTGTTGACTAGGATCCTATCCCTGATAAGTTATTACTATATATTTGAATGAATTGAACTGTAGGAAAATCTACTTTTACATGTTTATATATGTGATTTGAAATTTGTATATTGTACGAAACAGAAAAATGATAAATGGGCCAGGGTTCTATTTCTGACTCTGCAACTAATATGCATATGACTTTGATTCTTCTTTCTGCCACCTGTTTTGTTTTCTCAGCCCTGAAAAAGAAAGCAAGACTGTTTTCTCCAAATTATCTTTTAGCTTAAATATTCATGTTTTCTCTATATACTTTATAAATATTACAGACAATTTGGAACATACATGTATTTTATATTTATGAAGTAATGATGAGACACTATTTCATTCTCAAGAAAAAACTGTTAATATGTTTTTAATATCTATACATGCATTTGCATGTAAGCATTCATTAAATTGCATAAACTTTTATATTCATGTTTTATAAAACTTGACACCAAATAAAAATTGGTATCCTGTTACACATGCTTTTTTATCTAATTTTTTAAAACCTAAAAGCAAATGATAGGTGACATAAAATGTCTTTTTTTGAAATAGATACATAATACAATAACCTCTCCAGTGAAGTTCAATAATATAACTATCTTTCCATCTGTTCGATATCTCTGAAGGACAGAAGTTGGGATCTAGAACAAGGGTCCTCTTGGCAAAAGGAATGGTGTCCTGCTGAGTATTTTGAAATTTTTACTACCCAAAAAGGATAACTAATGTTGAGATTTTTCTAGCAAACATTAATTTATTGTGCCTCTGCTTTAAGATTTTGCAATTACTTTAACTACTTGGTTTCCAGACTTTGACATTTTAAACAGAAAATAAAAATCACACCCAAAATGCCTACATTGCACATATACCTATGGGTTTTGTATGCTCTTTCTTGCTTTTATATGTATCTATGAGAGAACTCTGTCTCAACATGTAACATGCCTATCTATACTACTCCTATTTCCTGCTAGGAGTTGAAGTTTGTGAACTGATTTTTTGTTTGTTTGTTTGAGACAGCTCTGTCACCCAGGCTGGATTGCAGTGGTGCAGTCTTGGCTCACTACAAACCCTGCCTCCTGAGTTCAAGTAATTCTCCCACCTCAGCCTCCCAAATAGCTGGAATTACAGTCACCCGCCACCATGCTGGGCTAATTTTTTGAATTTTTTGTAGAGATGGGGTTTCACTACATTGGCCAGGCTGATCTTGAACTCCTGGCCTCAGATAATTCACCTATCTCAGCCTCCTAAAGTGCTGAGATTACAGGGATGAGCCACTGTGCTCGGCCAGTGAATTGATTTGTGAAGGAATGTATTGGCAGAAGAGTGAGGGCTGATGCTCAAGAGGGAAGATCAGCACACTGAGGACTTCAAAATCCAGCTCCCATACCTTGAAGAGCCTACTTCTTGGTTTTCTGTTGGCATAGGCCCTGGATTACTCAGTAAGGAGGCAGTTAGGTAGGGACAAAATGCGTTTACTCTTTTTCTATGGTTAATGCTTTTGATTTAGTTTTGGTCATATATATAGGTTAGACAATTGTGTTTCTCACTCCAGTTTTATCAGCTATGATAAGTTTAAATTTTTCCGGATTCTAAAAAGTAGTTGAGTGTTAGAGTGTCTGATGGTGATGGAGTTGGAGTCCTTTTACGTCCCTGTAGGAATTACGGAAGAAAGGAGAGAGAGATTGAGTCAAGGAGCATTATTCTGACACCATGTTGAGGTTTGACTTCAACTTTTACACAAGCTGATTTTGCAAAAACATCTTCAGCTAAACAAAGTAAATATTTATTTAATATTGTTAAATCGAATTATTTGTTAGCTTGGGAAATACTAGTAAATGTAATTTTTAAATTTATATCACATAAATAATGTTAACTTAGTAAAATTATGACTTTAGTAAAATTCTGTCAGCAATGAAGCATATGATTTTAATACATAAGTGGTAACGCCGTAATAAAGTTGTTTTTACAGCTGCAAAACTCAATTTTTCCTTAGGATTTCAGAAAATGTGAATTCTTGGTGTATAATAAAATTATAGAAGGATATGTATTCTGTTTGATAGGTGCAATAAACCACCATGGCACATTGTACAAACCTGAACGTTCTGCACATGTATCCCAGAACTTAAAGTAAAATAAAAAAAGAAAAAGAAAAAGAAAAATAGAAATAAGAAGTATATCCCCTTGTTTAGCCCCTTCCTACAGAAATAATAAATATCATGTACTTATCAATAAGGCTATTTTGATTATCAAATAAGAAAATATAAGTATACAAAACCATATATAAATATAAAGCATTATTATTGTGTGAATTATTATAAAAATTAAAACTTTTAAATAGTAAATTTATTTTTATTACTAATGTGTATCTTTTCCAAAGAAGATTATCATTAAGTAAGACATTTGTCTCTCGGAGACTTAAAGGGAAAAAGTTTGTCTTTAATTAGAGGCAAAAAATTGCGTTTCCACTCTGCCAAGTTGTCCGATTATATTATTCCCTATATGTCTAAGAATCTGGCAATGAATTTCATTTTCCTATGAATTTTCTCTTTAGTAATACTCTGTAAACTACTTTTGTTTTATTTTTACTACTACAAGTAAAGTAATAAACAGACCATTTATTGTAATAGGGTAGTAATATTATTTAACTCAGGGAGCCCTAGAAAAGATTTTTCACTAAGCTATACTCAACACTTTCCCTGATTATTGAGAGGAGAAAACAGAGAAATCTAGAAACCAGTAAAAAAGCAACTAAAATAACACAAGAAAGATTTTAAGCACTACTGAACTAAAGCAATATCTCTATGGACAAAGTGAAATAAGTTTTTACAGACATGTAGAAGTTGTGCCAGATAAGAATTAGTGAAAATTTCGAATTAGAGGATGATCCTGGCTTGAATTATCAGATAATAATGGACTATTGAACTTTATTGTTGAGCATCTAAATGCATAAATGAAATAAAATCTAGAAAACATTCTGATAAAATAAATTTTTAAAGATATATAATAATCAGTACAGCCATCATCCTGCCTAAAGAGTATTCTCAAAGGTCTTTAATTTGTGATTGCTTAAAGAGAAAACTAAGCAGAAATGAGCCCATAGAGAGATAAAAAATTTGAAGCTGTGACATCATGATTTCTTGTCAAAGGGAAAATATAAGCTACATTTTAATTTTTAGGATAGTCTCAATAATTGCAGGGAGAAATTGTGAAAACTATTAGATGAATAAAATAAGAATAAGGGATTTAATAGAAAGTCATATTTAAAAGTGTGTTCCAGCTTCAGTCTTACTTAAACATTTAAACAATTTCAAAAGATGATTTCTGGTTCAAAATTCAGGATGTGAGATGTTTATTGTTGACTTTCATGAGAAATTCTAGGGTGTGTCAGTAACAGAGTTACAAACACATTCAACTTTATTCTTTAAACTATAGTTTTTCAGTCCTGTTAGCTTGTCATCTATTGAACTGAACAAGTGAACAAAGAGAAAATAAATTTCACTCCATCAGTTTGTATGCCCAGGGCATCTCATGTCTGACATAGTAGACCTTTCTCCTCATTTCCATTCTAGCTTGTCTCTGTAAAATAATTGTATTTATTTTTTACCTTTTCTGTTTTGCTGTTCTTAGAGAGAAGACTGGTGGAATCAGCAAATAACAGTAGTTAATCATTAAAATGATTGGCAGATCTACTCCCTCCTTTCCTTGATTACACTCTTCCACCCTAAACAAGTTTCCTGTTCTTTTACCTCCGTATTGCTTCCCATCCTGTTTTCTCTATATATTTCAACAAAAAATCTTTATTTCTTCTGTTTATAAATTAGTTTCAAATCCTAGGATGAAGACAATCCAAATCGCATCTTGAAGCTATTTCCTAGATACCATGTGCTCAAAATATGTCCAATTTTACTCATTTCAAAAAATGCACAGGGTAGTTACTGAGCTATGTGAGAAACAGAAAAGTATATAAAGCTATAGATAATGTATGTGCCTTCTAAAAATTTACATTCTGGTAGCAAACAAATATACAAAGGAATTACTAAAATGTTTAGTAGTATAAGTCAAATGGAAGAAATCTATAAATTTAAATAGGATTTTTTCTTTTTTTGCCCACTTAAACTGTAATCAGTTTCATGGTAATATTTAAGATGGTTCTTAGAATGGGTGAGATTTCATCTCATTAACATCTTTTGTAGATCAAAACTCTTAAAGGATTTGGGTAAAAACTACAAAAGTACTATCTAAGAATAAACAAGGTATACTTTGGCTTCCTGAGTCTTAGATTATACAAAGAAAATATTGATTTCTAATATGACAAGGTTAATACTAAAGATAAATAATAACATTTTAGAAAGTATATGTTGGTATTAGAATATAAAAGACATTTAAAAATGTACTTTGCCCATACAAAACAAAAAATTTAGTTCATTCCTTAAAGTTAATGTGATAGTAAAAGATTTGAGAAGGAAACTTTTGGAGTAGTAATATCTATTGCTATTATGTAATAGTATATGCTATTATTATATGTAATAGCATATATTTTTGTTTTAGCAAAGAAACTGATAAAACCTCAGCCTGGCTCATCTGCAAAATCCCTCGTAGTTATATTTTCTGAGCCAGGGTATATACGTTCTCATGGAATTCTTGGGAATCTAGCAATGTAGCTTTCATTCTGTTCCTGTTTTCTATTTACTGGTCATGTTTACATTTCTCACCCAGAACATTTGTCATTTGTTAGGGAAGAAGGCAGAGTTGTTTGAAATTATTTATTCCTGAGTGTATTTGTTCTCCATTTTCAGTTACATTACTTATCAGCTCTTCTCAAAACTCCAGTTACTTCAGTTTAAAGATAGAAGAACAAGAATTTTGGAAACCTAGTTATTGTTGTGAAATGCTGTCCAAAGTGTTTTACAAATATTCTCACTACAGTTCTAGGAAATACCTATTATTATTTGTACTCCAAAGAAAAGGAAACCGGAATTTCAAATAGTTTGCATGGTTAGTTAGTAAATGGTGTGTCTATTTGATTCATCCAGGTTTCTCCTCTGGTACTATGCTGCTTCTTAAAATAATGAGAAGAAATAATTTAAAGAAGTGAGTGAACGGCTTCATTATGACTCAATTAGACACTTTCTTGCTATATTATACATTCACACGGATCAGCATTTATTCTTATCTTTCTCCAATGCAGAATTATAAACTGAAAAAGCCAGATATTAAATATTACTGAATATTAGTATTTTTCTTATATTTGTGTCAATATTAAAGTGACATCTTGCCATAGGTCCAAGCTTCCATAATCTTAGCCAAAATTGATTTTCTCCATGTTTAGTTTGGCGTAATGCTTGTTTGAGCAAGAACACCATCTGGATTTTGTTCTGATGGCAGAAGTTAGAGATGGAAACAACCTAGGTATCCCCAGAAATGCTGAGTCTTGGCATCAAGCTTAGTTAGTTGTATAACCAGGAAAAGGATAAAAAGATACTGAACGAATACTATCTCGAGACTGTGATCCTCAGCAAATATGGCAGCACTATAATTTGTTGTTATTGAGTGATTGAGTCATAGAACTTAAAAAGAGAGAACAAAATTGTGTGATCTGGGTGATATATAACTCCAAAAAAGTAAATAAAATAAAAGAAGCAATTGTTTCTTAGCCATAAAAACAAAATATTTAAATACAATACTATATTACAGATGTAGCATCAGCTGATGTTTTGATAGTATTATATAAGTGGCCAAAAATACGATGTTGATGAATATGATGTTGTATTCCTATGTTCATTAGGAAGTCCTGCTTTCTCAGGTATTAGATACGCATGCATGGCTTTTTTTTTTTGGCCAATGAAGTGTGAGAGGCAGAGGTTTCTAGAGCCAGTGTATGATTTACTGCGTTCCTTTTTCCTATCTAAATGATTATGAAAGCATGCTTTGAAATGGAACATTCATCTCTAGTAGACCCTAAATTACTATGACGAGATCTTCTGGTCCTCCACATTGCATTGGCTGGAAATAAACCATTATTTTAAGGCACTGATAATTTGAAGCTCTTTGTTACTACAACATAAATTTGCCTATTCTGTCTGATATGCATATTGTAAATTCCTTGATAGTGTGAATCATGCTTTACCACAATATCTCTACTACTAAAATAGTACCTAAATTCAAATCTGTGAATGACTTAATGACTGATGACATATAAACATTTGTTACCCTCTTTGATTATAAAGTTAAAATAGCATGACAAAAAAATTTGACAATATGAAGGCCATCAGGAAATGAAGATAAGTTATTTACATAATGTGTGGACCAGATGTAAGTGTATTTCACAGTTGGAAGGCAAAGGCTAAGACTAATTGAGCTAAGGAGCAGGAAGAAGAGCCTTGGAACTTCCATTAGTGAAGTCACTTGAGGCTTTTGGCAATCACAAGACTAGCAACAGGGATTTTGAAGGTGAAAGAATTAATTACTTTTTTTTTTCACATGAAAAATGCTGCATTAGGAATTTAGTTGTACTTTGTGTGATTCATGCTGTGTAATTTTCTCATAGCAAAGAAATATGAATTGAACTTATACATTGCTGAGTACTTTTTCCATTCCAAAAATCCAGATAATTCTTACAAATATAGATGGACAAATTTGATTAATGACCAAACAGAGTGAAGGGAAACACTTTGAGTAGTAGAAATAGAAATGGGACAAAGAAACAAAATACAGAAAAAATTTTGTGTTCTGAGGAAATACAGTAGAAACCTGCTCAGATTTTTTTTCCTGCTAAAATATAGTGTTTCTGTCATCAAATACTAAGAGAGCAGATCAGAAAAAACAACATATCTTGAACTTGCTAGTAAACTTCGATACTAGTTAACAGCACTGGTCAGTGTGTCTGTAATTTGACAATTCCTTGTTTTGTTTGATCTCATCCACCTCTTGGTGTCATTGTCTCTGTCCCTTAGGAAAACAGTTCAGTAGGTCCTTAAGCTCCTGCCTGATGCCTGTTCAGCAGAACTGGGAGGCACTGCCCACTTTATCACCACTGCCGCTCCCTGTCTCCCTCCCAGCCTCACACCCAGGCAGTCCTCGAGCTCCTGATGCCCATGCGATTCTTTGCAAGCATCTTCCATCCATTCAAACAAACCTCTCTAAATAGATTTGTGAGAGATACAAGCCTACCAATTTACTTCAGCTGGCCTCCAGGGCTTTATTTGCAGAAGGAAAGGAGAAATTTTATTTTGTCTATACATAGCACAGACACTACTTTGCTTCATTGATTGCTTTTCAATCCCATCTCTTTTTTTTATGAGAGTCACTTTCCTTTGTTCTTTCCTGGAGGTGGTTGCAGGCCTGCTGCTAACCTGTACTTCCTCAAGTATAGAATTCTCACCATTTTGTAACTAATTCTGAATTTTCTTTTCTTTTTTTTTTTTTTTTTGTTGTTGTTGTTGTTGTTGTTGTTGTTGAGATGGAGTCTCAGACTGTCACCCAGGCTGGAGTGCGCAATGGTGCGGTCTTAGCTCACTGCAACCTCCACCTCCCGGGTTCAAACATCCCACCTCAGCCTCCCAAGTAGCTGGGATTATAGGCACGTGCCACCACACCCAGCTAATTGTTTTTGTATTTTTAGTAGAAAGACAGCTTCACTATGTTGGCCAGGCTGGTCTCAAACTCCTGAACTCATGATCCACCCGCCTCGACCTCCCAAAGTGTTGGGATTACAGGTGTGAGCCACCGCACCTGGCCTAACTCTGAATTTTCTTTGGAAGTGAAAACTGAAGCTGATGTAGTGCCTCAGGCCTCCTTCTTCCTTGGTGGTTTGGAGAACATCAGGAGTAGTCCCTTGGGCAGGAGTTTGCCATTTTCAAGGAGGTCATAGAGTCTCAAGTGGATCAAGGTAGTGCTGTAAGGGAGTTGTAGAATAGAAATACAAGAGAAAGCTGTTTATACTGTAAGATGTCTTTTACACTCTACCACCTTCTCCCATTTCAAATAAAAGCCACTGAGAAGATTAAGTCCTGCCTTATCCAGGTGGGTGCAAAGGTTATTAGGCTAGCAAAATGTTAATTACAACTATTCATGCAGCCTTCTTAATGTCAACTGGCTACCACACTCTAGAGAAATTTAGATTTCATAGGTAATGGTGGTTTCTCAGGCCATAATGGTCAGAGGAAGAAAAACTAGCAATATGAATACCATATCCTAACAATAATAAAACAAAAAAATACCACCACCAACAACCAAAAAAAAAGGCTGTTATTCTGAGACCTAGCAACAAAAAAACGCGGTATTCCAAACAAGTTACATTTCTATTGAAAATCCTTTCCACCCCTCAGAAATTCCTCACTTCTCCTAAACACTCTACCTGCTTTCTATCTCCCTTGTATTCCCTCCCTCCCTTCTCCCTCCCTCCCTCGCTTCCTTCCCTCCCTCGCTTCCTTCCTTCCTTCCTTCCTTCCTTCCTTCCTTTCTTCCTTCTCTCTCTCTCTCTCTCCCTCTGTCTCTCAATCTCTCAATCTGTCTCACTTTCTTTTCTGACAGAGCCTTGCCCTGTCCCCCAGGCTGGAATTCAGTGGTACGATCTCAGCTTACTGCAACTTCTACCTCCCAGGTTTAAGTGATCTTCCTGTAGCTAGGACGACAGGCATGTACTACCGCCATGCCTAGCTAATTTTTTTGCATTTTTAGTAGAGACGAGGTTTCACCATGTTGGCCAGGGTAGTCTTGAACTCCTGACCTCACGTGATCCACGGGCATTGGCCTCCCAAAATGCTGGGATTACAGGCATGAGCCACTGTGCCTAGCCTCCTTGTATTATTTCTGTAAGAGTCATTCTACTTTTCTTCTCTGTTTTGAAACTTAAGTATAATCATTTCTATTGTTCCACTGAGAACTTCTATCACTTGAATCTAAGATAATTGTATTTCATGCACAGGGATACTTTTCCTCTGGTTGGCATTATAGATACCTCTTTATCTTCATGAGTACAGGACTTTTCAAAGATGACAAATTCCTTCAACTGATATGTGGAAAGGATTGCCTAGGGCTGCCTTTCAGTTCAGTACCGAGAGCCTATTGGATTATTGTCATGCTGGCACTCTCAGCACCAGAACAAAGGAAATAGTTTATGTTCTCTCCACGTGGCTTCTCCTAAGGACAGCGCTGCTTCCTACCAACAAGGTGTCTTTCCTCCACTAGATTAACTCCCCAGGATTATTGGGAGATACTTCTGAATAAATTGATTATTGCCTATCTACTCAGCTATTTTGGATTTTCAAGTTATTTGCGATTATTAAAAGTGACAAGTTTAGGAACCTCAGGCATAAAGATCAGCACATATGTGAATCAGATTGACCTCACTGGACACTAGATTATATCCTACTTCATAGGCAGGTATTACCCTGGAGTATATCTCAGAAACTGCAAGGCCCATTTCACAACTGTTAGCAGAAATAAGACTATTCCTGAATGGATATTGCCAAGAAAGCAACAACCGTCACACATGCTTAATGACAGAGGTACATTCTAAGAAATGCATCGTTAAGACGAGTTTGTCCTTCTGTGAGCATCATAGAATGTGTGTAGCTTGTTCTACACCTAGGCTATCTGACGTAATTACTGCTTTTAGGATATAAATTTGCGCAGCGTTTTACTCCATTGAATGCTGTAGACAGTTATAACACAATGAGAAACGTGTATCTAAACATAAAAAAGGTAAAAGAAAAAATACAGTATTATAAACTTATGGGACCACTGTTTTATGTGCAATTTATCATTGGCTAAAATGTTCTTATGTGGTATGTGACTGTATTTCAAAATATTATCTCCATAGGATCATTTGACATTATTTGGCATAGCAAGGCAAATGCCTCTTCTAATAGCAGGCTATAAAAATGTGCCTCAAATCGAAATCTCAATAAAATGTACTTGCAACTATGGATAGACATAAAATTGATTTTTTAAAGTAAATGGAAAACACCGGGCTAGAAATTCCCAAAGTCATGCTGAAATTAGCAAGAGTGCCTGACATTAAGTTCCTGGGATTATTTATTTATTTATTTATTTAAAACATGCTCTCTGTTTGTTAATACATATTTTACTTTTGAAAAATTTTAATATGTAAAACTGTGAACATGAACATAAACAGATTATGTAATACAAGATTTTCTATCACTCTATTGTCCAACTATGAAGAAAAAGAAAATAACTATTTTTAATCCCTCTAAAAACATCTCTGATTTGAGGGTCCTCATAGGAACCTCACATGGTTTAAGAATTTAATAGAGAGTCTCCTTTCAAAGGTGTGAGAAAATTTCAAGGAATCAGTAAAGGATATTGAGGCACTGAAGACCCTGGAAACCACAGGAAGCCCTTGACACTCCTAAGCCTAAAGGGCAAGAGGAGAAAATTTCTCTCCTGCAGCCCAGTGAGACACGGAACAACCTAAAAGGTGCTATAATCCTGGGGAAATGCAGCATGTACAAGAAAATATGACCCAGAGCAGAAAAGGAGGGGAGAATAAAAACCTCAGTCTCCTCCTTTCTGTCCTGTGATCACTTATGACCTTCACTGGCTGAATTTCACCAGAAGCTAGTAGGAGGATGCTCAGGTGTGTAATCCACAGGGATAAGCTTCCTGGGGCAAAGAGCAGAACAGAACAAAGGATCTTTCTCGTGGCAGTGGTAGCGGTGGGAATAGAGGCTGGAAAACAGAAACTAACCAGCACAGTTCTTTTTGTTATTGTTTTCATGTTCAAGTGGATCGTAGTAATCCCAATCCTTTTCAAGTAAAAAATTGCAGGAAAATGGAGAACAGCCATCATAGTTGATGGGAAAAGTATCTTCTGTGCTATAATATCATATTGCTGCCAAGAGAATGGAGGGCAAAAATAGCCTGAAATCAAACACATATACATGTACATGTTATATGTATAGACAACCCTATATATGAGTATTTATTTTATCCATAGTTGTCACTTACCTTTTAATAAAGGATAAATATTCTACATGTGCCTAATCACTCCCTTGATATATCTGTGAAGTAAAAATTAGAGAAAAACCTCATTTATAGCTTTCTAACTTTTAACATTTTTGTGGAGAACCAAAAAATTGCCACTTTATAAACAGTGCACACAACATGGTAATATAGGTTTGTATTAAAAACTGCTTTTCCACTAATTATTTCAATATAATGTGCTTTCACTGTATTTAAGAAAACAGATTTCCCTTCAAACATATTAGAAAGAAGTGTGAAATAATGTGAATAAAAATAAAAGTCTTTGAATACTGCCAAAGAAGGAGAGTGAACCAGGCATGGGAGAAAACAAAGGAAACATGAAGACTAATAGACGGTAGGAGTAAACTAAGAAGATGAAATAATGTGGCTTATGCCTGTAAATCTCAGCACTCTGGGAGCTGCAGTGGGTGGATCACTTGAGGTCAGGAGTTCGAGGCCAGCCTGGCCAATATAGCAAAATCCTGTCTCTACTAAAAGTACAAAAATTAGTTGGGTGTGGTGGCACACACCTATAAGCCCAGCTACTCAGGAGACTGAGGCAGGAGAATCGCTTGAACCCAGGAGGGTGGAGGTTGCAGTGAGTTGAGATTGTACCACTACACTCCAGCCTGGGCAACAAAGTGAGACTCCATCTCAAAATAAATAAATAAATAAATAACACTAAAACATTGTAGAAGACATATTTTAAATATTATAGAACCTAAAAACCAATTCCAAAAGGAAAAAGTTTAAAAAAGAGAAACAATGTTTTATGACAGTTATGTTAACGTGCCAACACTATTACATTTATTCCATAGAGCTTTACATGCCTTAAAAAGTAGTTTATTACAGTACTATATATGATATAACCTAAATATATGTATGAAATATAAGCATATCATTTCTGTGTTAAACTTTTTAGAGACATGCACAGTGTATATTTTTATACAACGTAGTTCAACTTCTGTGATACAATTTCTTAGTGCATGTGGAAATCTAAGCTCGACGTATGCTAAATTAAAAAAGCTTTATTTTCAAAGTTATTGAGTATTTGCTTATAAGAAATTTTAATTATAATTTTATAGCAAAACTTTTTAGACTAAAGTAATAGAGATTGGCAGGCATTATTACCATTCATTAGTTTATGCAAGTCTAATATCGTCCACATTAAAATAGTCACAGTGAAATTCTGAAAGCAAAAAAAAAAAATTTCTTAAATTTTTAACAGTTAAGAAACCATTTATGTAGTATAAGTTAGAAAAGAACTTGGGTTCTCTTTGGAGATAGAGCCAATTTGTCTGTTTGCTCAGCACTCAATGATTTTGGAGATCTTAGTCAACAAAAAGAGTACTAATAGCTTTTGGAAACATTAGCCTGAGAACCATTTTCCATTTAGTCTGTAGTTAGTTAATCGAGTGCATGTTCATTTATCCATATACAAGCTATAAAATCCTACAATGAAGATGTAATTATAATTAACATTACTGACCAGTTAAAAGGCATAAACAGTAGTATGCCCATCAATATGCACTCCCTATTTGCTGACATTTCCAGTTATGCCAGATGGTGACTTTAATGATACTGCCTTGTGGTACTTCTAATAATTTTTGTGCCTGATGTTACTTTTATAGGGCCTGTCGCATCATAGAAAGCTGAAGGGTGACTTAATAAGGATCTTCTAGCATATGAAGGGTCATGAAGTATATGGTTATAAAGTGACCAGCTGTTACTCATTAAAATGAGAAATAGTAGATTTTAACTGTAACTAGAGAGATTTAACTTAGATATAAAGTAGAACTTTCTGATAATAAAAGGTACTGAATGAGAGGAATGATGAGAGATGCTAAATTTTTTTCTTGGGGGTAGAATGTGCTCATCTGCATGAATTGATCAAATTTACTCTTATTTTGTGGATATGTCAGTTTCCTTTCACATTTGTGAGTTATATTTTTTGTATTTCAACACTAATGATTCAAATCCTGGCTATAACTTATTGTTTATGTGATGTAGTATAAGTTAGTTACTTAAATACATTGCATCTTGATTTACTTATCTGTAAAATGGAAATGAAATCTTTCATCTAAATATCTAGGGACAAGTCTAAAATACTGTTAACTCTAAGGTAAGGATAAATTTCTTCCTTTCACTTCTCCTCCTTAAAAAATGAAACAAGACAGGTCAAGAATTTCCTTTTAGCTGGATCTGAATATCTTACTTTGGAATATGCAGAGTAATGAAGACCTGAGTATTAGCAGAGAGCAATATCTCTTCTTAAGAGGTTTATTCCTTAGCCAAACACTCACTAGGAAGGTTTTTCCCTCATGGCATTAAATAAGTGCAATCTGTTAGAAGGAGAAGGCAAAAGACCTGGTTCTGTTTAGACTCCTGCAATTACTAATTCTGTAACCCCAAACCAAGTCATTTAACTTCTGAGTTTTATTTTGATCCCCTGGAAAAAGATTAGGAAAGCTCTTGACAAATTTTGATGTCACCTCTGTCATGGGGAAATGAGACAATGTGAGAAGATAGGAGGAGATAGAGCTCAAGAGGTTGAGAGTTGAATTTTCTGCTCTAGTGGTTTATTTGACTCTCTGTATCAAGTGAGAAAAGGCAGTTCTGATGAATAAGAAGGGAATGAGATGGCACCAAACCTCAGGATACTTGCTTAAAAACTATTTGATTGAAAAATACGATGTTCCAGGCACTGTTCAAGATACTAGGAATTTATCAGTATACAACTCCAATAATATACTAGGAATTTATCAGTATACAACTTCAATAACTTCTCTGTCTTCATGGGGTATTAGGAAAAATAATCTTTAATTATTCAATAGCTTTTTAAAAGAATAGCTTAAAAAAGCTATTGAATAATTAAATTAACTGGATTATTTCAGAGTCTGATGTACCAGGAAAAGAAAAATCAAACAGGGTAGAGGATAATAGTATCATACCTAAGGGTAGGAGGTAAACCTATGTCCAGGGAGGCTTCTTTAATGCCATGACACTTGATACTGTCCCTGTATAAACAAGATGAACTCAATCATGCAAAAACATAGAAAAAAATGCCCAATTAAGGGCGAGAGATAAAGAATCAGTCAATCTGTTTCTAGTTCTCACATCCAAATTTGTGGAACCTTGAGGTGCAACATTGATGACATATTGATTAGTTCTGTTATTGGCTTTATCAGTCACTAGCTAATATGTCTCTGTTCATCAATTTCTTTAGAAGTAAAATGGAGGAAGAGAAGCAGGAGTGCTATGAGAACGTTCCTGTTATGATTATTTTCACTTTTAAATGCTATGATTAATCCCTGTCCTATTTCACAAGGTGGATTAGTAGGTGAGAATAGGTTCATTGAAGCCTCAACTCATTGGAATATTAATATAAAATAACTATTTTTTCTAATCACTGCTTTCAGTTATGTTCTATTGACATTTACTTTCTCTGTCTCTTAACAACATCATAGGCAGATAACATAATTTTCTGATATTCGCACTATTAGCACTATGAAATGTAAATAATAGTTGTTAAAGGTGGTAATATCAATTACTTATACTGAAGCTCAGGGAAGAATTACTTATACTGAAGCTTAGGGAAGAAAGGTCCTATCACATTGGTAGCAACGAGGAAGCTTTTGCCTGTAAGTGGCTGTATGGGCTCAAGAACTAAAACTAAAGCCAGTGTTTGCAAAAAGTTAGAATTTGAACTGCTAGAATAACCCCATCATTAGTGTTTTGTCTAAAAGTCTAGAACAGTTGTCAGCATGGCAACCTCTTCTCAACATTCAGAGACCTGTAATGAGACAGCATCTGGTGGGAAGATGTCAAGGCTCTTGTGCATTTCAAATGTGGAAATCAGAACATGGCAGTTAAAAGAATCTGGAAGACAGAGTATTTTAAAGAATAGATTTTTTTTTTTTGTTATAATATACCAGATTGTTGATGTCTTATAAATAATGCCTTAGGAGAATCAATAATAATTGTAGATGTTTCTACTACATTCTAGAAAAAAAAACCCTATTATTTTGTATTGTGGCCCACAATATAATATTTATTAGCCTTTTTGTTGGTATATTCTTACATACGTTGAAACAAGTATCTAACCAATGCACAAAATAGCAAATTATTGTATTACTGAAAGACAGAGTGTTTTACATTTTATAAACTATTTTTTCACATACAGGTTGCTATTTCTTCTCGTTATTAAAAGACAAAATGATTTTTAAAATTTCTGTCTAGTATTAGAAATATAAGATGTCAAGTTTTTTGAGACAGTTTGAGGAAATGTCATTTGAAAATTCATTTCCATACTATAATTTTTAAAACAGTTTTCTATAAAAAGAACAATGCAAAATCATTTTTAAAACATAGAATATCTGTACACAAATGTTTTTCAGTAATTGTATTTTCCTAAAATTTACAGTGATATTTTTATGTTTACTACCATATGATAGGTCCATGTCAGGAAGAAAACGTTTCACTTTTCCAGGTCCTCCTTGGACTTTGATTTCAATATTAAGTCATAGATACGTCCAAATAAACTTACTTTGATATGTTTGACTCAGTGTCATTCACTTGGCGTTTTGTTCCATTTATCCTATATATACAGTACTGCAACAAGAGGCGATGATTACTATACAAAGACCTTGTTTTAGATTCAGCCAAACTAGATTGATAAGACAGAGTTAACTTCTCTCTGGAGGCTTTGTGAAGTCCCTAGTATCATTTTACTCATCTTTATAAAGCTAGAAATATTTTTGTTACTCTTGTTAGTTTCTGATTTTTAAGGCTCACAACTAAGAGCACCAACCAATTTTCCTCCACTAGGTTTTGCTTGCTGTTCTAAATTGAGTCCCGAAAAAATAGTTCTTGCATTGGATCTTGTATCAACAGTCTTCTTTATGAGAGTCATCTGCCTTTGAACTAAAGGAATCCTGGCTTGATCTTTTATTGCATCTGACTGATGTCTACTCATGGACAAACTCAATGTAAACCAAGAATTTTATGTACATCAAAGACTGTGTTCTCTCTAGTGAAAGTAGTCTAGAGCACCTTACACAGTATTGTACCAAGGCTATCATTCTTTTCATGTTTCTCCAAAAGTCTCAGATTTGGATCTAAAACTTATAGTGTGGGGTTGTTAAGCAAGTATGAGGAAAAGGAGAGACTACTTAATAATGTAATATATGGCTATGCTGAAATTATTATAGTAAACAATTAGAATTGAGGATAGTGAATTCCCAATTGGAATATAATATATAACTATGTTTTAAAGAATTGGTCAGTGATTATACAGATGATTAAGAACATATTATGTGCTGTAAGGGCATAGCCAAATTTCTAGAGACTATGATTCCATTCAGAAAAGTGTATGTTACCATTCAATTTGGAGCTTTACAAAAGCAGCAGAGTGTTGTTCATTGACAAAAAATATTTAAATAAAAACTTATTTAATAGATATTCAATAAGCAACACATTTGAAAGACGTGATGAAATGTATGTGTCAGAGGAACCATTATTACAATCAAAGTAGTGAACATATCCATCACACCTAAATGTTCCCTTGTGCACTACGTAGTTTTTCTTCCCCCTTAAGCAATAAGTGATCTGTTTTCTGTTACTATAGATTAACTTGTATTTTCTACAGTTTTATATAAATGGAATTACGCAGTACACACTCTTTTAAAATTATACTTTAAGTTTTGGGGCACATGTGCAGATCATGCAAAATTGTTACATAGGTATACACATACCATGGTGGTTTGTGGCATCCATCCCCCTGCTCATCATCAACATTAGGCATTTCTCTTAATGTTATCCCTCCCCAGTTCCCCCCTCCCACTGCTATCCCTCCCCTAGCTGCCCCACCCCCAACAGGCCCCAGTGTATGTGATGCTCCTCTCCCTGTGTTCATGTGTTCTCATTGTTCAACGTTCACTTATGAGTGAGAACATGCAGTGTTTGGTTTTCTGTTCTTGTGTCAGTTTGCTGAGAATGATGGTTTCTAGCTTCAAAAAGCAGCACACACTCTTTTGCCTGGCTTCTTTCATTCAGCATAACTATTTTGAGACTCATCATGTTGTTGTATTTATCAATAATTAATCTCTCTTTTTTTTCTTTTTACTGAGTAGTATTTGATTGTAAATATATGCCACAGTTTGTTTATTCATACACCTGTTGATAGATATTTAGCTTCAAGTTTTTGTCTATTATAGATAAAGATGCTGTAATCATTTCTGTGCAAGTCTTAGCATAAAAATAAGCTTCCTTTTTTCTTGGGTAAATATTAGTAGAAGGGCTAGGTTATGTCACACACACACACACACACACACACACACACACACACACACACACGTTTTTTCCAGTGTGGCTGCACTGGTTCATATTTCTACCAGTAGTATAGAAAAGTTTCAGTTTCCCTACATCTTTGTCAACACTTGGTCTAGTTGATCTTTTTTAAATTATAGCTATTCTAATAGATATGTAATTGCATCTCATTATCATCTTACTTTATAGTTGTCTGGAGTTACTAATGATATTGAATTTTTTTATGTTCTTATTTGCCATTGATATATTTCGTTTGGTGAAGTCTTTGATAAATATTTTGCCCTTTGACCTTTTCATGTAGGATAGGGTTTGTTTTTTTTTTTAAATCTCATTGGAGGGTTTTTTAGTGTCCTTAATATATTGTATACACAAATCCTTTATCAGAAAAAAGTCTTATTAATTTTCTTCCAATCTGTCATGTATATTTTTGTTCTTCTAAGAGTGTCTTTAGAAGAATGATTGTTTAATATTTGATAAAGTCTAATTTATCATTATTTTTTATAGGCTGTAATGTTGTTGTTAAATTTAAGAAATCTTTGCCCAAAAAAAGGTTATAAAGATTTACTTTCATGTTTTCTTCTAGGAGTTTGATTGTTTAGGACTTTACATTTCAGTTTATGATTCATTATTTTTTAAAGAAATTGTCTTGAGGTAATTGTTGTATATGGTACAAGGGATGAATCTAAGATAAATGTTTTGCATATAGATGTCTAATTTTTCCAGCACCATTTGTTGAAAAAGCTGTTGTTTCTCTACTACACTGCCTTCACATCTCTGTCACAAATAAGCTATTCATTTAGCTGTGGGCTTATTTCTAAAATCTTTATTCTGTCCGATTGATTTATGTGTTTCACAAATATCACACTATTTTGACTTTATCTCAGTTCTTAAAATTAGATACTATTATTTATCCAGTATTGTTTTTTATCCAAAGCGGTAATTGGCTATTCTAGATCTTTCAAATTTTTATGTGAATTTTAAAATCAATTTCCCAATATTTACAGAAAGTATGTTCAAACTTTAGCGGATATTACATTAAACTGATAACTTTGGAGAGAACAGACATCTTAACAATATTATTCCTTCTACCTCATAAACAAGGCACAAAATTCATTATTTCTTTAATGAAATATGTGAAAGACCTGGACATGACAGCAATAAACATTGTGACATACATTATTTCTTTAATGTATGTCACAATGTTTATTGCTGTCATATCCAGGTCTTTCACATATTTCACAGAGTAACTTCATATTTCAATGCCATATTTAATGGTACTGTATTTTTAATTTTTAATTTCCAACTGTCATTTGCTAGTAAAATATGATATTTTAATATTTATATTGCATTCTTCAATCTTGCTAAATTTACTAATTCTAGTATCTTTTTAGTAGATACTATTGAATTTTCTATATAGACAATCATGCCATCTGAAAATCACTTCTTTTCTAAACATGATTTTCTTTTAATTCTTTTTCTTGCCTGAGGGCACTAACCGGAGTTTCAAATACTGTATTGAACAGAAGTAATAAGAGCAGATCCTGGTCTTGTCTGGTTCCTGTTCTTAATGGGAAAGCATTCAGCCTTTCACCCATTGAGTATACTACCCATAAGTTTCTTTTATAAAATCCCTTTATCAGTTTGAAGAAGTTCCCTTCTAATCCTAGTTTGCTGAGAGTTTTTGTCAGTAATGGCTATTAGACTTTGTCAAACGATTTTTTTTGTCTATAGAGATGATTTAATTTGTTAATATGGTTAATTACTTTAATTGATATTCTAATACTAAACCAACCCTGCATTATTGGAATGAACACCACCACTTATGAATGTGGTGTAATGACATATTATCCTTTTAATATATCATAGAATTTATTTTGTTAAGTTTTAGTTAGAAATCTTGGATGTAATTTATGTGGGATGTCATTCAGTAGTTGCTCGTTTTGATAACACCTTTGTCTGGTTTTAGAGTCATGGTAATGATGACCTCAGAAAATAAGTTGGAAGTACTTCCCCTGGTACTACTTCTTTCAAATTTGTATAAAAAAATAGATAAAATGCAAAGCAACTGTTACAAATAAAACAGTATTGTAACAATATCTACCTAATGAAATATCCCTTCTGATGTTTTCCAGATGTATTGGGTAAAAACCTAGGCTCTTAACTCGAAACTTGGGTTCAACCCTCAACATTGCCCCTATTTATACGTTGTTGCATAAAATATCGTTATTATATGTATAGCCTATATTTTTAAATGTTGGAGGACCCAGACATTTAGCCTTTTCCACAAGCTTTATTGCAATATTATTCACAAATACAATTTTATATATTTATCATAATATAATAAGTGTGTGAGATAATGTGTATGTCAATTGGCTCAAGTTAGGCATTTCACAATGTACTCATGTTTCAAAACCTTTTATAGCCTGCTTTTTTTCTTCAACTTTAATAAATCTTTCCATATTAAGGCAAGCAGTTCCTGGAAACCTTTACATCTTGCCTGCAAGAAGCACAACTTTGAATCTTATCAAGAGATCAGAACTTCTGGTAAGCTGGTTGGTTCTTTAAAGTCCAGTAAGTGCCAGTCTCTGGCCAGTGTTCCAGGAAGGATGACATATATGTGTCAGTTCTCAGAACCTACAGAGATGTGGGCACTTTCCTCCCTTCTGTAACTAACATATAACCTAATTTCCTAATGCTAAGTCTATTAGGCTGATGTTTCTTAGACCCTTAGCTTGAGTCTTTAAACCTGAATTTGACAGAGCATTTAAAATTATAACAAAGGGAAAATATTCTGTGCCAGAAATTAGAGTGTTATCTAAAAAATCTTTTTCAATTCTCGTTTCATATGATTTAAAAACTAGCCTTACTTGATATTCATAGAAGACTTTTTTCAAATAACGAAAGACTGCACATTTTGTTATAATCATTATTTTGACAGTTGGTATGGATTTTATAATTTAATATTTTCTGCTTTCAGCTGGAGGGAAAATAGAATCTATAGAATTGAATAGCAGATATAAATGTGTTTTGCCTTTTAATTCATATGTTTATACAAACTGTTCCATCTTCATATCATGTACTTCTCTATTGATATACCTGTGATAGAAGTTCTGCTACACTGAAAATCTAAGTCAAATTCATGGTTCAACCCATATATCTTTTTCCTCCCTAACTGGCAGTTTCAGGGCATTAATAGCAATTTATATAGTTAATTCTTTGGTAGATACTTACAAATAGAATAGGTACCATTTTCTTAGTTTCAATCAGATCATAGTATTTTTATTTTTTATTTTTTGCTCATTGTTTTATATCCTATATTCCACTATGTGTATTGCCTAGCACATAATAGAAACTTATTAACTTTTTTAAATAATGAATTTTATTAGATAGATATTAAAGCAGGAAAGGAAATAAAATTTTAAGTCCCTGGCCTTTACATAAAGCTCTTTTTTACAGATGTGGGAATTGAGAATAGAAAAGTCTCTTCATTTGTATAGATTAATTTATAATTTGTTGAAATTCATTTTACTGTGCAACTTAAAAATCTGATTTTTATGTGAAAACTTTGAAACTCATATTAGTGAAAGTGAACAGTGAAGATTCAGAATCAGTATAATCAATAGGTGTTAAGTTCCTATGATCTCTTTCATTCTATTTTCCAGTTAACCTTCTGTCAAACTGTCAGCAATACCCTCTGCACACAGACATACTCTATAAGTGAACAGAATGTTTATTAGTATGCATGGAGCTTTGTACAAACTTAAAATATATAGTCTATGTCCTTTTATATTTAAAAAAGATGGCTTAATGGCTTCTAACTGAATTTTTTGGTGGACTTCATAGTTTCATCTGGTCTTCACTTTATATTTATCAGTAACAATATTGTTACTCTCCATTATCTGCACAAATTGTATCCAGTAAAATTGAATCATGTAAAACATAATTCAGAGATCATTTCTATTTGTAGGTGGGAAGTATTATGTGATGTTTTCAGAGTAAGTTTCTTGACTTAATTATATTTTGTTTGGGGTAATTAGTTTGCATTCCCTGAGCACACATAAACTGACAGTGGGGGGAAATACCAGAAGTATTCTGGGAAAATGATTTAAAATATTGAAACTGAACCACATGTGTATATTCAATACTCATATGTGACCTGGGAAAATTCAAGGGGGTCTAATATTGTCTGGAGTATTATTGAGAGTTGGTAGTCAAATCATGTCTTTCAAAAATAACTGCATGTATTTCTAATTTAACTCAGTCTAGTCCCACAGTACCAGTATTATAAAGGAAATTCATTAAACTAGATAGCTTGATAAGGAAACTTGAAAGCAAATGCAAGTTCAGTTTATTGTTCTATCATGTGCATGTATGCATGAGCATGTGTGTGTGTTCCTTCGAACATTGTTTGTTCCTATGACAATATGTGTCGGTTTTGTTGATTTCTTTTGCTTCATTGTTTTCAGTTGTAGCAAAGAACACATTATTTCCTAGGAATTATATAAAAAATGATAACTGCAGCACTCAACTCTCATTGTTCTTCAGATTTTAAATGCCAAAAGGAAATACATTCTAAGGACAATATTGTACTATGCAGATAAAATGCAACTGTGTTCTATAAAAATATTTCCATTCTGTGTGCTAAGAAGTACACAAAAGGAGATAGTTTGGATCATATTAATGAATAATAATAAGATTTTTTACTAAAAATTAATTATATGTATGCTACTTTTTCACTATTAATCTCTCAGAGATCTCTCTCACACATACACTCACATTCACACACACACTTTTCTATATTAGAAGAGTATTTGAAATCCAACCTCATTCACTTCAATTTGGAGCATCACATGCATATTGAATGCATGTAGTAACAATACTTGTATTTTAATGTTAAAATTCCTAATCTTACTCCTGAAGCCGCTACAGGGGCAAATATATATATATATATATATATATATATATATATATATATATATATCTGTGTGTGTAGCTGCACACATTTATATCTGCTGTATATATGTGTGTGTGTATATATATACACACACATATTTTGCCTTTTATTTTAATTCATAGGTTTATACAGACTTTCATTTTCATATATCCTGTGTGTGTATATGTGTGTGTGTCTCTATATATATATATATGTATATATATTAAATTTATGAAGTATGATTTTCTTTAACTTCAATTTGCATCAATGGTAATAAACCATATAGCTAAGACACAATAGTAAATGAAAAATAATATAAAATGTGAATACAAAAGCATGTACCGCAGATGCTTGTCTGTGATATAGTTGCAATAATCATTTCTCCCACCCTTGTTTGGTTTTGGTTTTTTTGAGGGAGTAATTATTGATATAATCACTCCTATTTTACTAAAGGTAAATAATGATCTGTACTTTACTTTTTTCTGTTGGCAATGTAAGTACTTTATTTAGAAACTTTTTTTTCATTTAATGAATTCAGGCTGGGCTTGGTAAAGCCATTAAGGGACAGATAAGGCTCCAAAGAGAAGGTTACATTTAATCTGAGCTACAAAGAACTATCATAAGTAAATTAGACATAGGACAATTGGAAGAGGAGTGTACACATAGGGGATGTTAAATGCAAATGCACAGAAATGACAGAAAGGTGGCTGGTTAACAACACAGAGGCTTATAAGTGTATTTTATACCAGGTAGGAGATTGGGTTTTATCTTGTGGGAGATGTCATCAAAGACTTTTAGATGGAAAATTACATAGCTAGATTTCATTTTAAAACATGACTATAATGGAATGTGAAGAATGTTGTAGATCAGCAAAAGCCTGAAAGAGGGAAACATAACTAGAATCTGTGACTAGATTCCAAATGAGATAGGATACAGAAGTCATGGTGGATGAAGAGCCAAGCGGAGGGTCACTGAAAGATATTAAGGCAGTGAATAAGTAAGGCAGGATGACTGGATATATGTTGGGTGGGTAGGGGAAGGAATCAAAGGGTCACTCTCAAATTTCTTGTGTGACTGAGAGCATGGTGGTGCCAATCACTGAGATAGGAAATGAATAGGTAAGAGATTGAGTGCCTTTCTCTCGCTCTCTATGTGTGTATTCTATGTGTATTGGGGAGGACACTATGCATTCTGTTATATATCATAGATCTTGAGATACCTGAGACATCTAGGTGGAGTTGATCCAGCAGACAATTAGAAATAGGGTCTGGATCTTAGGAGAGAGGGCTGGACTTGAGATTTTTAAAAGCAGGGGGAATTATGAGTAGATGAAGTCATGGGATCTGGTGAACTCATTCATCTATCCATTCTTTAACCACTAATGCAACATACATGTAAAAATAACACAATACTTGCTTGTCATTGGGCTAAGGGGAATACATAGTGAATTGTTAATGGCTTTGGTGTAAGCATTTACAGAGAAGCAAAAGGTGTTCCTTCCTGTAAAAAAATAACAGTGCATTTGGGAGGCTGAGGCAGGAGAATCACTTGGACCCTGGAGGCAGAGGTTGCCGTGAGCTGAAATTGCACCACTGCACTCCATCCTGGGTGACAGAGCGAGATTCTATCTCAAATAACAACAACAACAACAACAACAGTGAATATTTATTGGGTGTTTACTATGTGCCAGGCAGAGTTCTGCCTGTTTTATAGCTATTGCTCCTTTAATCTTCACAATAATCTTTTGAGGTATGTCCTATTCCCATTTTACAGAAATGGAAACAGGAAAACAGTAGTTGAGGAATTTACTTAATATTATCCATCCAGTAAGTCTCCTAACTTTAATGTCCTTTGTAAGTTAAGGTCTTATTATAAGAATATTTCCCTAACAAAGCTTTGTATAGGATGGAAAATTAAAAGAAAATGCTAATATCTCAGATGGCATGCAGTATAGTGAAAAAGAAGAGACATCACAGGTAGCTATAACAATTGCTACCATCTTTAAAAACATTTAGCTTGGAAATAACATGTAGGAGATTCTGAGTAGAATAATTTGAAAAATATAGATTTTTCTATCTCAAGAGCTTTTTGCATTTTTCCTATGGTGCTAAGTGACCTTCAAGCATCAATTTGTTCTTGCTAGACAGTCTCAGTCAGGTTCAAAGTTGCTGATACAAAAAGCAACAATAGCAAAAACAAGTAACTGAAGTCATAAATGCATGCTGCTGAAAAATGTTAGTGGCATAAAATCACATCAGGGTGTACCTTCATCTCTTAAAACATGTGGAGTGACTTATATTATTCAACATGGAATATTTTTGATTGTGCAAGAGAAATAATACTTTATATTTGAATAGTACATTTAAATTTTCAAAGTTCTATAAGATGTGTCCTTTATTTTTCCAGAAGGTTTAAAAAATATAAAAGGCTATATATTTTTTATATTTGTGTATTGCATACATCCTCCCAAATATATATATACAGAATGTCCATGTCCAACTTGGTCATTATATATAGACTTAAGACATTTTTTTTTCAATATTTGGATAATATTCTACCTATATACTAAAAAAGAAAAATAATTGATTTTAGTTTTTTTTTAAATATGATATACTGGTGATTTTATTCTTTAGTTTATATAGCTTGGAGTGAGATTATATCAGTGTTTTTTTTTTGTTTTGTTTTGTTTTTTTTTTGTTGTTGTTGTTGTTTTGTTTTGTTTTGTTTTGTTTTGTTTTTCTGAGACAGAGTCTCACCCTGTCATCCAGGCTGGAATGCAATGGCACAGTATTGACTCACTGCAACCTCCACCTCCCAGGTTCAAACAATTCTCCTGCCTCAGCCTCCCGAGTAGCTGGGATTACAGGTGCCTACCACCACGCCCAGCTAATTTTTGTATTTTTAGTAGAGATGGGATTTCACTATGATGTTGACCAGGCTGTTCTTGAACTTCTGGCCTGGTGAGCTACCCATCTCGGTTTCCCAAAGTGCTGGGATTACAGGTATTAATCCCTGCTCCTGGCCTATATTAGATTTTAGTAGTACTGATATCCTAGTCTGTTTTGTTGCTATAGAAGAATATCTGAGACTGGGTAATTTATTTAAAAAAGGGGATTTTTTTAAAGATTTCAGTTCTATAGGCTGAAAAGTTCAAGGGCATGGCCCTGGCTTCCAGCTAGGGCTTTTGTGCTGTGTCACAACATAGCAGAGAAAGTCAAAGAGGAAATAGATACATTCAAAGAGGAAAATCCAAGGGGCATCTTGGCCTTATAACAAGCCACTGTCAGGGGTGCTAATCCATTTCTATAGGAACCAATTTAGTCTTGTGAGAACAATAACTCTACTACGGTAAGAACAAGACCAAGCCATTCATGAGGGTTCTGCTCCCACAACCCAGACATCTCACACCAGGCCCCATCTCTCAACACTGCCACACTGGGGATTAAATTTCAGCATCGGTTTTGATGGAGACAAACTCTATCCAAACCATAGCAACTACATTATTGTTAATATTATTTACAAAAGTTAAAAATGTTACATTTGGGCACCTTATGTTCTCACTCATAAATAGGAGCTAAGCTATGAGGATACAAAGGCATAAGATTGGTACAATAAAGTTTGGGGACTCTGGGGAAGGAGTGGAAAGGGGTGAAGAATAAAAGGCCACAATTGGGTTCGATGTATACTGCTCAGGTGATGGGTGCACAAAAATCTCACTATCACCACTAAAGTACTTACTCATGTAACCATATATCACCTGTTCACCAAAAATCTATGGAGATTAAAAAAATGAAAAATGCTATATTGGGGACATCAGTATGAGAGGATTCATAATATCCATGGTACCATAGTGCACTATCAAATATTATTTAACATGACTATTTAATTTGCATTTCCCTCTGTCAGTGAGGAAACATATATGTAAATCTGTCCCTTTTTATATAAATTTCAAGAATGTTAGCCCACCTCAGAGATAGTTAAATTTTTTCCATAATCAAACATTTCTTTTGTTCAAATCTTTATTCATTTGGAGTTTTTTTTGCAAATAATGTAAAACAATGGTCTAAATTTATTTTCTTCCCATTGAAGTTAAGATAATACCATTTATTAAACTTATTTTCAATTCAGATTGAAAGGAAATATCAACATCATTAAAGGAGACAAAAATAAACAGGGAATCCTAAGCAGAGCAACTTTATCTATCTATCTATCTATCTATCTATCTATCTATCTATCTATCTATCAATCAAACAACTATCTAGAAAACATTATGCATTATAATTTTGTAAACATCTTTGATAGCATAGTATTTATATTCTCAAATCTTTTTAAAATTGTTATTTAGAATTATCTTAAACATCAGTTTGTTTTGTATGCACAAAGATTTTACATTTTAATAGCTACATAATATTTGTATTGAATAGGTATACAGATGTTTTTGACTTACAGTAGGATTATGTCCTGAAGTTGAAAATAAGTTATACCACTGTAGTTGAAGACCATCTGTAAATATTATTATTATTTTTATCTAATTTTACTTTAAGTTCTGGGATACTAATGCAGAACATGTTTGCTACATAGCTATACATGTGCCATGGTAGTTTGCTAAACCTATAAATCTGTCATCTAGGTTTTAATCCCTGCATGCATTAGGTATATTTACTAATGCTGTCCCTCCCCTTGCCCCTCACACCACGGCCCCCCGTGTGTGATGTTCCCCTCCCTGTTTCCATGTGTTCTCATTGTTCAACTCCCATGTATGAGTGAAATTGTGTGGTGTTGATTTTCTGTTTCTGTGTTAGTTTGCAGAGAATAATGACTTCCAGTTTCATCCATGTCCCTGCAAAGGACAAGAACTCATTCTTTTTTAATGGCTGCATAGTATTCCATGGTGTATATGTGACACATTTTCTTTATCTAGTCTATCATTTATGGGCATTTGGGTTAGTTCCAAGTCTTTGCTCTTCTGAATGGTGCTTCAGTAAACATACGTTTGCATGTGTCTTTATAGCAGAATGTTTTATAATCCTTTGGGTATATACTAAGTAATGGGATTGCTGGGTCAAATGGTATTTCTGATTCTACATCCTTGAGGAGTTGCTACTCTGTCTTCTACAATAGTTGAACTAATTTACACTCCTATCAACAGTGTGAAAGTGTTCCTATTTCTCCACATCCTCTCTAGCATCTGCTGTTTCCTGACTTTTTAATGATTGCCATTTTAACTGGCATGAGATGGTATCTCATTGTGGTTTTGATTTGCATTTCTCTGATGACTAGCCATCATTGTCAGCAAACTAAAACAGGAACAGAAAATCAAACACCACATGTTCTCACTCATAAGTGGGAACTGAACAATGAGAACACATGGACACAGGGAGGGGAACATCATACACCAGGGCCTGTTGGGGGATGGGGGCTAGCGAAGGAATAGCATTAGGAGAAATACCTAATGTAGATTATGGGTTGATGGGTGCAGCAAACCACCATGGCATGCATATACCTATGTAACAAACCTGCACATTCTGCACATGTATCCCAGAACTTAATGTATTTTTTAAAAAAGTGAATTAATCATCTCAGGGGTTGGATGCTTGTTGGGGTGAGGTACTAGGGAAACTGAGCTAGAAAAAAGGAAGCTGTGTTTATAAAATGGGATTCTTTAAATTTAACATTTAGAGAGAGCACATATCTTGGTAATGTCAAGATTGTAACCATGAAAATGGCTGATTGGATATGGGAAAGGATATGATCATGAGAGAAGAAAAAGTCAAGGACCAAGAGGCTATGTGTTGAAAAAAGTGTCTTCATATGCAGTAAAATCATGAAGAATTAAGCAGAAAAAGTTTTGAAGAATGGGTAAGGAAGAAATAAAAAACTTCAAGGAAGTTCTAGGCTTGAGAGTCAAAAAATGACTGCAACAAGAAGCGATAATAGATGTCCTCAGAGGACCCAAAATAGAAGAGTGTGGACTTTCGAGAAGGAAGGAAAATAACCTGGACGTTTCCGTGAGTTTTGATCAAGTGTCCTCCTCCAGAATGGAAAGATGAGGGAGAGGAATAGAAGTATGGTTATAAAACAGCTGTCAGTTAAGAAGGCTCAGCTAAGCTCATCTCCTCAAGGGAGAGCCAAGATTAAGGGAAAGCAGAAGAGCTGAAAAGCATATTAAGAATAGGTTAAGAATCAGAGGATTTTGCTGATGACAGAAATAAATTTTAAAAGGTTTAGTGGAGGAGTGTTTTGCATTTGCAAGGAGTTATAGGCAAGGTCAAAAAATGGGATGGGCAAAACCTTGTAGGTATAAGCCTGAGCCCATGATTCTTAAACTTCTTATAAATGCTTTACCTAAACAGGGATAAAATACACAAAGAGAAGATATATATCTGCTGGTAACAGTTTCTCCCAGTGTGAGACATATTACTGAATTGCCACACTGCAGCTAGTTCATAGCTAGAACATATCGGCTAAGATAGTGTGCCTTCACTGTGCAAGGGCGTGGCAGTGGAGAAGTAAATAGACACTCTAAAAGATTGTTCTGGCTACCCAGTAAAAGAAAGTCAAAAAATTAGAAATAAACTAAAAACCAGAGAATGCTAGCAACCTCAGCCGTGAGTTTTAACATGTGCTTTCTATCTTCTTTCTCTGTGTTCTTTCCGTCTCAAAATTTTTCCAGCGTTCTAGAATGCCCGGGCTCACCTTTCCTTTTAACCACCTGCACATGTTGTAACTGTTCCTGCATTCTGTCTTCTATCCATGACATTTCAAAAATAAAAAGGAAAGATGAAATGAGCTGTGGATCTTTTAAGCTCTGGACAGATGTCGCTAGCAACCTGCTGGCTTGAAGAGGTCAACATAGCAAGTTTGCATACAATATCAATTGTAGAAGGTTTTTAATACTGTGTCTTAACTTCAAAATGATTTTTTTTTATTTTTTTCCATAGGAGAGAATTGTCTTGGGTATGTAAATATTATGCATGGTTTCTTATTTTCTAAATATTTTTGGTTTAAGCTCTATTGTTTTAAACCAGTAAATTCTTTAAATGATAATTTTCCCTTTTCACTTCCATATCTTTTTTATTATTATTTTCTAAAGCACCTAGGTGTTGATAGTGACAAATAGAGTTTGATTTTCTGGCTCACGATACTGACACACCACAAAAGGGAAAGTGGAAGGTTAGTGGTTCAGAAAGCAGACACTGCTGACTCTGTAATCTTTCTGTATGTATCTCTCCCAGCCCTCTCAACATATGCATATACGTCAATAAAATAGAAAAACGAACTGGGTCCTTTCCCTATATATTAATTTAACAAAGCTGCTTTTAAATGCTTTTCAAAATATGAAAAACTCTGGCTGAATTTGAGATCCAATGAATTGTTTTATGCCTTTTAACTGACTCTTTTAAGTATTTTTTTTTTCTTTTTCACTTGTCACTCCATCACTTCAATGCTGTACACAGAACTTCTTTATCTCACTCTAAATATTGTAAAAGGTAAGTTGGAAAAGTTAGATTAGTTCAAAAGGTAAAATTAGGTAAGTGAGATCATGAAATAAGATGTTAGCACAATACAAAGGAGAACTTTGGAACCATAAAATAGTAGAAAATGACAAGAAGTAGAATGTCATGGAATTGCTTTACAAGCAAAATTAGTATGACTATGTACCACAAATCAAAGAGCAAGAACATATTCTATACCTTTTCAGCTTCTTAAAAGCATTCTAAGTATCACAGCTCTTGTGAGCAGTACAACATTTTGGTACCTATAAGTTAAAAAATACATAAAGACACTGAGCAAGACAAAATGGTCCTTGCCAGTGAACAATCAGACTTTGTAAAATTATCTTATGATTTAAGATTCTGAAGCCAAAGGAATAAGAAAAGTTTTCAGCTATTGTCATTTTTCCTAGTATAGGGTGAGAAAGAAGGAAGGAAGTTAAAGGAGGAGAAAAGAAATAAGAAAGTCAGTTTTAAACTCCTCTCAGTGGGCTTGGGAGTCAAACATAAACTATGCAAACAAATTCCTAAGTTTGGTGAGATCATCAACTTTATTTAACTATCCTTTCTGAACCTTTCTTGGCCACCACTTTTATCTATGCTTTCCTTTCATATTTTATGAAACTTTCATTTTGTTGTCCAAGAAGTCAGACTTTAAATGGAAAAATAAATAAGCAAATGAAGAAATGTGTTCTATTTACTTTTTCTCACTTCTCTTATTTTCTCTCTCCCTCTTATTCACCCACCCTAAAAAATTAGTCATACTCATCTTTCTTCTTGAAAATACCTAATAATTTATCACTTTTAGAACTAATCCCAGCTGCGACGTGCCACAGTACATTTGCCAAATCTTTAGGAAATGCATTTATTTTGTACTTTAAATTTTTATACTTCATGATTTCAAGTAGCAAAGTACCTAAGAGGACACTAGGACAAGAGCAAAAGACAGTTTAATGAATTGAAGCTAGGAAATTGTGATGAAAGAGAAGTAGTAGTTAGTTGCTTATGTCAAAAACATGTGAGAATTTTAATGAACTATTGGATTTGAATATTTAACTGGCTAATGAAGAGCTACTATTTTTGTGAAGAAGGTAGTTTTAGATTATATTTTTTAGGCAGATATGTACAAATTTGTAAACAAAATATAACTTTATTATATAAGTCTGCATAATAGGGAGCATATTTACAGAATTTTTATAAAATATTGGTTTTCAAAGCATAGAAGCATTTAAAATAATAATCTAAAGTTAACCAGATATCAGGCTGATAAATCATTTGAAATGGTGAAGAAAAGACACTATCAATTAAATATGTGTATTTAACATTTTACTTCTTAAAAGAGGCCAAAGCTAGCATTGTAAAAGTTACTAAAAAAGACACAATCACCATCTGGTGGCAAAGCAAAGAAACTGTTGTTTTAAGATATTTACTTTCTATGACTGTGCCCTAATCGTAAGCCATTAAGTGGTGAAGCTTTGGATGGGATGATGGGATGATGTTATAAAATCCTCAGACATGGTTTACTGTGGTATTTGCGACATATCAGACTCAAGATAAGATTTATAGATACTTTGAAACAAGACATAGTTTAACCCTCACATGGTTTATTGCATTTAAATCTGACAATAACTCCATGGGAGGTTTTACTCTTAATTTTTTCATTTCAACGATGAAGAAACTGAGATTTACAGAAACTCTCTGATGAGATTTACAGAGATTAAGTACTTGCCAGTGTCACATAGATGGTAAATGCACCACTTGGATTTGAATCCAAACCAACTTTCTCTTTTAAGGGCCTATGATTTCTAAAATATATAAATTGCTTAGCCCAGAAGCTAACCAACCCTCAAATTGTTCCCAATGAAGTAATTAATGTTATGTTTTTTAACATTGTCAAAAGCTGTAAGGGCAGAGTTTCAGTGTGCAAGGCATGGAGGACTCTGCAATGTGCAATTGAATTGAGAGATGTCTTCCTTATACCTGCTATGTTCTGACTGTAACCATTTATTTCAAATTCTTATCAGGATTCTCACAATAACTTATCTAGGCTGATAAAGCTAAATGAGTAAAATAAAACAAACAGCTCTCTGAAGAATGTATTGCCTTGGTTTCACATATTCTTCCTTTCAAAGCCAAGATCGAAATGTTAGATCTACTTTAGAATAATAAAATTATAAAATTTTAGAGTTAAAAGAAAAATTATCAGAAACTTTTCAGATTCATTGTGACTATTTATGTCAATGTTTGATCTTATTACTTTATTTATATCAGCCATTTAGAGTTTACAAAACATTTTCACAAAAGATTTTCTATTTGATATAATTATCATATATGATAACTGAGATAAAATATTTTGTGTTGAAATTGCCTTGTGTGTAGGTTAAAATAGTCAAATATTGTCAATTTCATATTCTTCAACCTAATGATACTCATTTAGAGATGAGTAAACCCAGGCACAAAAAACAATTAAAAAAAAAAGAAGCCCTTACCGCTAATATATGGCCACCAAATTCATTTGCAAAATGAATAGACAAAAGTCACATCATCAAAGCCTTTTCTATTAAATTCCCAACAACAAAAACTAAACTAGAAATAAATTTCCTTCACTGAGGGTTTGAGAACATTAAAAAGAACAAGTATTTAGTATAAAGTAAATTGCTTTAGTTTGTTCCTTGATTTGTTTAAAAAGATAATTTCAAATCTGAAATTCGTTGGTTGTAAGTGGGTTAATTGTCTGGCCTTCCTCCTAGAACCTCTGTCATTCAACAGAGAGCTGTAATAAGTGGAAGTTACCCATATTGAGTTTATTTCTAAATTATTGAGCATTTCCTACCAGCTTTTATTTAAAAACAAAACAAGATAAAACTTTTTTCCTCTAAATTCTCAAAAGTATTTTTGATGATCATTTGCTAGAATACAACATGTGATTATTATAGCTCTTCAGGGTGATAAATGACTCATTTGCTTGTTGAAAATGACATGAAAGACCCTTCCTAGGCCAAGACTTTGTCTTTTACATCTCTGTATCCCCTGCTCTGTGAGCACGGTTATTTATACATAACAGATACTTAATGGATTTTCTGAGTTGAGTTGAATTAAAACACACACACACACACACACACACACACACACACACACACACACAAAGATCTCTTGGATTTAATGTTGAAGGTTTTTGGTCTTTCAAATGTTATCAAGACATGCATGAGTTATTTTTGATTTAGGGCTTTAGATTTCTTCAGGACAATGTACTTTTTCCCTGCCACTAAATTACTTTGATCCAGTAATCTTGAGACCATGATAGAATGTGTACATGACAATGGCATACATGATTCATTTCTTGAGGAAAAAGATGTAGTCATATCCCAAGTGTGAGTGTGACATTGTACTCCTTCGTCTCTCACTTTAGTATGAGAAAAATATGCTTAATATCTCATTTTTAACTGAAAACTTTTAGAATATCTAGCAAATGTTTTGAAAGAGAATGCATAGAGACCCCTAAATAAATTGTGGAGAGTCTGTAGAGGAAAAAATGTTTTGTAATACAATGTTGGGGGATTTGGAAAAGCCCTTAGGCCTTTCTTTTCTTATTCCTTTTCAGTTTAGAAGGCTTTGTTCTCCCTTTTAGAAAAAATGGAGTGAAAAAAAACTTACAGATGATTTTAACAGACTGCAAATATGTTTCCTGGTTTTGACAAGGATGTCTGTATTACCTCAAAACTATGTTGAAGATGGAGCATTTAGCAACCCAGGAAGACAATGACTATAAAACACAAAATTAACTCACCAAGTTACTATTATTTTCTCCCCTCTTGTCTCCAGCTGATTAGTGAAAATTAACCGCATGAGCAGTTATCCTACAACATGGAAATCTTAGCTATCTGCTGAGAAGGCAGGCTTTTTTATTTTTTAACTGTATCTATGTAGAATTTCAGTATGCTTGATAGACATAGCTATGTTTCTCAAAGACATGTTTTCATATCTGTTTTGAGCTTTGAGAATTTACTCATCTTAATATTATTAGTGTTATAATTTTTATAAATTCTTATATAGGAATTCAAAAGAAAAAAATGCTTAGATACTTGATCTCTTAATTGAAAATAATAACTATCTCACTAGACTATTGTGACAGTTAAAAAATAATGTGTGTAAAAAATGTTTAGAACACAGTGTGGTCAGGAGTGTGCATTTGATATCATTTTAAAATTGTTTTTATTAAGTCACTGCATTTGATTCAGCGAAATTTACTACTCATTTCCATCTCTCACTGTCAGAAAATGAGATATTTAGGCAATTTCTATACATTACGTTTCATATGGTCCATAGAGAGCTTGACAAACAAGAACTAGTTTACCAAAAAAGTCAACTCTTGACCAATTATTTGAAATAGAATGATGTGTTTTGTTAAAAAGGAAGTTGAAAAATCAACCAATCTTGGAAAGGAAACAAGGGGTATACCTGGTAGGAAATAAACTATATTTTTTGGAGGTGGATCTACAAGGGAAAATCATCATTTTGTAATGGATGTGATAAATGTAACTGCCTGAAACTAAATTCAAGAAGAGGCGTTGTTTCTGCTGGGGTTTTTTTCCCCTTCATCTGTAGAATAATTAGAAAACATTTCCCGGTTTAAAAAAATAAATGCAAACTGTACCTCAAATGTTTTTGAAGCATCAAACTTTACCTTTTATCTCTGAATGCATTAAAATATTCCACCCTATAAGCAGTTTCCATGTATAGTAATTAATGCATTTATTTGGTAGAAAGTCTTAATCAAGAATAATGTACCAGGCTTTTGCCTTGATGTTGGGAGTTAAGTACTGTATAAAAACAGTTTAGTTCCTGCAATCCAGTAACTTATTAGAGCAAGGAAGACACACATGATGATGAGTTTATTATGAAAGAGGCATTCAAGGGAAGTCTAAATGTGTTTTCCTAAGACAAACCAAATGCTTATTTTTACTTTAAAACATAGTGAGTTTAAACAAACTTAGAAACAAATAATATATATCAAGAGCATACCCATGCCAGGGACTGACCCATTGGCTCAATATTTTTCAAACTTGCCTGACTTGAGGTACTTGGTGAAAAAGGCTACTGCCTCCATTTCTTACTTGGAACCACACTAAAGGATTGCTCTTTGATTTTATCACTTGAAATTATTTTTCTACAAATACTCAGATTGTAAAATGTTGTTATTATTTTCCCCAATTATAAGTTAAACATTTTTTAACCATGAAGTTAAAAATCACTGTATAACTGGGGACAGAAAGTGGTGAGATAGTCTAATAAATTAGAACTGTTGTGAAAGGATTAATCTGATGTTTTTAAACCTTCTAATTTGTGTGTAATTCCATTCTTATTTTTCATTTTTTTCCACTTTCTATTAAATTGTTTGAGTTAAAACTACTTGCCGCCTGTCCCTTGGTATCTAATACAGCCTGATTTAAAAACATGTTTAAAGACTACAGTACTAGTGTTTTAAAAGAAACTCTACTAAGAGTGACACAAAACACCAGGAATTGTCTGTAAGAACAATGCTAAAAAGCATTTTTTTAATTATTTTAAAAAATGAAGTAACCAAACATGTAATTAATTCTTTTTTTTACTTTTTATTTCTTTTTATTGTACTTTAGGTTCTGGGGTACACGTGCAGATCATGTGGGATTGTTGCATAGGTACATACATAGCAATGTGGTTTGCTGCCTCCATCCCCCTGTCACCTATATCTGCCATTTTTACCCATGTTTTCCCTCCCAAACCTCCCCACTACCTGCTATCCCTCCCCTGACCCCCACAGCAGACCCCAGTGTGGGATGCTCCCCTCCCTGTGTCCATGTTTTCTCATTGTTCAACACCCACCTGTGAGTGAAAACATGCAGTATTTGATTTTCTGTTCTTGTGTCAGTTTGCTGAGAATGATGGTTTCCAGATTTATCCAATTCCCTACAAAGGGCATGAACACATAGTTTTTTATGGCTGCGTAGTAGTCGCCCACTTTTTAATGAGTTTGTTTTTTTCTTGAAAATCTGTTTTAGTTCTTTGTAGATTCTGGTTATGAGCCCTTTGTCAGATGGGTAGATTGCAAAATTTTTTCCCATTCTGTTGGTTGCTTATTCACTCTGATGATTGTTTCTTTTGCTGTACAGAAGCTCTGGAGTTTAATTAGGTCCCATTTGTCTATTTTGGCTTTTGTTGCCATTGCTTTTAGTGTTTCAGTCAGGAAGTCCTTGCCTATGCCTATGTCCTGAATGGCTTTGCCTAGGTTTTATTCTAGGGTTTTTATGGTGTTAGGTCTTATGTTTAAGTCTTTATTCTATCTAGAGTTAATTTTAGTGTAAGGTATCAGGAAGGGGTCCAGTTTCTGCTTTCTGAACTTGGCTAGCCAGTTGTCAAAACACCACTTATTAAACAGGGAATCATTTCCCCATTGCTTGTTTTTGTCAGGTTTGTCAAAGATCAGAAGGTTGTAGATGTGTGGCATTGACCCTGAGGCCTCTGTTCTGTTCCATTGATCTGTATCTCTGTTTTGGTATGATTACCATGCTGCTTTGATTACTATGGCCTTGTATTATAGTTTGAAGTCAGGTGGCATGATGCCTCCAGCTTTGTTCTTTTTGCTTAGGATTGTCTTGGCTATGCAGGTTCTCTTTTGGTTCCATATGAAGTTTAAGGTGTTTTTTTCCAATTCTGTGAAGAATGTCATTGGTAGCTTGATGGGGATAGCGTTGAATCTATAAATTACTTTGGGCAGCACAGCCATTTTCACAATATTGATTCTTGCTAACCGTGAGCATGGAATGTGTTTCTCCATCTGTTTGTGTCATGTCTTCTTTTATTTCCTTCAACAGTGGTTTGTAGTTCTCCTTGAAGAAGTGCTTTGCATCCTTTGTTAGTTGTATTCCTAGGCATTTTATTCTCTTTGTAGCAATTGTGAATGGGAGTTTTCTCATGATTTGGCTCTCTGTTAGTCTGTCATTGTTGTACAGGAATGCTTGTGATTTCTGCACATTGATTTTATATCTTGAGACTTTGCTGAAGTTGCTTACCAGTTTAAGATTTTGGGCTGAGATGATAGGGTCTTCTAAACATAGAATCATGACCTCTGCAAATAGAGACAATTTGACTTCCTCCTTAATTGAATACCCTTTTTTCCCTTGCCTAATTGCTCTGGCTATAACTTCCAATACTATATTAAATAGGAGTTGTGAGAGAGGGTATCCTTGTCTAGTGTCAGATTTCAAAGGAAATACTTCCAGTTTTTTGCTCATTCAGTATGATATTGGCTGTGGGTTTGTAGTCAATAGCTTTTATTATTTTGAGATACATTCCTTCTATACCTAGTTTATTGAGGGTTTTTAGAATAAAGGACTGTTGAGTTTTGTCAAAGGCCTTTTCTGCATCTATTGAGATAATCATGTAGTTTTGTCTTTGGTTGTGTTTATGTGGTGGATTGCATTTATAGACTTGTGTATGTTGAACCAGCCTAGCATCCCTGGGATGAAGCCTACTTGATTGTGATGGAAAAGCTTTTTGATGTGCTGTTGCAATTGGTTTGCCAGTATCTTAATGAAGTTTTTTGCATCTATGTTCATCATGGATATTGGCCTGAAGTTTTTTTATTGTTGTATCTCTGCCGGGTTTTGGTAACAGGATGATGTTGGTCTCATAAAATGATTTGGGAAGAATTCCCTCTCTTTATAATGTTTGGAATAGTTTCAAAAGGAATGGTACCAGCTCCTCTGTACGTTTGGTAGAATTTGGCTGTGAACCCATCTGGACCTGGACTTCTTTTGGTTGGTGGGCTACTAATTGCTGCCTCAACTTCAGCCCTTGTTATTGGTTGATTCAAGGTTTCAGTTTCTTCCTGGTTTAGTCTTGGGAGGGTGCAAGTGTCCAGGAATTTATCCATTTTGTCCAGGTTTACTGGTTTATGTGCATAGAGTTATTTGTAGTAATCTCTGATGGTAGTTTGTATTTCTGTGGAATTGGTGATGATATCCCCTTTATCGCTTTTTATTGCATCTATTTGATTCTTCTCCCTTTTCTTTTTTATTAATCTAGCTAGCAGTCTGTCTATTTGTTGATATTCTCAAAAAAACCAGCTGCTGTATTTATTGATTTTTTGAAGGGATTTTTGTGTCTCTATCTACTTCAGTTCTGCTCTGATCTTAGTTATTTCTGTCTTCTGCTAGCTTTTGAGTTTTTTTTATCTTGCTCCGCTAGCTCGTTCAATTTTGATAATAGGATGTCAATTTTAGATCTTTTCTTGCTTCTCATGTGTGCATTTATTGCTATAAATTTCTCTCTAGACACTGCTTTACATGTGTCCCAGAGATTCTGGTACGTCGTGTCTTTGTTCTCATTGGTTTTGAAGAACATCTTTATTTCTGCCTTCATTTCATTGTTTATCCAGTCGACATTCAGAAGCCAGTTGTTCAGTTTCCAAGGAGTTGTGCAGTTCTGGATTAGTTTCTTAATCTTCAGTTCTAATTTGATTGTCCTGTGGTCTGAGAAACTGTTTGTTATGATTTCCATTCTTTCACATTTGCTGAGGAGTGATTTACTTCCAATTATGTGGTTAACTTTAGAGTCGGTGCGATGTGGTTCTTAGAAGAATGTATATTCTGTGGATTTGGGGTGGAGATTTCTGTAGATGTCTATTAGGTCAGCTTGCTCCAGATCTGAGTTCAAGTCCTGGATATCCTCATTAATTTTCTGTCTCGTTGATCTGTCTGCTATTGACAGTGGGGTGTTAAAGTCTCCCACTATTATTGTGCTAGAGTCTAAGTATCTTTGTAGGTCATTAAGTACTTGCTTTATGTATCTTGATGCTCTTGTATTGGGTGTGTATATATTTAGGATAGTTAGCTCTTTGTGTTGCATTGATTCATTTACCATTATGTAATGCCGTTCTTTGTCTCTTTCGATCTTTGTTGGTTTAAAGTCTATTTTATCAGAGACTAAGATTGAAACTCCTGTTTGTTTTTTTTATTTATTTATTTTGCTCTCCATTTGCTTGATAACTCTTCCTCCATCCCTTTATTTTGAGCCTATGTGTGTCCTTGCATGTGAGATATGTTTCCTGAATACAGCACACTGATGGGTCTTGACTTTTTATCCAGTTTGCCAGTCAGTGTCTTTTGATTGGGGCATTTAGCCCATTTACATTTAGGGTTAATATTGTTATGTGTGAATTTGATCCTGCCATTTTGATGCTAGCATGCATTATCTTCATTGTGTCAATGGTCTTTACCATTTGGTATGTTTTTGGAGTGGCTGGTACTGGTTGTTCTTTTCCTTGTTTAGTGCTTCTTTCAGGAGCTATTGTAAGGCAGGCCTGGTGGTAATGAAATCTCTTAGCAATTGCTTGTCTGTAAAGGATTTATTTCTCCTTTTCTTATGACGCTTAGTTTGGCTGGATATGAAATTCTAGGTTGAAAGTTATTTTCTTTAAGGATGTCGAAATTGGCCCCCACTCTTTTCTGGCCTGTAGTGTTTCTGCCAAGAGATCCACTGTGAGTCTGATGGGCTTCCCTTTGTGGATAACCCAACCTTTCTCTCTGGCCACCCTTAGTATTTTTTCCTTCATTTCAACTCTGGTGAATCTGACGATTATGTGCCTTGGGGTTGCTCTTCTTGAGAAATATCTTAGTGGTGTTCTCTGTATTTCCTGGACTTGAATGTTGGCCTGCCTTGCTAGGTTGGGGAAGTTCTCCTGGATAATATACTGAAGAGTGTTTTCCAGCTTAGATTCATTCTCTCTGTCACATTCAAGTATACCTATCAAATGTAGATTAGGTCTTTTCATATAATCCCATATTTCTTGGTGGCTTTGCTCACTTTTCTTTTCTTTTTTCTTTTCACTCTATTTTTCTCTAATCTTGCCTTCTGATTTAATTTTATTAAGTTGATCTTTAATCTCTGATATCCTTTCTTCTGCTTGGTCGATTTGGCTGTTGAAACTGTGTATGCTTCACTAAATTCTCATGCTATGTTTTTCAGCTCCTTCAAATTGTTTATATTCTTCTCTAAGCTGTTTATTCTTGTTAGCATTTCATCTAACCTTTTCTCTCAGTTCTTAGCTTCTTTGCTTTGGGTTAGCACGTGTTCTTTTAGCTCAGAGAAATTTATTACCCGCCTTCTGAAGCCTGTTTCTGTCAATTCATCAGACTCATTCTCCATCCAGCTTTGTCACCTTGCTGGTGATGATTTGTGATCCCTTGGAGGAGGAGAGGCATGCTGGTTTTGGTGTTTTCATCCTTTTTTGCACTGGTTTCTTCCCATCTTCATGGATTTATCTACCTGTGGTCTTTGTAGTTGGTGACTTGCGGATTGGGTCTCTGAGTGGACATCCTTTTTGTTGATGTTTAAGCTATTTTTTTTCTGTTTCTTAGTTTTCCTTCTAACAGTCAGGCCCCTCTGCTGCAGGACTGCTGGAGGTCTACTCCAGACCCTGCTTGCCTCAGGATTACCCACAGCAGCTGCAGAACAGTAAGGGTTGCTACTGGTTTCTTCTTCTGTTATCTTCATCCCAGGAGGCTGCCTACCAGATGTCAGCCTGAGCTCTCCTTTATGAGTTATCTCTTTTGATATACGGGGTCTGGGAGCTGCTTGAGTAGACAGTCTGTTTCTTGTAGGAGCTCAAGTGCTGTGCTGTGAGTTCCATTGTTCCATGCAGAGCTTCTGGGCAGGTACATTTAAGTCTGCTGCAGTGGAACTCACAACTGCCTCTTTTCCTAGGTGCTCTGTCCTAGGAAGGTGGGGCTTTATTTATAAGTTCCTGATGTGCTGCTGCCTTTTTTCAGAGATGCCCTGCCCTCCAAGGAGTAGTCTAGTCACAGTCTGCCAGCAGAGGCCTTGCTGAGCTACTGTGGGCTCTGCCCAGCTGCTGTGTGAACTTCCTTGTGGTGGTGGTACAGAGGTACAGTTAGAACTGCCTTGGTATTGGCAGACTGCGTTGGTAGTGGCTAACTGCCTCAGTAGTGGTGAACGCCCTTCCCCTTACTGAGCTGGACTATCTCAGGTCCAACTGTGCTTGCTGTAAAACTCTCAATCCAGAGGGTTTCAGATTGCTTGTTTTGTGGGGGTGTGACCCGTCGAGCCAGATCACCTGGCTGTCTGTCTCAGCCCCTTCCCTTTCAGTTGAATGGATGGCTCTGTCTTCCAGGCATTCCAGCTGCTGTGTGGAAGTTGAAATGGCCCCCCAGATTTGTGTGAGTTTCTGTGCGGAAACCCACGACACTGACTGAAACAGCCGTACTGGAAATTCATGGTACCTTTTGGCTCAGAAATCTCCTGGTCTGTGGGCAGTGAAAACTCTGTTGGAAATGTGGTGATCACTCATCATCTGCATTGTTCTTGCTGGGAACTGCAATCTGGAGCTGTTCCTGTTTGGCCATCTTGGATCCTTACGTGTAATTAATTCTTATCCTAAAGGGACAATAATATCTTTCCATTTATAAAACAGAAGAAATTGCTTTAGTTATATTGATATGGAGACAGAAAAGTAGCAGTGATGAAAGTCAGTGATAAATGAAAAGGTACTTGGGGCATTCCTGAATTTGCTTGTAACCTTTGTTAATCCATCTAGAAAAAGGATTAAGGAAAATTTTAGTAAAATCTCTTATAAACATAAAACTGAGAGATGTAAACTGAATACACAGATAATCTTACCTAGGAGCTAACAAGGTTATAGAAGTGGTCAGGGTGTTGCAAAATGAGCTACAATACTGAAAACGTACTGTCACACAAAATATTCAATCCAAGGAAAATCCAATATGCAATGAATGTGTGGTAAGACTATGGAATGTAATCTTGTAGAAATAACAGAGTAAAATATGTTTTCCAGTCTTTGTTGGACAAAGTGGTTTTTGTCAAGGTAAGATTAGAAAGGCAGAGTTTAAGGAAAAAAATCATTCAGGTCTGTTCCTGCCTGCGTTACTTTGAGGAAATCAGATAAATTCTTCAGAACTCAATTTTTTCTACTGTAAAAATAAAGATGATACTGGTTTCCATATTACCTTCTAAGGAGCCCCTGGGATTTGGTAAAGGTGCTTTGGGCACCATCATGGAGATGGTGAGCCTACTGAATTAGTAATTAAAACTGGAGGACTTATAACATGTAGCTCATGACTGGATAAACCTTATTAAAGTTTAAGTGAAAGATGAGGATTATATGGCTATTAGAAGGGGAGTAATAGAACAATTATCTGGATTACTTAAGTTGCATATCATATTTCCCTAAATTGCCTAGGAATGTTAACAGAAATGATTTTTAAAAGAACAAAAAACAACACTGAATATTTGCTTTACTTCTTTGTGAATATATAGTTAGAAATTTTAATTTCTATCATTTAATAAATGATGCATTTAAATTAATAGTTATTTTAAAATGAAGTTTCCTCTCATAATTGTTACAGATTTTAATATAATAATAAATCACTGTAATAGGCTAGAGTGTATGAACGTTTTATACAACCAGTTCTTTTCCTTTAGGAATCTAAAATAACTGTCAGATTTCACTTCACATTGTCAAAATAAACATACTGCTATTTAGAGAACTCATTCTTTAAACAGGTTTCACAGGAAAAAAGAAAACTCTCTTTTATTTGTATTTATGATGAAACTGCATTTTGGTGTCATGATCAGAATTAGTAATATTAGCACCCTAATGCAGGCAAAATATGGGGAATACATTCACACTCTGGTTAGTCATTCTCTTTCAGATGCTTTCATGTTGTTTTAGGATGTAGGAAGACTGTGAATCAACCCATTTAATTAGGTTTTGTTAAAGTAATATGAAAATTCTTTATTATTTTTTTTTCTGGCTCAGAAGCCTTCCAACCACACCCCATCTCTGCCTTTTAAAATGCTATTCATTATGCAAAGTCCAGTTTAAATAAATCCAACTTTTCTGTGAAATCTCTCTCTTTTGTGTTCTTGGAATGGGATATGCCTGCAACCTCAGGAAATTAGTAGCAATAGTGTCCAAGGTATGCTCTGGGTTTATTGCATCCTTATCTATTACTATCATATGTTGTGTGTGTGTTAATCTCAGCCTACTCTTGGCCTATGTAGTAAGAACAGTCTGGAATGATGGAGAGGAGTCAAATCATAAGGCTGTGTTTAACACATAGCTTCAAATAACTGTAATCCTTGAAAGTCTCTATGCTTATTTTTTGTTCAAAAAAATATAAAGACCAAAGAACATTGTTATCCACTACAAACATATCATAATTTTGTTTCAAAATATGTGCAAGTTCTAAAAACTGGACACTCCTACATTATATTTTCACTTAATCGGTTTTACTTTGCATCACATTTGTTTCCTTCAGAAAGGATCGTACATTGCTACAAGTGTATTAGAGTGTATAACTACCCTCAAGGGTGCATTTTACTAGAATCACGGACAACTGTGGGATGTCCCCTGATTTAAAATTAGATTTTTTTTTTTTTTTTTGGCATTAGTATGTCTGTTTTCATGACATGCAAATGCCTATGTGCACATATGCGTGCACACACATACTTAATTATGCATTTTCCCTTGCAATTATATGGATAGGAGGGAGGGAAATACTGGGTAGATGAGGCAATTCCCTAGCAAAGGTTTCACCTCCAAGCCTGGGAACCCATGGCTTTAAATGGGAAGAGGAGTTCCTGTTTTCGCACCCAAATGTTACCTTTTCCAAGACAACTTGGACTCACCACACCCCTATTTTGTGAAAATATAAATCTCAAGCTTCACTAGAAGAGCAGCAGAGCAGTACAGCAGAGAAGGAGAGAAGAGAAGAAACATCTGAACATCAAGAGGAGTTTGGCTACCGATGGTCAGAGAGGTGATTAGCCATGAACGGCCAAAGGCCGGGGGAAGATCATCTTCCACTCCATCCCCGTTCCAGCTCCCCATCCACCCCACTGAGAGCTACCTCCGTCATTCAGTAAAATCCCCAAATTCATCATCTATGTCTGAGTGACCTAAGAGATTGTCACCTCCACTCTTCACTAAGCGGATTTAACACTTAGGTGTCCACAGATGGCAAATGTTAAAAGAGCATTAAATGCAGCACACCCTTAGATGCTACCATGGGATCAGAACCCAAAAGAGGTTGCCCTGGCTCCTGCACCTGCCTGTCTGTGTGCTCTGCCACCCATAAGAGGTTCGAGCACACGGCAGCTGAGCAAACGAGCCACACCCCGTCTCAAGTCCTGTGAGGGGGTCAGGGAATTCTCCTATTTCACCATAATTTGTGACATTTTAAAATTGAATTGTTTTTCATATTTCATAATAGCTTTATTTATAGAATTACCTGTTAAATAAATGCTATTTAGAATTTCAGGGAATAGATAATGTTGCTTTAAAATTGCATGAGTTTTCTTATAGCTGAACTTAGACTAGTTTCATTTATATTACTGTATCTCTGTATCTGAATGTCCCAATACCAGCTGCTACCAGTAAGTAACATAAGTATGTGAGGAAAAAGAAATGACAATATAATTATTATGACTTCTTTCAAGTTGGGGAAATATTAATAGCTTTTTGCATATCAAATTAGTATAAAACACAATATTTTCTGCCATGAATTTAAGAGTAAAGCCCGGGCGTGAATTACTTGTAATCCCAGCACAAGTAATCCACGCCCAGCCTTTACTCTTAAATTCGTGGCAGAAAATTTAAGAGTAAAAATTTTCTTTTTACTCTTAAATTGACAGAAGTGGTGGATCACAAGGTCAAGAGATCAAGACTATCCTGGCCAACATGGTGAAACCCCATCTCTACTAAAAATACAAAAATTAGCTCGGTGTGGTGGTGTGTGCCTGCAGTCCCAGCTACTCAGCAGGCTGAAGGAGGAGAATTACTTGAACCGGGGAAGTGGAGGTTGCAATGAGCCAAGATGGTGCCACTGCACTCCAGCCTGGCAACAGAGCGAGACTCCATCTCAAAAAATAAAAGAGAAAAATATTTGTATTTTAAACACCACCTTTCCTAACATTTTAGTATCTATTTCCAGAGTTGAGGTACTAGTGTTGGTCCTGCATAATTAAACAAAACAAAACAAAACAAAACAAAACAAAAACACTTCCAAAGAAGTAGAACTTAAATAAAATTAAGTAGCAAACCGTATACAGTATAGATTTAAATGCTAAACCATTAGGACTGAGTAGTCGTACAAACTTTAAGAAAAGAAGCTAAAATTGTTTTTAAAGGGACCAAATGAATCAATTGTTACTTAAAAGTATCTTTATTCAGCATTGTGTTGGCTAAATACTTCATGAGAGTTCTTGTTTTAAGACAAGTCATCCTCATTTTTTTTATTGTTTATTTAAGAAAGCTTTTTAGTGGATCTTTATTTAAGAAACATACATAATCTTTTTGACTGTTAGTTTTAAGTGAGATTTTCAGTTGCTCTGAAAGCAGTAAATCTCTTTGGTTCACTGTTTGCTTTGATAGAGTTTTTTTCTTGTCAGCAATTTCTTTCTTCCTATTTTTGAAAAGACCAGTGTTCTGCTTCCACATAAATGTGTAATGGAGAATATTAAAAGTTAGTTTGATGTGTTTGTTTCTTTTAGGAATAAAAGTATAATTAACAACTTTATAGGGAGAATATTTATCCCCAGAGCTAGTGATTTCCAGGGGACTAGTATAAATTCCTAAAGAATTAAAGATAGAAACAAATGTCACACTGTTTTTCTACATATTATCAATTTGCTTTTTCAAAAGACTGTATCAGTCTATAATTCTGTCACAGGCTTAATTTAACAATTCTCAAAACTGTTGAACGTTTTTAAAAAGTATTTTTCCTAATGTGATAGGTTTACAAAACTGCAGCTTAATATTGTTTGATTTAGATTTCTGGAATTATTAATCAATTTGCATTTTTCAAATACAGTTGATTTTCATCATTTGCAATAGTTACATTTGGCAAAGTTACCTAGACAATTGAGTTAGTGAATACTAAATCATTGCTTCTAGGGGAAGTACAAGCTTAGGTTCTTGTAAGTCTCTGGTCATATTTTATTTTCATCAAGTGATCCATAATATAATCTTTTACATGTGCTTCTGTTGAAAGACATCTTATTTATTATAAATTGTCTGAATGTTGACATTGAACTCACAAATAGCATTATTTTATTTGAATATTGAAATTAAATTCATAAATAGCACTATAACTCAGGCTTGAACAAAGCTTACTTTTGACACATCCCCTTGTAAGGCACATCACACTGGTCTTACATTTAGGAACATTAGATAGCACCTCAGCACTACACTCGGGGCCATTTTAAATAGCAAAATTACCAACCAAAAGCAAAAAATTAGAAAAATGTGGTACGAAAGGACTGTGAAAAGGAAACATACACAGTGTGAAAGCTGAAGCAATGAAGGCAGAACATTGTTCTGCTTGACCGCAGCAGGGAAAATGGGCATCAGGCAACTTGATTTTTTTATTTCTGAGCCTGTTCATGAATGACCACAAAAGACACTGCTATTTGATGCAGGATTTTCTTTTCCATAGCTCACCTAGATCCAGGTTCTTGTGTCATGACCACACTGGATGAGTGAGTGGAGTAGAATTTATTAAGTGAAAGGAAGGCTGTCAGCAAAGAGAGGGGTCCTGAGAGCAGGTTCCTGGTTGCTCCCTGCACAGTTGAATACAAGGGCATTTACATGTAAGCAGTTAGGGCTGGGTTCTGTATTTGTATAAGGTGTGAATTCCTGGTGGCTCCACCCCATTCCCCCAGTATGCATGTGGGTCCTTAGTCCCCTGTGGCCATGTTTAGGCAGGCCCCCTGTGCAAGTTTCCTTAACTGCGCAAAACACAGGACAGAGGTTCTGTCTGCCTAAAGCAAGCTGGCTAGCTCCTTTCATATTGACTGTTGATTAAAGGTGACAAATTTTAAAATAAACAAGTAAACACATTTGCAAATATAAAAATCTGTGAATTATGAGGATTAACTGTACATTTTTGCTATTTGCATTTTCTTCAGCTTTCTTTTGTCTTGGTTTTTCTATTGGGGTTTTAGAATTACTTTTATATAACGCGTACAGGCACATTATACATTAAGTATATAAACTCTGTCATCTTTGTTATGTGCTTTTATTCCAGTTGATTTGCTTTTAGTTTTTTTTTTCAGATATTTTTGATAAATATAACATTTTAAATTTAGTTTTATTGCATTATGGTCAAACAATACAGACTCTTAAATACGGAGGTGTTTTGATTGTGATAACTTACCCCATGATCACAAGGACTGATTTAGCTTATTTTATGGGATGACTGGCTGGCTGTTCACCCTGCTATTTCATTCATTTCTTTCCCAAGAAAAATGTTGAATGGATGAGGTTATTTTTTCCTAGGTGGCTATTTATTTATTTATTTATTTATTGTATATGTAAACTTTTAAAACCTGGCTATATATTTAGTGTGGGGACCCACTTGAGACCCACAATTGGTACAATGATTATTTTAAGCTGACAATGTTAAGACATCAGAATAAGCCTTCTCAGAACTTCCCTTATTTGACTAAAGGCAGAAAATTCTGGGAAATTAGGCTGCATTAATTCACTCTTCTGGGTTTTTTGACTCCCAGAAGAAAACCAAAGGTGAAACTATCATACATTCCTTCTCTAAGGTAGTATTAGGGCTATGAACAACATGGAAAGACCACCTGCATCTGTGTTAAAAAAAAACATTATTACAAACTTGCTTATCTTTAATTTGTTTTCTCACAAACCCATTTGTCTTTCCTATAGAAACTCTCTTGTTCTTCTCATAAAGATTTTCCTCTTCCTTCCATTTTTCCTATTAAATTTGATATATAAGCGCCTTGAATAGATGGCTTCCTCTGTAAGCCTCACACACATATGAGCAAACTTTTTTTTCTTGTTAATTTGTCCTTTGGCAATTTAATTCACAAGTCCCTAGGTACTAAACCTAAGATACAAGAGGGAAAGTTTTTCCTCCCCAGTATTAGTTTGTGATAATATATTATGTATTTTTTAGCTTAATAGAAATTTGTTTTTTGAATATTCTATGGATATTAACATTAATAAAATTTAATTTATATCCTTTGGCTTTGTATATAGACCCACCCAGAAAAAAACTACTATGTGCCTATAACCTTATTTATTTGGCATGTGCATTCTGTTAAGGATTGAGAGATTTTTTTGTAATTTTACTTTTTTAGCTACTTTCTTGCTGTTTTAAGTCTTGTATGTCTTATGTAACTATGCTATTTTGTTCAGAAAGTTTCGAGAATGTTTTTTTTTTTCATTTAAGTAGTTTCCTCCACTCTCCAACTCCTCTATGGAGTTTTCCCTTTCATATCATCATCAAAGCCCCTGGCTCAGTGTGGACTTAAGTGGGCTATTGAGCTGTCCACACAGGACACCTTTATTCATCCTACCAGATAAGTCTTGAGTAATATGCAATCAACTGTTGATTGAAGGCCCCCAGGCACTATCAAAGCCACAGGGTTTATTTATCTGCATTTTTAATGTGATTCTGAGTGCTCCCCCTAAAGGTAATAGAATGATAGTCTTCCCTTAGCCTTCTGCTTTGCTCCCTGCTTTGGCTGTAACAATCTTCACTTTTCTCCTTTTCTGATCTTTTGATCTTATTCTCCAAGGGTGTTTTTCCTTTTTTACAAGGCTGTAGTTCATTTCTCCTTTCTGCTTAATAGCCAACTAACTCTCATCTCTTCTCCCAGAGGCACAGTTGCAGAATCTTCCTTCTTTCCTACTAGTCTTTCCATACTTTGCTATACTATGTTTGAGTCCTCCTTTTGAGGCTTCTCTAGGAATTTTTGATTAATTCCTATTTTGAAATGGAAAAACTAAAAACAAATCTTTTTCGGCTTTTATTTCTCCTGGTAGAACAATCTGACTTTTGCTTGATTTCTTAGAGGTTCTTTTAAAGACTGGGAAAATGTAACTGCCAGTGGGTTCATTTTGCTCACTTCCAAGGTACGGGCAATTTATTAAGAAAGGGGAATTGCAATAAAGAGTTTAATTCACACAGTACAGCTAATGAGAGACCAAAATTTTATTATTCTTCAAATTGGCCTCCCCAAAAATTTGGAGGCTAGAGTTTTTCAAACACAGCTTGGTGGGCAGGGGCATAGAGTATAGGTACTGCTGACTGGTTGGGGATGCAGTCATTGAAGTGTGGAAAATGGTCCTTGTGTTCTGAGTCCATTTCTGGGTGGGAGCCACAGGACTGACTGAGTCGGGGGTGGGGGGGAATCAGGTGGTCAGAAATGCAGAAGTCTAGAAAAACATCTTACAAAGCCAATCTTAGGTTCTACAATAGTGCTGTTATTTACAGGAGTTATTGAGGGCGTTGCAAATCTTGTGACTTCAAAATAATGGCTGACAATTATATAACTCCACCTATACCTTAGCAGATATGTATACCACCTATACCTTAGGTCCCCATCATACCCCTAACCTTGTGGTATTTCATTAGTTTTACAAAGGGTGGTTAGTTTTGAGAAGCGCTATTATCATTTAAACCATAAATTAAATGTATCTCAAAGTAAGTTTGGCCCACATATCTTTACACATAGAGGACATCTTGTCAGGTCATAGAATCTTAGGGTTACAAACATCTGCCTTCATACTGAAGTCTCTCTTAGTAGTTTTCTAACATTTAGTAATCAAAGGTATTAGACTGACCTAGGTTTGTCACTTATGTCTAAATATGTTTAGATTATAAACATATTTTTGTCTGAATGATTAAAATACCTTTGCTATACAACTTATGCCTTGGACCATAGGTTGTTTGAAGATTTTTCTTGGTTATTGGAGATTCTGGTTTGTTGTTGTTATTTTCCGGTTTTGTAGCTCTATATAAGAAGTTCTAAAGGAAACACATTTAATGACATGGATTTCTTGGGAGGAATGCAAATTACAATTCCTCCTTTAGTGTTGACTTAACTGTTATCAATGCTAGCTTTTTGAGGGATAGTCAGTAAAATCCAGTGCCCCCTAGTATTATTTTAATTGACTATTTTTCTGTTTAAATAAAATAAAATGAACATTTGCCACTTTTCAAGCTGATATAATGAGTAGTTGGTAGCAGCATACCTTTTTTCCAACTGTGCATTGAAAATGTGTGATTTACCAATCTTAAATAGCAAACTTCACATAGTTATATACAGGCTAAGAAATAATAATGTTTTGTTATTCTAATGGTAAGAATTGTTAAATAAAACTGTGATCACATCATAATCAGTTACAGCCACAAACAAAAGGTATACAATTCCCACCGATGTCTTCCTTTAAGAAATATTTTTAATAAAATCATATAAAATGTATGTTTTCTAATAAAATCTTGCAGCTTTAATGCTCTCTAATGGAATTTAAATATAGTCTTTCAAAGTTGTTTTAAATTTATCTTTCAAAGATGGATACTAAAATTTTTCTGTTTTGAAAATTATATAACGCATAAATCAACCAATACATATAACTGCAATTATTTTTATCTCCATAACTTAAAACACCATATAAAAAGTTTAATGATATGCTATTATTTACTAAGTCTTCTAACATCTAAATAGAACATTTTGCTTTTCTGCCTATTCTTTATTTTTTTTATAAATCACATAAGGAAGAATATTAGGAAATTATTTCTAAAAGTCCAATGAAAAGTGATTGAATACAATTTAAAAAATAGAATCACTGAATATATATATATATTGGTTCAATAGAGAATAGCATAATCCTAATGCAAAGAAAAAAATGGGTTTATCTTGCGTATATCACAATTCACAAAACAACTCTGGTTCTTGAAAATGATAAAGTTATTTTTAGAAATATTATTTCTTATATAATAAATATTGCTGAACAAGATGTCGGAGCCCTGGCATCACAAACTGGTTGACTCATGGATAGGTAACAATTTGCCAACGACAGTATAGGTTTGAAAAAGGAAAATTTTATTAGAAAGAACAATACAGAATAGTTCAGTGGGGCTCCTTAGTAAGAGAGGAGTGAGCGCCCTGAGGTGGATTTTTCCTTAGGGGTATTTAGAGACCTTAAAGTCAGAGCTTATGAGCAGTTGGTACTATATTAGCCACACAGGTCATGATAAACGATTACATTTGTAGACATTTTGGTGTCTTAATGTCAGCAAGGGTTGCCCAATGAGTTTCAATGTGCATGCATTCCAGACATATCTAGTTACTTCTGAATTCTTCATATAAGGAGTTTTGTCTCTGAATGGCCTGGTTGATGGTCATCAGGTGATCTTTGCTCTGCTGAAATTTGTTATACCTTTTATTGTATTTTTAAAAAAATCTGTGCATGCATGCTTACATGATCAAAAGTTAGAAAATAATTTTAAAAGACCTGGTCTTAAGCACCTAGGTGTTTTTCTAGTTCAGTCTGTTTTGGGGGGCATTTTAGAAACCAAAAAACGAAAGTGAAACTATCATTGCTTTTGCTCTATTCACTAAACTATTTAGAATACAAATATAAAGTGCCAATGAAAGAAATATTTATTTTCAGGAAATTTGGTTAGAAGATAATGTAACGGGGGCCGCGGGGGGAGTGTACTCAGCTCTCTCACAGTTCCAGAGAGAGCTCATTAACCCGGAAGAATGGGGAAATAAGCCCCAGAAGCGTGGTGAACTTACCTTTCAAATAAATATTGTGGACCCAAAGACTTTCCTGGAAAAGCAATTTATTAGACAGACAGAGTGGGAGAGAGAAAGATCGCTCCCACACTGTTGTGGGAGGGGACTCAGAGAAGGAAACAGTATAGGTAGAAGCAGCCGGAGTTCTAACCCTTGAGTTATTTATTATTCCTTTCCCATTCATGTTCTCTTCCAGTGAGAGGAGTACTTTCAAACTTCCTCCAGAGTGATTGATCTTTGACTCTGATAGTGGATTGGCTACTTAGTCCACAACCCTGAGTTACAGAACCCCCTCCTCCCAGAGCTTTCGGACAAAGGAGCCCACCTAGCTTTCCCCACCTAGCCTGCTCCGGGGAAACCCAGACAAAGAACTGAAACCCGTCTGTTCCTAGATGGAGGCATCTAGCAGGGAAACTCCTGCCTTTGAAACCACGCCCCTCTAGGGCTTAGAAGAGAAGTCCCTTAATAAGGCCTTGGATTTTTGTCAACTTTACAAATATGAAACTGAGCCTTTCAATTATATTATTTCTAAGTAAAGTGAGATGAAATACCAAATCATGAGGTTTTGTTTTGTTTTGTTTTGTTTTAAAGTGGTGAAATGCCCGTTTAGAAACTGACTGGGTTTTCAAGCAACTTCATGTTCTGGAAAGGAAGGGAGCAGTTGGCAGTGTTTGGCCCCCTGTGGATTCCCATTTCCTCCCAACTTTTAACTTTCACTGCTCTCAACGTGACTAGCTTTTTTTTTTTTTTTTTTTTTTTTTTTTTTTTTTAATGAGGACCATTGTGTTCCCTCTGGAGATCTCCTTGCTAGCTGTAGTGGTTCTGAATACTTATATACAAATGTTAGTAAAGCAATAGCTATCATATGACAAAAAATGCATTTTGAAAATCACTTTAATTCCAATGTAAGTTTTATAAAATTCTTAAAGTTCAAAATACCTATACGTTTTTTGAAAAGCCATGTCCATCAATTTATGTTATCTAATAGCATTCTCTAAACAATTGTTTCAGAGTATAAAGAATCCAATGACTTCTAAAGAGTTTGTTTGACAGATGGTCAATGAAATCGTCTATTACTATTATTGAAACCAGAAAAAGATACTCTGCATTTTCTTTCTCAGCTTTTTCAAACGTGTTGATGTAGGTCAGGTTAAGTTTTCTCTGTTTTATAACAGAAACACAACTCAAGTTTTGCAGACTAAGCCTGAAAGGTGCAGTATTATTTTGAAGTATAGAGCCTAGAAAAATTAGTACTTTAAAAAGTCAATCAAGAACTCACAAATAGAGTAAACACAGCACACAGGTTTAAAGTCTGGATTTCTAGGGGAAAAAAAAGTATAATATTAAAAATAAATTACATTGAAATGATACGTGTTTTCTCCAAATCACCAAAAACTCATATATCTAAGTTGACTGAAATCAGACATTAACTGAATATATAAAATCCATATAATTTGAAGAGGTCTGTCAGTTTTTCCCCACATTTTGAAGAGGGCCATAGAGATATGAGATATCTACAAAAATGGATTGTCTTCATCCCAGCTCTATGAACAAAATGATAAATGCAGGCTTTGATGATTAGAAATTATAATAGTGTACTCATTGGATGTTACTACAATGCAGTCATCATGCTAAGCCAATTTTATTCATTTCTTATTCATCTATTATAAGATCCTGTGAGACAAGTGCTATTACTATACCTCCACTTTATAAATGAGTAAACTGAGGTTTAGAGAGGTTCGAGTCCATGATCTTATTCCATGAATTGATCTCTTAATGATACATTTTGCTGCGAGTAGAAAAGGTCATATACTCAAAATCATACTAACCACAGGCAAGTATTTTGAATGAGTGAGGTAATTTAGCTGTAGAAAATCCAGAAAGGGAAGAATATGTTAAATCTGGGGTACCATTCACATCCAAAAGGCAGGAGCAGCAACTTAATTTCAGCTGATTGTTGTTTTGGGAATAATTCAGACCCTTGCTTTCAAGAAATTTTAAAGATCAAATATGAATGTAGATTTTTACATTATTGTTCAATTTTTAAATTTTAGCAACCAATTAATAACTATAGACCAACTAAAACCTGAACTATAGGCTGAATCTAGCAGAGAAGAGAAAACATAGTAAGTGAGACTACATCATTCATTTCATGTTCAAATAAGTCAACAGGCATTAAATAATTTTTGAAACTATTGCTCTTTTAGCAGTAAAATGACAGAGCTAGGTCATCTTCTTTATTGCATTGATAGTTCCACAAGTCATCATTCTTAAAGTTGTCCAGTTGACATACTCCGAAGTCATTCTAAGAAGTAAATGTACAATTTTGTGAGTTTCTCTTAGTAGTAATTTCTTACTTCAAACAAGTCCTCCTGCCCAATTTTGCTTCTGTCCGTAGGAAATTTAGAGGCCATTTACTACAATAAGCTCTTTTAAAAAACCGATATTAATTGTTTTTAGCTTAACAAAGTATAAAGAGATCAAGGATTTACTGGTTAAATTGCTGAACTTGTTGCTATGTTATTATTATTATTTTAAATTCAACTTTTATTTTAGATACAGGGGATGCATATGCCATAATTCTAAACACATTAACATAAGAATAGGCAACCAAATACCACATGTTCTCATATAGAAGTGGGAGCTAAACATTTCGCAGACACGGATACCAGCATGCTATGTTATTTTTTAAGAAAAGTTTTGTCATGACTAAGCAGCATATTGACCCAGTTGAAAAGCAACTATTTTTAACATACCAGGACAAAAGAGTGTTGACCTATAAGCTCACACAGTATGGTAAACATTATAATACTTAAACTACTGAAATAAAGTTTAGAAAGAAACTAAACAAAAAATAAAAATTACGTTGAATGTGAAAAACATGGCAAAATGTCTCTCAATAGACTTGACAGCCTCTATGTCAATTACAAATGTGGTTGGTACAAAATAATTTGCTTGTCTGAATACCCCTTTGACAAAAGACTTTGCTTTTTCTGTTGGTTTTTCAAAACCACCAGAATTTTTGTGCATTTTAAAAACAGTGTTTACAGTATATCTATTATATATTGCTTATATAGGCCATCTGTATTGGCAAATATTTTTATTAAAAAAGGTTTCTTCTAAATAAAAACTTAAGCTTTATTTTTTTTTCACAGTTGCATTGACAAGAACTGAATAAACTTGGTGATTTAAAATGTTGTCTATTGGCAAAGAAAACAAAGCTACTGATAAATAGGTGCACACTTCTTTGTGGAAAAATTTACCTCTTGTTTTCAATCAGCAGCTGAACTTTTAAAGAGAGAGAGAGTGTATGTGTGTGCTGTGGCTATGGCCCAGCTTCTGCAAATGTACTTATATCCAAATTTAATTAGTCAATCTGTGAATGAAGCCAAGACTGAATTCTGTGGTTGCCCCGAGTGAGACAAGCCAATATGATGAACCACACTGAGTGAGCAGCCAAGCAGTGACATTGCATAAAACAAGTCTTTTAAATAATTCCCGTCTTATTGACAACCAATTATGTTTATTGCCTTTATTGTAAAGAAAAAGAGGCTTTATTTATTTACTGAGAATGCTACTGCACTCTCTCAATGATATTCAAATACCCTAGTTCTTTTGAAATTTTCAAGTCATATAAGAGAATCATTTAATCCTTAAAAGATATTTAGAGTTACCATTTTTTAAATTTTTTGCATCAGATGGGTGAGGCAGGCTCTCAGGTACAGCCACTGCTGACATGTACTTCAGCATAGATCATAAAATATCAAGTTAAGAAATAGTTCAAAAATTTGATTGCAATAATGTTGAAATAAAATGATAAAAATAGAATTGCCTCTGTTTGCTTTATTATAGGATAAGCACGAAAAGATTACCTTTTTTCAAAAGAACAAAAATGGATCAGAATATAGTTGGCATTCAAAATTGGTGCTGGTGCTTAAGAAGTAAACATTCCACTTGGGTTTCACTACTAGTTCGTAAATAAAAAATTTTATTATAGTAATATTTTCCATGTAATCCTCAAGAAAAGCTAAACTGAGTAACTAAAACCATTTAAATGGTTCAAGTATATACAAATATTAATTTTATATCATCCTAGTAGAACTCATTTATGGCCTATCAACATAAAAGCATTCTTGGATTAACTGATGTTTATATTGCAGTCATACATTTTCTTCTATTTTCCTGGATTATTGAGACCTGGTTGGTGTGCCTTTTAAAATATTTTTTCTCAATAAACGAGTATCTGCCATGTACAATTTCTTTTATTTGGCCATATTTGTGACAGTTGTGGGCAACAGGGAGAATCTGTTAAGATTTCTGAGTTCATTCTATCGTGGTTATGGTGGCAAGAAATCCAGTATAGGAGGATAGATATGAGCACAGTTGTTCTTAGCTGTAATAATCCCTTTCCTCCCTAATTCATTCTGTTCCCAGTGATAGAAGTGATGGTGCAATTGAAGATTAACCTCCAAAAAAATTATCAGGATTAGACTCATAGTATGACCTATACAATATAAACCGAAGAGTCTAGATACATGTTTATATTAGAGATGTAGCTCCACTGTTGTTCTATGGTCATGATTATCATTATATGATATTTACAAGCTAAGTAATAATATATATCGTATTTGGATAATTCTAATTCATAAGGCTCTGCTACCACTAAGGGAGAATACAGGCATACTTGGGAGTGGAGAGGCTTGGATTCCTGATCGAGCTCTGTATGAGCAACTGTAAATTTCGGCATTTCCACCTTTAAAAAGTAGATTCAATTTCCATATACATTCTTCCCCCATACATTTTATAATACCAGATAAGAAAATGATTAAAGAATTTGCATAGCTTTGTGATTCTGAACTTACCCTTGGTTATATCTATTGTGTGTGTCATCTCATCTAATTCAGTGAAATGCATTTAAAGTCATGACTAGAGAATCTTTTAGCCTTGTGAAACTGATACGCTATATCATATTTACCATGTGAAAGCATGATTCTCCCTATTGAAAAGATACCAAGGTAAATGGGGAATCTGGGATAAATTAAACTCGATCTGGTTTAGAGAACAGAACAGCATTTATTAATGCCGTGGGTTTACAGAAAAGTAATCACTAACATTATTCCTCCCTAGCAACTTCTAAAATGGAGATCCTGCAAAAGGCTAATACAGGAAAAAGTTCTTTCTTCTGTGTTGACATTTACTTACTAACATATATGTGAACTCATTCAAATACACAATTTATTAAGCAGTGTCACCTGAATAAGATATAAATATAAATTGGTTTTATTATTTTTTCTTTTCTAAATTCAACTGAGTGATGTCAAATATGCCCGTTATTCTCTTGGTAATGTATTAGGAATATCCTATGTTTTTCTCAGTTACCCCATGTTATTAATCTAAAGCTATAGCTTCAGATTAGATTTAAACTTCTTTCTTTTCCCTTTATTCAGCATAACTGACACATGTGGCTTAAGAGTGGTGAAGTAAAGATGGGTATAGTCTGCAAATTCACTTCCCTCTTCATAAACTAGTGCCTTGTGAAGGAGGAATTAATTTTGTTCTGGTGTCTTTCCTTCCTGCCTTTTCATACAAGAAGACAAGAAAAGCCTGGTTATTACAGACCTTGTCATCTATTGATGGCATGGAGTCTTCCCTGGTCCTGCTCTGTCTTGATCTGGTTTCACATTGGCTAGTTGTCACCAACAATGTCATGATCTCTGCAAAGGTGCTTTATTGTCTTCTGGTGATTTTTGAGCTTTCCTGCCATCCTCCAAGTCAGTGAGGGTTCCTCTAGAGAGGAATAACATCATTGCTTGGTGCCATGGGGTTTGACACTTACTGCCTTGCATGGCATCTCAAAGGCTTTTGTCTACCTCATTTTACCTCCAATTCTCTTCATAAGGAATCTCAGACCTTTAAGAAACCCCTTCTTTACTCTTGGAAAAATCTTCTATGAAGAATTTTCTCCATGTTTGTATTATGGAAGCCTTAGCAGGCCTTCTGTCTTAGCTATCTTAGTGGAGACAAACACAAATCTGTTTTCATGTCTACTCCCAAGCATTAGGGACAACACTTCCAGCTCTGTGAGAATCTCTCACCATGCTCCACATTACTCTGACAGGTTTACAGTTCAACAAGCATTCATCCAAGGAATAAAAGGCCAGGTTTCCCTTTTTCTAGGTACTCCCCATCTTATAAGTGATTCTGTCAAAGTGTCTCTATCTCTCTCACTTGTCTTTGAAAGGAAAGGGACATACCTCCCCGTTCTTCCCAGTGGATAAGAAAGACCAACTTCTCCCATCAACATGGTGATCCAGTGACTTCTACTGACCCCTTCTTAACCCTTTTTAACCCTCTTATTTATGATGGAGAAAAGCAAAAGGTGTTTGAGGGAAATAAGGTTTATCTGAAATCCTTGTAGGATGTCCTCAGTTAGATGTCTGCCCCAACTGTTTCTTGCTTTTTTTGAAATTTGCTGTGAGCTCCATTTTCCAGTTTCAAGGTCAAAGTAAAGCTTCATTCAACATGCTGTTACCTGAGGTTATTGAGTACTTATTATACAACGTGCTAGGCACTGTGCTTACCATGGCAGAGTTTACTCTGAACTCAGAAGTATTAGTACTAAGGGTTCCTTTATATTTTCCCCTGTGAGCTATTAAAATCTGGTATATTAGGTTTCACATCTTGTCATTTGGCTTCATTTTGAGGCATTCAGCTTTAAGAGATATAAAATCCAGGATAAGAGATCTTGAAACTGGCTCCCAGAGTATATGGATACCGCTAGAATATGAAGAAAATGTAGAGATCATTATTCAGACTGTGTCATTTAAGTGGGAGTTAATGTATCTTGTTGGTAAAATAGAATAATAGTATTACCCATTCAAGGTTGAGAATGTGATAATTAGGTAATCAGTGTAATATGCAGGTTTCAAAAAATTGTCAACTAGTACTATTAAAAAACATAGAAAGTTCAGATGGACCTGAATGAAAATTCAAAAAGTATGGGTGAAACTCAAAACATGTCAGTGCAATAGATTTCTTATATTTTGCTGACAGTCCTCTTTAACTACACATGTGGAGTGGTTTCTAGGATTCTATCTGGTTGCAAAGATTGCAATTTTCATTTGTTGTTGGGTTCTTACTAGCAGCAATTTAGGTAAGCTAATCCTAGGAAGAAGAGTTGTGTGAATGTGTATATGCACATGCACATATCTCTGTGTGAAGATATGTGTGCAGAAATGTGCATGTCCAAATGCAAGTGTGCACGTGTGTGTATATGCACTCATGCATGCTTTGGCAAAAAGTTATAAAATCTATCCTCATTGCCCTATGACAAATGAAAGATAAATGTCCATCTGCTTTTGGAGTTGAGATATTAGAGGAAGTCCTGTCCACTGCTTGCCATATCTGCAGTTAAAATACTGTTTACCACTATTAAACAAAATATTTAAAAATATTTCACTAGAAAAATGTACTGGTGTAAATTGCTTAATATATTGATAAGCTTCACTTGCATTTAGAGTTACTCCTATAAGGAAGACAAGACTATTTTAAGAGCTTTTTTCAGGCAAAGAAAAACTTACAAATATTTATGGAAAGCTAATCATGGGTAAGATACTGTGTTAAGTGCTGTACTTTGACAAGTCCTTTGGCATTAAATCTTTGAAAGCAGGAGACCAGCAGCTAGATCTTGGGCATATGTTACTAGCCTGTATTCATAATAACAAAATAAGTAATTAAAACCATTCAAACTTTCTAACGGACCCTTCTGGGCTAAAAATATTAATATTTTTACAATTGTGGTATGTTTGGAGGTTATAATTTTCAATGTCCCCTTAGACTTATGTTTTTACCTGCAGTCAAATAATCCTTTATTTTTTCTGTGGCCTTTGAACATTTTGGAACTAAGGAAGCTAAATAAGGCTTAATGAGACATTTTAATGGCTATTACAAATATTAATTTGTAACCTTACTAAATCTATACAGATAAAGAGAACATCATATCACATATATGAATTATTTTCCCCCTTTAATCATCATAGACCACGGAGGTCTGAGGTCCTCATGTAAGCTCAGATGCCAGACTCGGAGTGAACAGCCTGAAGAAAAATAGTTGAGAGGTCTGAGGGTCAGTTACAGGTAAACATAGTGCTAAGGGTATTCTTGAACATCTTTAATGTTCTGCTACCATTATTTATTATTTTTAAATAATAAAAATAGAATAGTGCCATTTGACATTGTATAATAATTATCCAAATAGAAATTCACATTAGCTGATTTCAAAGAAGCACTTTAGTATTTACAAAGACGATTGCACGGTATAATTGAATATAGATATTTGAAAAATAAATAAACTATTTTCCGTTTCAAATTCATGTATGATATTTTATTTTCCTTCCATACTAATAATTTTACAACCAATTTTGAAGATACCAAATAGTTTGAATCAGGGTCATAAAAAGTAGAGACACATTTTAGTTTCTGATGTCCTGCTACATTTTAATATAGATTTATGATTCTCAAAAGTCTTTCATATTTATCTCACTTGATTTTCACAGGAATCATATGAAGTGTTAAGCATGTTTTTATTATGATCATTTCAAGGATGGAGAAGGGAAGGCTTAACGAAATTGTATTGTCTGCTTGCGGCCATGAAATGAATTATTACCATTATTCACCATAGATTTTTTCAAATAAAAATATTTAGCAGAGGGCAGCTATCATTCATTGACAATTTATTATTTTACAAACATAGTCCTAGGCTTATTTAATTTGTTAACCTAATTACCTAACAATCACAACATTCCTCACAAAGCAGATTTTATCTTTTTCATTTACAAATTTAAAAAGAGTTTGAGAACTGCAATAATATGTATGATAGGAGCCAATCTATTTGTAATGAAGAAACATGAAAAAATATCCATTTTATGTTCTGTATTTTTCAAGAAAATTATTTGACAATTCACTCTATTATGTAAATGGAGAAAAAAGTTTCTAATTTTTAATAAGGTAAAAATTGTGTTTTAAAAAGGCAAGTTGCTTCCACCATTTCAAATTTAGGTTTGTTGAATGTAGACAAGATAAATGAAAATTGTTATGTAACATTTCTAAAGTTAAAATGCCTATTGGGTAAATTTAGTTTTCTCTTTTTTCCATTTTCTTTCCTCCAACGTTGTTCATTTTCTTCCTGTTTTTCCTGTTTCTGCTCCTTTTTCTCTTTTTCTTATTCCTCTTCTTTGAAGCAGTATCAGCTGACAGATATTTGCTTAACAGAAGTTTTTGGTAATTGGTTGAGATAATGATAGGTATTAGAGAAATTTAGAAGTTTCAGCATTTGAAAATTATTATTGTTAGTACACAGAGATTTTTGTTTTAAAAATTCCATGAAAGCATATAGTCTTCTGAGTTAGAGTAAATTACCGTAGATTCTCGAGTTGTTGTTAAAATGTTATCTTTGAGCAGAATTCAATGATTAACTCTGTAGTCATATAAAATTGGAAAATCAAGAAACATGTATTATATACAAAAACTGATAACTCTTAGTTACTCTACAAATGTTTATTGAGAGCCACAGTATGTCAGCTGCTATGCTAGGAGCTTCAGAATTTTAATACTGTGCCAAAGTACTTATCCTCAAAAGCAATTAGCAAGGAATAGCTTGCCTTTTTAAGGAATACATGTTTAAGATACTTAAACTTTCTGTTGGACTGTTGGTAATGCAGGATCAACTTTAATATCTCTTTCTGATCTTACTTCATGTGACCTGTCATCAACTACGTACTTTCTAAAGGCCTCTGGAAGTGTATTTCTTTCAATAGGTCTTATTTCACGAGACAAAGTACATATTGATCTCAAGGTATGGTAGTATGTTATCAAAACAAACAAACAAACAAAAACCTATTTTTTAAAAATGTTACTTGACTATGCAACTAATCTTGCTCCTGAAGATTTATTTCTCTCTGTCATCCAGGCTAGGATGCAGTGGCATGGGCATGATCTTAGCTCACTGCAACCTCCGTCCTCCAGGTTTGAGCAATTCTTCTGCCACAGCCTCCCAAGTAGCTGGGATTACAGGCACACACTATCATGCCTTTTATATTGTTTGTAGAGATAGGGTTTCACCGTGTTGGCCAGGCTGATCTTGAACTCCTGAATTCCAGTGACCCTCCCTCCTCAGCCTCCAAAAATGCTGGGATTATAGGCAGTGAGCCACTGTACTTGGCTGAGGATTTACATTTAGTAAAAGATTTTTGAAAAAGAATAAAAGGAGCACACTCTGTTTTGTGTAGCTATACTCTCTTATTAGAAGTAATTTGGTGTTTGTAATGCCTTTGTTCTTCTACAAAGTTTAATATCTATTATCCTAACCTCATTTATTATAGCATATTTGGTATGGGGAAGTATAATAGGACAGAAATATTTAGTCATCCAGATTTAAGTCTCAATTGAACCCTCATCTTCAAATAACACAGAAAATGCTCAGTAAATAAATGTCTAGCAGTTACTGACATTCATGATATATATAAGTCATGAAAAAAATGAACATACAATATAGTAGAATAGTTTGGGGAATGTAGCAGGTACAACTGTTTTTTATCTCTAATTGACCAAATATTCCTCCTCCATCTGGGAAGAATGTACTGATGAATTGCAGGCCTTCTCATGAGTAGTGCACATGAATATCAGATGGAAGAGGGAACCCGTAAACAGACACCTGCCTAGCCAGCAACACCTGCTGAAACAAGACCAAAGGGCAACTAGACGGCACGGGCAAATCACATTCATGTTGAGAACAGATGCTCTTGTTGCCACTTGAAATCTGTCAAGACAGTTTTTAATTATACCATAGTACAACTAAGATATTTTTAAAAATGATATGCTTCAGGATAAGAATTGAAATTGAACAGGACTAAATATAATCAAGATGAGCAAAAAATAAGATAGCAATGAGATTGGGTGCAGTGGCTTATAAATCCCAGCTCTTTGGGAGACCAAGGTGGGCGGATCACGAGTCCAGGAGATCACGACCATCCTGGTAAACATGGTGAAAGCCCATCTCTACTAAAAATATATTTTAAAAAGCCGGGCATGGTGGTGGGTGCTGGGAGTCCCAGCTACTTGGGAGGCTGAGGCAGGAGAATCGCTTGAATCCGGAGACGGAGGTTGCAGCGAGCTGAGATTGTACCACTGCACTCCAGCCTGGGGGACAGAGCAAGACTTCGTCTCAAAAAAAAAAAAAAAAAAAAAAAAAAAAAAAAATTAGAAATGAAAGACCCTAGTGAAAGCATACCACAAGCAGAATTCTTTGAGTTTCCTCTAGAAAAAAGAAAAAAATTAAATCCTAAGGGAACTTAAAGTATATTGTATATTTTATCTATCATGTCCAAATATCTTCATTATAGACTTCATTTCAATTATTACCCTGTATAAAAGGCTTCTTTTATGGTAACTTACATTGTTTCTCTAATAAGCACCTATCATATACCCTTATGTTTAGGGGTGACATTCTAAAATATAGGATCTTGTAATCTCTTATGCTTACAGGTTTTCTTTTAAAAGATTATCTCTTTCTCTCATGGTGGGAGTCTTTGTCCATGTTGTGTTGCTATAACAGATAACCCGAGACTGGGTAATTTATAATGAACAGAAATTTACTTCTCACAGCTCTGGAGGCTGAGAAGACCAACATCCAGTGAGGTCCTTCTTGCTGTGTCTTCATGAGAGAACAACTGTAAAAATTAATGTATTATGAAAGGCAACTAAACTCTGCCTTTCATAATACATTAACTTTTTCAATAATGGCATTAATTGATTCACTTTACCCTCTTGGCCTAGTCGTCTCTCATTAGGCCCTACTCTCTCAACATTGTTGCACTGGGGATTAAATTTTCAACACATGTTTTTGGGGTCACTCATTCAAAACATAATAGGGGTTGTCAGTCATTCTTTATCATAGTTTTGCAGTTGTCTACAATTTCATTGAATCATTTGAGCTTACCTTCATCCTTAGAAAATGCTTCTGTCCTTTTCAACTTAAAATTCTTCCTTGGATTTCCAGACAACAGCTGTTTGGCCTGAGAGGCTGACCCTATTGTAATGAAGTTCTTCCTCAGCTTAGATCAGAACAACAAGGAGATAGGTATGATATATAATTCAGCAATGCCACATCTTAGAGAATATTCTTTAGCCCAGAAAGGTCAGTTGGAAACGTCGAATGGTTTTAATTACTTATTTTGTTATTACGAATACAGGTTAGTAACATATGCCCACGATCTAGCTGTTGGTCTCCTGCTTGTGTCATTTCAAGTATGTCATGTAAATCCTTCGTGCCCTATCTCATTTCAAAAATTTGAAAGCCAGTTGGGAAGGCAGTTTTTCTGTAAGACCCCCTTAAGCACTAAAATTAGATGATTTAAAACTGAAAGTTTAAATATTTTGTTTAATAAACATACTTTTAGATATAGTAACATAGTTACAAGGTTTGGGTAAGATAATTGTTTTCCAATTTTAAGGTTAAAATAATGTGTTTATATTTAGTGCCATTTAATATTTTAGATTTTTTTAGAGTAAACAAAATGTCAACTTAAAACTTGTTTAAATAATATTTAGTACTTAGAAGTCCCCTGATCTGTCACATAGGTATGAGAATCTGTGTAAATAACCTTAGACCTTTATAATGTACCTTATTGTCATCTCTTTATTATTTTGTTCTTTTGAGAATCTTGTTAAGTTCAATTTGTGCTATCTGTATGTGTTTCTTTAAAAATATATTACAATGAAACTTTTAAATGTGAATAATAAATTGGCTGGGTGTAGTGGCTGATGCCTGTCACTTTGGGAGGTCAAGGCGGTCAGATCACTTGGGGTCAGGAGTTCAAAACCAGCCTGGCCAACATGGTGAAATGTCTCAAATACAAAAAAAAATTAGCCAGGCATGGTGGTGGGCACCTGTAATCCCAGCTACTTGGGAGGCTGAGGCAAGAGAATCACTTGAACACAGTGGGTGGAGGTTTCAGTGAGCCAAGATCGTGTCACTGCACTCCAGCCTGGGTGACAGAGTGACTTTCTGTCTCAAAAAATAATAATAATAATGATAAATTGATTATTTTCAGTCACAAATTTATCTATTTTACTCATACTCTCAGCTCTCTTACTCATCTCTTTCTTTATCCTATTCTATTGAGACAACAGCAAACTTGATTAAATCTAACTCTCCACAGCTCTGTGCTTGCACACCAGGCAGTTAATTGCCAACAGAGGAAGGGACACACAAACTAACAGCAAGCAAAACACAACAATGTTCACTGTTCTCATTTTAAATTCCTAAACTCTATTCTCCAAGTATACAATATTATAACTCAGAAATTCTATATATTTTCTTCCAATCGGTTGTTCCTTCTACAGTGATATTTTACACCATCCCTTCTTAATTCTTCACCTCCTTGACACATTTTATTCTCCTTTGATGACCTGCCCTGTTATTTCAGTGAGAAAATATGTGCAACAGATGAGGACTTCCATGTGCAACCACCTCTACTGAACATAAAATATTTTGCTTTTCTTCCTGTGGGCCAGGGTCCTATCTAAAGCCAGTTTCTTCTTTTATCCATGAGTTTCCCTCTACTCTCTCTGGCTACTTAAAAATATAACTATTCATTTACTGCGTATTTGTTCCTTTCTATTTATCATTCCCATAGGTGACTAGTGTGCCATAATCTCCCCTAATGTGTTAACAAAAAAAGTGTCTTGACTCCAGCCTCTCCAGCCTCTTTGTTTTTTCCTTCTTCATGTCACAGAAATGTTCATTACATAATCTATACTCAATGCCAATTTCTCCCATCCAGTTCTCTCCTAAACCATAAAATCATTATTTTCTTCCACTGCTTCTCCATTGTGACTACTCTTATCAAGGTTAACAATGAACTGAATATGCCTAAATACCCAATTAATTTTTATTTCACATCTTGAACACTTGAACTCTAATGAACATTCATCATAGTTCGTCACTCTCTCTCCTCCTTGAGGACTTTCTTCACTTCACTTCAGGGACCCCACTTGATCCCGGTTCAGTTTCTGTCTCATTAGTTGTACTCTTATTATATCCCTGACCAGCAAATTGTGAAATATTTTAGGTTCATCCTTCATTCACTCTTTTCTGTCTACATGTGTCTCTAGGTAAACCCATCTAGTCTTATGACTTTAAATAACAGCTATAGCTGATTACTTCCCAATTTTATCTTCCAGCTGGATCTCTTCCTTGACCTTCAGATGTGTACATCCAAACATACAGTCAACATTTCTATTTGAATATCTAACAGGCATAAAAAACTTAGTAAGTCCCATTGGAACTCCTCTGTTCAGTAATAGGAACTCATTTTGTCATGATGTCAAGCCAAAATCTTTGATTCCTCTCATTCTTACATCCGACATCCAATAAAGCAGCAAATTATGTCCACCATAACTTCAAAATACACAGTGTCCAATGGTTTACCCACATTACCTGAAACTCTTTGGTTGAAGCCATCCTTATCTTTTTGCCAGCAGTAAATCAGCACTTATTGTCGATTGGTTTTTGGAAACTATGACTTTAAGCCAAACAGCGACATATAACAAAACCAATTTTGCCATAGGCTGATTGATAGAAACAAGAGTTCACATAGCATATTTCTGGTCACAAAAATATCACCACACTTCTAAATAAAGATTCTAAATACTTCTCATATTAAACATTGAAATAAATTTGAGCTATACATACATTTATGAAAAATTAATGAAAGCAATATACCCATTTTTTGGTGATTCATTGAGTGGCAGCAGTCATAGTGGTGATGGGTTAAATCAAATAATAGATATTTGCAAAGTGAAAACTATAAGAAGTACCTCCTACCACCACACAGCTCAATAATAGTCACGAATATGGTGGGCTTGCTGAGCACTTTTGTTTTTCATTGTTTATTTTCTGATATACCTATGATTATTATAGACTTTACAGATTTTTATTTTATAATAATTTATGTTCTATCATTCATTTTCTAACTTACTTATTCCAGCTTAAGGTTGCAGGTGGCTGGAGCCTATCCCAGCAGCTCAGGGCTCAAGGTAGCACCCAATCCTGTACCAGCTGCCTTCCCATCACAGGATGCACTCAGACACACCCACCCTCACTCATACTGGGGTACTTTAGACATGTCAAGTCGCCTCACGGGCACAGCTTTGGGATGTGGGAGGAAACTGGGCTCCCTGGAGAAAATCAGTGTGCACGTGGCCACAGTCAGGGGCCTCAGCTGGGAAGCAATGTTTTTTTTCTCATCAGCATTTTAGCAAAATGATGTTGAATAAAAGGATATTATTTAAGGATCATATTGTTATTTTGATAGCCTCTTAACTAGTCTCCCTAACCTCACCCTTATCCTGTTCTTCTCATCACAATAGCCAGAGCAATCCTTTTGAAACATAAGTAAATAACTTCTGTTTAATCTGTTTAAGTGTCACTTCTCTGCTCAAAAGCTTCCAATAGCTCTCTGTTTTCATTCAGAGCAAAAGCTGAAGTCCTTCAAATGGCCTAAAAATCCCTCCATTACTGGCTTTGCTCTTTTTATCTGAGCTTTCTTTATACTCTTCTATTCCATCTTAATTCTGGGGGAAACACAAACAAATTGAGATTCCTGATTTCAGTAGAGAATGGATAATTGACCAAACCTCTGTATCCAGCAACTCTAGTTAACTAGTGTCCTCTAGACATGATTGACTTGCCTTTTTTAAATTTAAAAATTAATGTTATCAGAAACTAGAAATACAATTGAAACAACTGGAAGTACAATCTTTTATCATTTCTTCTTACATTTCATCTTTAATATTTGCAGTCAAATTTTCTTATCAGTGCAAGTAGTTCATATGTCAAATATGTATCCTGACGGCATGAATAATTCAGCATACACTCACTCCACCTCCTACCCCAAGATACTAATAAAAACTGAATGAACTTTTAAAAAAGTGACTGAGAAGCAGCTTCAAAACATTTCATTTAATGTTTTAGTAAAGTAAGAACTTCATTAAAGAAGATTAAATTCCTTCTCATGGACACGTAGATCACTTTGCCTTTAATGAGTTCTAACCTGGCATAAAACAGAAGTTGAATTTCAACCTACTTTTATGCCAGGAATCATAAAATCTATAAAATCTGCATAAGAGAAATGTAGAATGTTGAAATCATTGGATAAAGACTTCTGACATTTCTATAGCAAAGAGAGTTTTCAAAAAGCTAGCATCTTGTCACAGTTCTAGCTTATTGGTAATAATAAACTGCAATTTAGTAGAGCGAGGAAATAGTTCGTTGCCTATAGGTTTTTTTAAGAAGTTCAAGTTTATAACTTCAGAAAACTTTTTTTTTTTTTTTTTGAGACTGAGTCTTACTCTGTCACACAGGCTGGAGTGCAGTGGTACCATCTTGGCTCACTGCAACCTCTACCTCCTGGGCCCAAGTGATTCTCCTGCATCAGTCTCCCGAGTAGCTGGGACTACAGGCACCCACCACCATGCCCAGCTGATTTTTGTATTTTTAGTAGAGACAGGATTTCATCATGTTGGCCAGGGTGGTCTTGAACTCCTGACCTCAGGTGATCCATCCGCCTCGGCCTCCCAAAGTGCTGGGATTACAGGTGTTAGCCACCGCGCCTGGCCCACAAAACTTTTAATCTGTTTACAGACTGGTTTTCAATAGAGGAAAGGATAGAAATTTCTAGATTTGTTTAGGTTTCTAGCTTCTATCTAGTATTTATAGGCATTTAGGCATAGCAAATTTTTTGCATTTGTTTTACTGTTTTTCTATACTCACTAAATTGATAGATTTATTCCTGATAAACTAAGCATATATGAATTTAGGAGATTTTTCTGAAAAAGGATGAGATGCACATATGCAAATCAATCAATACTACCTTCCTCTTGGGCCCTTTGCCAACATTACTAATCAAGTATGTCCTGTTAGCCCTGGAGAAGGACTCAGGAGCCTTTCAACACAGGACCCTAACTGGAAGGAGGACACTACTAGTTGATTACACTTGGAACCTAATTTGTGTCTCTGTTCTGAATTCTTCCTTAGGATATCCTGATTAGAATAATATCATCCTTTTCACTGTCATATTATTGCAGACACTGCAGGTGTTTCAAAAAGGTCTCTGCCATTATCACTTCTTTGGTGAACATTGATCCAACTTCCAGCACCTATTCTTTGCTGGAGCACTTTCTCTTAAATCTGTAGACTCTTTTGCTGCCTTGTGGCAGCTGAGACATGGTAGACAATTAACCCTAAGAGCTTCCCTCTACCATGCTGGATGGGAGGTAGTATATAAATATCCCAATTCCCTCAGTCTTTGACTGAGATAATTCAGAGATCTGTTGTTTACTCGGATTCCTAAAGTTTCTCCAGTGGAATTACGTTCCGGTTACCCACAGTGGTAGCCGGTCTCACAGCACACACTTGAGTCGCTGCCTTTCTCTCCTTGTTTCACTTCACTCTCCTACTGGTGTCTTCCTTTAACTCCTGATTTACACCTTAATCCTTATCTCAGCATCTGCTTCTAGGGAAATCCAAAACTAAGATACATCTACTAGAATGCATTGAGGAGATGCTATACCTAGATCTGATTCAGAATATAAGATCATTATAATACTTAAAGAATGGGAAGCTTATAATGGCCTGTTAAACACAGTCTCCTCCTTTTATCTTTCTGGATTCGGAATGATTTACATGAACAGCTTTATGTTAACATTTTCTCAGATACTATGAAAAATACAATGTTTTCTTTTTTTTTTTTTTTAATAAGAAAAAGAATAAAGGAGGAAGAAAGAGAAAGAGGAAGAGGGAGCAAGGATGGGGGTATTGCTTTATTGCTCAGGCTAGAATGCAATCTAAATATGAGTATGCCTATAATTGTCCTTAATAATGGAGATATAAAAGAAAATGAGGGAAGAGAATAACAAATAAGGAGCCAACCAACATTTCATTTAAACTTCTAAGTTCATATGATGTGGTACTGATAAGAGTGTATATTTTGTATATTTAGAGTGGAGAGTATCTGAGACTCTCCACTTGGTATCTGAGACTAATTTAATACTTAACAATGAAAATAACTGTTAAATATTAAATTAGTCTCAGATACCAAACTAGATAACAACAGAATATATCTCCTAAATATTGGCAGTAAGAATATTCAGAATTGGTCCTAACAATTACATGAATTTTACCAGGTGGAAAAGAAATGGAATTTAATTGTGAAATGAGGTGAACTCACGCACTGAGAGAAAAGGATTGAAATCACAGAAAACAATATTAAGACTTTAGCCTCCAGAAATAACAGCCCACTGTGCCTGAAGGGTAGCTGTGTATATTGTTGCTATTAGTCTTCTATTCAAATTTTAATGGATTTTAGGCTACACATGGCTGCCTAACATTCTGAGGATACCCAGATGTTGCAAGAATATTTCCAGGTAGTTGCTTAAAGTGTTGGAAGTCTTTTATGTTACTCCATTTTCTCTGAGTCTGTCTATAAAAGTCATGAAAAAGCTTTATAATACTGATAAAGATATAACATGTATGACTTTTTGTTTGTTTTTATTTTTTTAAGGTCCAGAAAAATCCCTTTTATGTTATCTCAGAGGGCTATGCATCAAGCTGCTCACAGCCCTTGGGTGTTATCTTCTAGCATAAGTTGCAAAGGCAGAACATAATATCCTGAGCCATTTTGACATCGATTTAAAGGACCAATAAGTTTATTTTCCCATTTGGAGCACCCTAGTGCTGTTTTCTCCTCACACTACCTGAGACAGGGACAGAAACCATGTTTTCGATTTACCTTGCAGTTTCCAGCAGCACCTATTATAGTGTCCTCCACAGAGCAGGCACTCAATAAATGTTGCCAACTGACGAAGGCAAAATGATATTAGTCATCCTATGGTGTATGACCTCCTGGAGGAAATGTAAGTGCCTCAACCCTCATCATAAATATCTGCCTGTGGCCACTAACACATGAAAGATTTTTAGCAGCCACAGCCATGTTTCAGGTGTGTTTCTCTGGTTATCTCCAGGTCTCAAGCCCTCATTTTCAAGCAGGACTTTGAATAAAATGTGGCTTCAGAACACTATGTTTTCCTTAGGTTTTTATTTCACTTTTTAGGGTTTGAAAGGGTCAATAAAGCTGCTGCTTCTATTGTGCAATAAGAGTCTCTTCCAATACTTCTTACTGGATTATATTAGGATTTCTATTGTGTATAACTAATAAAATCCAAACACTGCTATCTAATGCCAAATTCTCTTCTATGTAAACGTGTTCAGAAAAAAGAATGCCCTCTTGTACCCTTCTTCCCCCTGCCAGGAAGGGAGTTTGTTGGAACAGAAACATAACTGGATTTAGACTAGAAAACCACATTTAAATCGTACTCTAGTCCATATTATTTCATTTTAGATAAATTATTTCTTCTAGCTTCACTTTGCTTAAGAATTATGTCTAACTTATGAAAAGCTTGATGCAACAGTCAAAAATAAGACATATGCGCAAAAGTCTTCAGCATCTCATCCACAGTAGTACCTCTGTAAACTGGCGTCTGAAACTCTGCATGCTCATTCTCTGGATTTCACAGATGCCTCTGGCTCATTCTAAATTGATCTGGCAAGCTCCTACTTGCCCTTCAAGTTTCCACTTAAGCATCAAACTGTAAAGTGTTTCTGGATTTCCTCTAGCAGATGTTAGGAATCTTCCCTCTAGAGCCATGTTCATCTTGAGTGCGAATTGTCTGAATGAATGATCTCTTACTACTCTCTGACCTCCTTGCTGGCAGAACTGTGCGCTGTTTTCATCGGTCTAGCTTTTGCTAATTGTACATTTCTGTCTCCTAGTAAGTGCTATGTGAATATTTGGAGGTTCAATTAACCTTAAGTAGCTAAGTATGCCTCAATCTGCATTAAAATGCTTATAAACTTTGCACTAAGGTATTGAAAGTAACCATTACATAGATGGAATACATCTGTTTTAGGAGTTCTAACCTGCAGAGAGATGTTTCCTCCTGACAGAAAGTCTTGGTGGGACCTCCATGTTTTCCCTTGCTGCTCTCTACTCCAGGTCTGATAGGCTGACTGGGAAATGAGAAGAAAGGGAGCACAGGACTGACCACAAATCAGAAGTAATGAACATCATCCAAATCAGAAGTAATGAACATCCAGTACAGTATGTCCTGGGCACCAGCATAATGCACCAAGCACATAACCACTAATACTTCTGAATGAATGGAAATTCCATTAACAAGGAATGAAAGTTTAGAGACAATCATCTGGTTTCATAAACTCTAGTCCACATTCTATTTCTCTGAAACTCAGGTTGATAAATCTACATTTCTGCCACCACAGGCCTATGTTTACCATCAGTGGTATACAAGTGAGAAGCCTATTTTCTGCAAACACTTTTTTTTCTAGCCCACTTCAACAGCCACCGCTATGTTCCTTCTCATTTCTACAAGCATTATGTATTGTTGGCAGCAATAGAACCATTGGTGTGCAGAGCAATAAGCAATCTTCTGGTGATTGATATGTTTGATACCCTTCTGCTTTGTATTGAAGGAACTTCCATTGACTGGCTTCTGAGGGTGTCTGTGCATGAAGAGATGGATTTAACCAAATGGGCTGATTCATTGTTGGGTTCCCTTGCAGGACCACTGAGCAATGTGGTGATCCTCATATGACCTATTTGTGCAGACGTTTTCTTTGTATTGCTTTTCTTTAGTTCTTGACTGACACACACACACACACACACACACACACACCCCCACACACACACACACAATTATATTAACCTCCTTGAAATAACCTAATTAGTTCAATTCAGTTAAACATCTATTTTTCTTTTTACTTTTTAAATATATACTTACTTTATTGGGCCTTGCATTATGTAACCAAAGCTTAAAAGGCCCCAGAACTCTAATTGATCAAATTTTGAACAATTTACACATCAAAAAGAATAATGATGGTAATGGATTATGACACATTAATAGAAAAAGGCTCAATGAGTTGAAGTGAAATTAATGTAAGTAAAGAAATAGTCAAATCACAAGCAAAAGTTCTTCCTTAGGAAATAATGCTTTCAATAAATTTCTAAGAAATTTAGATGTAGAAATCATTACTTCAATTGTTAATACATATGCATTTGATCCGGCCAAGAAACACTAGTAAATGCTGAAATCAATGGGTGAAATGTTCTAAAAAGTAGAGAACATTCATATGGTCTCAAAGTATCACCCACAGATGGCTTATTAGCTAATAGAGGGGAAAGTTGCCTTTACGGATACAAATCTAGAAAATACTTAGTTAAGCAAGTGATCAAAATTAGTGTCACCAGTTAGAGAACAAGCAGATCTGATGCTTCCTCCTGCATGATACCATGAAAACTACCAATATTGCCTATATAGTATTGTCAAAATATGTAACCCGAATCTAACCACAAGGAAACAAAGAGACAGTTCTACGTCCTTGGGCATTTTATCTAGCCTGGAATTCTTCAAAGGTCAATGTCTACAAGGAATGGTAGAGAAGGTATTCTAGATTAAAATAGCTGAAGGAGATTAAAAAAAAAAAAAAACTGCAACGAGTGATTCTTGATTAAAATTTGAATTAAAAACTACAGTAAAAGACAAATTTGAGCATAGACTGTATATTGGGCAATGCTACTGTAGCCGTATTAAGTGTAGTGGTTGTCATAATGCTAACACGGTTCTGTATTAGTTTGCTAGGTCTGCCGTAACAAACTACCACAGACTGGTGGCTTAAACAGCAGAAATTCATTTTGTCACAGTTCTGAAGGCTGCTAGTCTCAGATCAAGATGTTAGCAGATCTGGTTTCTTGAGGCCTCTCTCTTTGGCTGGCAGATGGTCACCTTTTCACCATGTCCTCACATGGTCTTTTCTCAGTGTGTACATCCCTGATACCTCTCTGTGAGTCTTCATTTTCTCTTCTCACAAGGACATCAGTCTAATTAGATTGGTGTGCAGACAAATGTCCTCATTTTAACTTATTGCTCCTTTAAAGTTCCTGTTTCCAAACACAGTCACATTCTGAGGTGCTAACAGTTAAGATTTCAACATATGAATTTTGGAGAGATACAATTCAGTCTATAAACAGGTTGCATTATAAAATGTTCTGTTCTTTAGGAGACACATGAAGAGAAGTATCATGATGTTTACAATTTATTTTAAAAGATTCAACAGGAAAAAAATGTATGTCTATATGTGTATAATAAACACAAATATATTTTCTTTCCCTCTCTCCATCCCATTTATCTTTCTCTCCACTTTCCTTCTCCCGACCTTCCCTCTTAGGGCAACATTTTAACAACTGGTGAATCTAGACAAAAGGTATTCTGTGAATTTAAGATTTGAAAACTTGTAATACCATATATTTGGAAAAAAAGTAAGAAATGCAAAACATGGCTCTACTCAAGCTTTTAATCTATTTAGGAAATAGAAGATATCTATAGACAAGACTCATACAAAATGATAAATGATAAAATAAAAATAAGTACATTTTCCCCCCTAAAAGGGAGTATTTTTATTTGCTCCCCTTCTGGACCAGAACAAAATATATATATATATATAAATTGTTCTACAGCATACATCAACCAAATATCATGTGATAGAAGTTTGCCATTTCTCTCTGGTTTATTACTTAAACTTTCAATTTAACATACATATCAGTACAATAAAATGCTTTTCAGTAACTTTCCTTAACATTTTGCTTCTTCTGAAATTCATTTGGGATATCTAGACTCCTCATAAGATAATGGGAATGCCCATACTGGGTGAAACTTTTGGACCCTCTCACCAATTCTGTATCAGAAGGTAAAATCATTTTCCATTAAATTTTTTTTTTAAAGTTAGACACCAGTTTTTCTTGTGATATTTATGATTCTGGTATCCATGAACAGATCTATTTACATTTTCAGCTTTTAATAAAAATATTTTTTCAATGCTAAGATTTTTATTCAAATGCCAAGTACTCTACTAAAAACTGCTTATCTATTTACTTGTTTAATCCTCACACCAACCGTGTAAAAATATTGTTATTTTCTCTATTTTGCAGATGAGGTAATAGAACCACAGAAAGGTTAAGTAACTTATACACAGCTGATAAATATTAGAACCAGGTTTTTAATAAAAATAGTTGTCTTAGTTCATTTTCTGTTGCTTATAATAGAATCCCTGAAACTGGTTATAAAGAAACAAAATTTATTTCTTACAGTTCTGAATGAAGGCTTTGAAGTCCAAGGTCAGGGGGTGAATCTGTTGAGGTCCCTCCTGCCAGGGAGGACTTTCAACAGAGTCTCGAGGTGGCACAGGACATCAGATGGGAAAGGGGTTGTGCACACTATCTGTGGTCTCTTATTCCCTCTAATAAAGCCACCAGTCCTACTTCTGTGATAACCCATTAATCCATTAACCTATTAATCCATTAATTTATAAATGGATTAATCCACTTATGAGAGCAGAGCTCTTATGACCCAGTCACCTCTTAAAGGCATCACCTTTTATCATTGCCACATCAGTAATTAAGTTTTAACATGCGTTTCAGAGGGGACAAAAATTCAAACCATGACAGTAGTTTTTGCCTTACGCCCATAATTTCAACCATTAGGCTATGCTGCATCTCTTGGGGTAAGGTAAAAACTTTATCTGTTGGCCGGGCGCGGTGGCTCACGCCTGTAATCCCAGCACTTTGGAGGCCGAAGCAGGTGGATCACGAGATCAAGGGATCGAGACCATCCTGGTCAACATGGTGAAACCCCGTCTCTACTTAAAATACAAAAACAAATTAGCCCGGCATTGTGATGCGTGCCTGTAATCCCAGCTACTCAGGAGGCTGAGGCAGGAGAATTGCCTGAACCCAGGAGGCGGAGGTTGCGGTGAGCCGAGATCGCGCCATTACACTACAGCCTGGGTAACGAGTGAAACTCCGTCTCAAAAAAATACAAATAATAATAAAAAAAAACTTTATCTGTCTTATTTAGTGCTGTACATTGGGCAAAGTTCTAATTTTTTTATATCCTTCCTGTCCCTTTTTTTTTTTTTAATTTTACCTCCGTTCATTTTACCACAGTCTATTAAACATGTTAAGTTTTAGTTAACATTTTAATGCCTTTTCTATGTTTTTTTAGACTCGTTTAATTGCTAGAATACTACTTCTCAAACAAGGGTAATAAAAATTTTATTATAATTTTAGATATAGGAAATTTACAGTCGAGTTTAAGAAGGTGAAAGATTCATAGAGACTAAAGCTATTAATAGAAATGGTTTTGCTTATTAAAATAGTTTTATATTCTTCTACCTTTCTCCCGCTTCTAAATATTGGAGATTCCCTGATTCAAAATCTCCAAATTAATAATTTGATTAGCTTGAGTCATTAGTTAATGCATAGGGCATATATCTGTTATTTTGGGGCCAACTGCATATCCTTGATTGGTTGCTTGTGATCAAAGGTGGTGGTTGGAGAGGATCAGAGTGGGATCACACAATATAAAATATGGCCACTTTGGCCCATGCCCATAACAGTAGTTATGGGAAGATGATCACAAAGAGTTGTACCTGGTAGTGCCTATTAAAATACAATGGTTTTATTGATTTTATTCAGAGTAATTTTTAACCTTTGTGGCTACATGTTCAGAAACCCAATCATTGTATTGCATTTCTGTAAGAAAAACCCTCCTGTCTGCCCCAGTAATACCCTATATTCTACCCGTACTGCCACACCTGATCTTGGATTATAGTCAAACCTTCAATGAAGTTTATTACAACTTTCTAAAAGCTCTATTACTGGAAGTAAACGGAGCACCCCACTTACAATTCTCAGTGATAAGAGTTACATGGGTAAGATAGTATTTTCCATTTTGTTCTAATACTCCTCTTGATTATGGCCTGCCTGGCCACTACAGCACATTAGGCTGAGTCCTCAGAGAATCATATATTCTGATGAAAGTCTCAAGAAATCATTTAGAATAAAGATAGCAAGATGAGATTACCTGTGTGGACCAACTGAATAAGTAATAAGAGCAGAGCCCAGATTTCTATCCAAATCATTGGAATTCTTTCCCGAAATATATTACCTTAAACCTGCTCATTTGAACTTCACATGACATTTTTCTGCCAAGCTATGGCTTCTTGAGATTTTCCTATGGTTTAAGCACATTGACTTGGCATTTCACTACTCTTTTAGTAAAAACTTAGTATCATTGCTAACTTGGAGATTCTCAATCTGCTATTTCAAGTATTTATACAAATGTAAAATAAGAATTATCTTAGAATGGGGCTATGGAGACTTTCTCTTTTTCATTTCACACAGAGAACTGTTCATTTATCTTTTTTTCCTTAGTCATTACTAGATCATATTTTTATTGAAACAAATAGGTAATTTTAATACAGACTTTCATTAAAATCTTTATAAAAACATTGCCGATATTAACATCTATTTGTAACCTTTTATTTGAAAAATCCATTTGTATTTTCTCAAAGAGCTCTCAGTAGATACAATTTATATCTATTGTCTAGCAAATCAGTGAAAGATTACGAGAGTGTTAGTGGCAGGGAGATGGACTTTCCTCAGTTTTCATCACCAGTACCCAGCAATGTGCTTGTGTATTACTAGAAACAGCTCGGTTCTCTTAAAATTCTACCGTGCCTCTTAGCAGTATTTCACTTTTTCTTCCGTAGCCTAAAATTTTCCATTAATAGAGTTTATTAGCTAATTTAGTATGAAAATGAGACTCACTAAGCTATTTTTCCCTACCTACTACCCACCATGTAAATCACTTTTTTTTGAGGCAAGTTCTTATTCCTCCAGTAAACCGACATCTATCTCTTGAAACCTGTATATATAAAATTACCTTTATTGCCTAGCATCATTTCCAAAATCTTACCTAGAAAGTTCTGCAAGAAAGAGTACCCTATGAACCGTGAAGTGTGTAACAGAAGAAGGAGGGAAATCACATTCATGTTGGGTGCCTTCTACATGCTATAAACACTGCATTTCATTTAAGTCATTCAACCTCATTTTTACTAAGGCATCACTTTTTTTTAATTTTAGGAATAAAAAATCTGGGGCCCAGAAGTTAAGTATAGCAGTCACCCCTTATTCACAGGGGATACAACCTAAGACCCCAGCAGATAACTTAAAATCACAGATAGTACCAAACTCTGTATATTCAAATTGAGTATTCCTAATACAATAATCTGAGACCTGAACTGTTCTAGACTTCAAAACATTTTGAGCATCAACAAGATACTCAACGCAAGTGCTATGATGGGTGCCGTGGTTCATGCCTGGTATCCCAGCATTTTGGGAGGCTGAGACAGGAGGATTGCTTGAGCTCAGGACTTCATGACTGGCCTGGAAAACATGGTGAAAACCCATCTCTACAAAAATTACCAAATTAACCATGCTTGGTGGTGTGTGCTTGTGGTTCCAGCTACTCGGAGGACTAAGTGGTGGGTGGCCTATACAGGGTGGGTATGCTGGAGAAAGGGAAGTGTCACAACCCAGGCAGGTAGGAGCAGGATGGCAGAAATTTTATCATACTGCTAAGAATGGTGTGCAATTTTAAACTTTTGAAGTTTATATCTATAATTTTCTATTCAATATCTGTGGACTGCCGTTGACCATAGGTAACCGAAATCTCCAAAAGTGAAATCAAGGATATGGAGGTACTACTGCAACTAACTTCTTCAGAATGAAATAGAGACAGAGTTGAAATTGAAACACAGGTCAATCTGACTGTGTCTTTTGTATGCGCCGTCTTTTACCAAGCCTAACATCCACACTGCCTAACAAAATGGATGCTCAATAAATATTTAATGAATGAAAGAATAAATGAATAGCTGTCTCTGAAGCTCATGCTACTTTTACATATGCTACCACCTTTGTTCAAGGAGTTGTTTTAAGTTGTAATGTCAAGGTTAATCAGAAACAGAGTATTATTTATTTTTAAGACAGGAAAAGCAAGTTATAAAACAAAATAACATTAAGGAGCTAGAGACAGGGTCACAAGGCTGGAACCAAAACTATGCAATTAAGGATACAGAAAAAAACAGAAGCAGTCACTAGGAAACAAAATCAGAAAAATTTTGCTAACTACTTAAAGTTAGGAATACCAGACAGCAGAACTTTGAATTTCAGGGAAAACACCAAAGTTTCAGCAAACAAATCAAGACATGAACAGCAAATGCCTGGCAGAAAGGGATAAACCTGGATCCCCAAAAGTCTACTCTCCATATCGTCCCACCATAGGGCTTCTTGATCAATTTCTTTTTTTCTGTTTTTTTCTTTTTTTTGTGAGACCACGTTTCACTGTTGTCCAGGTTGCAGCGCAATGGCGCAATCTTAGCTCACTGCAACCTCCGCCTCCCGGACTCCAGCAATTCTCCTGCTTCAGCCTCCTGAGTAGGTAGAATGACAGGCATGCACCACCACACCTGGTAATTTTGTGTTTTTAGTAGAGATAGGGTTTCTTCATGTCGATCAGGCTGTTCTCGAAATCCCAACCTCAGGTGACCTGCTTGCCTTGGCTTCCCAAAGTGCTGGGATTACAGGCATGAGCCACCAGGCTCAGCCTCTTGATCAATTTCTGTGTGCCCAATCTATTTGCTTTCCAATAGGGTTTTATATCCTGAATGCAAGCTGATTATGATTCCAAAAGGGTGAGCTTTATTTAGCATATAGCTTATATTAAAATAAACTATTTTTTCAAGTTATTTACTTTTGACACTAGACACGAATTAGTGGAACACACTGGCATGAAAATTCAGACATAGTGGTATTGAGCAGGTCCTTTAAAAATTAGGCATTATTTATATCTTTACCATTATCCCACAAAGATTATAGTCCCTGCTCTCAAATTGCTTAAAATCTAATGCTGGATTCAAATGATTTACTTTTAATGTCAAAACTGCAATTACTTTTGCACCAACATAGTGGTATACCTCATGATAAATGAGATCATCTTTGACAAAATTTTTACATAGTCCTCATAAAATTAACTTTCCTGAATCCAGGGTGGTAACATTAACTGCTATTTATTAATGATTATGCAAATTTTTATACAGACTGGTGTAAGTCCTAACTGAAGTAGAGCTGTCTGAAAAATTGATCATATCTGTTGATGAAAAGATAGAAGGAAAGGAAGGAAGGAAACTAAAGATTAAGGATATTTAGAGCATTATTGCTTGCAGGATTATGGTAGTATGAGCAAATAGAAAATGCTTGTGGCTGGGCGTGGTGGCTCGTGCCTGTAATCTCAGCACTTTGGGAGGCCGAGGTGGGAGGATCATGAGGTCAGGAGTTCCAGACCAGCCTGACCACCATAGTGAAACCCTGTCTCTACTAAAAATACAAAAATTAGCCGAGCATGATGGCACACACCTGTAATCCCAGCTACTCAGGAGGCTGAGGCAGGAAAATCACTTGAACCTGGGAGGTGGAGGTTGCAGTGAGCCGAGATCGTGCCACTGCACTCCAGCCTGGAGAACAGAACAAAACTCCATCTCGCAAAAAGAAAAAAAAAAAAATGTTCATTAAGGGCCAGGCATTTGTCTGAATATGAAGGAAAAAAAAAGCTGGCGAGTCTGCTCACTTTCAGTTGGTAATTTTGTAGCACTTTACACAGGAGTGCTATCATTCTTATTTACATATGTAGAAAGAGTGATGAATAATGCACATGCATCAATTAACCTTTCACAGTCTCTCAGCACAGTAGTGCTCTGCCTGCAGTTATTCCAGTGGTCTCAGTACTTCAATAGAAACTCAAAAGCGTAGTGTTGTTATTGCTGTCATTTGTGTTTATTAGATACAGAAAATGTTTTGTGTGTTACAGAGGCAACTGACTTCTTTTTCCAGAGCTCTTACTTTCTAATTGGAAAAGAAAGGCAGGAAGCCTAAATACTGCTTTTTTCTTTTTTATACTTACAAATGATAGTTAAAATTCAATATAAATAGAGCATAAGAAAATGTGGCTTTACAAGTACATGATACTATATGGAAGAACAGGAAAATACTAGGAAGAAATTGAGTATAGTGCATTTCCATACATTAAGAGACCTGGAGTTTTAAACCAAACCCTGTAATTACTAATCTGCATGATCCTGGGCAAAGCACTTTATCTCTCTAGGTCTCTATTGCAATTTAATAATCTCACTATCCAAGGTGGAGAAAATGTATCATGCTAGTATAAAGGGCAATATTAACTCAGAGTTTATTTTCATTTGCTACAATTAGCACTACAGTTTGAATTCAATTTTTTTTTTTTAATGGACAGCATTACTTGGAGTCTTTACCATTTGTAAATTCTGGTTAGTAGACCCACTATTATATTATTATATAGTTAGTTAAAAGCAGCCTTAACACACTCCCTTAACAATTCAAAGGTTATATACGAGCAAAGAGAAAGGGAACACTTCTTTCTTCATGCTTCATGCTTGCTTCATTTCTCTTTCTCTGTGTGTCTGTCTCTCTCCCTCTTGGGAGCTTTTTGTGTTGCACTTCAACATGCCTCAGATATCGTGACCAATGCCCTTATTTCATATGTCTGTTTAAGCCGTCAACCACTTCCAGCTTTCTGTGTCACAGTTTTAAAAACCTAAGTCAAATAAGCTGATTGACTCAGTCCAACTAATGTATTAGATGCCTCAGGGCTAGCCATTCACCACTGGTCTGATTAGTTAGGACAAGTGGTGGAAGGTCCCGCCATGTAAAGGAAGCTGTGCTGCAGAAGCGAAATGCTGTGTGAGAAGGAAGGACTTTTTTCTTAAGGAAAGAAAAAAGGATGAACCGGATAGATATTCCAAACTGAAATTTTGAACTGTAGCATTTTCCATTTTACAAATAATGCCAATGTTAGATACTGCTTCCTAGGTTCATGGTACATAATACAATTTACTTAGAATGGCCTCAATACATTTATTGACAGCAGAACATTTGGTTTCTGTTTCTCTTGTTGCGATGGTAGGTGTTCCAGTTACCATTGGCCTCAGCCATGCAAATTTATAAAATAAAAAGTATTTTGTTGTGTTAGAAAACTTCATCCAAATAAGCTTAAACAAAAAAGGGGAAATTTCATGGCTCAAATTTCATTTGGGTCCAATAGTTACAGAAAAAAAAAAAAAAATCCTCAAATTCTGAGATTCACTCAGATTGGAGTTTTACCCAAATCAAGTAGAAAGAGACTGGCAGAGAAGTGGTCTCCTAAATAATTCTGGATACTGTATTAGTTAAGATTCTATCAGGGAAACAGAGCTAGTAAGATACATAAATATAGAGAGATTTCTTATAAGAAATTGGCTTAGGCACTTGGAAGTCTGGCTAGTTAGGCTAGGGCAGGCAATCGGGAAGGGAAGGCTGGGACTCTTGGGGAAGAGCTGATGCAGTAATCCACAGACAGAACTTCTTCCTCAGGGAAATTATAGTTCTGCTCTTCAATTCTTTCCACTGATTAAATCAGGACCACCAAAGTATAGAGGATCATCATTTCTACTTTAAGGCAACTGACTATAGATACTAAATACCTTCAAAACAGCACCTAGATTAGTGTTTGAGTGACTGTGGACTATACCTTGCCAAATTAACATATAAACTGAATATCATAGAATCTGGTATTAGAGAAAGCAAAGACATGAAGACAAAGCAGCAAGCAATAATCTAAGACCTTTACAGGAAGAATTCTAATCCAAGTGGGATTGAAACAATCTGTTCTCTTTGAAAAACTACATATAATGAATTGTAAAAATCGGGATAAAATTACCATTATTGCATAGCCTACTATTTTAATTCTTTGACTATGAGACTAACAAGAGCTTGTTACCAGAGATCGCATCCACCTATGAATTAACAATCTGCAGAGCTACCCGTCTCAGTCATCCCTGAGTATTCATAAATTCAAAAGCATCTTTATCCTCAATGGTCTTGCTTTGTATTTTCTCTAGTGGTGTAGGCCAGGTGTTTTATAATTTCCTGTTGTAGTCTCAGAACCTAGGATCTAGTTTTCTGGAAAGAAATTAATAAACAGCCAGTGAAGAGAGGGCTGGTTAAAAAATATTTTCAATATTTTGCTATTATTAATAAGGTTATAGTAAATAACTTGGTATATGTGTTGTTTCTTATTTGTTAAGATGCATCTTCAGGATGAATTTTAGAAACGAAAATTGCTGGATCAAATGGTAAATGAATATTTAATTGTTAGATACTGCCAAATTTCCCGCCACAGTGATTATAGGAATTGGAGATTTCAGCAGGCTCCCTGGTGGTTATTATGCACAATAAAGTTTAAGAATCACTATTTTAGAGCATGGACATTTACCTTTTCAAGTATCCTCTTGCCAGAAAAATGCACCTGTAGGAATACATAATTGCTGGCATACCTTCCAAACATAGCCCTACACAGCTGGTTGCTGATGGAACCCCTGAAGCTCATCCTGGTCAAGAAACCCTGGCCTAGAAGCATCTGCAATTATCAAAATGCATGTTTTGCCAACAGAGTGAGGACAGTTGCTTCCCTTCACCAGCTTCATTTGGCCTTTTTAGTCTTAACCACACTTAGCCTGACTTTGATACTGCCTTCCTGCCTAAAACTAAACCAAGAAATTTAGATAAACCATCATAAAGAAATTATTGCTTTACGGAACTTTTGCTTTACTTTTCTCTAAGTACATCTGTCCCTTGCAGCAAGGACAGTGAGCTTTAAACAAAGAAATCTTGATCTTTCTACAGTGTGATTTAATCTATATAATCATATGATTTTATCATCACTGCAATAGGATTGCACAATGTGTTCCAACATCAAAATGAGATGTGTGCACAAATATAAACAATGAATAATATCAAAGAAAGCTGTACTGTAGTTAACGTTTCATTTTTCAACACTGTTTTCCTCCATTTAGTAAGACTTGGAAATAGAAATTGACAGTTGAGCTAACTGGTAATTAGCATAGCAGTGAACCAGGTTTGTTCAGTATTTCAAAACTTTGTGGATACTTACCTTAGTTCCTTCTGAGACAGCCATCTGTGTTATTTCAGCTCAGAACAATGCCCTTACCAATCAATAGGATTTTCTTCAGTACAGAAATTAGGTTACACAACTCTGTATATCTCAAAGAGCAACTTTTGAATTCTAATGTATTACATCAAATATTTTACTGTTCCACATGAATCATGTATATTGAGCATGGGCTTCTGAATACTAGTATTCTGCAAACTGATTCCTGAAGGAGTCCTAAGATAGCAGTGCCCTTGGTCATGAAAAGTAATTTGCCAAAACATGAACTCTGTTCTTTGTGTTAAATGGAATGACACCTTGAGATCTTATAAAATAGAAGACTTATTGAGAAAAATATGAAGGCACATTAAGTTAAAAATATATTTTGTGAAAATTAATATTATATTGGAATGCTGCTCTCTCTACTCAATTCCTTGTCTCCTTTCAGTTTTAAATATGAAGTCCTATTGACTCAGACTCCAAAATATTTTCTGAATCTCTCACCTCTTTTCCATTTCTACTTTCTACATTAGTGCATCACTACCAAACTGGTATCTCCCTAACCAGTTACCCAACACTTTTAATCCACCCTCCTCACAGGGGACGGTATTATATTCTTAAAATTCAGGTTGCTTATATAAATATCCTACTTTAAAGTAAACAAAGAAGCAAAACTTGTGCTAGATTTGAGAGCTAGTCTAAGCCTTTTAGGAATACAAGTTCTGTTATAATCTGATATCTATAGGTAAAATGAAGTGAATATTGAAGAAATGCCATTAAAGATGAAAACTGGCCAGATACAGGCATACTCAAATCTAACTCTGAACTAATCACTACTCCTTACAAGTTCTCCAAGGAAACCGTATGCAAAAAGAACAATGGAAACAAAGTGAACTAAGTAATAATTTACTATTAGTTAGTAATGTAGGCCTGAAATATAATTCCAGTGAGCTATGCTGGATAATCTGGAAAATGTATTTTTCTATGTTAGAATGGCCTTATCCATATTTTTCACCCTTCAATCTAACTTCAACTCTGAGTCTTATATCTTATTATTCCAATATGAGGAAATTAAGAAGGAGCCTGCCACAGGCCAGATGAAAAAAATTATATATATATGTAACATATGTGTTATATGCATGTATAATATATATTTTATATATGTATATAGATATAGAGAAAGAGAGAAATTAGTATGTCCAGACATATAGCTAAGTTCTAAGCATGTAATACTGAATAAAGCTAATGTGACATCTTGGAGGTTATAGTCTAGGTTTTAAACAACTTTATATGTGTGTGTATCTATTTTATGCAAGTAAAATTAGAAGTAGTGTTATAAAAATACAGAATGCCATGAGATTATATCAGGTAGACCTAATTGATATTGGAAAACCAGAAAGGATTTTTCACAGGAACTGACATGTAAGTTGAAAACTAAAGCCAAGATTGGAAAAGCAGAGCAGGCATTAATTTTTAGGTGAAAGGAAAATATATACGAAGTGCAGAGAGGGAGAAAATGCTTGGATTATTTAAGGAACAGCCAGCCAGCCAAGGCACTAGAAATAGAAAAGAACACCAATGGATGTCCAAGGTGTTAGGAGTGGGGACATACACCACTAGATGAAACTGGAGAGAGATACAGAAACCAGCTGATGCTCACCATTGTTAGTAATGTTAGGAATGTAAAGTTGAATTCCTATTTTTTCTCAGCAGTTACAGGGGGGTTTGTAACATGTAATCCGTTTTTTCATGTTAATGTGGTCTCTTTGGCTACTATGAGAAAAATGGCTTAAGAAACGGAGATGAGGTGTAAGTTCCCAAGCAGCTGATGACAGGTACTTGGTTTAGGAAACAGGAGCAGAGAAAGAGATAAATACACAGATTTGAGATGTACACTGAAGATATAACTGGCAGGATGTGGTGATAAGTTGGACGCAGAGGATCCAGTAGAAGGTATGAAGGATGAATGCCTGGTTTCTGGAATAAGCCATTGGGTAGAAGGAGGCATTTTCTGCCACAATGAAGAAAAATGAAGGAACAGATTTGGAGAGAAGCAGCAGGGATTTAATACTAGGTATGTTACATTTGAGGTATCCAAAAGAATCTCAGCTAAAATATCGACCAAATAACTGCACTTATGAGTTAGAAGTTCAGGTGACAGACTAGAATATTAGACAGTTATTATTATAGTAATATTAGTGAAAGTCATAGAAACTTTCAAGATTGTCTATGAAAGAATTGAAGGATTTTAAGACTGAACCCGAGGTACTCCATTATGAGAATTCTGGACCTGATACACAAAGAAGAGGTAGAGAAAGTAATTGACGAAAAGAAGTCAGGTAGGAAGAAAACCAAGAGAGTGCTAAGAGAGAAAAAATGCCAAAAAGGAGAAATTGATGAACTTGGCCTGATGCTGAGGAGAGGTCATAAAAGGAGGCTATGAAAAGTCCATGAATTTAACCACATAAAAATAATTCATAACTTCTTTTAAGAAATGGAGTGATAATGTTGGAGGATGTGTCCATGTGGGATGAAGTGTGCTTAAGGGGAGGAATGAAGTTGGCTTGTATGAAAAGTTCTTTGCAGAAGTTTGGGTGTGAATGGAGCATGGAGATAAAGGACTATAAATGGAGGGTGGTTTAAGATTAAGAGAAAGATTTTATTCATTTTACAATGATAAATAGTAAAGTAATTTGTATGACAAATGTGACATTTAGTAGAAAAGGAGAAGTTGAAGATGCAGAAGGAAGGGGATAGTTGCTGAAGCCAAGTCTTTGAGAAAGAGACAGGCTGAGTATGTATTTCTGCCCCTCATTGGACTAAACAAAAAGAGAGCATGCTTGCTTCTGTCTTACAAGAGGAGAGGAAAAAATAATTGATCTAGAAATAGATGGGTTTTCGCTGGGGCTGTAAGAAAACAAAGATTGCCTTTCTGTATGCTCTAATTTCTGCAGACAGAAAGAAGCAGGACTATCCTGGAGTTGAGAGATGTGGAGTGAAGTGAATCAAAGGGCTGGGGCAGTAGAGAAAAAATGAGAAAGAAAAGTTGAAGGCTAGAGAGAGCATTGAGAGAGTCAATGGGGACAGAGCCACAATGAAGTACAAAAGTGTTGCAGTGGGAGTACCTGAGGCTGATCATAAAGGTACAGTCAAGCGGAAGAGTGAGATTCTGTGTGTGGTTGGAGAGATAGGTAATTTCTGGTGATGGCAAACAGCATGCTGTTTCTCACCATGGGAATCTGTGGTTGAAGTGTACTAGAAATAAAAGGTGATAGGCACAGAGGAGGGCAAGGAAACAACTGATAAAGTTTTAGATTAATTATCCTGTAGGCATTTCAATGTCTACAGAATACTAACTTCCCAGGTTTTGAGTGGTCAAAAAGGCAGAAACCCGAATACTGAAATTAAAAAAAAAAAAAAAAAAAAAAAAGATATACAGGAATCAGAAGATTGTAGCTGATTCTTCAAGGATGGATGCTGTCAGTGGTACAACCAGTTTGTGAGACTGTCACGAAGCAGTGGATTTTACCAGTTGAGCATAATATTCTGGAACACTTAGAGTATAATCTTAGGATATTGTGGAATCTAATCATGGAGTGAGAATTTCAGAGTGCAGCTCAGAAGCGTTCAGGTAGGAAGAGAGGACATCGGGTTGTATCAGTGGACGAAATGTTAGCCTGTCCAGCACTTTACGCAGAGACTTGGGTAAACAAGGGTAAGAACATTGCAAGATTTAGCCCTGATATTATCTAAGACAGAGGTGGGTTTATAGAGTTTCAATTACAGCCTAAGAATGAGGGATGCCTACAGTCAAAATGTTAGGTCAGTGTGTCATTACCTTTTAGGCAGTTAGATTTGGCAGCTGCAGTAAAGTGTAGCTATAGGTGACAGGAATGAGCAAGTAAACATAAACCAAATGGTTCTTTTCTTGGAGAATAGAGGCATGAAGTAAGGAAGGTGAAGTAGTGATGGATCATAAACAAATCAAGTTGTACCAGCCTTTCTCTTGATGATAAAGCCTAGACTCCACCTCAGACAATGACAGTCTAGGGAGAAGAGATGATTAAGCATGTTTCCCACCATGTTTCAAACTACATTAGACATTGATGAAATACCTATGTGACATGGATAAAAAGAAAAAAAAAATAATAAAAATGTGCAAATCTTTCTATTTCTCCACATTTTTAGTGCCCTGTTTTTACAATGTCAGGTTTCTTACTTGTCAGGTTATCTCCTGGCTCTCAGATTATGGAAAATGAAAGGCAAACTGAAAGAAAGACCTAAAAGACTAATTTGTTTTCATAATAAAAAGGTGAATGAGAGGCAGTGTTCGGGTGAAGTGGGGATAAGGATGGCCTACGTTTGTATTTGCCAGAGTTCAGCCAGCTTGATTAGGGAATGACATTTGAAAATCCTTGGTTTGAGTAATATATTGAATTTAAAAGAGATAAAAATAATTTTTCTAAATTGCTGCGCCTTGTTAACGTTCTTATTTCTTACATTTTCTCCAGAGACTGCAGAAAAGATTTAAGATGTTTTCAATTTAGGCCAAAATAATATTTCTTCTTAAATATCATTTTGACCCAGTGCCAAAATGGGATAAGGTTTACATGTGAAAATTACAAAATAAGTCCTTAGAGTTAAAATTTTAATATAAAATATTTCCTAAAGTAGTATGATGTTGATACAGGAGTTAAAAAGAAATTATTTAGGCAGAGAGTGAGGGTAAGGAAGTTCTCAGTAGGGTTTTCCCTTTAATGAAAAGCTGCCCCAAATCATTTTCTTTTCTAACAATGAGTAGCCTGTAAAATCAAGCCGCAGACATAGACAAGAAAGCTTTAAGCTTGAATGGGTGAATGTTGGCAACTCGGCCAGTAGGAAAAGGCTGCTGGGACTAGGCATGTTCAAAATGGTAGCACCGTCTTTCCTTTATCTTCCGAACCCTGTGTGCATTAGGAGCAGACAACACCTGGCTGGCCAGGCAAAGACCCAATTTGCATAATAAGATTAGGGTGGGGTGGCCAGCTTCCACTCGCACTGTGCAAACCTCACACCTGGTCCCACTAATCTTTGGGCTCTATGTAAATCAGATACCGCCTCTTCAAGCCTGTCTATAAAATGCTGTGCTTTCTTCTGTGGGCTAGAAGTCCCATTCAAGCACCCTTCTTTCTTGCAGCAAGAGAGATCCTCTCCTTTCTTTTTCTTTGCCTACTAACCCTCCATTGCTTGTATGTCTGCATCCTCATTCCCTTGGTGTGAGACTATGAACTTTGGGTATTTACTCTGGACAATGACACCACTTCAATGTTAGCTTGTTCAAAATCTTTAGGACACAATTCTCTGAATCTTAAAATAGAACATTAAAAAAATACGGTGGTTTAGACATGGGATTTAGGCTTCCAAATATAGACACTTACTAAAGTTAGCTCAAATAAAAAGATATTTCTTTCCTGAGAGGAATCAAGTAATCTGTGTTCACAGATCTAAGGACAGCAAATAAAGATGGACTTCCTGGGGCTTAGAGAATTCCTCATTCCAGGAAGACATGACTTCTTCCCTCTTGCCTCTCATAGCCCCTTTACTTGGATACACAGCTCCAATATTTTTTCTCCTACCCTACCACCTCACTACTAGTTCACCTTATCTATTTTACAGCAGCTGTACATTAGGTGGACCCCATACTTTGTGGTTCAGATTACTGAGAGGAAGGGTCCCAGTGACTCTGCTCAGCCCATGATTTGGTTTCACTTGAATCACATCTTCATTCTTGGTCTAAGTATCCCTGAAAAGGGAGGATAGGAATGGTATTGCACTACTGCACATAGGGCTGCCCATCTCAGAAAGACTAAGTGGGGCAGGTTTAGGTAAATAATGATGTTGAATGGGTCAGCCACATTGCCTGACATATCCAATACATGTGCACTTTTGGAGGAATCACTAGTGGGAATGTTTCTAGAATATAGAATAGCCAGCTGACAGTGGGAGTCTATATGTCAGGTTTAATTTTCGTGTGTTTATGTATAAACTGAAAACCAAGAACAAGAGAGATTTTTCAAACAACAAAAGCAAAATCCCCAAACAAGTAAAGATCAATAAATAACTGTCTTGAATAGTCTTGGTTAGACAGACAAAATAGCTTGTTTATTTATCCACATGCTTTAAGTAGTAGGAACTAATAGAATTTGAATTTAAACTTCTTATTTCAAAGACTCATTACTCTTTCAGATTTGCAATTGCATTTTAGAATTACAGTGCTAAATATTTAATATTCCTACTTTAATTCTAAATATGCCTCACTCTACGTAATGTGGAAAATTACTTTCTTGTTCAATTTTTGTACAAGGTACAACGGAATAAAAAATGAAGTTATATTACTATTGATGCTATCTGGATAACACTAAGTTACTGTAAAAACAAGAAAAATAATGAAGTTCCTAATGCAAACCTTTGTGAGGAAAATATGTATTATTTCCCTGAAATTAAATCGAATGCAGTTTCTTCACTAACACGTAATTAATAAACATGAAGAGACTGCCAGTCCCGAATCACAGCAATGATTTTTGAAATCTGGCAGAATATGGCTCCCTACTCTCATCTTACTCCCTTCTTACCTAGTCCCCATTTTGTATCTTGTTATGTAAAATACCTTGTTTTGTTTTTTTAACTTCATTTAAAAAAATCTTGTTGTGTAACCTAACTTTTTTAAAAGTTAAAATGAATGCTAAGTCATTTCATTTTGAGAGCTTTTTAAAAATTTCTAAATTCCATCAGTAAATTGTAACCCACATTTAAGAATTAAGGACAGGGACTGACTATGTAGTTAAAGGACGTGGACAGAACTTTGATGTATTTAAATTCCCTTATTATTATTATTTTTTTTTTTGAGTTAAAGTACAGAATCATCATTTAAAATGGTTATCACCGGCAAAAGTAATTCTTATTTTTATCAGCTAAAAAAATACATGCTTTAAGATGTCAGTATGAGTAACAATTGCTTTGCTTTAAGGTATAGGGATGATTGGAGTCATAACTCTGTAAGCACAGTGCTCTGTCACTGTCCATGAGAGCTTCCTTTGTGACTTTTGATTTATGTTAGGCAAGTTTACCAATAATACCTGAAGTTTCTTACTATCCTCAACTGTATAAAACTTATATATCTATAGTCAAGCAGGGCTGCTTATATAATCAGAAAGATGTCAGACAAAACAGTTTCCCACACCTGATGAGCTAATGATGCCAAAACAATAAAACCCTATTTACTGGAGAAGCTGAATTATGAAAATAAGGAACAGGATGAATAATTGAAAATTTGAAAGAAATGTTGTTTTCCTTTGTGAGCTGATAGTTAAACATCTTAGAAATAGAGACAGTTGTTGGAATATTGGTTTCTTCTAATATTAATTTTTGTTAGTGGAAACTAGAATGACGTTTAAAAATAAATGTAGAAGAGAATAGAAATCTCAATTTTATTGCCTTTTTTTTTGCTGCATCATAAAAAAAAGTTGATAACACAGGTAAGAAAGAGGTTTTTTTAAAAGTATTAATATTGTAATCCTAATGGATTGGGGCCTAGGGCAGAACTGGGACTGGTCTCCACAATCTGCCATGAGTTTGCCAGGCAGAGTGCTGAACTGGGGGCCCTCCTGTACTGCAGGCCGCATAGGATATTCAGTTCCTGGTGAAAGGAGATGCTTAAAAAGAGACTGAGGACCCTGGAAGTTAAGAGACTTCAGTGTTCAGAAAACATCAGATATGATGGAATGAATGGGATTCCAAAGCACCATTGTAATTCCTTTTTGTGTAACCTTTGAGGTGAATCATAGACTTCCCCACCATTTCCAAGCCCTAGGGGTAGTAACAATGAAGTGCAAAATCATTGCATTTCAGTTCAAAAGGCACAACGTCATCTAATTATGAGAAAAATCAGACAAATCTCAAATTGGAATATTCTTCAAAACAACTCCTGTCTTCTCTTTGGAAATATTAATATCATAAACAACAAAGGAAAGCTGAAGAATTGCTCGAGAGAGAAAAGACGATTAAATACAATGTATGATGTTGAATTAGATTCTGAATCAGAATTTTTTTGATAAAGATATTATCTGTCAAAAGGCAAATTTTGAATAAGGTCTATACATTGTACACATTGCTAAAAGTATTATGAGAGATATACTGTGGTTATGCAAGATAATATCCTTGTCCTTCTTAACCTTATCAAGAAATGGATGCTGAAGTATTTAGGAATAGTCATAATGTCTACAATTTACTCTAAAATGGCTCAATGAGTATATAAAGTAGCCAGTGGAACAAAATGTGAACAATTGGTGAATCTAGGTGAAGGGTATAGGCATTCATTCTATTACTCTTAAAAATTAAAAATTTCGTGTAAGTTTGAAATTCCAAATAACAAATTTTTCAAAAAGATGTGACATTTATGGCTCCAGCAATGACTAACCGTAAGGGCTTTGAACCTGGTTCATCTGTAAAATACAAATAATCTGCTACTATTGTCTCTCAGGGAAATCATAAGGATCCATGAAATCGTGGAGTTTGCAGAGCACTATTTACTTTTCTATGATTTGGAAAAACATTTTGTAGAAAAGAGAGTGATTTTTAACCCAAAAAACATTTATATCACAAATGACATAGTTGAATTTTAAATATTTTAAAAACTTAGCTTGTGTTTACCAATTATAATACAGCCATGCCTCCACTAAAGAATGCCCTGAGAATGAAACAGAGAAAACGGTAACAGGAAATTTAAAGCTGAAATTAAACACAGCTAAAAACAATCACTCAAATTTTATATAATCACATACTATAGGTACTCAATAGTTGTGACTTTATGATCATACTGCTATTATTTTTTAGAACACTTAAATTTTTTTGCATTTCAATTAAAAGTGAACAGAGCTCATCATAGGAATCTGAAGTCTGAGAAGGTTCAATTTTCATCAGTCATATTTACATGCTTTTTTTCATACTTGGCAGAAACAGAGAGTTGTCACAATCAGTTTTATCATGACTTAGAAAAAATATAAGAATGAATTGCATCATTCTTGTAATAGAAGGCCAAAATCAATAAAAATTTTCTTGAAAGAATAATTTACATTTTCTGAACTCCTTCATCATTATCTGGTTCACTCTTCCTCCATAACTAAACTTCCCAAACAGAAGTAGCAAAAATTACTACTATTTTACTGAATCTTATATTCAGTGACATTTTCTTAATCTGTATTCTTCTTTTTTGTTTTGTAAAGTGATTGACCCAGTGAGCCACTCCATTTTTCATCCTGAAACTTTTGTCTTTTAGATGTCTATGAACATTTGTGTTACCGCTAACCTCTGATCTCCTTTATTCTTATTTCTCTAATAGCAAGCCTTCAAAGTTCTTGTCTACGATTCTCTTTTTTTCAGGGATCAGGGGATCACATCCAATTAAGTCGTCTCAAGATGACTTTAGAGAAGGCTTGATCTTCAAACTCACCTTTCCCCTTCAGTACCATGTAGACAGCTGCAGTTGCCTGCTTCATCATGCTATCTAACATAGTCTCTACATGTCACATGATAGCCAGAACCACCATTTCTCCATGCCCAAAGTCAAATTACCTGCACACCAGTTCCTCTTCACCTCTGTAAAATGAACCAGTGGGAAAAGAAAAATAAAAAAGGAGAGATATTATGCGAAAGAGTTTCATGTAACAAGAATAATGAACACTGTTCTACAGTAAGAAAGACTGAAGTGGGGTACTCCTTACAGAAACAGCATAGCTATGAACAAATGGATTTATAAGTGAAGAAAACAGATGCAGGATGGAGGCAGGAAGAGACAGTGAAGAGGGAATGTGTGCCTGCCAAGCAGTGATTTGATCATTTAGCATGACAATGAAATTGCAGGATATGCTCTTTTTTTATTTTTCACTAGAATAGAAAGATCTGCACCTAAATAGAAATCACTTGAAAAAATCATTTTTTAACTTATGATAAACTAATCTTTCAAGAACATTTGGGGAAATATATACTTAAAATAATATCTGGCTTGTACGATTACCAGTAGTAAGCACTATTGTTTAAAATTAGTCAACGTCTCCCACAGAAGAAAGAGCTAAATTAAAATTAAAGTTTAAATAATATGTTTAAGCTTGAAGGATACCCCATACTGTTAGATAATGCAAGAATGTTGAGAAAAGTAACTAAAAACTAATTCACCAAGTTTGTAAAATTAAATATTCTATACTCTAGGTAATCTTAATATTACTCCGTCACTGTAAATCGGATTATTCTTGAGATTGTATTTAAGTCAAGGCAAGATGTTCTTCTATTTACAAATGTAATTTAGTCTCATGAGTGGGTAATCTTGTTACATATTGTCAGGTTAATTAAAATTGATTTGTGTTTACTAAACATAGTGAATACTAATCAAATAGTAGACACTGCAGTGTTGGAGTTACATTTAAACCTTTGACAGACACCATTAGTGCTGCATGAAAGAATTTGTTGTCTCAGAGCTCAACATTACTTTTCAGCCTTTTCTCCAAAATAAATATTTTTTTTTAAAATGAGGAGAAATGACCTACACTTTTTAAATGAAATTTTGTGATTTGGGAATATTTGGGGGAGTTTGGGATAAGTTTGGGTGGGGGATTGATTATTTATGTTTTATAAATAGCACATTTGCTTTTCCATCTGCTTAATTCCATTCCAGGTTTGCTATTCTCTACCACTCATAGCATCATTGAGCTCCACATAATAACTTTTATAGGAGACAAACATTACCAAGCATTTTGAAAAGCAGGTTGAAGATAAAGGCTGACAGTTCACGTGCCCTGGCCTGGTGACTTGGCTCACTTCTGAAGCTTCCATTGAATGTGGTCTATCTGCATCAGCTCTATGAGGCTTAAAGAAACATTTCTCCTAATACAAATATAAACCCACTATAATCATGCATTTTGGGGAAATTTTACAGTTGTTGGTTAACCTGCTCCCTTATGCCCTGCAATATTCATTAGCAGATTTCTCTGTTTATGAGTCATATTATATGGAAATAGTTATGGGAAGCTAACAGATGTAATCACTGAAATAAATTAGAAGGAAAAGTTCTGTTTTTTACAGATGGCTCCATCAAATGTGCTTCCCTCCCCCACTCCACTTTAACATTTAGTTTTCTTTCAACAGAAAACTTTTCTTTACTGACTACGGGAATGTCGCCAAAGTGGAGAGATGTGACATGGATGGGATGAACAGAACAAGGATAATTGATTCAAAGACAGAGCAGCCAGCTGCACTGGCACTAGACCTAGTCAACAAATTGGTTTACTGGGTAGATCTTTACTTGGACTATGTGGGAGTAGTGGACTATCAAGGAAAAAACAGATACACTATCATTCAAGGCAGACAAGTAAGTACAATTTTGTTAGAAAACGTTCCTAAGGGTAATAAAATGAAAGGAATAACACTAAAAAGAATACCAAAATTTACAGTATTGAAAATTTCTTGTGAAGTCTAGCTGCAATGAGTGATAAAAATTACAGTATTTTTCCTATTTTGGAGAATGTTCTTTTCACAGTGGTATTGTATTTCCACGCTATTGGAGATGCTTTTCTTGCTCTTTCTCCCTTCTATTAAAAACAGAGAAAGCAAACAAGCAAACAAATACGAAACAAAAAAGATAGAAATGCTGTATTAGCATGAAAGAAAAGTACTAAAATAGGTCAGATGTTATGGCTTGTTTACTAAAAACTAACTTAAGTAGTTCATTCATGAGGAGCTGAACTATCACCTGACCCATGTGGCATTGGAGATATTTGGCCAGCAAAACCAAATGCCTGTTCACAAAAGTATCTTTATTATTTTAATAGGTTTGATTCAATTTTGACTTCGGATGTATTCAAGCATTTCCTTACAAAACCATTCCGTGAAAGTCAGGAGGATGAAAATTCTTCCTAAATGTGTTACTTTTTACTTTGCCGAATTACAACATTTTTGCAAACAACACTCAGTGAATGCTTAAAACAGATATCTAAGTCGAAATCAGCCTTATTTACTAGAATACTTTTAAAAATCCAATTTTATCTCACTGGTGGAACTTATGTGAGATTCTTAGTCTATGGAGCTGAAATATGTGAATCTTGGATTCTTTTGCAATGCAAGACAGGTATATTCTGTAATTATCCTTTAAAGTTACTTTTACTTTCTAATCAGCTTTTAAAATGAAATCCTTTCTCTTCCTTAACAGATAAAGAGATGCAGTAATCTATTTGGGGTGGTGGTGGTAGGGGAAACCTGTTCAATATTAAAGGTGGGCCAGTGCTTTCTCTCTCACTTTCAACTGCCCCCAAAATCTTGATTCCTTTCAAAGCTCTTAGTTATGACCTTAGAGGATCTGATCTCTGAGATGATTATGATGGCCCTTCTCTTAACTTATTTGTAATAAAAAAAATTAAACCTGTTACACAGATAAGGAGTTCAAATAATTTTTTGCATAACTACTTTAAGAAGTTTTGAAAGCTTAAAGTTTTTAAATATTCTTTTTTCTCCATGTCTATTGCCTCTGTTTTGCTCATTCCCTAAACATATGCTAAGTCTGCCACTACATAATCCAACATGGATACAGTTTTTGAAGTAGTGAGGCTGAAGGCAAAATGGTTTACCTACTGCTCCAGGCTTCTCCTACCTCTGCTGGGGGGTAATTAACAGAGATGTTTATTTTAGGGGAAACAATCTTTTCTGAAGGAAGATAGGGAGGCAGTGAGTGAATTTTATCTTTACTGGGTAAATATATTTTCCACCTTGACTAATTGCCTCTTACATAGCAAGATTTTTCTCCTGGGTTATAAATTAGCAGTTACGTAGACAACAGTGATGATATCCCATCACCACAGGCTCCCAGGTTGATGGCCCCAAACATTGAGCAAAACATGCATGAGTTTAATGGTGAGGGAAGAGTGTTTAGCTTGCTTGTAATGTTTGTAGGAAAAAATTATTACCCAAGTCAAAATTGAGCCATAGATATTTTTAGTAAATTTGATGCCAGCCAGGTGGAAAATGATCTTAGTAAATACACACATGCCTGCACCCACACATAAGTACAATACATGCACATAGTGTGGAGTAACATGTACATAGCAAAGAACTATTTAGACTACAACATGGAATAATTCTCCCTAATAATTCTTATATTTTATATCCAACCTAAGCATGAAAAAAATGAGATAAAACCCAAGAACAACATGAAAAGTCAGTCTTCTTTCAGTCACATCTCATATAAGAAAACCAGAAATAGAAGTAATGAGTCATATATGCTAGGAAGATAAATCAAATGTTTTTGTTTAAACTGTAGAACTGGCAAATTTTCTCGTTAAAATAGAACATTTTGTGATTTTGTTCTATAAGCATTTTTACAATCAAACGACACGTACTTTTTCAAATTTTCTTAACTGCAAATCTATGTATTAAAAGTGTATAATATAATGCCAAAAGTAGTGACAGATGCTTTTTCGACAAAGTCTCTACAGCAAATTAATTGGCAACTTCACTATACCCTGGAACAGAACCATTTTAAATTAAGTAAAGGAGTAGCCAAAGGCAACGTGCCTAGCATGTGCCTTTTTATCAGAAAACCAGTACATATATTCTTCCTTTTGCTCGAGGGAAAAACTTTCTAAGTTCAAGGTGTCTATTCCTCCTCATAAACCCAATACCTTTGCCAAAGAGAAGAGCTGGACTGTTAACTAAGTATATGGATAGCAATAAACATAATTCTCAAAGAAACAGTTCCATTTCCCATTATAAATTGGCTTTAGAAATAATGCAGTTTCTGAGTGAAATGCTGACATTTATTTACAATGATTGCAAATATGTGATTTCTTTATATATTATTTTCTGTGCTGGAGCAAGTGCTAGTCTAAACAGCCTGGGACCAAAAAATTGGATTTTGAATTTATAAAACAGATCTTCAGAGGTGCTTTCTCAGTAGTCTTTTTCACAGGCAGAGTGTTTTTTTTTTTTTTTTTTTTTTTTTTGCAGGTTCTACATATCCATTATTATATAAACAAGTAGCCCCTAAAATATCTTGAATTATATATAACAGTGTCATAGGCATATTATTGAATATGCTTGAAAGTCTTCCTCTTACAAGCCTTTAAAAAAATAATTACAACTACTAAATATGCTGTCTTAATGACACATAAATAAAATTCTCTCCCTACATTTGGAACTGTTTTAAACACTACTACATAATATTTTATTCTTTACAGGAAAAGTTTTAATCAGTGAAATGTTGAATTCTTTGAGAAAAAGTAAATAATATCCTTGTGGTTCTCCTGCTGTAGCCATTTTCCATACTAGTAAATTGCAATCAATTTTTCTTTCAAATTGAAAGCTGCATAATTAAAAATCATAGTTATGTTTTGCGCTCTTTATAGGTCAGACATCTTTATGGTATAACTGTGTTTGAAGATTATTTGTATGCAACCAATTCTGATAACTACAATATTATAAGGATAAACCGATTTAATGGCACTGATATTCACTCATTAATTAAAATGGAAAATGCTCGGGGAATCCGAATTTATCAAAAAAGAACTCAACCAACAGGTACGTGGCAGACTTCTTTATAACCTTCCTAATGGTAGATTGAATGGGGATATAGTCCTTGTGCTTTTGTATGGTGTTGAAGTGAGTGAGTCATAAATTCTCTGCTTTGACAGCAAAAGTGGGCATGTCTGCTTGTTAAATGGAATAGAGCTCCCTTCACAAGTCTAAATGACAAATTGTTCAGTTCCTAGTGAATCGTTTCTACAATAGAATTGAAATGATAGCTAGATTTAGATTCAGGAACGGGCTTTCAGTTGTGATGTATGCAGACAGGAAACCTAGATACTAAAGTTATTTTTTTTTTCCTTTTTTGGTGTCATTTTGGTAGACATTTAAAACCAGGTGACTGCCTTGCAATTTCTGTCTAGTGTTTATTACAATCATTGGGCTCTCCTAACTTAACATTTCAATTGTTCTTTAGCATATACTCATTAAAAAGTAATTTTTAATGAGAAGGCTGCAGTTTTTCTCAGAAAAACAAACCAGTTATTTCTATAGCAGATTAGTGATGCTGTTCATCAATACAATTTAGGTTCAATCATACATAAAATAAGAAAATATAAAAAAATCACCATCCAATATTTTTGTTATATTTTATGCTTACAGTTCAAATTAAAACTAGTCTATAATTATTTAAGCATTAGCATATACCTAATCATGGCTGTACATTGTCACAGATACGTTTACAACAGATTCAAATTTTAAATTCTGTAGACTTATTAGAGTTTAATATTAGGATTTATTCATTTATCAATTTTTCATAGACAATCTACTATGTTCTAAGAGCTATTCTATATATATTGTGAATACAGCAGTGAATAAAACAGACAAAATATTCTTGCCTTTATGGGTTTACACTCCAGTGGAGAAGCTGTAATACAAAATAACTATGTAAATTATAGATTATATTGGAAGGTAATAAGTGTCATAGAGAAAATAAAGAAGGTAAGGAGGATAAAGAGTGTCAGGGTTGGGAGCAGTCTTCAATTTTATATGGAATAGTCAGAAGAAGTTCCATTGAAAAGACAGCATCAAATGATGACTTGAGGTATTTGAAGGAGAAAGGCATGGGGATTGGTTGTATTAGTCCATTTTCACATTGCTGATAAAGACATACCCAAGACTGGGCAACTTACATAAGAAAGAGGTTTAATTGAACTTAACAGTTACATGTGGCTGGGGAAGCTTCACAATCATGGCAGAAGGCAAGAAGGAGCAAGTCACATCTTACTTACATGGATGGCAGCAGGCAGAGAGCTTGTGCAGGGAAACTCCCCTTTTTAAAACCATCAGATCTCATGAGACTTATTTGCTGTCACGAGAATAGCATGGGTAAGACCTGCCCCCATGATGCAATACCTCCCACCAGGTCCCTTCCACAACATGTGAGAATTCAAGATGAGATTTGGGTGAGGACACAGACAAACCGTATCAGGGCTATCTGGGCAACAACATTGCAGATGGTGGGATGAACAAGCACAAAGGCCATGAGGAAAGAGCATGTCTAGAATATTCAAGGAGTGGCAAGGATACGTATGTCTCTAAAGCAGAATGAACGAGGAAAAGAGAGGTAGGAGATGAGGCTGGAGAAACAAAGGAGGACCATAACAAGTAGGGCTCTGTAGACTATTTAAAAAACTTGTGTTTATAGTCTTAGTGAGATGGAAAGTTCTTAGAAAACATTAAACAGAAAAATCTCATGGTATGATTAACATTTTTAAAGAACCATATGGCTAGTCTGCTGATAATAGGTAGTGAGGAGGAGAAGGATGGAAAGTTACAGTGGATAATAGATTGGATCAAGATGGCAGCAGTGAAAGTGGGGAGAAGTAGTGAAATTCAGAATATAGACAAATATAGAGCCGACAGAATTTTCTGATACATTACATATGGAGTGTAAATGAAAAGAGAATTAAGGATAATGACAATGGACTAACTAGAGCTGTTGAAATAGTTTATTTTTTAGATGGGGAAACTAAGCATGGAGTGGGTTTAGGACAAAGACAATAAGTTTAATTTTCATGAGTTACTTTATAGGTTTATTATAAATTAAAGTGAAAATATTAAGGAGATATTTAAATGTACAACTCCGGAGTTGAAGGGAGATGTCCAGGCTTGAGATACCAATGTGAGAGTCATTGACAGATAGGTGACATTTAAAACCATGACGATGGATGTGAATACCAAGGAATTAAATACAAATGGAGGAATAAGATTCCAAATAATGAGGAAATCCATGCTCCAACAATAAGGCAAAAATAATAGGAAAAAACAAAGGAGACTGAGGTGAAGCTTCTTAAATCCAATTGACCATTGAATTTAGCAGCATGAAGGTCATTGGAAATCTGACAAAGCAGTTTTCAGGATGAAGTGAATACCTTAGCAGAATGGGTTTGAGAGAGAGAGGAAGGAAAAGGCTTGTAGAAAATGATCATTGGTAACTTTGAATAGTGTGGATGTCAGTTAGAGAAGAGAAAGGGAGAGCTAGTTGAAAGAAGGATTGTTGTGGGAATTTGGGTTAAAAGGTTTCTTTATTAGACGTAGAAATGATATTTGTATGTTAATGGGTATGATCCAATGGAAAAAGCAAAAGCGATGATGAAGGTGAGAAAGTGGAGAGCTGGTGATTAGATGAAGGGAGATGTGATCTATCATATAAGTTGAGCGAGGTTAGAAAACAAAAACAACACTCTTGGCAGAGAAAAAATAGGTAAAATAGCATTTCACTCATCTTTCCATTTAGAGAATGAAGAATACAAAGAGAATAAGCATAATTTTTAAAAGCATAATAGTTTTATTATAAAGAGAATATTGCCATGGTATTCATCACCATTTCAAACAAGTGGATGGGCTCAAAGAAACATAATTACAAGAATACATAAGATCTTACATATTCTGATTATTTTTTTCACTTTGATTCATCTTTCTTTTCTCTTGCTCTCCATTTATTACTTTTCTTACTTTTCTTGTTTACTGGTTCTTAGGTTCTTATGCTCATGAACCATTCTTCTACTCCTCAATTTCTGTATATACTCAGCCTCCACCATTTGACAACTACACACACACACACCACACACCCATTTTATTTTGTGGTAGGAGTGTCAAAATGACAACAGACTTAAAAATTTTTAAAATATTTTGCCTCAGCACTGCTCAACAGAGTATACATAATCACGCAATCACATTTCTTCTGGTTTAGGTGCCCATATGATGAACTGTTTCAAAGGAAATCCTTTCTCTGCTTAACTACCTAACCTGGGATTATTTTTATGGATCTTTATATTCATTTTAGAAATTGGTATTTTAAAAAAGGACGGAAAGCATGTACCAAAAAAGTCATGTTACCTTTATTCTGCTCACCTGTGAAATATTTAAATTAGTATAAACAGATTGTATTTCTTGGAATTGTTTTTTTTTAATGCTTACTTAGGAGGATTTTGTCAAATCCCTATCTTCTTCTATGGGGTTTAACCTCTTGTATTCAATTATGGTGCTCAATAGTTGAGTATACAAAGTTTTGTTAAGATTCCTTTTTTACGCTATAAAAACTTTTGACATAATGATGAACATAGTTATCTTGCCTTTGAACTTGAATTTCACACATGCTGTATTTTATTTGTTGTAGTCAGAAGCCATGCATGTGAAGTGGATCCATACGGAATGCCAGGGGGCTGTTCACACATCTGTCTACTCAGCAGCAGTTACAAAACTCGGACCTGTCGCTGCAGGACTGGCTTCAACTTGGGAAGTGATGGCAGGTCATGCAAAAGTATGTTGTTAAAATCAAACATTTTGCCAGCAGCTACCACTTCAGAATAGGATTTTAAGTATTAATTAGCAGCAACAACATCAGTCATAACATGAGACTTCATCAGGTGAAGTTTGCCTACAAATATACACAGTCCATTTTTCTCAAAATAAGTATTTTTCTTTCATGATGATATGAATGAGAAACTAACCAGGCTGTAGAGTCACTAAATTTATTGATTTTAGGGAAATATATGTTGAGGAAGATTTCTAGGAAGATGCTTTCCTTAATTCCCTAAAGAATGTTTTTGAGCTAATGAGCTGGAATGATTAGTTGATTAGATTTCCTCTTATCTGAACCAATATGCTACTCCTCATAATAGGTGTGTTGCTTGGTTCAACAGAAATCCATGTATAGTGAGGCTTCACTTTATCCAGGATCACTGGGGACTGAATTCACTTCATGACTTAATTTTCAAGTAACTGAAGCGATGCTAATTAAATATCAAACATTTAATAATGTTATCAAAAATTTTCTAATCTCTTATATATATATATCATTGTTTTATTTTTAAAATAAGCCAGCATAACTTGTTTTAATTTAAATATGGTAATAAGAATTTTAAAAATGACTTTCATAACTTAATATTTTGCCAATAATTAGTTAAGGTCTTTTCCTGGGGTCTTGATAATCAGGTATAGTAGAATGGCTCTGGTTAAAATGGTCCTAGTGGGGACTGTTGGTCTTTAAATTTTCCCCAAACACCATTATTTTTAATTTTATGATGACTGCTTTTTACAGTGTCCAGTTTGTCTTTACCTTTGTCAAAATGACAACTTTTTATTTCTTTCAGTCCTCTCTCATCACAATCCTGCCATCTCTTCTTCTCTCTAGTTATGTGCTTACTGAGGACTGTGAAATTAGATTGCTAAATGTGTTAGAATTTTAAGTCTAAATGGTTAGAGTTAGAATTTTTCGTCTAAATGGTGAGAGTTACTAGTAGAATATATAGTTTAAAAATGAAGAATTTCCCTAAGAGGCTAAACTCTGTTAAAATGCATGCATTTTTGTACTTTGTTTACATTTTTAATTTATATTTCTGATTTTGTCTTAAATGCTGCGAATGTGAAGATAACAGGTCTCATGTTCCTAGGCCTTCTGGATAATTGAGGGTACTAAGTTTGAAGCCTCACGATAAAAAAAGTTTAGTGTGGGTGTGCATGTGTCTGTATGTATTGTGTGTATGTAGCATTTTAAAAGTCGGTCTGAATGCCACTTGGGAAATATGATCACACACACACACACACACACACACACACACACACACACACATATGCATACATACATACATACACACATTGGAGGAAAAATGTAAGATCAGAATTGCATATTGTTCAATCACCCCTAATGTAGTATATCACTGGGGCACAGTAATACCCATCAGAAGTCATTCCAGCTATTTGAAGCAGAAAGGGATTTAATGCAAATAGGTGTCTACAAAACCTTTAAAAATCCTGGACCATTAGCTTCTAGACTGAGTCTTTGAAACATTCCCCCAAACACCATTAAACTAACCTGGCTGCGAGCTGGAACATCTACCATACTCAGAAGCTAGGGCATCAGGAAGCCACAAATGAAAATGTTAACTTCAAAAACATACCATTTAGCTGAGATCTAGGGATTAGAAAGCTTACATCACAACTATCAGATACAGAGTTAAGTCACATCTGATAGTCCCTAACTGGCGGAAGTAAATAAATTAATTACATTAAATAAATAAGAGGAGGAGGGGCGAGACAACCTGTTCCTCGCCTCTTGATATGGAATGGAAAAAGACTGCTGTGGAAAAATTCAGTGTCTCTGTTTGCAGAAGTGACAAAAAGGGGACCTTTGCCTCACTTCCATATTCTAAACTTGAGCTACCATATCTGATTTTAGGTAGTTAAATGAAATCCACTACTCTTGGCTATATGAGTATCTGTGAAACGTAATTTTTAGTATACAATTGTCTATAGTGCAAGAAGACACACTAGAAGGAACTTTAGGAGGCATTAAAAAATACCTAGGAAATGATTAAAGAAAATAATGGGAAAATCATTACCATTCTTATTGAATACATACATACCTACATACATGCACAAACACTCATACCTATTAAATCAACGAAGTACTACGTTTACCAATTACCAATTAAGACATCCATTAAAAGCAAAAACTTGGGTGGGTGTGGTGGCTCAGGCCTGTAATTTCAGCACTTTGGGAGGCTGAAGCAGGTGGATAACTTGAGCCCAGGAGTTTAAAGCCTGAGCAAAATCACAAAACCTAGTCTCAACAAAATCTACAAAAATTAGACAAGCATGGTGGCACACTCCTGTAGTCCCAGCTACTTGGGAGGCTGAAGTAGGAGGGTAGCTTGAGCCCAGGAGGCAGAGGTTGCAGTGAACCCAGATCTTAGCAAAATGGGCACTGTTAAACCAGCATTCCTGTGCATTGCTAATAGAATTAGAAATTGATATTATAATTGATAAAAAATATGATGATCATGAAACTGATAATATCATTTGACAAGTTATCCAGGTTTTGATTGAGGAAAATAAATGTATTTATAATAACAGCAACTAATAAACAATATAGATATCCAACCATAGGTAAGCAGCTGACTACATTACGTTGCTTATCTAGTAGGGAATATTATGCTGCCATTAAAAGGAATGTTTGAAGACTTTTTAGTGACTTGACAAAAAGTCATTACAGTAAAATGAATTTATATATAAGATCCCAATTTTTGAAAAATGTAAAAGTATATATGTATCCAATATTGACAGAAAATACTTAGAAATGTTAATGATTTTCAAATAGATCAATATACTTTAAAATCAAATGAAGTGCTATTTTAAAATAAAATGTCCTTGACATCAGGTAGACACTGAGGGGCTATGAGGGCAATGAAGATAAGGATGCTAATGCATTTTATTCTGTAATTTCATCTAAGAATGTGTGAAATGCTAAACTGAAAAAAAAATATGCTTATCTCAGTATTATTCTAATGATGAAAACAGAAAACCATTTGGAAATTACAGAGTAATTCCAATAATTTTGGTAAATTATTATATATCAAACAGAAACAATGCTTAAAATAATGGTTTAATATAGATAATAATCTTGATTCTAAGATTAGTCAATAAGAACAGAATACAAAATTGCATGCCTACTTTGATATAAGTAAATATACATTGAAAAACTACATACATACTTTAAATGAGATAGTCATACAAAAGAATGCTATACAGAAATAAAAATGAAAGAAATATGACTAAAAGAAGAATGGATGAATATCAAAGATATAATAAGAATCAAATTAATCACAAATTAACATATGCAATTCAAACATGCAGAATTAAACAATCTGCTTCTGGGAAACACACTACATATATGCTAAAAGTCTTTTAAAAATATATAATAAGCAAAACAATCAGGATATTGGCTCTTTCTGAGTTGAAGAATGGGTTTGGGGCACATTCATGTCTTCCAAGTGTAATGGAAACATTCAGATTTGTGCTAGGTACCTGGGAGTTGTTTTATTTTTATTCTTTATATATTAAAATATGATATCAGTTCCTGTCTTAGTTTGCTGAGAATGATGGCTTCCAGCTTCATCCATGTCTCTGTAAAGGACATGATCTCATTCTTTTTTATGGCTGCATAGTATTCCATGGTGTATATGTGTCACGTTTTCTTTAGTCTATCATTGATGGGCATTTGGATTGGTTCCAAGTCTTTGCTACTGTGAACAGTGGTGCAAGAAACATACATGTGCATGTGTCTTTATAAATCATAAAGCCCCTAATGCATGTGGGGGTTTATAAAGACAAATGCACATGTATATTTTATAATCTTTTGAGTACATACTCAAAGTGCCGGAATTACAGGATGTCATTCCTTTAATGGCTGCATACTATTCCATTGCATATATGTAGCACATTTTCTTTATTCAGTCTATCATTGATGAGCATTTTGGTTGGTTCCATGTCTTTGCTATTGTAAAGAGTGCTGCAATAAACATATGTGTGTTTAAGTGTCTTTATAGTAGAATGACTTATATTGCTTTGGGTATATACCCAGTAATGGGATTGCTGGGTCAAAGGGTATTTCTGGTTCTAGATCCTTGAGGAACCACCACACTTGTAGAACAAATGTCTTCCACAATGGTTGGACTAATTTACACTCCCACCAACAGTGTAAAAATGTTTCTATTTCTCCAAAAACTTGCCAGCGTCTATTGTTTCCTGTTTCCTGACTTTTTAATAACTGCCATTTTGACTGGTGTGAGATGGTATCTCACTGAGGTTTTGATTTGCATGTCTCTAATGATTAGTGATGCTGAGCTTTTTTAAATGTTTGTTGGCCACATAAATGTCTTCTTTCAAGAAGTGTCTGTTTATATTCTTTGCCTACTTTTTGATGGGGTTGTTGTTTTTTTTTTTCTAATAAATGTGTTTAAGTTCCTTGTAGATTCTGGATATTGGACCTTTGTCAGATGGGTAGATTGCAGAAATTTTCTTCCGTTCTCTAGGTGGTCTATTCACTCTGATGCCAGTTTCTTTTGCTGTGCTGAAGTGCCTTAGTTTAATTAGATCCCATTTGTCAACTTTGGCGTTTGTTGAAATTGCTGTTGGTGTTTTAGTCATGAAGTCTGTGCCCATGCCTATGTCTTGAATGGTATTGTCTAGGTTTTCTTCTAAGGTTTTTATAATTTCAGTTTTGCATTTAAGTCTTTAATCCATCTTGAGTCAATTTTTATATAAGGTGTAAGGTGTAACCAAACAGTGCATGTTCTCACTCATAAGTGGAAGTTGAACAATGAGAACACATGAACACAGGAAGGAAACAACACACACTGGGGCCTGTCTGGGGGTGAGGTGCAAGGGGAAGGAGAGCATTAAGACAAGTACCTAATGCATACGGGGCTTAAAACCTAGATGACAGGTTGACAGGTGCAGCAGACCACTATGGCACATGTACACTCTCTGTATAACAAACCTGCACACTCTGCACATATATCCTGTAACTTGAAGTAAAATTTTTTAAAAAGTTATCAATATTCTTTTTTATATATTTAATATTCAATTACAATAATTAAAAAAATGTAATACTTCGTATTGTTAAGTTTATAAATAATTGCTTTTTTATTATTTTCCAAATTTTAATAATATATTATTTTACTTTATTATGACTATCAATTATTGCGTGGTTATCCAAATACAACTGAGTCTTTTGTATTTTCAGTTTTATTAATAAAGCTCAGTATGTTTTCCCTTATACATAAAAATTATTTTCTTTAAAATTATATACAGTAAACCAAGCATAAGATGTCCCAATAATTAGAGATTCTTATATATATATATATTTTTATATACAAGTCCAAAAAAGGAAATTCATTCTATAGATAGAGCTACCTTGATGCTGACATTTTAAACTCAGGAGACAGTTTTTTGTTTGGGGTTTTTGGTTTTGTTTTGTTTCGATAAGGCCTGTATTGTACATGAGAGTTACTGTCAGACAGCATTAGTCTCTAACATTCATTAAAATTTGAAGATAAAGGGTTGCCATAACTGGTGTTTAATTTTATTTCTAAAAAGAATAAGTCACATGTTTAGGCAACTGTAATATATTCACATGCAAGTTAATAATACTACGTGATTCTTTGTTTGCCTCTGACAGTTTACAGACGCAGACTTGGAGTTGGTGTGTCTCAAATGTTCTGACGTTTTTAGCATTGTCAAATATAATGAATGGTACAGTTAGTATCCACAGAAAATGCTAGATAGATTGTAATACACTATAAAATTAAATGTGCCGGATGTTTTTATAAATGCCCATTTTACAAGTTATCTAATGATCTGTCATGTTTTTGCTATCTGGATAGTTACGGACAAAAGGATAATTAACTACATATAACCCATTCATGGAAGTAATTTCTGTTTTAATTAAAGTAATGCAATTAGCTGGCCTTCTTGCATCAAGATACATTTGGCACATTTTAGAGTTTAATTTTTAGCATTGAATTGAAAAACCACTAATTGTGCCAGTTAATTAAACGGTGGCATTATGCAGTATAAAGAAGATTAAGCAGCATCGGTTGTTTATGTTTGTAATCTTTGCTCTGCAGGACCAAAGAATGAGTTGTTCCTCTTTTATGGAAAAGGACGCCCAGGAATTGTTAGAGGAATGGACTTGAATACCAAGATAGCTGATGAATACATGATCCCCATAGAAAATCTGGTAAACCCTCGTGCTTTAGATTTTCACGCAGAAACCAATTATATCTACTTTGCTGACACCACCAGTTTCCTAATTGGCCGGCAGAAGATAGATGGCACAGAGCGAGAAACCATCCTGAAAGATGGTAAGTGACATTGTGACGTTAACATCAAACTACCCAGAGATAAAGCACTTTAAAATGATAAATCCAATGTGTGTCAGGCTAGCTTTAACCAGAACTCAGGTAGGTTCTTCTTGTTGGTTCAAAAATATTTGTTAATATTATTTCTTCAGTAAAATTATTTGTCTGTTTTTCATATCCTGGTATATGAAAGCCTTCATTATAAAATGGAACTTGCTGCTGTCTACTATATTCTAAAGATTATTGAAATTATAATTGAACTATTACCCATCTTCTGGGAAATGTCAATTTACACTGAGATATTTACAGTGCTGTATGGTAGAACACACGATTTAATAGGATTTCAGAGACTTTTGTAATCATTGGTTTTCCTTAGAATATTGATCATGTCACTCAAAATGCATGAAAAAAATCAATATTCACATTGTCATCACAATTCTTGCATTTTATTTTTTATTTTACGAATCACTGAAATGATGTTTTCTAGAGTTGTCCTTGAAATATCAGAATCTCCAGAGAAACTTAAAACATTTATACTTTTATTTATAGGAACATATATGAATTTATATACATACAAACAGATATACATGTATTTTATTGAAATCAGTGTATTTAATAAATTATTTGGCTTAGGAACAACTAATCTAGTAACAAAACAACATTAACTTTGTTAAAAGTAGAAAGGGTTGTAAATAATAAAGCAAACCAGATCTTCACTGGCTGCCAGTCATCTTTAGGTATGTGAACTAATGATTCTGGACCTGTTTCCTCATCTGTAAAGTCTGCTTACTTCTAGAATATTTTAGAAATACATGATTTGAGAAACACTAATTGTGTGCTATTGTGTGAAGGACACCATGGTAGTTATCGCAGGAGATAAAAGAAATTTTAGAGAATGACTTCTGCCTTGAAGGATTTCATAATCTACCTTTGGAGATGATATAAGCACACAAAAAGTTTGAAGGCATTGCAGTATGTAATTAGTAAGTTCAAAGCTGTCTTCAATAAATATATGACTAATAGAAAATGCCCATGTAATGAGTATTCACAGAAAGCAAGATATATATATATATATATATATATATATATATATATATATATATATTTTTTTTTTTTTTTTTTTTTTGAGATGGAGTTTCACTCTTGTTGCCCAGGCTGGAGTGCAATGGCGCGATCTCAGCTTACCGCAACCTCATCCTCCATTCAAGCAACTCTCACTCCTTAGCTTCCCAAGTAGTTGGGATTACAGGCATGTGCCACCACGCCCAGCTAATATTTGTATTTTTAGTAGAGATGGGGTTTCTCCATGTTGGTCAGGGTGGTCTTGAACTCCTGACCTCAGGTGATCCGCCTGCCTTGGCCTCTCAAAGTGCTGGGATTACAGGCATGAGCCACCACACCTGGCAGCAAGAGGTATCTTTTTTTTTTTTTTTTTTTTGAGACGGAGTTTCGCTCTTGTTACCCAGGCTGGAGTGCAATGGCGCGATCTCGGCTCACCGCAACCTCCGCCTCCTGGGTTCGGGCAATTCTCCCGCCTCAGCCTCCTGAGTATCTGGGATTACAGGCACGCGCCACCATGCCCAGCTAATTTTTTGTATTTTTAGTAGAGACGGGGTTTCACTATGTTGACCGGGATGGTCTCGATCTCTCGACCTCGTGATCCACCCGCCTCGGCCTCCCAAAGTGCTGGGATTACAGGCTTGAGCCACCGCGCCCGGCCAGCAAGAGGTATCTTTATGTGGGCATACTCTGAGAACTCTTTGTGCAGGCAATGGTATTTGGGCTAGATTTAATGGAGAATCATGCAAGGGGGAGAGGAGGACGTTTCTGAACCAGAAATTCCATAAGAAAGAAAAAGAAAAGCACAGTCTCTAGAAAGAGGATGTGGGGAACATAAATGGAAAGCTACTGGAGGTTTCCTTTCTTCCTTTGGAAGAAGAGAGTGGAAAGTGAAAGGGGCTAAAATAAAGGGCCTTGAATGTAAGTGAAGGTGTTTGGAGAAAATCCCAAAGGAATGAAAGGAAATGCTTTTGAGTCAAAGAACAGTGTGAGCAAAGTGATATTTTAGAAGGATCAAAAGAGTTGTTTGGTGCAGCATGAATCATAGATTCATTGAGATGAGAAAAGATGAGAAAATAAAAGGAGAGAGATGAACCAAAATTATTTACAACACGGATGGATTGGAGAGAATGATGGTCTCTCCAATCTTTGAGGGAATGAGAGTGTAAGAATAGCCCTCATTCAACACACCTTGACTTTAAATCAAACCTGATAAAATGTGTACTTTCTATGCTAAAATAGAAATATCCCTGTTTTGTCTTTCTTATAATTTACTGATTCAGCCAATGTAAATCCTCCGTAATTTAAAATTCTGAAGGAGTATTTAATTAAAGTTAATATTTTCACTTTAAATTGGATGTGACAGAGGCTATCTGCCTATTTTTCTCTGTAATGTGATAGCAGATGATCAAGTCCTGACAGTTACAGTGAATGGTGAAACTTGTACCTTCTGTAGATAACATTTACATTGTTTTGTTTTTGACCAAGATACTTTCTTTTATTATTATTATTTTTATTATTATTTATGGAGTCTCATTCTGTCACCCAGGCTGGAGTGCAGTGGTGTGACCTAGACTTACTTCAACCTCTGCCTCCAGAGTTCAAAGGATTCTCCTGCCTCAGCCTCCTCAAGTAGCTAGGAGGATTACAGGTGTGCACCACCACGCCCAGCTAATTTTTATGATTTTAGTAGAGACAGTGTTTCACTATGTTTGGCCAGCATGGTCTCAAACTCCTGACCTCAGGTGATCTGCCTGCCTTGGCCTCCCAGAGTGCGGGGATTGCATGCGTGAGTCACTGCACCCAGCTGTCCCAGACACTTTCAAAAAGGATAAAAATATAATATAGAGAGTTTTTGGTTTCCTTTTAAATTATGTCAGTTCCTGCGCTATGACTGGATGTTCGTGCTAATATCCTAACTTTGAGAGTGATATCAAGGACATTGGTGGTTCTTTGCATTCCACCCACAACAACAGAGATAAACTCTAATGGCTGCAATGACCGGCAGGCACATCTGTCCAGTGCTGCTCTGGCAGTATGAAGATTATGAGAACATTTGTCAAATTTTCACACCTGAAATATATTTAACATTTTCATATTTCTACATAAGGAATAGCTTAATATCTTTCTATTAGTTTATCTTGTTTTCTTTCCATTAAAGAGAATAATGATAGACATTACAACATGTGATTAATGTGTCTTAACAGACACTTAGATTTGGCAAATGACAGCTTGTTATTCTTGGAATCAGAAATATGAAATTCTGTGTGTATTCAGTGATTTAGGTAGAGTGTCTACCATTCAGCCTGAAGACTGAGAGGCAGGCAATGTTTGTTTGACAAATGATTTGGAAGCTTGATAGAAATTCTGAGTCATTGATACATTTGTGTATTTTGAAGTACAAGGGTATAATAAGTTTGCTCTTTGAAAATAAACATAAATATCTTGGACATCTTTTGTGTAAGCTTAGATCCTCATCCTCCCTATTAAGAAATAAAAACAAGAGCATTTCTAAAAAAAATCCATCTTCATTCCTTCTTTGTTTTTTTTTTTTTTTTTTTTTTTTTTTTTTTTTTTTTTTTTTAACTCCTAGAGATTTATTGAAAACCCCCTAAATGTTGCCTATCCTGTTGGCTTGGCTTGAAGAATCTCATGGGAGAAAACAGCAATTAAATATATGAGAAAGGAATGGAAATTGTCCATTTACTATATTTACATGCATCTCATTTCATCTGCTAAATGAAAACGCATTACTGATTTATTAAATATAAACTTCTTTAAGGACAAGATATTTACTAATGTGCATTTTTTATCCTCCTAGAATTTTTGCCAAAATTTTTATAAAATTCATACTAATCCTTTTAAAAAAATAAGTATTATTTGTCAATAAATAAAAAACAAATGTCATATCTGGGCCAGGTGCTGTTCTGGGTGATAGGAATGCTTCAGTAAAGAGGATAAAGCTTCATATTTAGCTTATAACCAACAGTGGAAAGCAGATAATAAGCAAGTAAACACATAAATGAATAAGATAATGATAAGTGCTATAAAGAAACTAAAGTAGAGTACCGTGCTAGAAAATAAAAGGAGTATCAACAGGAGGCAAAATTAGATTAAATGGTTAGAGAATTTAAATCAGCCATTCTTGCCAGGTATAATTGTTACTTTCTCTAACAGAACAAGATAGATGCTCTTTATAAGATTGAATTCATTTTTATTGTCTTGGGTTTTCCAAGATTCATTCTTTATTATAATATGAATTATAATTTCAGCAGAAAGGAAAAAATATAAAAATGATAATTTACTATTCCACTTATTGTTACATGTATTCCACTGGTGCAGTACTTGTTTCAAAACTGTATACATTAATTCTACTCAAATACAGATATTTAAATAGAAGAAATGTTAAAGTAACCTTTCATATAATTTCATATTTTTAAAGTATTAAAAAGAATTCAAAGGATTTTTACCTGGATTTCAAAGTTATTAATGCTTACTACTTTAACAGAAAAACTCTAGTTTCCATAGATCCCATAAATAAACTGGGTACTTGAAATCACTGTTCTAAATAACACAGAGGCTTTTTTTACCAAGCTTTTTTTCAAAATAGACATATAAGGATAACGTGGGTTGAAAAGGGTGATAATTTTGCCACTTCTTTCATTGTGGCATTGATGAAATAAGATTCAATTCATCTACTTCAAGTCATAAGTCATGCTGCAACTAAAACAGTGCAAACGTTAAGATTTATATAAGTACAGTTCTTCCCAACTGTGACTCCTTCTTTTTTTTTTTTTGAAACAAAATCTTATTCTGTCACCCAGGCTGGAGTGCAGTGGCGTGATCACGACTCACTGCAACCTCCGCCTCCTACACTCAAGCGATCTTCCCTCTCCAACCTCTCAAGTGGCTAGGACTGCAGGTGTGTGCCGCCATGCTCAGCTAATTTTTGGATTGTTGTTTTTGTATTTTTTGTAGTAACAGCTTTTCACTATGTTGCCCTAGCTGGTTGCAAACTCCTGGGCTCAAGTGGTACAACTGCCTCAGCCTCGCAAAGTGCTGGGATTATAGGCCCCAACAGTAATTTTTAGAATTTTCAATAAAATATGAGCCCAAGAGTACAAAATTGACCTCTGTTATAATTAAATGCAAGTTTAGCAAACTCATTCTGTCCTCTAGATGTGTCTTTTTAATTTTAAACTATATCACCTTATTTTGTGATAATAAAGTCAATGACAGTGATAATAGCGAACATTTAATGAGTACTTACTGTGTATCAAGATTGCTCACCTTATGTTCATTGTCCCATTCGATCCACTCAACAACTCCCTGAGGTCAGCACTATTATTAGCTCCATTTTATAGATTGGAAATTGAGACTCAGGCAAATGAAGTTTTTAATCAAAGTCACATAGCTAGTAAGTGATACCACTTGTCAAGAACTGTGAGAGTGCTGAGATTTTATTATGTTTGCAAGCTAAAACGTTAGCCTGCTACACTTTCATAGATACTGGTAGAAGACATGAAACTTCTGAGACAAAGTGCAGTTTATTACTAAGATCAATAACAATAGCCAGAGTATCCATAATTTTGTTTCAGAATCCTGATCTTTAACCCCCACAGGGTAACCCAAAGGTGACAGCTGCACATCCCATGGCACCTGGTACAGAAGACAAATCTGGAGCTTAGGGAAAACTGTTTTTTTGTTTGTTTGTTTGTTTCTTTCTTCCTTTCTTTCTTTAACAGTAAGCATGCCTGTTCATTGCTCCAGAAAAAGTTACTTTCTCCATCTCCTAAGCCTATAAGCAATCCCGCCTTTTGCTTCAGAGAGAGACATAATCTCTGTCTTCTAAGGATATTTATCTTATTAACAGTAGTGTCTGAGGCACTTGGCTTCTCTTTTCCTAAGGTGGGCAGAAGTGTGAGCGAACCTGGGAACATTGTCTCAGCAATACCGATATTCAAGTTCCTGTGATCTGATTTTGGAGTATGTGGTATGTTGAACAATGCCTTCCAAATAATATCTAGGTCCTCCTCCCCAGAACCTTTGTTAGCTTGTATGGAAAAGGGGTCTTGCAGGTGTCAGCAAGTGAAAAGAATTTTGGGTGGGAAGAAGATGTTGCTTTTTTAAAAAAAAATCTTTGTTGATATATAGTGATTGTACATATTATAGGATACAAAGTCATATTTCAATACATTATACAATGTGTAATGATCAAATTAGGGAAATTAGTATATTCATCACCACAAACGTTTATCATTTCTTTATGTTGCAACTATTCGGAATCCTCTTTTTACTGTTTCGAAAATGTTACACCAAATCAGCATTAACCATATTCACCCTCTACAGTGCTAGAAAACACTAGAACTTGTTCCTCCCACCTAGCTGTAACTATGAATGTGTTGAGGCTCTTGAGATAGAAAATTTTCTTGACTCATCTGGAGGTACCCTAAATGTAATCCCAAGGAAATGTATAAGGGGGAGGCCAGAAGGACAAAGGAGGAAGTAGGAGTTATGACTATGGAAGCAAGAGATTGGGCGGCTTCCAGAAGCTGGAAGAGGCAAAGACATGGACTCTTCCCGAGAGTCCCCAGAAGGGACCAGCTCTGCCAGCACCTAGACTTTAGCCCAGTGAAACCAATTCCTAGCTACTGAGCTTCATGACTGTCAAAGAGTAAATTTATGTTGTTTTAAGCCACCAAGTTTGTGGCAATTTGTTACAGCAACTATAGGAAACTAGCAGAGTCTGTGTTCTTACTCACTTGCTATGCTGATGTAGTGACTTTACATATGAAGGTGTGTTCTATTTGATTGACATACATAGTAGGTACACTTTTCCACCTTATAATCTCAGAAGAGAAGTTGCCTTTAATTCTGTTAAGAATTATATATTACTTTTTAGTTTTATAACTTCTGTAAATACCTGAAAAACTGAGGTCTTCCTTTAAATGAAGGTACTATTTTATGAGCTATAATGTTGAAAAGTAGTGAATATGTTTGACATGATCCAAGGTAGGTTTCTCTTTTATGACATTATGAAGAAAATAATTGCCAGAAAGAATGGGAAGCAGTCTCTTCCTATCAAACATATTCTCCAGAAGATGTGTTTAAAGTTCATCTCTTTACATGCTGTCAAAGGATAGCGCGATATTCATGTGATTGCTTATTTGGCAATTGAAGGGTCAAGCCTTATTCTTTACCTCATTCCTGTCCCCAGCATCTTCAGAATTCCCTTGTGGATTTTATAATCAGCTATCCCTCTAATTTGAGTTGAAATGTATAGCCCATCAATTATTATTCCCTGATTTATTTTTCTATTAATTAGAAATCCTACTACTGACGCGCACAGACATACACATGCACGCGTGCGCACACACACACACACACACACACACACACAATCACCAGTTTAAGAACCACTTCAGAACTCCAGAAATAGGTTAGCCTCTACTCTTAATAACCCTAGGGAAGGCACACACAACAGATTACAGGATGTAATCTGTACCTTAATGACCCTGACCTTAAAGTAGGATTATCATTTCCTACACTTTTAAATTACCTCTTATCGTTGGATTTCAGTGATCTTCAGCATTGTATTACTTTGTCAGAATTTCTCATAAAGATTGAGTTCCATAGTAATGAAGCAAACATGCTGAGATAACACTAATGAATTATTTTAGAGTGTTCTTACGAACTTTAAAATGCGATAATGCCTTATAAACCATTTTAAATTAAGAAAAGCCTTTACACTTTGTTATTGGATTTTAGGTAAATATCAATCTTGTTTCTCTGCCTTTAACTCTGAACTTTCTCTTAAAGAAAAGCTTTAAGACTCTAAGAGATATATACTCTGACCAACTATTAAAGGAAATAACGAATACATTTGTCAGCCATGCAATATATTCGAATTAAAACTTTAAAGGAGAGATTTGTCAGCTTTTACAACTGTTGAGATCAATGAATATTGTTATCACACTGAGTATCAAGAATGTAGACTGCTTGCACATACTGACTCTTGTGACTATGAATAAGATGTCTTCATGTAATTTACCTGAGATTTATTTGATTATTGAAAACAGTGTTTATTTTACATTTAGTTTGTAAATACATATTTATAATATTTTTTATTTCTCAAGAACTAGATGAGATCTTTGAAAAATAATTTGAACCAATACATGTAATTTTGTCTGAAAAGTAGACATGCGTAAGAGAAGATTAAAATCCGGGTTATAAAAGCTATCAAGGGATGAAAGATGGAATTGACCATGGTGGCTAGAAGGTTCTAGTAAACATGGAGGAGAAGACATCCCTTCCTTTGTTTCCACCCAAAATAAGCATATGTACATATGCATAAGTATTGACAGACACAAAATATACCCATCTGCACTACAGATGTGAGCTCAAAAGAGATCTAGAAATTTTGTAAATAAATATATTATCTTATAAATGTTAGATTACTTGGAAGGTCAAAAGAGAGAAGGTGTGAATGCATGGTAATCTCTAAAGTCCCACAGAGCTACAGTAGTCCCCTTTATCAGAGGTAGATAAGTTCAAAAACCCTCAGTGGATACCTGAAACCATGGATAGTATTGAATCTTATATATATCACGTTTTAGCCTATGCGCACATATCTACAATAAAGCTTAAGTTATAAATGGACACAGTAAGAGACTCACAGCGATAATGATAATAAAATAGAAAATGATAACACTATGCTGTAATAAATGTTATGTGCATGTAGTCTCACTCTGTCTCTCTAAGTATCTTACTGTACTGTACTCACTCTTCTTGTGGTCTGTCCATCTTACAACCTGGGTGGCCAATAAGTGAATTAACACGTAGGTAACATAGAGTGTAGACATGCAGGATAAAGACATGATTCCTCTGCTAGGCAGGGCTGAGTGGCATGGCAGTGCAAGTTCTCAAAATGTTATTCAGAATAGCAGGCAATTTAAAACTTGTTTTACTTCTGGAATTTTTCCATTTAGTATTTTCAGACTATGGTTGACAAAGTGTAACTAAAATCATGGAAGGTGGAACCATGGTTAAGTGAGGGCTACTGTATTATTGTATATATAATTGTTACGTTAATAAATATTCTAATAGGTAATTTTTTTACACACTTAAATAAATTACCAGTCTTCAGCTCGGATTAAAGTAAAATAAATACATTCAACCCACTTTATCATACTTAGCATTATGAAATTCTTATTTGCTGCTTCAGAAGTCACTTAGAAATTCTTCATTTGATAGGAATACTATTATGAACATTAACTATAATTATACTATTGCTTAGGTTAATTAATACAAATTTTTCAATACAATGTAATCAATCTAGACTGACTTTACTTTGGGGATACCAAAGTAGGAAACATACTACCGGAAACTGTGAGACTGGACAATATCCACAGTACATGCTGAGAAAATTCCCATGACACTAGCAATTATGAGAATATTTTAGGCAGTGGTAATAGTCATTGTATAACCAGTATGTTGAAAAATGTGACTCTGAAATATCTACAGCATAACTTTATTTTTTGTCTCCCACTGACCTTTAAAATTTCCTCAGTAATCTTTCCTAATACAGATCAAAACTTGATCAAATCTCAATCCTTTCTGTTTACATTAGGTAATAGAACTGTCAATCATTTTAAGTCAGAAATGCAATCTCAATTTGGTAATTAGAATGCATAGTCTACCATATAGACATACAAATCAGAATTTTAAATTTGTAGCATCAAGTCTTACTTGTTTCCCACTTGTGCTCCCTCTGACAGCAGGGCATATTTGCTGCATTCTCTGTTTCTCTGTCCTGAATTTATTTTCCTACCCCTCTCAGCTTGCTAGATTATTATTTTTTTTTTAATAATTTTTATTTTTTACTTTTCTGGGCTGCATATCTGTATGTCCCTACCAGTTAGCTTCTGATGCCCTCTCACCTCTCAACATTGATTGGAAGAAGTAAGAGTGGTAAAAAGAGGTAAGGAGATAAAAATCATCTAATTTGAACTAGTCCCATTGTACATTAGCCTCTTAGTGAACCTGGTAAATCTTTTAAAATGGACGCTCTTGAGGGTGTGTGTGTGTGTGTGTGTGTGTGTGTGTGTGTGCTTGCCAATGTTTTTGGAAGTCTTCTGCTGGATCTCTCTAATTTCATTGCCTTTGGTCAAAGGCCATAAAGCTTTTGCTTGTGACTTTGCATCCCTGAATGTCCATTCTCTTATGTTTGTGTCCCTGTATGCAGCTGGACAACCTTGTTGCACTATATCAAAGATATCTCTATGCCAGAATTCTATCCTCTGTGGTCTACCTTTGGTCCGCAAAATTACTGTGAGCCTTTTGCCCCAATAAGCTCTGGAAGTGCAGACATAGTGCAAATCGGCCAATACTATTCTGCCTACTATCCTATAGAATGTATTTATCTTTCTCAATTGTGAGCCAGAGGTGAGACATTCTGAGATGTGAGTTTCATCCTGGAAACAAAAAATCAACTGTAGAGAGCTCAGTTCAAAGTCCTCTTAGAGGCATCACAGAAACTCCATCACTAGAGTTGAGGTGAAAAGTATCCCTCCATCCTCTTCTTCTGCTTTTAGAGGTTCACATAACTGAAATTAATGTCTGAAGAAAAGCAAATTTATTGTCAGTTTATTAGTGTTGAGGATTTGATCAATCAAATAATTAGGCTAGGTTTGGGTTTTATTTTTGTTGTAGTTACCTTTACGAAAACAAAGCTTTCAGATCCTTCCCTTGGTGGACAGATGCTACCTTGTGTTTAGTGTGGGACCTGGAATATGTCTGTTCATCCCTCAGTTTTCAATATTTCCTGCATGTCTGCCTCACTGAAAGATCTCTCTCCACACTCTTATCCTTCTCTCAATGGTAGAGTGCTGTGACCTGTTACTAAGTGGAAGATTCATGGTGGGTACACAAAAGATTCTCTGTTCTTTTGTTCCAATCTTGGTCTTAGGTCCTGTGTGTCTGGGTTTTGAAGGTGGGCCCTTCTCCCCTGGCAGTGAAACTTTACCTTATATCTGGGGGAAGTTTTGGGCAGGAGATAATCTTGTGCCCCATCCCCAGGGTAGCAATTGTCAGTTTTTTTTTTTTATTAATACAGAATTCTGCGTCCAAGCAACTTTTGTGCCCTCTTCTAGAGTCAGACAGCTTTTGCTCCTATTCTTTCCTGAGTGTTGCTGTACCTTTGTCTGGGACCATTGGCAACAGAATTTCTTTGCCATTTCAAAGCAATACATTAGTGTTGCTTGCGATGAGTAACAAGATTGTAGTGGGACCAGAGGGATTTCTTACCCCTCCCTCAGGAACACATGGCTTTGCCTTTTACTTCTTGTTCAATGACAGCTTGCCTTTGCAGCTTACTTTGCCTTCGGTGGAGAGAGGGTGCCCTGCTCCTTTTCTAGAGACAGATTATTTATTTATACCTCCTTCATAGGACCGTTGTCTTGCTTCAGGAGGTGGAAGGTGTTCTTCCTCTTCCCAAGTGGTTTAACGGTTTTCCTTTGTATGAGAAAAGAGTCAGGATTGGGTGAGGTTTCAATGTTTGTGAGACACTCGGGGGTCTGTCTCAGGTTTCTGTTCTGCTTTCCATCTTTCTCTTGTAAAATCAGTGAAAGGAATTCTTTGTGTTGGGTATTCCCAGGGATTCTAAACTCTCACATAAAACCACACTCAGTTTTAAGAATATTTTACTATTATAGCTTTTTCTAAAAAAGACAGAAAGAAAGAAATCTGCTATTATGGTGTTTGCCTCTTTCTCACATGCTTTGGTAAAGGAATAATACTTCATGTGTTCTGTTTTTCCTGGAAAAGGGCTGTCACCCTTTGCATTTCAATATATTTTGCTGTCTTGAAACCTCAGCTTTTGTCTGGATTCAAATAAAGTTGTAATCTTGTAGATTATTGGGTTTTCTCTTATTGTTATTCTTTTGTGGCTTTCTGCATCTTAAGCAAAGCTGAGCTCTGAATGTTTATAATTCATTAATGCAAATAGGAATTTGAGGAGCAAAATGGAAATAGTTTTAAAACTGCTTTCTTCCCCTTTTCCTTAGCATTAGAATCAATTAAAAATAGTTGAGCACTTCAATGAATATATGTGAATCCCTTGTGATGCTTTAAACATCCACAGTTTACACATAAAGACATTTTACTTGATGCAAAAAGATTTAACTGTTTTCTTCTTTCAATAAGCTCATTTTGTATAATTTTTTTTTACAAAAAATGAACGTAGCAGTGACAGTTTTCACTTTACAAAAAGAAAAATTAATTTATGTGTTACATTATCAGAAACAAAATATTTTGTTTAAAGACATGCAGGATGGTATGATTAAAAGTTATCTAAAAATCTGAATGTTATTGTAAAAATTTCTATTCGTTTACCTACAAAAATACATAATTGCGAAATATCTTTCAGATGGAAGACAAAGTATTTATCTGAAAATATCAGGTGGTTGTTCTCAGAGAGTTTCTATTCTTATTGGATGCATCTGTCAAATAGCAAATGACACAAAGGACTAAATATAAGGCTAAGCAAATATTTCCACTTTACTTTGCTCTCTATAAATATAAAAAATACTGAAAAGATATTTTTAACAAAATAAATGTATAACAGTCTTGGGAAATTGAAATATATACAATCGTTGATCAGAAATAATGAGAATTTTCTAATTAGAATACAGATTGAACCAGACTGACTGAGAAGATCACCAGAAACCATAGCTTAAAATGCCACAGGTGTAAACTTGAAATATAAGAGTTGAGAAAGAGAAATACCATGGTCCTAATAAAAACTAAAATAGATTTTTTTAAAGACTTAAGGCACACTTTAAAGCAAATTAATAATTAACTACACTTAAAATAATGAGTCCAGTTCAATCCATCCCAGCTACTTTAACTACAACCCTAGAAGCACACGCAAAGAACAAAATTGAAATAACTCTCTGTTCCCTTGGAAAGAAGTTAAAGTCTTATCTCAAAAATCATACAAAAATGAAGCTTAAAGAACACACACAGACAAAAATTCGAAATGTGGAGATTTTATTTGGGTTCAATGAAAACATTTATTGTTCACAATTCTAGAGGTAGGGGGTGCCAGCAGATTCAGTGTCTGGTGAGGGCTCTCTTTCTGGTTTGCAGACAGCCTCCTTCTCACAGTGTCCTCACCGGGTAGAAAGAAAGAGCTCCGGCCTCTTCCCCTTCTAAGGACACTAATTCATCATGGTAGTTCTGTTCTTATGGCCTCATCTAACCCTAATTACTTCCCAAAGGCTTCACCTCCTAATACCAGACCATCAGGAGCTAATTAGGACTTCAACATACGATTTTTTTTGGAGGGACAGAAACATTCAGTCCATAGCAGATGTTTACTCTCACATTAAGCACTAAATTTGGGGGTAATTTTGTAACCAGTGGAAAGGGAGCAGAGGTGTCCCTAAGAGACTTTCAGTTTTTCCAATCTGATGTTTTCCCTGATGTACCCAGGCCCTTGACCACTCTTACCCCAGGAATGGGGAAGGGGTCCTGGAGGCACAGTGAGCTTACCATTCAAAGAAATATCACAGACCCAAAGAGTTTAGCAGAGTGATTTATTATGCAGAGAGAGAGAAAGAGAGAAGGAGAGAGAGAGAGCTCCTACACTGCTCTGGGAGGAGACCTAAAGGAAGAATCCATATGGGTAAGGAGCAGTAGGTTTTTAACCTTGGAGTTATTCCCGTGCCATTCATGTTCTTGTCCATGATAGAAGTTCTTTCAAACTTCCGCTGGAGTGTTGATCTTTGACTCTGATACTGGATTGGCTGTTAGGTCCGCAACAGAGGCCCTTCCTCCCAGAGTTTTTCTCAGGCTTTTTGAACAAAGAAGCACACCTGGAATTTCTACCTAGCCCAAGTGAGGGAAAGTCAGACAAAGAACTTTACATTCCTGCATGGAGATCTGGATCGAAGCGTGGTGCTGGAAGAGTCCTGCCTTTGAAACCACAGGCCTGTGGACTCGATTTTCCTTAGCACAGCCCCTTTGTCCCCCCTCTGAACAGGCAAGTCCAATTGCTGCTGGGACATGGGCATAGATTGCTCTTTAGCTACTTCCTGTCGAATTGGGGCGTAGAAGGGGCCCATGCAGTTGAGGTTTCTTCCAGAGGAGAGTCTTCCAGAGGTGCAGGTTGATCCAGAGGTTCACAATAGAACTTATGAGTCAAGGACATCGGGAGTTCCATTTGCATGACCATCTGTGGCCTCATGGCTTTAATTTTAGAAGAAACAAGTTTGACAAGAAGGTTAAAGATAAGAGGCCAGCAATAATAAAATGGTCATAAACAGGCCTAGGAGAGGGTAGAGCCAGGACAGCCAGTTGTTAAAAAAGCTCCAGGATCCTGTTTCTTGAAGGTCTTTAGCCCTGTGTTTGATTCTGTCCCTGAGTTGTTTAACTTTGCTTAAGACAATAGCTGCTTGGTTTATAAAGTAGCAGGATTCTTTTTCTAGAAAAAGGCAGGTTCCTTCTTTCTCTGCTGTTAGCAGATTCAGGGCCCTTTTATTTTAAAGAGCTGCAGCAGCTAAAGAGTTAAGCTGTCTCTGCAGACTAAATTAGCAGTCTTTTCCATGTTATTATTTAACTCCTGAGACAGCTTATAGTAAAACTGAGGAGAGGTAGTAACTCTTCCAATGCCAGTACTAAGTCCTCCTATTATTCTGGCCAGTAGAGGTAGTAACTCTTCCAATGCCAGTACTAAGTCCTCCTATTATTCTGGCCCCATACCCCACCCATGAAAGGAATAATTGAGGTTTGTGTACGGCATGGCCTTGGCAAGAGAAGGCTCTGCACCTGAAAGTTGGTGCAAATTGTCACAGGGGAGTACTAGGAAGGAGAGGAGGAGAGATTTTAGGTCAATCCATAGGGACAATCGCCTAGAGTCCAGCTGCAGATAGTAAAGTTAAGAGTGATAGTCCTGTTAATGCCAGGATGTAAGTTAGATTTATGAGGAGTTACTTTCTGGTCACCTAGGTGGTGTAAGAGTGCTGCCTCTTTGGGTTTTTGGACAGCTTGTAATAAATCTAAAATTTCCTTATGGCATTTAATGGGAGTTCCTACTGAGGTTAGGAACTCTCTTTCCTTCCATATGGCAGCATGAGCATGCAGAACCAGGTAAGCATATTTGGAATGTGTGTATATGTTTACTGTCTTTCCTTTTTCTACTTTTGGAGCTCAAGCGAGGGCTACTAGTTCTGCCAGCTGGGCACGTTCCAGAAGGGAGGGAATTACTTTCAAGCACTGTTTGATCACTGAAAACTTCATATCCTGCTGTTTGAACGTCATTTTCCATCAATGAACTTCCATCAGTGTATATATTAAGATCAGGATTGGCTAAGGAGTTTCTAAGAGATCCTCTTGAGCGACGTAGTTTTGGCCTATAATCTGCTGACAGCCATATTCTTTGTCTGCCCCTTTCTCAGGAAGAAAAGTAGCTGGATTGAGGGCTACACAAGTAAGCAGCTGAAGTACAGGCCCTTCGAACATTAAGGCCTGATATTTGAGTAAGCGGTTGTCGGAAAGCCATAAGCCTCCTTTAGAGGCCAGAGTTCCTGCTACGTCATGTGAAGTTCATACAGTTAGATTATTCCCCATGCACTATTTTAACAGGTTCTGAGACCAGTACAGCTACCGTGGCTATGACTCACAGCAATGTGGCCAGCCTTTTGCTACTGCATCTATTTCCTTACTTAGATATGCCACCGGTTGTGGTCTGTTCCCCCAAGTTTGGGTGAGAACCCCCAGGGCCACTCCTGACTTTTCTGTAACATATCAGGAAAAATCATTCCCTGTAGGAAGGCTTAGAGCTGGAGCCTGCAGTGGTGCCTGCTTCAGGGTCTGAAAGCCTGCCTCAGCTATAGGGTCCCATTGTATTAGATGGGTGTTAGCCTTTGGGGTTTCCTTAATCAGCGTGTGTAGAGGTTTGGCTATTACACCATATCTGGGAATCCACAATCGGCAGAAACCAGTTATTCCTAAGAATCCCCACAACTGTTCTAAGGTCTTTGGATGGGAGAAGGCCAGTGTGGGCTGGAGATGTTCTCCATCAAGGGCCTGAGTGCCCTTAGATAAGACAAGTCCTGGGTGTTTTACCTCTTGCCTACAAAGTTGGGCTTTTGGTATTGAAACCTTTTATCCAAGAAAGTTTAGGAGGTCCTGTATAGCATGCTGACACTAGGTTTCTGAGTTCACAAATAAAAGTAAGTCATCCATATATTGAAGAACCAGGGTACCTGGATGTGAAAAATGACTAAGGTCCTGAGCTAGAGCCTGGCTGAACAAGTGAGGGCTATCTTGAAAGCCCTGGGGTAACATTGTCCAGGTGAGCTGAGAATTCTGGTCTAAAGGGTCTTCAAAGGCAAACTGAAACTAGGAGTCAGTATATATTGGAACACAGAAAATGGCATCCTTAAGATCCATTTTGTCTCTCCTGGTATTTGAGAGAGTAAAGTGTATGGGTTGGGTACAGCTGGGTATAAAGGTATCACAGCTTCATTAATAAGCCTGAGATCTTGCACCAGCCTTCATTGTTCATTAGGTTTTTGCACTCTTAAAGTTGGAGTATTACAAGGGCTGTTACAGGACTTCACTAGACCCTGAGCTTTTAAGTTCTTTACAATATCCTGTAACCACTTTTTGGCTTCCAGTCTTATGGGTACTGTCTTTGGTGAGGAAAAGAGGTGGGATCTTTTAGCTTTATTCAAATTGGTCAAGCGTTCTTTGCTCATCCAAATTGCCCATCTATTGCCCAAACCTCAGGATTAATCCCTCCTTTAAATAATGGGCAGCAGAGAGGGATTTCTTCCCTGATGATGTTCATATAGATAATGGCTCCTGCTCTGGCTAACAGGTCCTGCCCTAGTAAGGGAGTGGGACTTTCTGGCATGATGAGAAGACATGGGAAAAGAGTATATCTCCCCAGTTACAACTTAGGGGCTGGGAGAAATATCGGGAGACTGCTTGTCCTAGGACTTCTTGGACAGTTACAGACTTGGAGGACAACTGTCCAGGACAGAAAAGTAAAACTGAGAAGGCCATGCCAGTGTCATGGAGGAAATTGACCTTCTGGCCCTCTATGGTTAGCTTTTCCCGGGGCTTGGTGAGGGTGATGGCTTGTGCTGGCCCTTGCCCTTGGCACCCTCAGCCCTGCTGTTGGGTCATCTAGTTAGCCAACTCAGTCCCTGGAAACCTTCGTCCCCCGGGACAGTGTGCCTTCCAGCGATCCCCTTGGCACAGTGGGCAAAGACAAGGAGGTGGTCTGTTCCTCTGGGTACAATCTCTCTTAAAGTATCCCATTAGGCCACCATGGTAGCAAGCTCTGCCGGCCTGGCAGCTAACCCAAGCCTTTCTCTCTTCTGAGCCCCTTGGGTCTGCTTGTCTGAAGGCCATGACTAGGGCTGCAGCTTTTCTCTGGTCTCGCCTGTTCCTTTCAGCCTGATCCTCCTGGTATCTGTTATAGAATACCAAGGTTGCTGGATTTAGTAATGATTCTATATATATGTATGTATGTAAAATTTCACATAGGAAGCAAAATTCTTCCAGACAGGATATATCATCTGCCCAAAGTCCAGTAGATAGTTGGCAACAGAGTTGTAGCTGGTATCTCTAACTTCTAATTTATATTCCTGTGATTCCCCCACTATTTAATATGTTAGACCATCATTTCTAAAATAAGGTCCACAGTAATTACATTCTGGGACAACTGTGAGGTACAGATTGATTTGAGCATTTAAATAAATGGAGAAACAGCAGCTTTTCTAGTAGGTATTTCACTTTTCTACAGGAATCCTTAGGACTGTAATTCAGATGAGATAAAAGATGACTATTAAAATACTACATATGCTTTTTAAAAACCTAATCTGTGGTCTAAAAAGATGCATATAACAAATACCTTGTTTTCAGCTATGGACAATACTTAGTTATAGAAAGGCAAATTTATTTTATGAAATAACTTCTAAGAATGTTATTGGAATAATTAATCATTTCCTGTAACACTAATATGTACAATCTCAGGGCTTTTTCCCCCTTAATTTTTGAATTAGGAGTCGCTGCCTTGTAGTAGAATATGAGTTATTCTTTATTGGGTATAATTTACCTATCGCTGTTTACATTACTGATATTCCAAATTCCCTAACACATGTTACATTAGGATGGTAAAGAAGGAAATCATTTTATTCTCATTGACGTTTTTACAATTGCATAGTACTTTTCAAGTAGTAATATTTTTATCATGTACTATGTTTAGGTGAAAAATTTCTCCAAATTTTGCTTCTGATACTCCTGAAAGTAGTGATGGCATATGTCAAACAGTGGGGTATGATATATCTTTAGCCTCATTAAGTAATAGATCTCTCTGTGAAAATCCAGATGTGATCATATATCTGACTTTTGTCTCAGACCCCTGTAGGTGAGATCTATAATAAACAATATTAAAATATAAACTATTGATATTATTTTCTGTAGTATCAAATACCTTAATATATTTAAAGATCTAGAAAGTAAAGATCTAATTTATCTTCTAGATTCGGCACTCTGTGGAAATATTTGAATGATACAATCATATTGAAACAATAGAAAAGTATTTTTCATTGATATTCTGACCTGATCAAGCTAGCCTTATAGGAAACACCAGCCTCAATTCCTTGTTAGTTCTTTCATTCAACCAAATTTATAGGGCTTACGCTGATGTATTCATTTATTTTCATTGTATAGATATTTGCCAAGTCTTTATTGTTGGTCTCTGCCTAGGGTTACGAGCATGAATTGCAGTCCTATTCTGCCCTCCTATTCTGTTGGGCTTTTGGTGCAACTGGAGAAGTTGGCTTGTCCACACTTGAGTAAACTTTACAGGGCAGTGTGGTGTAGGTAACAAGATGTAGATGTAGTACCAATAAAGATTAAAGGACAGGTTAATTTTACCAGGAGAATACGAGAGGATATTTGGGTAGCAGATTAAATACTATCTTGGCCTTGCAGGAAGTGAAGAATTTGAAAATGGCAAAATGCAGGAAAAGAACGGGAATAGAAAGAAAAATTGACACAACAATGGGAAATAAAAAATGCGTATGGGTGTACGGAAGTGAGCTAACATTGCGTATCTTTTTTAAATCCTGTATTCCCAGGTGACTTGTATACATTATTTCCATTTACATCACAAAAATTAAATAAAGGAAAGTCTGATAAAAATTTTATGAAGACAAAAGTCAGAGTCAGCTAGGAGGTAAAGAAGGTACTTTCTGACACAAAAGTCCATGTTATTTTCTATCTAGTATAGCTCATCAATTAGCTAAAAGTATTATATGCATTATAGTTCAGGAGCCTGGACCATAGGACCTATGAAGGAGATTATTGACAAATAATAATAGCAGTTCTTGTATATCATTAGGAGAGTTAGAATTATGCATGACGCAATGGCGAGTAATTCATTTATGTATAAATTTATGCAATTAGTATTTATTGAAATCATGTAATAAAAAGGAAAATTCCAAGGTTTAAGGATACACTAGTGAACAAGGCAAACAACAGTATTGTTAAGTATCTGGAAAACATAGGTTTGTATATGTATCTAAAAAGAGGGGAAAATAAACTCTTCTATTCAAGATATACTATTGTTACATTTATTTCCCAGATTTATGATATCAAACTGGCAGATGGTACATCTTTATCCCAGACCAGGTTTATTTTAGACTCAGTCATAGACTGAGAAAAACAATATCACGTATCCTCATACTTTTATCCTCCCTCAAAATAATGAATGATGACTACCTCAGATCTCCCTTAAATCGAACACCTAACCATTCTCTTTTCTTTTTATTCATTAACTTTTATTTTCTCTTTACTATCCCTGTGCAATTAAAAGAATCAGAATTCTTATCAAAATACGCATCTAGTATCGTATGCAATATTTAGATAACTTGAAGAAATGTATTGTAATGATATTAGGACATTTAATGCGTGGTGATGATCTGATAACCCTATGAAATATTTTAATACACATCTGTTTCTTTCTTTGGTTAATATCAATCTGCCTGCACAGGTTAGCAGTGCGTTCCTATCCTTTGCACTGACACTTTTATCTTTCTTATGAAAATGAGCTTTCAGAAATCTTTATTGTTCATCATAGAAGAATGTACATGTTTTCAGCTGCAACAAATTACCTTGATATTTTAGCTATGAAGTTATTTGTAACTTAAATAGAGGAATTTCAAATTGCAAGGTTTAGCTTGCTATTATTTCAGATAAAAAACAAAAAATACCCTTTTTCAAGATAAAAAGGATATATATATATATATATATATATGAAAAGTATAATATTCTGAGACAAATATTTTCATAATGTTGTCACTGTAACTATCCATGACATGTTTAACATATCTCTTTTCAAAGTATTTTATAAATGTGGAATTTTAATGAAACCAAACCCATTCTGAGACTGCATATTTGAAAAAAAGTAGTTTGTATTACTACTGTACAAGCCACAAAAACATAATTTAATATTCCTATGCAATGTTGTAAAAAATATTGCAAGTAACTTTTCATTTCAAGATAAGAAAACTCATTTAGAAAAATCAAAATGAACCAAGGAGTCTGAGAAATATCACTCACTTTTAAAGTAGAACTCCAACCTCATAGAACACGGGTAATTTTGTCTTCCATGGGACATTTGATATTATCTGGAATTATCTTTGGTTCAACTAGACAGGGCGTTGCTACTAGACTCTAGTAGATAGAGGCACGTGCTGCTAAACATTGTGCAATGCACAGGACGGTTCTCCACAACATAGGATTTTCAATACCCAAATGTCTGTCATGCCAAAGCTGAGAAGCCCTGCCATAAAGAATGATGGGGATAAACCTGCCGCCACCACTGCATAGGTGCTGAAAGTAGAAAATGAGACAATGAGACTTAGGACAGTTTATTGCTCACCATACGAATATCAGCATAGTTGCACTGGGTCCCCTGCCTGCAAGTCTCAGGGAGCGACATGATGGGCCTGGATGAATGGCGAGCAAGCAGGGAGTTATGCCACAGCTGGAATCCCAGGGCCTAGAGATCAGCACTTTCTGAGGAAGCAGCTGGCACTCCACAAAGAGCAAGATCTCTAGTTTCTCTCCCCTGCGGAGCAAGCAGTTACACAGCAGTCACCCTGTGGTCCCCTTGACTTGCTTAGCTGCCTATGTGAGTAGCAAGAGAAATCGTTTAGTATCAAATGAGAAATAAACCTTACAATATGGCAAATTCAGCAAGAATGCTCAAGGATATTCAAGGCCCATGGGGGACTGCCTCCCCCAGTACCAATAAATAAGCCCTGGAAAATAAGTACAAGTCAGAGTAAGGGACCACCTTACTATTGTTCATGAGAATTTTAGGTATAATCACCCTGTAAGTGTTCCACATAATGACTTTTAAGTTCGTAGGAGGGGAAAAGCTATTTAAGTTGTTTTTCTGCTTTTTAACCTACACTAGCCCTGTAGCTCTTCTCCAATATCCTCTTCGCTGTCCCCTGAACATCCTAGGCATTGTCCCATCTCAGAGCTTTTGCGCATGTTTCTGTGTTTGGGACGTTCGTCCATCAGATGCCCCCCGTGCCTCTTTTGTAAGTCCTAGATGTCTTTGCCTGCACACAGCCCTCCTCAATCAGCCCTTCTGGCCAGCCCAATAAAATTGCTTACCACTGCCATACCCAACCCAACTCTCTATTCCCTTTCCTGGCTTTTTATCTTTTGTGCTTATTCTGGGTATGTTTCACTTGGTTGTTGCCTTGCTGTAAGAAGGTAAGCTTCAGTAGGTCCGATATTTTGTTTCCTTTGCTCAGTGGTCGATCCTTAGGGCCTAGAACACTTCATAGCTTATATTAGCTATACAGCAAACATTCATTAAATGGATGAATGAGTACTTTAATTTAGATGTCATTACTTTAAAAACAATAATTGAACTGATTAAAAAGATCTAAGAGTTATTAAAGAATGATTCTTTTGGTTCTAATATAAGAAACAATTAAGATCCATTTATCATTATTTTTTCATCATCTGAAAACTCATTTTGGTTTTTACTGAAATTTCTCTTATAATGATCATCCCTGGTGACTTTTCAGGAATCTTGTGAAACTTTACATACTTTTATTGATTTATTTAAACTTCTGTAACATTTTAATAAGTAACTTTAGATTTCCATTTTTGGTTAATACACATAATAAACTCCTGTCTTAACACACTTTCCCAGTCTTTCTGAATCAACATCTCAATTTTTTTCTGCACAGCTTTAAATTCTTTTTTATACTATATCCTTATGGATAAGTTATTCCTCACTAATATCTCTTATACTTTCACTGTGGAATCAAAAGTATCCGTTTGTCTTATTATACCAGAATTGTTATAAAATATGTTATTAATATCAATATTTAAACTATTTTTTACAGATAATACTACATCTAGCCTTGGCTTCCTCTATTATATAAAAATAATGCATTTCCAAAGCAATTTATTTATTATTTAATTATATTTTAGAAAATAAATTTTGAACTAACTTTATTTGAGAAGTTGTAAAACAGTATAGATAATTTCTATATATTCGTCTGTCTTAATTAATTCAGGCTGCCATAACATAGTACCATAGACTGGGTGACCTATACACAACAGAAATTTGTTTCTCTCCATTCTGGAGCCTAGAAGTCTGAGATTAGGGTGCCAGCATGGTCAGGTTCTGGTGAGAGGCCTCTCCAGGTTGCAGACTGGTGACGACTTCTCACCGTATCCTCCCATGAAGGAAAAAGGATTAGAGAGCTCTCTGGTCTCCTCTTATAAGGGTACTAACTTCATTTATAAGGGCTCCACCCTCATAAACTAATTACTCCCAAATATTTTCACATTAGAATAAGGATTTCAACATGTGAATTTTGGGAGGACACAAACATTCAGTCCATGGCACCCTCACACAGCTTTTTCTAACATCTTACAAACCTACACAGCCATTATCAACACCAGAAAATTAATGTGGATACATTATTGTTAACCAAAGGCTTTATTCAAATATCAGCCACTTTTCCATAACGAGTTTAGTTGTTATGTCTTCTCAGTCTCATATAGCTCATAACAACAGTGCCTCAGCTTTTCCTTCAATATTTTACTTGCCTTCATATGGACATTTAAAAAATCTCTACATTGTTTGTCATCAAATGTATTTTAGTAAGAAACAACAGGTATCATTTATTGAGAATTTGATTATGTACCAGGCATTGTTCTACTTATTATTCTCTCCTTTAATCCTAATATGGAGAGAGCTGATTACTATTCACACTTTCATTTGTGAAAACTGAAGTTCAAATTTAAGACGTGCACCAAAGGGTAAGCAATTTGGCAAAGGTTACCAAAGTGGAGAAATCTGAAAACATTTACAGACTTTCACTATGTATGGTGCTTTTGATTGAAGAGTTTGTACCAAAAAGCATCCTTTACTCTAGTAATCTTACTCTAGCTTTATTTCCCTCCCTTCTTCCACGCCCCACTTTTCCTTCTTCCAAGGAATCTTTTCCTAGGTTAAACTTTAACTCTTTCCTCTATTTATCTTTTTTTTTTTTTCTTTACAATTCTAGAGGTAAAGTTAGAATACAAAGTTGGTTAGGCACATTAGAACATGAGTTAAATTTCAAGACTTCTTATAGTGACTACTAACTAAACATGGGTCCTTGTGAGTCAACTTACTTTTCTGGGTCTTTGTTTCATTATTCGGAGATTTAGAAGTTAAACTGTGTGGTTCTGTAACTTCTTTTATTCCTAGCATACTGAATTGACAACATGGCTGCTGCCTAGTTTTATTATGATCTTATCCCAATTTACTGTTTCAGTTTTGTAAGACTACCTGTGTCCTCTTATGGGTTATGACTATGTGTGCTTTCTTAGGCATTTACGGAAAGATGTTTTTAGATAAATTATTTTTAAGAACTTGGCCTCCTTTACCACACTTACCTGGAGCCTACACATGCATTTGTCTAGCCTTTTTCTCTGAGTATTTATAGGAATCTGAAACAAGTATAGTTTTGGTTGATTTAGGCTGGTTATCTCCAGGAGTATGGTTACATCAGATAACACATTTGTGCTTTGCCATGGCAATTGTAAATATGATAGATTTGCACTCTCTAACTTTAAGCTCAACTTGGAATTTAGTGATAAGTATCTTTCACTAAACATGATTTCTAAGCATGTATGTGATACATTGTCTTTTTTAAAGATCAATGAACATTGTCAGTTGATGCAGCTTTTTGAATGTTTAAGTGACCAACTGTAAAAACATGAAGCCTGTTAGAAAATATAGCTAATACAAAGTCACTTTCTATGAAATTAAATTGCCCAAGTGACTACTAATAGAGCAGAATTTTTATATAATATGAAAGAGATTGAGTAATTTACTATTGATAAAATAGGTTCCAAAAATATCTTATTTTTATAAATTATAACCTACTTCACAGTTCTAAAAGGAATATTCAAGAATAGATGTGATATATTATGTTCAAAAAATGGAAGCAATTTTAGCTCTGTTTTCTCTTGATAGGTAGGCAGAGTTAGGTAGTAAAATGGTGTTAATGTAAATGACTTTTTCCCCAATAACAATGAGGACTCTAATATTATTTTTAAAAATTTAGCAGAATATGGTACAATGAGCTGTATGCCCCTTGCATGACTCTAGGGGTTTCTTAAATTGAAAGCTATTTTGTCCTTTGTAATATATACTTTGCAGTGTTTTATTAGAGAAGGATGAATGTGAAGAATGGCCATCTTTTTCCTGGCCCATCGAGTAAAATCATTTTCCAATCACAGGCATGGTCATGGTGTACTAGTCAGGATTCTCTAGAGAAACAGAACTAATAGTATATATAGAGAGAGACAGAGAAAAAGGGATTTATTAAGGAATTAGGTCACACAATTATGCGAATTGGAAAGTCCAAAATTTGCTGAGTACACCGGCAGGCTGGAGTTCCAAAAATAATTGATGTTGCTGCTTGAGTCCAAAGACAGTCTGGAGGAAGAATTTCATCTTTCTCAGGGGATCCCAATCTATTCTTTTGTTAAGGCTTTCAACTGATTGGATGAGGCCAACCCACATTATAGAAGGTAACCTGCTTATTACTCAAATTCTACTGATTTAATGTTCATGTTATCTAAAACATACCTTTACAGCAACATTCAGACTGAATGACCAATTATTTATGTACCATGGGCTAGCCAAATTGACTCATATGATTATCACACATAGCTAGCTACACAATATACTTTAGATGTGGTTGTGTAAATCAATGCAGAATCCCCATAAAAGCAATAGCTTGGAATCCAGAAATTATTTTCTGTGTTCATATCTGCTCACCAATTTGTTTGCTCTATCCATCTGCATTTATTAGTGACTACCAAATTATGACTTTTCAGGACCTCTTATTGGGAGACAATTCTCCATAAATCTCTCACATTTTTCTATATCTTAAAGTAAGACATATACTGTCTTCTCCTCTGAAGCATCTTCTCAAGGATGCTTGTATAGCAAAGAGTATTGAGAAAAAGCGATAGAGTCACAGGCCAGTGAAAACAGCAGGCCTTCTTAATCCCCATTATAATAAGTTTGGATTTTCTAAACTCAGGATTCTTCTTCTGTAATACCACCCCCCGTGTATGAAAGCATTCATATGGACCCCCTCCCAGTTGATCCTGGGGACTTGAAGTACAGGGAAGTATCCATGCTCCTTGTTCTGCTATGAGTAATAAAATCCTTTATATCTGACCCACAAGTCTTCTGTCTCCTACTAGAATTCATGGAACAAAATCGGGCAAACTTATAAGCTTGAAAGTATGATAAAATCTCAATCCGTAACCATTCTTGATCTTTTATTTTAATTATCAATTTAGATTATTGGTAACTACGATTCATACTATGGCACTGTCTTTACTCGTCCGTCCATGTGTTCATCCTATCAAAGATAAACTATCTGAATGCCATAGACTGATGATCCCCTGACCCACTGAAACTGACAGTATGCTTTGGATTATGGAAGGAAACCACTACGTTTTAATATATGCTGTTTATTCTGGAAAATGAGACCCTTATATGCACTCTACAGATCTCTTTGAATACAACATCAAGGTATTTTGTTCTGAGCGAGAATGACTTGTGTCTTCACCCTCCGTGACCTAACAAGTAAGGAGAAATCTGGAATGAAAAAGGATGAGAAACATCAGCCTCAGGTGGCAATTGAGAACAGATGGTATCTTTAGTTTGTGACCAGAGACCCTTGAAACCCCATGAGACAGCATATTCAGCAAGCAAATTTTACTGCCACACTATTAATTAAATCAGTGTCATTCACTCATGTCAGATACATATGAGCTACGTATGGCCTCAGGCCGTATCAAAATGCACAAAAAGGATTTGTGTTAATTGAACTACATGGATAGGGAGACAGGAGAGTTGTCTGAGTGCTGACACTAGGGTGAGGTAAGATATCCCTGGCCTTAGGAATGTCTACATGCATGATGCAAATTTAATTATTTAAGGCACTTTACCGTATTCTGTACTCACGTAAACACTTTCGTTCCAACTCAGAAAAATAATGTTCATGCTAAGGATAGATAACCCTGGATAAACTTTTATAAGGTGGAAGAATGTAGAAACTATGAATTTATAATGGCCATTTGGAGGTATAATTTTTAATTAGTTTCTTATTATATGCATCAAATTCTGTTGTAAAGCATCAAGATCTATGGATCATTTTGGAGGCCCAGCTTATGTGCCATAACAAAACTAAAGCCACTGCTCACATTTTTCTTTTAAAAATTGTGAACCCATTTTAAAAGTAGGCAATTATATTTTAAATATATAAAACTGTAGTCTTCTTTTCCATGAATGTGTAATATCTAAAAATCAGACCTGTAATGAAGTTTTCATTTTAGAAATATGTTTTTCTCCCAAAACCACTCTCTTTAAAAATGTTTATTTGGTCTAGTCCGAAGTATTACATTCATTTGAAGAATGGTTCTATTTATTCTTTTTAAATCCACATCATAATTTCTTTTAAATTTTCCATAAATTTTATTATATATTATCCAGCCTTATTTCTTTAGTGATAGTTGTCTCTTATAGGGAATAGTATTGTTAACATCATGAGTTTTTTACTTAAGTGAACCATGCAATTCATTATCAATTTGAATGGGATGTGTGAGTGTGTGGGTGTTTAATGTACTATTCATATATTAGTCCATTTATACAAGTCATTTTGAAATTACTAGAACAATGTATACAAGGATAACATGTAGAAATTTTAATATTTTTAGAAAAATATTAAGTTTTCAGAATGCATGAAAATACTTTATTTTCTGAGTATGAGTAAATGTGCAATATCTTCACTTAGCATGAAAAATATAGACATAATATTAATCTAAACCAACTTTGCAAGAAATAATTATCTACTGATTTTTTTTCTTTTTTTTTAAAGATATATAAACATGTTGACTCCTTGCCTATTGATGAATGCAAATGGATATTTTGTGAAAGCTAAGGGAGACTTTGAATATATTTTTTAAATAGTCATGCTCATTGCTATTAGTTATGTAATAATAATAATAATAATAATAATAAATAGTAGCAAATACAAATTTTAGTATGTAGAATACTTGAACTGTAACCCAAACTTACAAAGCAATCTACTCTACCAAGTTTTTCTTTATCAAACATTTTCCTTGCATTTTAATATCAGGTGTTTCCTCAAGCTAATAATTAGACTCTTTGTAGTCACTTATGTTTGTTTGGCCTTTGGATGCCACAACCTTCATATATCCCTGATCTGGTTAAAGGACTTTTGTTTATCGAGTCATTATTAGTCAGTCTCAGGCAGGACCCAACCAGACCCCTTTGAATAAAATATCAAACATACATAAGACTGATGCTCTATAAGTCTTACTGTTCCATCTAATTTATAAATTGATTTAAAGAAGACCAAATAATGTGGAAATAGAATGCTTTCCTTATCAATGTATATTTATTGAGAAAGGGATTAATTGATTGTTCAGCCTTTTTTCTACAAGAGAAAAATTCCTCCCTATCCTATTAAACATAACCTAAAAAGATTCCTAATTTGCTCATAGATCTTTTTATACATTTTCTTATTTTAAAATTTGTATTCATCACCATTCTCCCTGTAACAGAAAAAAAAAAAAAACCACAAACAGGAAACAACATTTAAAAATACTCTAGGCTAATTCCTTTATTACTATCTTAATAGACACCTGGCTTAAGGGAAGATTATACAGAAATTATAATGATACTATTACAGGAATAATAATAATCATCATCATATTTATTATTTAGTATGTGCTAACAATTATTTTAGAACATCACATATATTTATTCATATATTATTTTTAGTTAAAGCTAGTCAGTGGTAAAATTACAAGTAAGTATTACAGAAAAATAGTTGTGAAGGCAAAAAACATAGGATATATTCCTATCAAGCAGTACCCTTAAAGAAAGGAGACAAAAGAGAAATAAAATATTTTTTAATCCTGATAAATTCAGAAAAACTAACATGAATTGAGAAGTTCCTGTATTCCAGGGAATATACTAAATGTTTATATGCAGTAGCTATTAATAGTTTGCCCTTTGTAATTACTCTATGGGGTAGGTGCTATTATAATCTTCACTTTCCTAATGCGTCACTGAATTTGCTTACCCAAGTGTCAGAAACAAATTCCATTCATAATATTGTAACTGCTTCATATGAAAAAATTAAGTCTCAAGTCATATATATTTTTTAAAAGTTTTTAAAATAATAGGGTTATCCAGCATGAAGATATTTTATGCTGGAGCAGATTTCAAATGTAATCCAATTTTTGAAAACCAACTAACAAGATAAAAAATCATCTACAGACTGTGATAAATAGAAAAGAGTAAATAACTATTCTCGTTCCATTATGCCAGAATAAGAAAGTGCTCAGTAAAACTGTCAATAAGTAAAGACAAAATTAAACTTCTTTTTCTAAGCATAGGACAATTAACCTATGAAAATTACTCATACTAGATGGCAATGAAGCTGGTAGCTTCGTGAAATTGAGTACATGTCTGATTCACTATAATGGAATTTTCAGTTAGATCAGATCACATTTTATTTCAGTCATTCTGAATCATGATGCATGTTGAGTAGCAATAAGGATTCCAAGAGAAAATTTTACTTTTTTTCCTGATGACATGATAATAGTAAATATTCACTGTATTTGCATACAGGGAAATGTGATATAGATTTCCTTGTAGTGTGCAAATACACAGCTCTCTCTCTCTACTATATACTACCTATCGCTTTTGTCCAATAAATTCCAGTTCTGTACATCATGCCAAAAAGGGAAAGAGGAAGACTATGTAGGCTCTTGGTGTTGAGAGAAGAGAAGGAGTTCACAGCAATTCTGCATGCAACAGAAGAATGGAATTGTTGTAATGTTGTAGGCTGCAGTGTGGTTTACAAAGTGACGAAAAGCAAGGGCAAGATGCTACAGAAACTCACTCTAGGAACTGTGCGGTTTTGAAGATCTCCACACTTTGGGTCATAGGGCTTGCGTTTTTGTCCAGTTACTACTGCTTTGTGAATAATAATAGACTATAAGTAACTGCCTTGACTTTGAAGTTTTAGTTTCCCCCCTTATAAAATGAAGGGTTTGAATTAGGTGAACTCATACAATTATTATTTGTTTATAACATTTGAATTATCATTGCCTGTATCTCATAGAATACTATAAGTCTAAAATAAACAGAAGTGTTTCAGTGATCTCTTGAGATGCACTGTTGATGCAGATTTGGACTGAAGGCCTGTTCTGGGTTTTCAAACTTGTGTTCCTCCTGAAACTGTTCATCCTTGGGCAAGAGGACATTCACATTATTTTTATTATTCAGATTACATATTGCAAGTTTGAACATGCTGACATAACACAAGTAGATTTTTCTTCAGAACACTCTATACTGCTGAATTTGTCAGTTATATTCAAGCTTTTTTGCTCCTATCACATATATGTTCCTGTTTTTCTGCAGATCACTGAATTACAGTAAATTGAGGTTCAATTAAAATCTGAGTTAATGACCATGATTAATTTGTTAACACTGTGTACAACTGAGAAAGGGCCTATTATTCACATAAAAAGGCATTCAAAATAAAATTGAAATTTATAGAATAGTAACATTTGCAAAAATTATACCATAAAGATTTCATGGATTGCAGTGCATTACTTTTTGAACTAAAGTTTTTATTAAGTAGAATATTAATTGTGAACACTAATTTTACTTTAATTGTAAAAGCCACTTCTTTCTTGTTTTGCTTTTTCTTTTTTCTTTTTCTTTTTAGATCTGGATAATGTGGAGGGCATTGCTGTGGACTGGATTGGAAATAATCTTTACTGGACCAATGATGGCCATAGGAAGACCATTAATGTGGCCAGGTTGGAAAAAGCTTCTCAGAGTCGGAAGACTCTTTTAGAGGGTGAAATGTCTCATCCCAGAGGAATTGTGGTGGATCCAGTTAATGGGTATGCAATATTTGACTAGCTTCATAAAGAAAAATGACAATAGATAACTTTGTTTTTTTACATATTTAATAGTAGTCAGTTTTATTTAAATTCATATGTATAGCTGAATTTACACACAAATGGTGTTAGTGGGTCAAGTTACAGATTTAATGGTTTTTTTATCCTAGAGAATGCACTAAATAAACATGCCAAATACATTGACCTGAAATAGATTACTGCATACAAATATATTACTTGATTTATTCAAAATTAGCACTATAATGTATTTTAAACAGCCCAACACCAAGGTGAATAATCAATTCAATCAGAAAATCAATCAATTTTATATTATAAAGGCTATTGAAATTTAATGTATTCAAAAAAAGGCAAAAGTTTTTATGTATTTCCTGAAGGCCATTTTATTAAATGGGTTACTATGCTCCTATTTTGTAACTCTCACAATAATCCTCTGAATTAGTTGCTATTCTCATCCCTGTTTATAAAGGTGAAAATGGTAACTGCCTTGCCAAACACCATTCAATTAGTAAGAGACTGGGTATACATTTATTCCCAGGGATTCTGCCTCTATGACTTTACTCTTAGCCACTAAACTTCCCTGCTTTTTGTTAGCCTGGGGTGATAATCACATAATTTTAGATGCCACCATAATTCCCATATAAGGACATCATTTTATAATATGTATTACTTGTTTTAGAATGGAATATATTGTCCAATTCTTGGTAATATGTTTTCTTTTGATTTTTATTCAGAGCTGTTACCTGATCACAAACTATATTTACAGAGAAGATGGAAATTTTAAATAGTATTTTATAACATAAAATGTTCTTTTTCTTGCATATTTTACATGTACAGTTTTTTGATGTGTTTTTCCTTCCATGGCTTACATATTATTATTTTAAGGAATCACAAAATAGATATTCTTTACACTTTAATGCACATATACAAAAAATATGTATTGGATAGGAGGCATGTGAATCCCTTATAAACTGAGATCACCAGATTGCAGTTCCTAGAATTGTTTGTGTTGAGACTAGCTCCAAATACAAGCAGGTGCTTCTTCCTAGGCAGTGAGTGAACTCATTGTAATTGTTTTCATAGGACATAATTATAAAGTAATTTTGGTGATTTTATGTGTGGATTCTATAATCATCTGTTAAACCAGTCTTAATTTTTGTAGAGAATATTTATTCCACACTGTTCAAGTCTATTTGAAGAAGGGAATTTCAAATCTGTTTTAAAACAGCACCTTCTTTCTCACTATTATGTTAGAGAAAATGTTTTGTGATAGAGTAAAAGGGTCTTTGTTGTGCCCAAAGAGATGACATAAATGTGGAAGTCATAGAAACATAATTTAGAGCCCACTAGTTCCATCTCTCTTCTCGAATTTAGAAATCCTCTTCAACATCTCCCAAGTTTGTAGGCATCCGTATTATGTTTAAAACCTATAGCATCTACATAGTTCAAGCTATCTGGAGACAATTCTGATTATTAGAATTTTTTTTTTTTTTCAGTAAGACAATGTCTGCATCCCTGTAATGTCTTCCTACCAACTGTCCCCATTTACAGGCAATAAATGTAATAAATGGTGTTTAAAACTAGACAGTGTAACTGATAAACAGAAGAAAGAGCTTATTTTGACACATCTCCAGAAAGGCTGGGGGTAGACTTCACCAGATGATTACATTCAAACAGGCCTTGAAATAAAAGGTAGAACTTTTCTTGATATATTAGCAGAAGACCAAATTAACCTATGTTTTATGTGACGAATACCCAGAGTCCCACCTAGAAAAAATATTTGTATTCATTCCTGCTTATTTTATAGGTTATATTTCTATTCTGTGTATTTAAGAATTCTCTTCATTTGGTATTGATTGTAAAGCTTTCATAAAATCATTTTTGTGAGACAGGATCTCACTGTCACCCAGTCTGGAGTGAAGTGGTGCAATCTTGGCTCATGGCAGCCTTGATAGCCTGGGCTCAAGTGATGGATTCCTCCATCTCAGCTTCAGCTTTGGGACTATATGGAATTACAGGCATGAGTCACCATGCCCGGTAACTTACCGTAATTTTTATAGAGATGGGGTTTTGCCGTGTTGCTCAGGATGGTCTTAAAATCCTGGGCTCAAGCAATTCGCCTGCCTCGGCCTCCTACAGTGCTGGAATTACAGGTGTAAGCCATGGTACCTGGCCGACAATATACATTTAAGCAAAAATTATTAAATTTGTAGATGATTATACATATATATATATATATGTCCTCTATCAGATTGACATTACTTAGAAAGATAATTTTGTTTAAATAAAAATAATTTTAGGTGATGGATCACTTCACAAACAACTCCTTTATTCAAATAGTAAAAGAATATGCAGTATACTTAGAATACCCAGATATTTATTTCTCATTTGTGTGTGTGTGTGTGTGTGTCTGTGTGTATGTGCACACAGGCACATGTATGTGTGGTTTGGTTCACAGAAAAAAAGAAAAAAGCGTGTTTCCATGATCAAAAGGAGAAGCTATAGGGAAGGTAACTTCCATATTAATAAGTTGTAATTTAACAAAAATAAAACTGCATCGATTAACTGTATCTATGAAAATTTCAGAAAAATATCAATAGAGATGAAAAGATTGATATTTCACTTTTGCATAGTTCATTTATATAGCTGATGTCAAGTACTTATACATAGCTAACATAGAATTAGGGCAAATAGAATGACTATCCTTTTTATTACCAAGTTGTCCCAATTTAAAAAATCACTTTAAGAAAGTACAAGATATAAGATAGAAATATTTCCATGTTTATTCCTAGGATTAACACAATTCAACAGTCTCGATATACTTCCTCAGGTCTCAAAAGGCATATCAACATAATTGGAAATCGTTAAGAGAATTTAGAAAGAGCTTAATTGGTATGAAATAATGGGTAGTGTTGTCCATCCTCAGTTTTCCCATGTCTGCCAGTTTAGATCACAGTAGGATTTTTCGTCATGGTGACAGACTTTTTCCAAAAGCACTTAGAAATTCTTAGGGTCTACAAAATGGGGGAGGCAGGGGATCTAATAAGGGTATTTCAAGGGTCAGCAGCTTAGAAAAGATTTGAGACTTTATAAAATTGGGTATGAGATGGCTGGATTACACCTACACTTTAATTAATAATCTCAGGAACTTTCACATGACCCTAAAAAAACACATGTGGTGGGTTTTAACCTTATGCATGAGGGAATTGGAACATTAGTTCAAGGCCCCCTCTCCTACTGTTAGAGCTTATACAAAAGGTTTGTTTTTGAAGGCAGATGCTTTTGTTTGAGATAGAAATTAAAGCTCAAAATCTCAAGGTCGTTCAACCTGCTATGATTAAACTTATGTGCAGCTAAATCATCTGTAGATTTTGGGGTAATAATGAGCAGCAATAAAGCATAGATAATTTGCATCAGGAAGACAAATTAGACCTGGCCAAACAAACCCAGTATGACTGTGCCCTTTAGAACAAAGGCAGTCCAATTACCTGTCTTAAAAAATAATAATTCATCTGAGATTAAATAAAGTCTGGACTAGATCATTAACTGTGCCATGGGTTCTCATGTCAGTTAATCTGGTTTTTAATCACATAATTGATTATATACTTTTTGAAGTAGACAACATTTAAAATAGTAATGACCCAGAAAATCGTTTTATATGCTTGGTATCAATACTCTCAAAAAATAGATATTTGGCACGTACTGCCAGATTCATTAATATATGAAGCCAGTAAGCGAGAGAGTGGTGGTAGTGGCTTTTCTGTAATAAGTGTAAGTGCAGAGTTCTACAAAACAAAGCTTTACTTTCCTTTAAACTTCATAGCTCTCCCCTCTTTGACAGATAGCACTTAAATAGGAGAAGAAATCAGAATATAACTAGAATTCATGGTAGTGCCAAATCTGAGGAAATGTCTATACTGTGACTGGTTGTAATAACCATATGCATTTTTTTAAATGTCTTAGTTGGATGTATTGGACAGACTGGGAGGAAGATGAAATAGATGGCAGCGTGGGAAGGATCGAGAAGGCCTGGATGGATGGATTCAATCGGCAGATTTTTGTGACTTCAAATATGCTCTGGCCAAACGGTTTAACTCTGGACTTTCACACCAACACATTATACTGGTGTGATGCCTATTATGATCACATTGAAAAAGTGTTTTTGAATGGAACTCACAGGAAGGTAAAAGACAAATGCTGCTGTTTTTAACCCACAGGCTTCTTTTTTTCACAGAACCTTGTTATGTTGTGTTAAAAATACTTTCAAGTTTATTTTTATTCCTCTGAAGTGGCTGCCAATAGTCTCCATGGGGTGGCTAAAGGAGGCTGAGCATTAAGTAGTGCAGCTGGTACTTGCCTCTGGGAGACCAGGCCCAGCTCACTGTGGTATGCCAGGATTTGTGAGATTTTTAAAAGAAGCACTCAGGATATCAGAGCTGTTTTAAAATGCAGTTTTTTTTACATTATTGATGAGTTTTCTACAACCGACCAACCCCACTCTATCCAAATATGTTCAATATTTTCAGGTGAAGTTTAACATTGTTTTATGAGGAAGCAATTACCTTGTATTTATTTGAATAAGTAACTTGGTGACATCGAAACTTAAACACATAGTAGGAATGAACTGAACTTCAAGCTTATTAGTTTGAATTGGTTTCAGTTTCCTCTTGCTTCTTTTGCTAGAGTAGCTGCAAAATGATTTTGAAATTCTTAGGTAGCATTGAGGATGCTGCAGCTGCCTGTGAGACAGAGGCATAGTTGACAAAACATAGCCTCCCTATTTCATGTTTTAATTACCTAAATACACACAACACCAAAACCGACTTTAACAGAGGGTTAAATAATAGAAAAAGGGAATGGTAGAAACGATGGAAATGCTTCCTTTAACTTACATTTCTTTTCGTGTTTTTGGAAAGAAAAACTGCATATTTGACTAAGCCTACTCATGATGGATTCTGTTTTAGAAATAAAAACTACACTAATCAGTTAAGACTGTTCAGCTGTTGATTGAATCTAACAGTACTTTAAATATTTTCTCGAAATAAGTACAATTGGTTGACATTTAACCCTATGTCACATACTTAACAGGTGCTAGATAAATCTTTATGCTTCCTTAGAAGATGTTGGCATGTAAACAACAAACATAATACTTTCATGGCCAGCATATTTTAGCCTACCTAAAAGTGAGAAAAACATTAAGAAACCATGTCAATTATTCAATAGATGATAATTTGGTAAGAAGAATTCAGTTAAAAGGAGCAAAATTTAAATTTATGACCCTAAGTTATTTAGATAATTTTCTCAATTCTGTAATATTAAATGAAGTGGATACAAAATCTTTTTCGTGTTGTATTCAATATAAGTCTATTTATGGTGAAAGGTGAAAAAGTATTATTATTGAGGTATAATTTATTCCCCTTCTATAATCCTACATGTGAAACTGGACTTAAACTTTTATCACATGATTCCTTCATTTAAGGAACATCAAAACTATAACTAGAATGTAAATGAATATATTAACATAACCAGAATTTAATTTACCAGTGAGTTTTATCTATTTACTAATAATAAATGTGCCCGTGTTTAAAATTTAAATCTTTATCATCTTTTCTGTCAGATCCAAGATTTCTTCAACTTGCATTGGACCATTTAAAGTAGGAGGATCCTTTTTGCTCCCATTGTCCTTTGAACATGTTCCATCTGTTGGCTACTGGATGAGCAGCAATGTAATACACATGATTATTTAGATCAATTTCTATCCCAGGGTGTGATACTGAAATATCATAAGCAAAAGAAACAGGAATGAAAGTTAGGAAAAGTCATTTTAGTATTTGCATTCTTAACCATATTTTAAGTGCCATAGTTGAAAGTATTTAAATGGATAAAATATAGTGATATCCTTCAAATAGGATGCCCTAAGACAAACAAAAATATGCTCACATTGTGAAATCCATTTTTTTGAATCTACCAGAGAAAAAGAGTTAAGATACTAGATTATTATCCGTCATACTTATTTGAATATCACTTTCTCTAAATACGTACTTGTGTTGCTAAAGGTCAGTTCTGATTTTTCACAATGTGTTTATATTTTGCAGATTGTTTACAGTGGGAGAGAGTTGAACCACCCTTTTGGACTGTCGCATCATGGAAATTATGTGTTCTGGACTGATTATATGAATGGTTCCATTTTTCAACTCGATTTGATAACGAGTGAGGTAACATTGCTGAGGCATGAAAGACCACCCCTATTTGGGCTTCAGATTTATGATCCACGAAAGCAACAAGGTATTACAAAATAAAGTAAAATAAAAGTGCTTCTGAGACCCACATATAATAATACTTCACAGTAGTTATAAAGTTTTATATTGACGGTTTTGCTGCAGTTTTATGATAAAAGATGTCCAATTCACTCCAAAGTCAATCAAATCATAGGCTTCATTATCATAGAGATTTACTTTTTATTATTCTAAATAGTCTAAGTGATTAACACTGAAAATTCTATTTGAGTGAGATTTAGGGTTTTCTCCAAGTATTTTCATTTTTTCATGTGATTTTCAATTAAAAAGACTATTAGTTTTTAAAGTAAAACAATTCACTTAATGATTTTAAAGAGTAAGTATTGTGAAACGTGAGAACTTCCTTAGTTTGAAAGAAAACTATTGAAAAATTGAAGATGCATTATACAAGAAAAATATTATTTTAAAAGCATTGTTGTATAGTTATCTGATTAATTTCAATGTATATTTAAGGAACATGTAAATTTTTTAGATGACACAGAAGTAAAAGCATGTATAACAATATCCATGTCTTCTTAAAATCAGATAATATTATATTATGTTTTGTTTGTGTGAGTTATTAATACTTATTAGGACATCTACACATAACATTACTTAGAATTTAGGTATTTTAATTTGCAATGGCTTTGAAATAAAAAAATAATTTAGGTATTGAACAAAGAAAACAGTTTAGTAAATTATGTAGTAGGTTTTTTAAGAGTCTAAATAGTCATTGTTCCTTTTTAAAATAGAGATATCCTTGTACAAATTTAATGAGCATAAAGTTCAATATCTTTAAGATGAATAAATTATATTCTGAATTTTCTAACACATAATGCTATCAATAGGAAGTTATCTAGCAACAGAATTTTAGAAGATATTTTGGCTGAAACAGTGATTCTAAAGTGAACTAACTAATTCAAAAGCTTCAGATTTTTTTCCCGTTATATTAAAATTGCTTCATTGGAATACAAATGAAATTGTATAAAATAATGGAAATGTATAAAACGAGAAATATCAATAGCTGTTAAAAGTTGAAATTATCTTTTAAAAGAATAAAACTAAAATTATTTGATGGCACAAACCAAAGCTATGGACAAGAAATAAGGAATAATTTCCTGGAGAGATTAAAAGGTAATATTTTGTTATATTCATATAAACCCTGCACCCCTAACACACTACCATAGTTTGCCCACACTAGCAGGAGTCCAGACTATGAATAGGAACAATCCTTTTTATATTTTGAAGGATCTAGTTTTCAAGATTATAGTTCTCTCTAAATTCACAATCTAACCTTTTCATGATCACATTTTCCATTTCCCTTCTCTTTAGAATTGTTTTTCTTGAATGTCATTTCTAAATTTCCCTCGCCAAAGTCCATAACATCTTTATCATCTTCAGATTCTTTAAGCTTCCATTAGCTTTAGTGAGTTGTTGAAGTAAATGCAACACATGTAGTGATAAATGCTCTGGGCTTAAATCCGGGTCCTGACATCTTCTTTTGAAACTTTGGAATCATGATGAAAGATTTAACGAAAATAAGAAATATTTTCTTCATAAAATTTTCATGATGGTTAAATAGCTATTTGCTATATAAAAGCAAAACTTACATAGCATTGTACCTGACAAACAAATTATAATAGGCAACTTGCCCCTACAATTTCTCTAAGTAGGAGGCATTTATTTTTAATGTTACCCTATAAATAGGCATTTTAAATAAATATTCAATGGTATAATGTATCACAATAATATACAATGATGTATATAACTCTGATAGAGAATATTTTTAGTGTTCTTAAATGTGTCATTGATATGTAATAGTGCAATGTTATTCCTTAGATAGACAATGGTCTTTTAAAAGTGCTTTTCCCATTTTAATTAAAGGGATATTAAAATAACTGAGCTCTGACTACTAAATTATTTTTCAACTTTTATTGTAGAAACCATAATGTTTTGTCTTACTGATTGAATGTATTGAGAATAATTGATTGATAATTTTTTATTAACTTAGGTGAATTAATCAATTGATTTTTCTACCACGTCTTCATATACCCAAGGATTACCTAGTACTTAACTGTATGTTTGAACAAACAATAGAATATGGAAAAAGGATTCGCAGTTAACACCATTTTTTTTTCTCAGTCAAGGGTCATTGATATTAGATAATCTACTTGAGTTCTAAATTTTTAGTATCTTTTACTACATTGATCAAAGCCGCTGAATTATAAAGCAAAATGCATTCAGATGTTTAGATATGGGTAGTTTGTCTTAATTATTACAATTTTCTCTCAATGGTGTTACTCTTTGCATCTTTTGAACATTAGATATTAACATTTGAAAATAGACGATCAGTGCCCCATAAATGTTGGTTTCATATTGTCCTGTTAGACTGTTTTTATTTTTTTGGTATGGCTAAAATTTAGTGATTGAATAGAAAACCAAATCCCTAAGTAGTACATATCTCCTTTTCTTAATGGAATAAATAAAGCTGGCCTTAAGTAGCCTTATAGTCTCTCTCTCTGAGAGAATACAAACTATATGACTTCATTTATATATAGTGTATATATAGACTATTTTATTTATATATCATTTGAATACATGGGGATAGATAGTATTAATACACACACACACATACACACACACACACACACACACACACCACCTGACAAGAACACCATGAAAAATATTCAAGAATGATAATAATGTAATATCTATTCATTTTAGGTTCAGTGTCAGAAAATTAGTCAACTAATAAGATCCCCCCTTACTCTTTATATTAGAAGATACTTGTCAATGGCCGGGCATGGTGGCTCACACCTATAATACCAGCACTTTGGAAGGCTGAACGGGGTGGATTACCTGAGGTTAGGAGTTCAAGACCGGCTTGGCCAACATGGTGGAATCCTGTCTCTACTTAAAGTACAAAAATTTTCCAGGTGTGCTGGTGGGTCCTTGTAGTCCTAGCTACTCGGGAAGTTGAGGCAGAAGAATCGCTTGAATCTGGGTGGCGGAGGTTGCAGTGAGCCCAAAACATGCCACTGCACTCCAACCTGGATGACAAAGCAAAATTCTGTCTCAACAAAAAGAAAAAAAGAAAAAAAGAGACTTGTCAAATAACTTGGAATATACCAGCTAATTTTAGGAAGGTAGATATAAACAAATAACATACTAAACAGAAAGCTACCTCTAGAAAAGAATTATTAAGTAACTCTTAGGGAATTAGCATCAAAAAGCTTTTTCTCATATACTACTGTTACTTCTACTGTTAAAATGTATAAGCTTTCCTTTTTCATTAACATTGGATATCTAGAACAAATTTTTAAAGCTTTCTTCTGGTATTCCTCACATAAAGATCAGCAATTGCGTAAAATAGCAGACTTTCTTTTTTCATTTTCTAGGTTCAAAAGCACACTTTGATTTTCTTGCACATTTTGGGGAATGAGATAATCAAAACTAATATTTTAATGAGGATTGATTAAATCCATCCTATTGTTTTATGATGAATAGGAAACATTTATTAACTAAAAAATAGCTGTAACTGTCAAAACTACCAGGAAGCAGACTAAGCATTGCTATTTAATTCTCACAACATATATTTAAAATAGGTACTATTGATTTATATTTTACATATGAGGTGTGGCCACTGGCCCTCAAGAAACACAGTGAGCCAGGGATAAAACTGAGATTCAAATTCAGGTCTGACCACAAAACACTTTTCTGTGATTAATTTGTGTAGCCAATTTAATTTCTTAAAATTTTATAACTACTTAATCCCAGCACTTTGGGAGGCCGAGGCGGGTGGATCACGAGGTCGAGAGATCGAGACCATCCTGGTCAACATGGTGAAACCCCGTCTCTACTAAAAATACAAAAAATTAGCTGGGCATGGTGGCGTGTGCCTGTAATCCCAGCTACTCAGGAGGCTGAGGCAGGAGAATTGCCTGAACCCAGGAGGCGGAGGTTGCGGTGAGCCGAGATTGCGCCATTGCACTCCAGCCTGGGTAACAAGAGTGAAACTCCGTCTCAAAAAAAAAAAAAAAAAAAAAAAAAAAAAAAAAATTTACAACTACTATACTTTTAGATTGAAGAAAAAGAATGTGAATATTCTTTGGTCATTATAATTTTATCACTGATGAATTTTGTATTCAAATATATATTGTTAATATAAAGTTCGCCTTGACTACTTTTATAGATCTGGGATTTAGAGATTTTAGGTTACACAGAGCTAGTATAACAAACATAGCAGTTTTCATTTAATGTATGACATATTTATTAATCACATTGTTTTATAGGTTTAATAAGCTTTTGGTTTGGTGATAGGGCCATCATCGCAAAATTTTTCTTTCTTTTACAATTTCCCATTTTTGAGATAATTACCAAAACACCCCAAAACTAAGGAGTCTCTTAATATAGATATACACATAACTTTATATAAGTGACTTCATAGCAAGTCAAATATAAATATAATCTTCAATGTGCATCTGATTCTGAAAGAGAGAAAAAAGTATGAAACATTTTATCCTTTCCTCAGATTGACTAACATCATTCAAAGTCAATTCTTCTGAAATTATACTAGATTAAATGCATAATTCTCTGGCCTCAGCATCTTACTCTACCAGCCTTTATCTAACTTTTGGAATAAATGGGTTAACTACTGACCTTTCTAAACTAGAAGCTCAAATATCTCCTCGTTAATTAGAAAAAAAAGAGAATCCCCATAGTTTTACATGTTTTATATTAACTGCAGCAAATTCTCACTTTGCATGTAAGACACTGAGTAGTCAAGAGTCCTGGACACATGTAGAAATGGAGGTTTCTTTGTTACACCATTTTGAAGAAAATTCAGATTAAGGAAAGACTGACACAATGTAATTCCTTTGTGTTGGTTTCTATATTCTCTTATTTGCTCAATAAAAGATATTTTATTAACAAAGTTAAACTTCTAAGGTCTAAAAACATTGAGATATTAATATAGGCTTGTGAAATGTTTTCACGTATTATTTGCGTCTTTACTGCCGTTCTTTGGAAGTGATACCTATTTACATAGATAGATGCACTTCAAATTATTGTTCTTCTCATTCAAACTGCTAACCAAAAATTGCATTCACCACTTATTCATTTAACTAATGTTTATGAAACACACTCTGTACCAGGCACTATTTGTAAGGTGGAAAGTAATTTTGCGTCTGGAAGGCACTAGATTGGAGAAAAAAAGACAAACTTTTTGATCAAGCCAGATGGCCATCTTCAACTGGATATTGAAAGCTATTCTTCATTTGCTTTCCTTGCATATTTGATTTTTAAAAACTATCTGCTTCCTAATAGTAACAGACTTTTGTCGTTTTTGTATGTTATATTTAATATGTCTTTTTTGATATAATTTTGTTTTATCATATATAAATAAGTTAGCATTTGAGAGCACAATTTTAGAGCAAGAAAATCTTATTTCTAATTGTTTATAAATAATTATGATAATCATAATGATTATCTAGAAGTGATAATTTCATAAGAATTATTTCCTACTTCTACATATTGGTAGTGTCATTTGGACTCTCAAATATTCAGCATTCCTACCTTTAAATGAGATAAAAACTTTCTTGTCATTTTATTTAAGCATTGAATAAGATGTAATGTATATGTAAAGTAACTAGCTCTGGGATTGATTATAAATTTTCATTAATAGCTATTAATATTTTAATAATTCTTTTATTGATATTTAGGTCTAAATAATTTTTTAGCACTGTGTTTCAAAAGCAGTAACTTAAACATGTTTTAAAGAGGATATTTCTGCATAAAATATTTTTCTAGCTGTCAGAACTTCAACAAATAATATAATATAAGCTCTATCTGGAACATATTAAAGTAGTGAAATTCAAAAATATGTTGGGTCACTATTAAAAAAGACCTAAGTCATTCTGAGGAGAGATATGAAATTATTCAAATTAATTTAAATTTTGGATTTCTATCATGACAGAACAAACAACCAATTCCTCTCTCTTAATGTGTAGTATTCACAAAAAAGAAATATATTTCAAAGTTTGACTAATGCTAATTTATTTTTAAATACTTAAATTTCATATTTATTTAGAGTGGTATGAGGCACACCAGTGAATTAAAGAATATGATATTTAGCGTATAATTTCAACATTTCAAAATGTTGTCAGTAATTCCTTATTTCTCACTGCTTAAATTCTTTATATATTTCTCAAAATATATTGAATTAGTTCTAATTTTTCCAGAATTTGAATGCTGTTAAAATATTAAATATACAATTTAATCCTGTACAGAATGTGTGCAACATAGAAGAACTTTGCATCCTATGAAGCGTTGCATTTTTATTCCATGGTCATGGAATAAACATGACCTTATCTGGAAGCTGCTTAAAGCATTTATACATTCCCTACTGGATATGTGTACTTAATTACCCTCTGAGTTCAGAAATTGATACTGTAGCATGAATTATTAGCTGTCTTGGCTTTCATATGTATTTTTAAATTTGTTATAAACACAGCGAATTAAATTTATTTTTCAGGATAATGAAATGATAATGCACTTTAGGTCATTTATTCTGATCTGTGGGTACCCAATGATAATCTGTGGTAATGTGTTGAATATTTATTGCATGCAGGGGCATTTTAGAGTTTTTCTCTCACTTCTTATTATCCTCTACATAACACATCCAACCTTTGAGGCTCACAGTCTCAACCTAGTCTGTCACTTTAATCACACTTTCAGTATTTGCACTTTAATCATTTTATTCTCTTATCATATGTTTCTAAGTAATGAAAAGCTCTTTATTTTTAATGTTTGAGTAAAATCTTCCGATATAATCAAAATGTTATTTTTGATACTTTGAAACTGCAACATAGTGTACAATGATCCTGAGATTGCATTACCTATTGGATTGCTAGAGTTGAGTTCTTTTTAAAGTTTGATACATTTTTAGGTAAGTATAGTCATACATGGTGTAGAGCTGGTTCTGTCAGTGATGGACAGCATGTATGGTGGTTGTCCTACAAGGTAATAATCATGTGTTTTCACCGTACCTTTTCTATGTTTAGATATAGAAATGATATATTATTGTGTTACAGTTGTTTACAGTATTCAGTACAGTAACATGCTGTGTACAGGTTTGTAGCCTAGAAGCAATAGGCTATATATCTTACAGTCTAGGTGCCCAGCAGGCTCTACTATCTAGGTTTATGTAAGGATGCTCTATGATGTTTGCACAGTGATGCGATTACACATTTCTTAATATGTCTGCCCATTGTTAAGTGACACACAAGTGTAAATATGCTTTCTTCCTTGCCTTTCCAACCTGTAAGGCTAAATGGCAACCTAAATTGTATTTATTCTTACCAACACCTTTACAGTGGTTAAAGGATTTCAGCTACATAGGAAGAATAAGTTCCAATGTTCTATACCAATGTGGGATAATTACAGTTAATGATGATATATTATATAGTTTCAAATATCTGGAAGGTGGATGTTGAATGTTCTCAACACAAAGAAATAATAAATGTTTGAGATTATGGACATGGCAATTACCCTGATCTGATCACTATACATTACATTTACTGAAACGTCACTATGACTATGAAAAATTGTTACATGTCTATTTAAAAAAAAAATTACTCAATTTTATCTGAGAGTCTGCAAGGGTGCCTCACATAAGTTCATGAATAACACCTTAATGAATTTCCTCTCATGCCTGCTCAATTGATGTCTATTGTATACCTCATCAAAAGAGCACCTCTGCTCTTTACATCTACCAGGAGAACACTTTCACCCGTGTGACCTGCACATTTGCCTTATACCAGCAAGGCTGCTCATTTTTGAGTCTTCACAGATGTCCTGTGATTTCTGGAGTCCTCAAGACACTGACTTGCTGGTATACACTGCACAAGAGAAAAGAATACCACACCCTTGTTCCCAGCACTCGTTTGCTTTCTGTTCACTGGGGATCCGAAGCCACATTCTGAGAGCCAGCAGTCTACTTTCCAAAGAACTCAGACTTGAATACAAGGGGCCTAATCTGGAAAACTATCCAAGACAGATACCATTCTGTTATCTTTCTCTTCCCTCACCTAGTACCTACCTTCACTCAGATCTCTATCTCCTCCAATTAAGGAGAAAATTCTCCTTCTCTACCAATGCATCACATATTTTCAAACATTTTTGAATTTTCTTATGATTTGGCAGAACTCCTGACTATATTACTAAATATATAATATACATAGTCTATATATGTGTACCTCTATGTTCATCTCCTAGAAAGAACGTGAATCAGAGTTCTCTGACACAATTGCTTTCTTCCTCTTGCAGGTGACAATATGTGCCGAGCAAATAATGGGGGCTGTAGTACCCTTTGCTTGGCTATCCCAGGAGGCCGGGTGTGTGCTTGTGCTGATAATCAACTTTTGGATGAAAATGGGACAACCTGCACATGTAAGTTCTTTTCATGTTACACTCATTGTTTATTGGGCTCTTCCTCAAGACTAGAAGCAGAAGAAACCAAAGGAATTAAAATGGGACTTAGAAAAAGAAATTTGGATAATTACTTAATTTTTTGGACTATAAATTTTTAACTGATGACTTTCAAATATATAGACGAATATTGACAATGATGGTGTTTTGTGGATTTCACTGCTATGCATAGTTTAGTAAAAAAAAATTGAATAAGTATATGCCACACAAGCATAAGAGAACTTCGTTATAAAAAGTCGCAGCTAAAAGTGCATTGTTGTCAATTAGATAGATGGTATGTTGACGCACAACATAGGCCTCCAATAACTTTAAATGGCTTACTGACTCAGTTATCTATATTTGGTGGTGAAGAGCAAGGAAGGAGGCAAAAAGGAATTTCTGGACTATCCAAATGCTGAATTAACTGGATTGATTGATCTAGATTAAAGGCAATTTTATTAACTTTTGCTGACATTTCTCAAATTATTGTGTCTTAATATTCTTTTTTTTTACATAGTTTAATTTTTATTGTTATGTGTTTGGTTATGTCTTAATATTCTTATATGACTTTTGAAGTTTGTTTTTTCTACTCCATGTGGTGTCCCTGAAGCACAGTAACAGCAACAAGGCTGTTTGTATTGAATACTATATAAAATGTTTAGAATGATTTAATCTTGAATTGTGTGTTAGTTCTTTAGAAGAAGAGAATAAATAGAATGTATAAAATACATAGAAGAAGATTTATTATAAGGAATTGCTTTGTGTAATTATAAAAACTGATGAGTCTTAAGATCTGCAGATGGAAAGCTGCAAATCCATGAGAATCCATGGTACGTATCTAGTCCAAGTGTCAGCAGGCTTGAGACACAGGAAGTGCTGATGTTTCAGTTTATGGCCAAAGACAGGAAGAAATCTATGTCCCAGTTCAGATAGTCAGGCAGGTGAAGTTTATTTTGCCTGTGAGAGGGTCAGCCGTTTTTTTTAAACTCTGGCCAGCTGATTAGAGCAAGCCCACCCACACTACTGAGGACAGTCTACTTCTCTCACTTTACTAATTCAAATATTAATATCATCCAAAGCACCCTAACAGACAGACCTAGGATAATGTGTGACCAAACATCTGAGCGCCCCATGTCCCAGTCAAGTTGGCATATAAAATTAATCATCACAAATTGCTAAGTAAACATTTCATGTATTTATTTTATCATTTATAATGATCGTCTCTTGTGAGAGAGGAAGGATAAGTGTAATAAAAAGAACTTCACTATATCCATAACATCTTCTCTCTTCCGATGAAGAAAAGATATATTTTTAAAAGCATATTTAAAATTTAAGACATTTAAGAAAATATCTTAAAAATAAAAAATCTACTTTGTATGCCACTATTTAGAAATAAACCACTAAGAAATCTTAATGGAGTTTCAGGTTATTTTTACTACTAGTGATAATAATCGTAGGCCAGATTTAGTGAATGCATACACTGGTATGGATGTGAAACTCTTTAGCCCAGTTTGTGATTCTTATTAGTCTTTACAAAAACTATGTAAGGATGATAATATTGCTCTCTGCATTAGTCCATTTTTACACTGCTGATAAAGACACACCCAAGACTGGGCAATTTACAAAAGAAAGAGGTTTAATGGACTCACAGTTCCACATGGCTGGAGAGGCTTCACCATCATGATGGACGACAAGGAGGAGCAAGTCACATCTAACATGGATGGTGGCAGGCAACAGAAGAGAGCTTGTACAGGGAGCCCACCCCTTTTAAAACCATCAGATCTCATGAGTCTTATTCACTATCATGAGAACAGCATGGGAAAGAACTGCCCCCATAATTCAATCACCTCCCACAGGCTTCCTCCCAGGACACATGAGAATTGTGGGAGTTACAATTCAAGATGAAATTTGGTTGGGAACACAGCTAAGTCATATCACTATCTTACTTTAGAATTTATAATTTAAACTTTCAGGCTAATTACTTTTCAAGTTTACATAGTAAGTACAACATCTGGAATTTAGACCCCAAATTCTGTCATTTTTACTTAATATGAGCATAAGCATCTATTGTAACCAAATCTCTTTGTAAACGTAATTTTTAATGACTGCCTTTTAAACCATTTATTTTCTTTTTATAGTTGATGCTTGTGATTATTTATGATTCATTGTTAAAGGTCTGCTTCTGTCACAATTTATGACTTTTTATGTATTTTCCATATAGTTTATGTCCAATAGGTATTGCATGTTCTTTAGGTATTTGTAGTAATACCCTCAGTTTTAAATTATTTTATTATTTTGAGTTCCAGCTACTTGACATGATAACTTTGGTTTCCTTTCTGCTACTTTTTTCACCTCAATTTCACTTATTATAAAATTAGCATATCTGACCAAGAATATGATTTTGAATTACCAAAAATAAGTTCTTTTTATAAAAATATTTTTGACATTTATATTTAGTTAATCAATTTTACAATATTTTAGGCATAGATCAGTATTTCACTACCTGTGTTGCTTAGTGCTTAAACTTTTAGCACTCCATTGTTTATTTATTCATTTTCCCTGATGTGACTATATCTTGAAATAACTTCTTCAAGAAAACTACATGGAATACAGTGAGACCCCTGTACTGAATACCTATACTTTTGTTTTTTAATCTTCTAACCAATATAGTATAGAAACCATTTACATAGTATTTGCCTTGTGTTAGGTACTATAAGTAATCTAGAAATGATTGAAGTATATGAGAGGATTTATATAGGTTATATGCAGCAAATATTGCACTATTTTATAAAAAGGACTTGAGTATCCGTGGATTTTGGTATTTACAGGGCATCCTGGAATCAATCCCAATGGATATTGAGGGATGACTATATATATTGTTGAGTTCCAAATATGACTCCTGTGCTTTTATGTAAATAGCATTTCTTCTGAATATTAATTTGTGGCTGAACAAAATCTCCCTTCATAATTCTACAAGTTTGCATCTATTGTATTCTGTAATTACATATTTCAGAACACAAATATGAATTTTACCTTTCTAGTAAGGTTTTTTTCTTTAGTAATAGAACTTTATAAATTGCCTGTAAGTTGATTTTGGTGGAAGACAGTTCTCAGAGGTAAACTTCCTCTGAGTCACCAGGTGATTTTTTCTGTTTGTTTATTCTGTGGTATTATTTTAGGTCTCATTTTATTGTTTATCATCAGAAGAGAAAGAAACCTATCAAGACCCACAGTTTGCCTACAGGCAAGGATTAAGTATGACTTTGAACAACTTAAAGTCTGCCAAGTTGGCTGCCAGGCTGAATCTTATTTTAGTTATTGGGAGAAAAATATGTTTTATGTCTACATTTGCTGGTTTAATTTTTCAGTTTCTACCAAGGAATCTTTTAAAATTGTTTTCCTGGCATAAAACGGAATTTTCTGCTGGCCCAATAAAATGACTGACATTTTGAAAAGATGAAATGTATACGTATGTGCACACGCGCATGCATGCACACACACACATGCACAGTAGCTTGCATGGACTTCTATCAAGTCTCATCATGCCTTTGTTCCACCCATAAACTTGCTCTTAAAGATGGGAGGTAGCACAATAAATGCTTTTATTTTGGTAGGTGCAGACCTTATAGTCTGTGCTGCAGGAGCAAAGGATAGCTCTGCCTACCTACAGACGAACAGGCTTATTCAATTCCCAATGGAATAACTTAGAGGGACTCATAAATAATTTTTTAAATATAATTCTACTGGCCTTGCAAAAAGTGAAAATTCCCTTACAATAGTGCCAATAGAATTATTGAAAGGCCAAATTCTCTGAGATCTGGTAAGTTTTACTTTTTGTTCTTTGTCATTGTAGGAAGTTACAGGAGGGGACTTGGATTCATCAGATACCAATATTTGAATAGTATTTTGAGGTTAAAATTTTCTACTTAGTATTTTAATTTCAATCATGTGGATCATAATTATGTGGATCATTGGCCTTCAAATTATATTTTCTATTTCTTTCATTCTTATGCTCCATTAAAATTATATGGGTTACTTTTAATACATCTGTATTGATATAGGTATAGGAAAGATATTGATGGATTGATAAATGAAAAAAACAGTATTATAGACTGTTTTTTCATTTATTTATGAGAGGAAAGACAAAATGAGAGGAAAAACACTGCCAATATAAAAGTGAGCTGGAATAAGCAGAAGTAAAGCATAAAGAATTAACATTAAAAAAATATGTAGGAAGTAAAATCCTGCAAAGATTTTATCATGACTTACATGAATTGTTATGATTTGCATTGATTTCCTATTTCCATGTACATTCTTGTGGCTCAAAGGAAAATAAAAGATGAGTTAAAAATCAGTCCTTTGTGAGTATAAAGCTTGCTCCTTTGGCCCACGGTGCAAGCGGAATGTAGGAAGTAAGGCTCATTGGGGTATACACTGACCCTTAACTTAGACTCTAGTCCCTGGGGAGAAGCCTGTGGCACCTCTGCCTGTACTTGTAATACACACATCTAAAGCACTCCTATACCATATTTTGAGTATCACCAAGTCAATGGCAAATGCTTCTCCTCACATCCACTTAAGCCCCTAAAACTAAAAAATTGTCTTAATTGCTTACTTTTATATTTTACTGACTGTTCCATCTCAGAGTTACATCTTGTCTTTTGATCAAGCTTGTCCTTTATGTTTATTTTAACAAGGTTCACCTGTGTTTAAATATCATGGTGGGAGAGGACACACAAAAATATTTGCTTGAGTTCTGTACTCTATTAGAAATAGCCCTGTCTGGCCAGGTGTGGTGCCTCACACCTGTAATCCTAACAGTTTGAGAGACTGAAGCTAGAAGATTGCTTGAGTCCAAGAGTTCAAGACCGGCTTAGGCAACATAGTAAGACTTTGTCTCTTGAAAAAAGAAAAAAATATTAGCGAGGCATGGTGGTATACGCTTGTAGACCCAACTACTCAGGCGGATGAGGTGGGGGCTCACTTGAGCCTAGGAAGCTGAGGATGCAGTGAGATGTGATTGTATGTGCCACTGCTCTCCAGCCTGGATGACAGAGCAAGACCCCATCTCAAAAATAAATAAATAAATAAATAATTAATTAAATGGCCCCGTCACCTTCTCCAAATCCACACATGAGTTTTCAGTATTCCTTTTCCTCAGCGGTGACTACCAGTCCCTCTTTTTATTTATTTATTTATTTATTTATTTATTTATTTATTTAGTATCTCTGACCTTTCATCCTTACTCTACCTTATTTGGTTTCTTTCTTGCCATACTGCCAAACCAAAAACAACAAAACATGTTCAGTAGTTTCTTGGAAGCCACACATACAAATATATTAAAAGAAACTCTAACTGAACACACACTTCAGTAGCACTTGAAATGATTCAGACTGATGCTTAACTATGGAAGAAAAAAAAAGATAAGATGTATTTATTTTGAAATAACCCAGACTATCACTTCATATCTCCATGTAAATAAAAATTAAATGACTTTGGCTTGTAAGGAAATACTGTGTACAATATTGTTTACAAAGCCGATTTTAGAAAATCTGTTACCACGGTTGTACACATGTGATTTTACACCTGGTGAAAGGTAGAGGAATTTCTTTTCTGAGACTATTGGTTTCTTTCTAATATCTGTAATTCACAGATGAAGTAACCCCAACACAATAAAAAGGAAAAGAAAGAAGAAGATTCTGTCTATATTCATTGCACTAAACAATGTTAAATCAACAAGAATAAGTTTTTATTTGAGAATTTGTACTTGCACTTGGGTGTTAAAACTTCTGCTATACCTTCTAAGATGGCCTGCAACTTGCCTAGTTCCTTTCAACTGTATTAGAAAATATTTAGGGAAATAATATGCTGACTCACTTCATGCAAAGAAAGAACCCAAGTATGTTTTTAGAAATTATTTCAGTTCCTTTTTATTTAATTGTAAAGGTTTTTCAAGGATAGGTTAGCCATAGTTTGCAGGTTAAAAAAAAACTGCAGACAACTACAAATGGAATTCATGGTTGCAGAGCACAGGAGTGCAAAGGAAATATCAGTATGCCAGTGACCTCTCATTAGTGCTGATTCTTCTGGATGTCTGGTTTAGTTCAGTTAGATTATAGTCACATAAACTGGAATTAACTGGACTAACTTTGTAATCTGAGTCAAACAAGCAAAATAAAGTTGCAACCATTGTGACGTCTTCCTGGTTTCAGTCATCCTTGTTGAATTGACATCAGATGTACAAAAACCCACTGGCAAATGTTCAAGCTGTACTAAACATCCATGACTATTTCTCAATAAACTTGCAACATAAGGCTATACCAGAAAAAACATGTACCCAACAGAAAAATATTGACATGCTACATGGTTGATTAAGGATGAATTCTAATGCCATGCATGGAAGGAATCAAGAATGAGAGTAGGCTGGACTCTTTGTCTTTTGAATCTTGTGTGTCATGGTCAAATCCTCTCACAACTAGAAATGATGTTGGGTATATAGCATAGTAACTTGGAACTTAAAACCACTGAGAAGCATGTGTAAAGCTGGGTGATCAATTACTAAGCAAACCTTATATTTCTCTTGACACATTTGTGGGGAATAAAATCACAACACAGAATATTAATAAATGACAATATGACTAATCCCAAAAAGTAAATTAGATTCCAAAGACAGTGAGTCACTATTAACAACATCAAAAAACTCCATCAAGATTATTGTGTCTAAAGTGAAGAAACAGTAATTCTTTAATTCTTCTTTAGCATCCTGAAACAAAAAGACAGAATTTTTCAATGTGCCTCACTGCCGGGAGAGCAACTTGAATGTTGCAAAAACACTGGTTATCCAAGGGACAGCATTACACAATCATGTGTCAATGGTACTCTATGACTCTTATCACCTTCTGGAGCTCCACATATATTCCTCTGTCAGATACAGGGCTTCACTATGGTGAACCATTTGTCTGCTTGGCTGTGACAAGCCTTATGTTCTAGGATATATGCAATCTAATGTGTAGTAAAAAGTTTAAGGCAGTAAAAAGTTTAGAAGCCCATCCAGATGAATATTTATGGCCTTCTGTGCATAGGAACTCACAGAAGATTATGTACCACTGAGATTGGCTGCTCAGAAGACCACTCTATCTAATGAAAGGTCATCCTGTTATGTTCTAAAGGAGAAAAATCAAAACCTATAGCAGCATTTTTCACACAGTTGTCTTCCAATATAAGCAAGCTTACATAAAAAGATCCAGCAAACCACAACTTCAAGTTTTCTTTTTGGTTCTTTTCTCTCTTCCTGCTTAAATAAAGAAGGAATAAGAGATTCTGGATTCCCAAAATGAAGAAACAAACAAAGAAACAAAATGGTTAAACAAATAAATGTTTCTCAATATCAGATAAGCAGAAACAAGAAAACTTTTTATTTTATTTTATCTTTTTCCATGGAACAAATGCTGTTATGACTTAGTTATCATAATTCTGATGCAGTTGACAGTAAAGCATTAATTGAGGGAGAAAAGTATTTTAGAATAGGTCACCACACTGGATTTGAAAAGAGAAAAAGCAAAGTCAGAAGCATCAACAGTTGTTTGTGGACACCACAGGTTATTAAACTAAGGTCAGCAATATGTCTTGAATCCAGTAGTACAGCTGAGTTCCCAATTTGAGATAATTGAAACTAAAATTTGAAAAAAAGTTAATTATCAGCATTTTCTCCTTCCCATCATTGTGATCTGGACATTAACTCCAGCCAGTTTTGCCAAAGAAAAAAAATAAATCAGAAATTCATATTTTGTAGTGCGTTGGAGACTCATGCATAGGCCTTCTGATTTCATTGCTCTCACAGCAGGTACACAGGATGTGTAAGAACCAATAGTTCCAAGACAAGTATACCATGGTTTGTGTTATTTTACTTTTCATCTTGGTTAAATTATAGGATTACTTATTACTTTGTCAATTTCTCATTGGTGAAATCATACTGTAGTATTTTTGTTAGAAGTGGTTCTGGCAGTAGAATTACAGGTTTTGTATCCATTTTCAAATGCATAGTTCAAAGCACAAATCTGAAGTAAAGTGTGCAATTCCAGCACTTGCTAATATACTAAAAGCAATTTTTGGCTGTGCTCAAACAACCAAGTGCTATATAGATTCAGTCACATTATGCATTGGAACAAAATAATCTATACAGAACTTCATATATTCATCCTTTTAAATGTATGTGGAACTTTTTCTCTCTTCTTTCTCTCTACATATCTTTTTGTCTTTATCTTTTATTTATTTTTTGTCTTTGCCTTTTATCTTTTTGTATTTTTGAACTTTATCCATGTCCTTGGGTGATAAAAGAATAGAATTAGCTGCTTAGACAGTTGAAGGGAAGTGGTATTCCTGGGGGCTTTATACAGCCCCCACAAGTAGAAGCTCTCACTACAATAACGCCAATATCTGTTAATTCCAGTTATCAATCAACAAATAATTTTGAGCATAAACCCTACACCTAGTTCTGTTCTAGGTATCATTCCTTTCTGTATGTGAAATTGTCCTTTCTACATTCAAAAAGCTTCTCAAGTGGATACATTATAATTTGTAAAAATTAGTTATAAAATAAACGGTTTTGCAAGGTACACAAAAATACTAATCTTATGTAAGTTAGCAGATTGCTTTAGCTCTCAGCTGGGGTTCAATGATAAATGACATCACCATCTAGTGCCACCTTGTTAGGTTAATGCTGGGGAAATGACCATGCATTTTGAACTTCTAAGCTGCTGTCTTATCTAGATTACCATATAGCACATTAAATGTTTTCTTTATAATCTATGTTGTTAGCTTGAAAGTAACCTGTTTTCTATCATCACGATCCTGATAATCGGCATTGATAATGTGGTTTCTTTGTGATATAGCTACTGATTACATCTGGAAGGCTTGAGCAGGGCTAGAATTATAATTAATTATGCTTTATGCCTTGGGAGAATTTGGAAATCAGAGCCTGGAATAAAAAAGAAAAACCAAAAGTTTACTATTATGTCAAGAACAATGAAGAATCTGAGATTTTGCCTTCATTACAAGCTAGCATGTTAGCCTGCTAGAGATTCATGGATTCTGGTGGAAGACACACAATTCCTAGATCAGACACAAAGGATTTTATCACTCATGCCACAGCAAGCCATGTAACATACATGTTTACGTCGGTTCTCTTTGGCACACCCCCATCTACCTTTTCACAGTCCAGGAAACACAAATAATTTACTTTAACCATTGCCACATATTCTCTTCTCTTTCTAGACTATTTAATCCACTTAGAAATAGAAGAATAGTAAGACTCAATTTGTGAATAAATTCCACTTAACTGAATTCCTAGCATTTGTTTGGAGAACCTGGAATACATGGAGAAAAAACACTGCATAGAATCCCAATACATAAAGAGATAGTTTTGATTAACATGATACTTCCAGAATCCTTAAGTAGACCTGAGTTTTTCTCCTACATGCATACCAGCAAAGTGATTATAGCCATCAAAGCTATGTGCTATTGCATTGTCTTTTTATTTTAATTAATTCTCAGCGTACTTATTTATAAGATGGAGGTAGTAAAATTCTGTCACATATGCTTTATAAGTTGTCATAATGATCAATTAAGGCTATGAATGAAAGCTCTTTGTAAAGCAAAGTTACAAACCCAGCGTAAATATAAAGCAGTATTGTATTATTGTTGTTAATCTTCTTGTTACTTTGGTCAGTGTTGCTTAAAATAAATCTCCAAAGTTCTTAGTTGTTAAAAGTCAAATAAAATACAAAGATACATCTCTCTACTTAAAATGTTTTACTTGGGAAGTAATAATTGCAATTTGGGGCATACTCACAGACTAGATAATCTTCTGTATGGCAAAAAAACAAAAAGAAGTTGAAAGATTTCTAAAAAGCAAAAATGTTGCATATTGTTTTGCAAGAAAGCTTATTGGTACTATTAAAGTTTTGGGGAGCTCACACACTGATTGGTGAGTGACAGAAGTGAGTAAAACTAGTCTTACAGCTGCAGCAGGTTGTTTCAGGACCTATTCGATACAACTGGTTTTAGGTTACAACAAGCAGTTGCAGCAGCCAGGCTTGCAGAGAGTTGCATTCTTGCAGCATAATATGTGCCCTGAGTGCTTTTTCCTCTTCACTTCTCAGCAGTGTTTTAGCTGTACATGGTAAGAATGACCCAATCTACATGATCGACTTTCACACAGTGGAATACTTGTGGCCAGGAAAATTTTAAATTTTTTTATTCTCAAAGTTGGCTGTCATCACAATGTTTCATATTTTCCATTAAGTTAAATAAGACAAAATTTTGTTATTATAGCAAAATTTATTTGTGTGTTAGATTGTAGTAAACTTTATGAGTATCACATATTTTTGAATTTATGTAAAATTTTGGGACATTATTTGTTTTGTATATATTTAAGGTATGCAACATAATGTTTTAATACACATAGTGAAATGCTTACTATAGTCAAGCTATTTAATATATCTATTATCTCTCACAATCACTCTCTAGTGTGTATATGTGGTAAGAGTACGTACAATCTACTCTCAGTAAATTTCCAGTGCATATTATAACACAATATTGTAAGTATAGTCTTCATATTGTTCTTTGGATTTGTGCTCTTTGACCTATATCTCTTCTTTTCCTCTCCACTACCACTCTATTCTTTATGTATTTAACTTAGAAACTGTGGTACACATACACACCTTTATCTATCAATGTGTGTGTGTGTGTGTGTGTGTGTGTGTGTGTGTGTGTGTGTGTATAAAATGGAATATTACTCAGACTTTAGAAAAAGGAAATCCTGTCAATTGCAACAACTTGGATGAACCTGGATGACGTTATGCTCAGTAAAATAAGCCAGAGACGTACAAATACTGCATCCCACTGATATGTGGAATCTAAAACAAACAAAAAAACTCTACAAGATTTAAATTTTAGTGAACTGACTATAGCTAGCGTTGTTCATATACCTTTTTTTTCTTTCTTTCTTTTTTTAACTCTAGTTAATCCTGGGGAGGTACTACCTCACATATGTAAAACCGGAGAGTTTCGCTGCAAAAACAGACACTGTATCCCAGCTCGGTGGAAATGTGATGGAGATGATGACTGCCTCGATGGAAGTGATGAGGATTCAGTAAACTGCTGTATGTCCTCCTCGAATTCACCTAAAGCTTGTGTTTTCCTGAGTCTTTGAGTGTGTGAATTATCAAGGAAGTTTGTGAAAATCCGAAAATGTCTTTGATGCAAATTGATTTTTTTCGTCATCCTTTTGCACAAAGTTTAAACCCTAGTTTGCCTCCTTTGCATAGTTTCAAAGCCGTTTTTCTCATCCTTTTCCTAGTTGCTTTAGGAATTTTCTCCTTTTATACTCCCTGATATCAGCACCACCATGAAACCGTCAGAGGTTGCTATAGAGAACCTCTTTGGATATTTTAATTTAAAGATTTGGGAAATCAATTTAAACTCCCTCAAGACAGAATTATTGGTACAGAAGGTCATGATCTACTCCACTGCTCCTTGGCAACAGAGCCTTGAAGAAGATCCAAGGAAACAGACATGGGTTTGGAACAAGTTACTATATAGCTTCACTGGCTCAGGGCATGGTAGGAAACACATATGGGCACTCAGAAATCAAGGTTTGATTTTCCCCACTTTGGCTTCTATTTAGCTGTTTATCATCTGCTGGGGTAAGAATAGTTTCGTGTTGCTGGTAGGCATAAGAAAATTTCTCAAATATGTGTTAGGAAAATATTTTGGGATATACATTAAATAATATTTTGAAAATATATTTGATTACTGTCACTAGCTAAGTGATTTTGAGAGATAGAAAATATTTTTTTCCTTTTTTAAAAAAATGTTCTTTAGGTTCTGCGATACATGTGCAGGTCATGCAGGATTGTTGCATAGGGACATACATGGCAATGTGGTTTGCTGCCTCCATCCCCCATCACCTATATCTGGCATTTCTCCCTATGTTATCCCTCCCCAACCTCCCTACCCCTCACTGCCCCTCCCCTAGTCCCCCCAACAAACCCCAATGTGTGATGCTCCCCTCCCTGCGTCTATGTGTTCTCATTGCTCAACACCCACCTATGAGTGAGAACATGCGGTGTTTGATTTTCTGTTTCTGTGTCAGTTTGATCAGAATGATGGTTTCCAGATTCATCCACATTCCTACAAAGGACACGAACTCATCGTTTTTTATGGCTGCACAGTATTTTACAGTGTATATGTGCCATATTTTCCTTGCCCAGTCTATCATCGATGGGCATTTGGGTTGGTTTCAGATTTTTGCTATTATAAACAGTGCCACAATGAACAGCACTGAACTTCAGTTCTTCACCTTGGAGGGTGGCCTTGGTGTGCATGTGTCTTTATAGCAGAACAATTTATAATCCTGTGGATATATACCCAGTAATGGGATTGCTGGGTCAAATGGAATTTCTATTTCTAGGTCCCTGAGGAAGCACCACACTGTCTTCCACAATGGTTGAACTAATTTACACTCCCACCAACAGTGTAGAAGTGTTTCTGTTGTCTCCAGATTTTTTAGTGATCATCATTCTAACTGGCATGAGATGGTATCTCAATGTGGTTTTGATTTGCATTTCTCTCATCACGAGTGTTGATGAGCATTTTTCATATGGTTGTTGGCCTCATAGATGTCTTCTTTTGGAAAGTGTCTGCTCATATCCTTCAACCACTTTTTAATGGGTTTGTTTGTCTTTTTCTTGAAAATCTGTTTTAGTTCTTTGTAAATTCTGGATATTAGCTTTGTGTCAGACGGGTAGATTGCAAACTTTTTTCCCTTTCTGTTGGTTGCTGGTTCACTCTAATGATTGTTTCTTTTGCTGTACAGACGATCTGGAGTTTAATATTTTATATTGAAAAGAAGGCATGTGTTGAATGAATCTATCTTTGATCTTTTATTTTGACCTAAGTACATTGTTTTGTAAAAATTGTTTTCTTTCAATCAATGGCTTCTTTTAGTTCTGAACTAATGAGAGTCAGTTGATAGTCCTTCATTTCCCTTTTTAAAAAAGTTAAGAATATAGAAATAAAGTTTTAAAGATCTCGTTTAAGAATGGGCAGAATTAGTCTGGGCATCCATATTATTCAAACATTAATGCTTTAGGGCAAAAATCTAAAAAAAATATGGACTTTAAAAATACTTTCAAATTTATGTATTAATATATAATATATAAATTATAATAAATGCATAAATATAGCACTACATGTTCTCTTGATTTCCAGACTTTGTCAAAGCCCAGGCTTTGACATTACGTACTTCTTAGTTTAACCCCATTAATATCTGTCTGGCAAAGTCTGAACCCACAAATAAAATTTTAGATACTAAATTGGTATAATTAGTCAAGAGTTTTGGAGTGAGAGGAACATTTCATCTGAGGGTAAAGAGTATTTTTTTCCTACTAATTTACATAAATGAGTGTTATTTTGTGACTAATTGCCTCACTCCTTGACTCACAATCAGAACTGTTATTTTTTAAAATTATTTTTAAGACTTATCGAGTGCAGTAGCGAAAAGGGAAGAAATAATAGAACGAGGAGTTTGATTTGTAACTGAGTGTGAACAATCAATTGAGATAACTCACTACCTTTGGGCCAGCCTATTTGTGGTTGTGATGAATGCTCTCTATATATCAGCTTCCTCTGTAGTCAATTTTAAATGCCTGAGCAGAGTACAAATATTGCATCTCAGTATTCATGTATTGGTTCCTTAGGTGAATGCTTTCATCAGTGTTACTTGTATTTTCTAGCAAATTAACAAGAAAACTTATCTCCTCTATGGGTAGAGGGGGCATTGCATTTGTACTGTTAATTATAGTGTTAAAATTTCTAGTCAGTAATTTAATCTTATTATCATCACTTTTTATTCTATCACCCAAGTCATGGTTCCCCCTGCCCCCACTCCCCGGAGAACCCTCTTTTACTTACAGTTCACACTCAATTTTATAAATAAATCCTATTTCTTCTACTTCCTGAATAATTATTTTTTATTTACCTCCTCTCAATTTTCATTGGCTAAATTAGGTTCTCAGATTAACTCAAAAAATGTTTTTCTATTGTCCCTGCCACTATTCTTCCCTTCACTTTAGCCCACTTTCTGCACTATTTTCAGAAAGATATTTATAGAATAAAATCTATTCTTATAATTTCAATAACTGCATAGCCACAGGATAAATTTTAAAATCTGTTGACTCACACATAAAATACTTCCTGCTCTGTCCTGTATTTATATTTCTAATCTTTAATCTATCATGCATTCACTTACCCTTTTTATCCTTATCAAGTTGAACTACAAGTAGATCTCCAAAACATGTCCTGTTTTTTTTCCTCTGCAACACTGCACTATTTTATGTCTATGTAATTCAACATAGCTTATCATTACCTTCTTAGAAAAATCTTTTCTGACTACCAAATAATCTTTTTCTAAATACAGCCATGTGGAGTTAAGCATTCATCTCCTGTGCAATTCTTTATTAGAGTAGTTGCCAAATCAAATTGCAATTACATGCTTACTTATTTGGTGCATCCAATAGGTTAATATTTTCATGAGAAGACAGCTTATGTTGTAGTGTTACGTAGTCTCTGGGTCTTGCACAGTGCCTGGCACATGGATGAGTGGGTAGTTCGATAAGCGAGGCAATAAGCAGTTACACACCTCTAACTACCTTCCAGCACTTTGATGTCTTCTCTAAGCATTGTAGTGATTCTAAGCAACATTTATTTCTGAGTTATCATGGTTAATATTCTAGTACCACACAGCTCATTTCAGAAGATTATTTGAAATATTAAACACTCATAATCTGCAACCTTGAATTTTGTTATTTTATTTTCTATCCTTCAGTGTTTCAACTCCAAACCAAAAGGCGTTATTTATTATTTATTATTTTATTGGTGAAGATTGCAAAAGTCCTTGATTAAGCCTCACTGAAGTGCAAATGTATAATCTTGGTACTTTAAATTGTTGGCTCTCTAATATATCAGATGACTTTTATTTCTCTCGGCAGCTATTCTTGCTGAAGTCCCTGAAGTGAGTAGAAAATGTAAATCATGCTCAAAAACCAGAGAATATAAAGCTTTTCTCCCTGTTTATTTTTTTGCTATACATCAATAAAAACTTTCTAAAAAGTGATAAAACCACTTATCAACAAAGCTACTTTAAAGAAAAAGTGTTTTATAGAAACTTACTGGAAATGCACACATTTGCTATGCAACAAACATGATAAAATGACAATTTTCTAAATTCTCAGTAAAATGAATATAAACGTTTGTTTTTATCATATGGAATTGCAACTACTGGGCATAAAGAAAATTACGCTAAAAACAGTGTTGAAATCCTGAAACATACTGAAGAGCACGTCAACTCAGTTAGGAATTTATCCTCTGGAATGGAGAAAAAAGAATCATAGGACGTTAATGTTAAGATGCCCCCCTGTTGTGCTTAGATATTGAAAGTTTAATCCTTAGCTGTACACAGCTTCCCAGACGAGGATTGGTTGTCGCCTCAGTATTTTCCGTGGTTGCATGTTTATTTGTTTGTACAAGGGAAGAAATCTCACAATGATGTTTTTTGTTATTAAAATAATACGGAATCTCATAGTTAACATCAACTCTAGGTCACAAGTGATGCGTTTTTCTTTTCTCTGCTCTCCGTTCCACTCCCAAGAAACATTAGACAGGAAGGAATAAAAGTAGGCTTATTTTAATCCCAGTACTTTCGGAGGCCGACACAGGCGGATCATTAGGTCAAGAGATTGAGACCATCCTGGCCAACATGGTGAAACCCCATCTCTACTAAAAATACAAAAATTAGCTGGGCATGGTGGCACACACCTGTAGTCCCAGCTACTCGGGAGGCTGTGGGAGGAGAATTGCTTGAACCTGGGAGGCGGAGGTTTCAGTGAGCCGAGATCGTGCCATTGTACTCCAGCCTGGCACCTGGCGACAGAATGAGACTCTGTCTCAAAAAAAAAAAAAAAAAAAAAAAAAAAAAAAAAAAAAAAAAAAAAAGAAAAAGAAAAGAAAAATAGGCTTATTTTATATGTTAAGAAATATTTGAATGGATATGTTGTTTTTAAATAAAATATTTATATATATTTATGACTAAATTATTTTTGATACATAATTGTTATATTTAGCATTAGGATTTCAGGTTGATTTTAAATGTTCTTGGTCAAAATTTTTAAGTTGAGTCTCCAGTATAAGGAATGAGAAAACAAATTTAGTGATACAGTTAGTTTTATTTATTTAGTTAAATATTTGAGATGGAGTTTCCCTCTTGTCCAGGCTGGAGTTCAATGGCATTATCTCGGCTCACTGCAACCTCCACATCCTAGCTTCAAGCAATTCTCCAGCCTAAGTGTCCTGAGTAGCTGGGGTTACAGGCATGTGCCAGCATTCCTGATTAATTTTTTGTATTTTTAGTAGAGATAGGGTTTCACCATGTTGGCCAGACTGGTCTTGAACTCCTGACCTCAGGTGATCTACCCACCTTGACCTTCCAAAACGCTGGGATTACAGGCATGAGCCACCATGCCTGGCCATTTAGTTGATTTTAATGGAGACATAAGAAAAGAATACATTTCCTTTTATTTAAGATTTAACTACTTGATGTTTTCTATAAAAGCATTACATTTTAACAAAGCAAATATTAATATTTGCTATTAAATACAAGAAAATGAATAACAGAATCTATGACATTGTAATATTATTACTATAACTTTTCTGTAACTATAATTCAAAAATATACAGTAGTAATATTGTATTGTATAATACAATAATAATATTATTCATAACTTCATTGAATTCTAAATAATTAAACTTGCTTCTCCCTCCCTTCCAGTCAATCACAGCTGTCCTGATGATCAATTTAAATGCCAGAATAATCGCTGCATCCCTAAGAGATGGCTTTGTGATGGAGCTAATGACTGTGGGAGCAATGAAGATGAATCCAATCAAACTTGCACAGGTAAAGGTTTGCTTGGATATGCACATAAATCTCCTCCAAAGTTAGTCTCCATAAAAATGCAAGTCAATGCTTTGAACTAAGCTGAACTTTCCTAGTGCTGATGATTTGATTATTGCGGTAGTAAATGAATTCAGAGTTTGATGCCACAAAGGCTAGAATACAAATTATCTTTTACTTAATTTTTGGACATTACTCTGCTTTCCAAACTAATTTGGCACTTCATCTATCCATATGGGTTGACTGTGGATACACTGCTTATACAAGACTTGTCCCTGCTAAATCCTACTTGGCAGTGGAGGTTGATGTTTGCTAGCATGCTGTGATGCAGGCCATCACACAAGCAGGAGTGTTTTTTTTTGTTTGTTTGTTTGTTTTTTTTCTTGAAAATTGTTGAGAAAATAATTTATAAATTTTATTTAGTCTACTATAGAATACCTCTGTGAATATTTTTCTATTCATGCACATTATTTATGTGAGGTAGGATTTTTTCCCCATGAAATCTCAAGACCACTAGCCTATTTATATCTCCATATAATCTATTGTAATAAATCTTTGAATCCCTAGGCAGATTCTTATTGAATGGAAATATACAGCTTGTGGTATAGTTTACAACGGAGTGCCAGAAAGGTCATTATTAATCAGGTAAATGTTGAAAAATGATACTGACTAGCAGCAGCCTAATGCCTCTTTTTAAATGACAAAGAAAAAAATAGTGTATTTGATGACTCATATTGATATTTGTAAAAACTGATTTTTTAAAACCATTGCATATAGCAACATCAAAACAGATCAACTACCCCATCAACTGTCTTTGCCAGAGTAAACCTTACTCAGTAAGAAGTATTATAAATTCCTAGTGAAAAATAGAGAGCACCCTGTAGAGAAAAGACCCAGGGGTGGAGAAGACTGATTTCCACTCTTGGTCAACACCAGTTTTTTTCTCTTGGAAAGACATACCTTTCTGCACTTTTGATTTCCTGCACATTTTTTTTTCCAGCACAGTAAGAGTATGAATTAACTAGAAATTGTTTCCAGAGAGATTTTCCCTATGTACAAAACAACACTGGCAAGAGCAAAACAGTCACCATTCCATAATCCTAGTCTATGTCTTCTATTCAGCTTTTTCCATAGTGACATATTTGCTGAGGATCCATGAGCCAGGTATTCTGTTGTCCCCTGATTAAAAACCTCATCTGACATTTTAGAGTAAATGAATTTTTGAAAGATTTTTTTCATTTGTCTCATAACATGTCTTTTGCTTTACAAAAGACTTTCTAAGAGAAAAAGGACCTCTAGAGAACATCCAGCCCTAGGTCCCTACCCTCCAGGCTATCCGTCTTATATATGGGACATGGGAAAGGGAACTTGCCTAAACTTACATTATTGATAAAAGATCCAGGGGAATTCCATCCAAGACTTTTGTCTCCAAAGCCATTTCTCTTTATCCCAGATGATATATCCTGCATAATAGTTAGAATTTTAGGTATGATCAGTTTAACTTAAGTTGCTCTTGCCCTATGACTATAATTTACAATGAGACATCTTTCTAAACCAGTGTAATTCTTCTTTTTTGTTTTGTTTGGTTTTCAGACAGAGTCTTGCTCTGTCACCAGAGCTAGAGTACAGTGGCACGATCTCAGCTCACTGCAACCTCCACCTCCTAGGTTCACGCAATTCTCAAGCTGGGACTACAGACACATGCCACACACCCAGAATTTTTGTATTTTTAGAAGAGAACAGGATTTTACCATGTTGGCCAGGCTGGTCTCAAACTCCTGACTGCAAGTGATCCTCCCACTTAGGCCTCTCAAAGTGTTAGGATTACAGGTGTGACCCACCATGCCTGAACCGATTATTATTCTTTTGAGGTTAATACTTAATTCAGAGATTATGCTTTGTATCATCTTAAACAGATCTGCTTTCACCTTAAAATAAAAGGCATTGCTGGATCAATTTATAATACCATGTTTTCTTCATTTCTATTAGATTTTTAAAATCTACTTGTTTCTACATGGTTTTTTAAAAAAGCATTTGTGATTGCCTAGCTATTTACAGTAGTAAAAGTAAAAATGTTTAGGATCAAACAAAACAATTTTAGTTATTAGGTTGGTACAAAAGTAATTGCGGCTTTAGCCATTATTTTCAGTGGCAAAACTGCAATTACCTTCGCACCAAACTAATAATAAGATTTCTAAAATACTCATGTCCTATGATCTACTAGGAAATAGAATGTAAATTGCCTAAATCCCACTTTAAGTGCTGCCAGCTGAAGTCTGCTACTCACTACTAGATCCTCCTGTCAGTATATATATGATAGCTATTACAGTCACTGGACCCCTTAAGAACCTGAATAAAAAGAACAAAGATGAAAATAAATATACCTTTTGCTTTGCAAGCAATGAAGTACATAGTCATGTTACAATGTACTTCCATTTCAGTTTATCAAAATATATAAATAGGTCCCATAGCCTCCCATACTGAAAAAAAAAAATAATGCCACATTTATATAGACCAGTTTTCTCTCTGGATTTCTATTCATTACTAGATATAGATGAATACATGGATGTATATGCTAGATAAAAATTCCCAATGGGGAATTACTTTGTTAATCCACCATCCTGTAGCTCTTTGCATTGTGATTATTTTATATCTAAAAGAAACTCATTGTCCACAGTAATCCAATTTCCTATTTATTTAAATTTCTACTTCATGAGTTTATTTACTTCATTAAGTGTCTACCAAGGAATTGGTGATAGAATGAAAGTGTCTTTCCTCAAGAAGCTAAGAGTGAAGACTGAGAGAAAGAAGTGTAAACAGACCGTTGAAAAGTGCTAAAGTGATCCACATGGAAGCCCATAGGAAGAGTAAGGAATTTAGTTTTTAGGTATTTGGGAGAACTTCTTAAAGGAAGCATTGTCTAAGCTAAGCCTTATAAAAAGCTTAAGAAAAATTCTGAAGTGACAATTCCAGCCATTTGATTAGGAAAATTGTATGAATCTGGTAAAACCCAGCACTGACAAAATTGTGGAAAAAAGGAATTGTCATACACTCTTGATGAGTATGTGAATGATATTATATCTTGGAAAGCAATTGGCCAAATTCAATAAATATGAAGATAGGCATACCTTTGACTTTGTAATTCTATTTCTATGTTTATACTCTCATACCTGTGCATGAAGGAAGAGACATGAATGGAAGTTTACATTGGCTTGTGCTGATAATAGTGAAAAATGGAAATAACTGAAATGTCCATTAACAGAATAATGAATAGAAATATTGTGTTCTATTCACAGAATGCTATTGATAATAAAAATAACTGAACTAGAACTCAAATATCAATAAAAATAAATTTAAAAATAAAGTTAAATTAGATGAGATACCTTCATCTAAGGGAAAAAAGGAAACAAAACACTAAGTTGAACAACATAAACAATGCCAATTATATAGTATAAGATATAAAATAGTTTTATATAGTGTTTATGAAGTCATAAATAGGAATAGTATTAAAATATGTCCAGAAATAATAATTAAAAAAAAACAAGAAGAGTACCTCTGGAAAGAGAGGGAGAGAAATGTGATTAGGAAAGATTACATAGCAAATTTCAAATTTAACTACACATATTTTTTTCTTAGATAAAATAAAAATCTGTAGCAAATATAGAAAAAATAGGATTTCATATTGTTATATAACAGTAAACAGATGTTAATGATATTATTTCCTATACCTTTCTAGGTGGTAGAAATACTTCACTGAAAAAATAAAAAATAAAAAAAAATAAAAGAAGCAATTGACCACAATAAATTTCCCAGGGTGGGGTGAAGTGAATAATAAGGGAAAAGGTTGGAGAATTTGCCCAGAAAAGGAAACAGCACATATAAAAGGGGCTGCAGCAAGTGGACACGGTCAGGGTCTGGGCAGCCATTCTCCCTCAATATCCAGAATATTGTTGTCTATTTATGAGGGAGACCCAGAGGCCAAAGATGAAAAGTAGTTAGATTTGAAATAATTTGTCCTCAGAGTAACCATGATCATTCCTTATATTCAAGGCTAGACAATTTCATATCAGCATTTCCCCCACCATAGTGCTCTATTTAGATCACATAATATTTGCTCTTCTCATATCCTCTACCAATTATAACTAAATGCATACTAGATAAATACAATTGCTTTAAAAAAAAAACCTAATGTATTTAAAAATTAGAATTTTCTTTACAAAATAATATGTTTTGATTTGACATCATATAACAATAAATAAAATTAATTAGAATGCTTTGATTAAAATACAGCAAAAGGGAAGTTTAAGAATAGTGCTATGCTCGAGTTTCCTCTTGGCCATATAGTTCGTGTGCATTGTGAGAGTTCTCGCTGTTACATGGCTGCAGGAGAAGCATGATTACAGTGAATCTCTGATTCAGCAGCTAGATAACCAATTCTCCTAGAGGAGGTATAAATTTCTTATCCTTAGAACAGCATTTGCTACAAAATTAGAGTCCTATGGTGTTGCTCTGCTAATCTTGCCTCCAAACTGACTTAGACCTGATGGAGACAAGAAATGAAAAAGTAAATGTTGTGGGTTTTCAGAAAAGTTTATTGATTAGAAAGTGATAATTTAGTCAACTTGATTATATCATGTAGATGTACAGTCCTTGGAGATTTGTGGAATGAAACATCTTTCTCATCTGAAATCAGTTAAAATTGCCTGGTAGACTAAGTGAATAATTTTATCCATGATTAGAACAGACAATGAATTCATATATCTTCAGGGCATACTTTCCCTCGATAATAATCCAGTGAATACTCTTTGGAATAATAGGTCATAACAGTTCCTCCAGCTTCAGAGTTAATGAGGCAACACAAATTCCCACACCATCACAATTTAAGATAGGTCATACACAATATGAGACAGGTTCATAGAAGTTCTTCCTCATTTTCCTCTCTAATCACCATAGCTTTCCTAATGAAAGAAAACAATCTGATAAAACTTTGCTAGAATTAAACCTGAATTATTAGGAGAGAATAGAGTGACATAAGAGTGTCAAATAAAAGAAAACTGGTTTTGATAAATTTAATATATTCTTATTATGGGCCAATTAGAATTTGGGATAGAAATATGTGATAATGTCTATCTATGTAAAGCAAGAAAATAGAAAAGATCGAAGGAATGAAATAGTTAAAGAATGAAAGAGGAAGAAAGAGCTATAGAAATGAAAAAGAAAAGTTTAAAAAAATAAGGAAGAAGAAAAGAAGGAAGAAGTCAAGGTTGGGAGGAAGGAAGTACCAAGAATTTTAAAAATATGTTCTTATTAAATTTATCTTAAAACTCAAAAGATTTTAAAAAAAATATTGTAACCAGTGACACAGATATATAAGGGAAAAAGTACTGGTCTCTCTCACACTTCTATTTTTACCCTTTCCCATCAAGTAAACGAATGACATTAGATTTTGTGTATATCTTTCTATGTCCCTCTCTAGGGTAACACAAATACATGTATAGCTTTTTTCTCAGCAGACATAACTTTATAACAATTACCAAAGAACTTTATTCATTTTGGTATAGATGACAGATTAATTTGTCAGAAAATCTGTGGGATTATGTGAGACAATATAGAATTATTTAATTCTACTTGTGATTTTAACAATAAAAACTTCAGAAGCATACTTGTTTGCTGGAATATTTAAAATCTTGTAATTTAAAATAAGCGATGAATTTGTAAAATGGAAATACTCGGATAGCGCATAAAATATTTTAGGTTTAGGAACCTTATCACACAAGCAAAGCAAAATACATACCATAATACTTTTCTTGATATTTCTAATTTTAGACACTAAGACTAGAAACAGTCTAATGGATAAAATCAACCCAGTAAAGTTTTCATTTGTTTTTCTTGGATAAACTTTACAATACTCATTAATAATGGATACATATGTTGACAATGCAAGTGGACTTTCCCCAAAAGGAAAGAAAATGTATCTATCTTATAAGAAATTATTTTCAATGATTTCTGAAGCCCTAATTTATGGAACCCAATTTAGTGTGTTCGACTGAGTTGGCTTTGCACAACTCTCTGTTATACCAACCATTAGTACCCACATTCACAAGGTGTTTTGATGAAACAAACTGATTCTCAAACCTACGAAACAGGAAGTCTATAAACTATGCAAGATTCTCTTACTGTAGCCACTGACACAGAGACCTCAATTATTCATTATCTGTTCAAACTCACCCCTCCAAAATTTTCATAGAACTAAGTATCACATTCTCAATGTATCTAGTTTTTGTCTCTAGTCCAGTGAAAGGAAAGGGTAGATGGGATATTGAGGCTCATAAAGACATATTTGTAGTTCAGAGGGACAAAAGAAAAAAAAGAAATAAAAATCAAAGGATAAAAACAACTAAGCATTCAACTACCAAAAGCCTGAGGGAAGAGGTAGTGAAGCTATTCAGGCTTTCAGCCTTTTAAAATTTGCCCTGATTATATTAGAAAAGGATTATCAAATTTCCTGTCAAACATAACCCCTTTACTGAACAACTTTAAACCACTGCCTCCGGCTAACATGGAAAGCAAGATTCCATGTTTGTGTTCATTGAAACCCTTAAGAGAGCCCAAAGCAAAGTTGATTAATGTATTTGATTAAAAAGTCATACTTTTAAAAATAATTGTGCTAAAAAGTGAGTTTAAAAAAAGACATCTTAAGGCCAAATATATGTTTTAGAAAATACTTTCTGTGCTATCACTTCATACAGTAGATCATTTAGAGATCAAGAAATAATTGCATTAAATGTTAGAGGAAAAGGACAATTCTGACCCCATGATTAGAAAGTAGATATCCTGAGATAATCTCCAAATAATATCTTCTGTATTACTGCAAAAATGTATGCTCTGTTTATTGGCAAATGCTATCCAAAATTCTTTTTTTGTTAATTAAGAGTTGGATGAAACTTAATTCAGGCTCATATTCATAAGCATGTGCTTGGCAAAATTTTCAAATAATGAATTCATAGCTGCATTTATGGAATTGTGTGAGGATTACTGACTATCTTGTCATTTAGCAGTCATTATTAATTGAAGGACAAAGCATGTGAACTTTAGAGAAGACAAGCATGCTGGTATTCAGAAGCCCTAAATAAAAATGTTCTTTTAAAATATTTTAATAGAGAAATACACTCTATTATGTCTAAAAGATAGATTGCATGCTTTATTATATCCTTAATGTTCAAAAGGCCTCTAAATTTATTTATTTATTTATTGTACATTAATTGATCATCATAGCCAGAACATGCCCGGTAGACCAGTTTTCTTGTGGAAATGGGCGTTGCATTCCCAGAGCATGGCTGTGTGACAGGGAAGACGACTGTGGTGACCAGACAGATGAAATGGCATCCTGTGGTAAGTTGTGAGTGAAACATATTGTTAGTAGAGATTGTGTCACATAGAATATCCTATCAGTTTACCCTCCTTTAAAAGGCTATTTATTTATAAATACAGGTAAAAGAAGCAGAGAATATGTTACTTTTTGTTACATACTTTTGGACCTGAGTGTGTACTTTATGATAACTTCTGAATAATTCCTATTCGTGAGGTAGAAACGATATTCTCAGCTAAAATTAATGAATGTAAACAATGCAGGTTTTATTAGGAAGTGGTTATTACAAGGCTCACAGGATATTCTCAAATGTTCATTATTAACCTTATATCTATAGTAATTAAACTTGTCGAAGAGAATAGTTCATGGAGTAACATTTGCAGTAAGGGAGGAGGACTTGTTTCTTATTGGCATGTATATGTTATCTTCTGGGAACAATAAATAATTCAGACAGATTACATAATTGATAAATCATTGTTTTCATTTCTGTAGATTCATATGATTCTGACTGACAGAATTATTATTAGTTTCAGTAATATTTTTGTTGATGGGAAAATGCCCACTTTTCACAGATTCTCCCGCTTTTGAAAATAGTAAAATTTTATTGTCACATGAAGTTGCAGATTTAATTACTCTCGTTTGTACTCATGCATCAGTATGTTTCATTATCATTTGTCTCAAAAATGTCTAGTCAAATGCAGTAACAGAATGAATGAGGCTCTGTAAAACTTGTGCTTTATTTTCATTACGGCAAAGGATTTAAAAAATTGCTATGGGGAAACTTTACCCATAATTTAGACATGTGTAGCGTACTTATTGAAATAGAATGCAATTAAGTATACATTTTAATAATTTAGCACTATGTAATACTTTTAATAGTAGAAAAATAAGGTTTTTTAACCCCTCAATTTGTTTTTTTTTTTTATTTCTAAATTCCAATAGTTTTGTGGGTACAGGTGGTTTTTGGTTATATGGGTAAGTTCTTTAATGGTGACTTTTAAGATTTTAGTGAGCTCATCACCTGAACAGTGTATGCTGTACTCAATATATAGTCTTTTATCCTCTACCACCTTCCCCCACCAAGTCCCCACAGTCTATTACATCACGCTTATGTCTTTGTGTCTTCGTAGCTTAGCTCCCATTTATAAGTGATAACATAACAATGTTTGGTTTTCCATTCCTGAGTTACTTCACTTAATATAAGAGCCTCCAGCTCCTCCCAGTTGCTGAGAAAGACATAATTTTATTCCTTTATATGACTGAGTAGTATTCCATGGTGTACATATACAACATTTTCTTTATCCAGTCTGATTGGATGGGAAGTAAGGTTGGTTCAATATCTTTTCAATTGCAAATTGTGCTGCTCTAAACATGTGTGTGAATGTGTCTTTTTCACATAATGACTTCTTTTTCTTTGAGTAGATACACAGTACTGGGATTGCTGGATTGAATGGTAGTTCTACTTTTAGTTCTTTTGAGGAGTCACTATACTGTTTTCCATGGTGTTAACCTCTCAATTTAAATGCCTGTTTTTGGAGGAAGCTAACCTAAAGTTTTCTTATGCTAGACTCTGTAAATACTTGAGTGTATAACTTCCGAATAAAGTATAGATAAAGTAAAAGGTGCTAAATGACATGGTAAAGAAGATGATAGCAGTGGTATGGAAAGAAAGCACTGAAGCATGACATAGTAGACAATAGCATATTTTATGTATGTAATAAAATATTCAGAGCCTGGCCAATAAAGGGGGTTGAGCAGTGTATTCTCTCTCCTTTCCACTATCCAGTCTAATTGTGTGGTCCTAAATCTCGCTGCCTCTGCTGCTAAGTTGCTCTATATTTTAGAAAACTTGATTCCTTTTCTACAGTGACATCCTCATTCAGAGAATACCAGAAAGGTAATGAGCACTCTAATAACATTAATAAAGAGAGACCCTGGAATCAGAGTCTCAATTCAGATAAGAAATGCCATGAAAACAATTAGGAAAATAAAGTACGAGTTCATTAAAGAACTTCTATTAGGTCTTTGATCTGATTTTCTTTTTTTTTTTTTTCTTTTTTAGTAATAGGCCTAGGGAAAGACCTGTTTCTTTTTGCTAACAATAATTTATTTGAATCAAAGGAGGAAAATGCCTAAAATTTTAATAATAATCTAAATAACTATAACAGCAAACTTGTATGTCTTTTATTAGGTGAGGTGAAGAAGGGTTGGAAGGGATGCATACTTAAAATATGTGCTGGACACATTTTTCTATTGAATCTTTTTTTATAAGAAACCTACGAGGAATATTTTATGGTCTACATATTACAGATTAAGGAATTGAAAATTAGAGACTTTTAGCAACCTGCTTGAGATCACAAAGCTAATAAATAGCAGGACCAGACTATTAATCAGGCACACTTAAAACTAAAACCCAAACATTTTAGGATGAAATTGTTTCATGATCCATGCATAAGGTGCAGATTATGCCATTATACTTCTATGACTGTCTGATTTAAATGCACATGCACTTATAGCAGGTTTCATTCCTTGTTGTACTGGTAACTGTTTTAACCTTTCCTGGTGGGGAGGAACCATGATGTATTGTTTGCCTATTTGTATGCTGTAAATACTCCCACCATAGCCAGTATCAGGTTGTCAACATAATTCTCTGAATGTGGAATTAGGAACAAATATGCAGTAACACACCAGTATATAGTATTTCCACTATTCAGATACAACTGACACAAATAACATGAAGAGCAATGTAGTAAAATTATCAGAAAATTAGAAGTCTCAGGTATATATTATCTTTGTTTTAAACATTATTTGTTTAGTTGTAAATTTATAAAATTATTATTTTTAAAAATAATGTCATGTACTTTACAGCTGGCACAAAGAATCAGTGAAAATTTAACAATAAGCACTCATAGCCCAGCATGGTGGTTCATGCCTATAATTCCAGTACTTTGGGAAGCCAAGGTGAATGCATCACTTGAGACCAGGAGTTTGAGACTAGCTGGGCTGACATGGTAAAACCCTGTCTCTACTAAAAATACAAAAATTAGCCAGTGTGGTGGTGCATACCTGTAATCCCAGATACTGAGGAGGCTGAGGTGGGAGGATTGCTTGATCCTGGGAGGCAGAGGTTGCAGTGAGCTGAGATTCAGGCCTCTATCTCAAAAAAATAAATCAATAAATAAAAACAGGCTCTCATAAATTGGTACAAGAGGCTGGCTGCACACAATTGGATATGAACACATTGTAACGATTTAGCAGCTAGACAGTTTGGTCCTGAAATATAGCCAGATTTTATAGAGTATCGGTAAACTACCACCATGGGTTAGTTTCGGGACCATTTCTTCTTAATAACCAAAGAAACATGTTTTACTTCAAACATGTTTCTCTCTTCGGTAATACACATTTGCCTTTCAGATTGTCATTTAAAATCAAAATTTGCATCAGAAGAGAAGCTGACAAAGTCTAGTAGGCATAATTTCACTGTTAAAGTTATTATAAGGGAGAATGGCATAGATCTCTGTAATAGAAACTATTCTTGCACTGCATACAAAATGACAGGACTGCAATTTTTTAAAAAGCACTCACCCTATTTGACACTATTCTATAAATAAATAGAGACTCAACTCATTTCTAGTTTTATTATAAATTTTGTACTGGCCATATTTTGCTTTTGTCACTGGAAAAGACCAGATTCCCAAAGGTTTCATCTTACCCGAAGATTCTACAATCACTTTTTTTTTGTTTTTATACTTCAGCTCCATGAACAATCTCTTTTATATTTATAGCTACCATTTCACATTAAAAAAAATATTAAAATTTGGATTTGAAAATATGCAAAGCCTATGATTAGAAATGTTTCTGCTGGTGATTAGGAGTTGACAGTTCTGCAACTGAAGGTCAAGATTTCACTGGGATTCTATAGCATCTATTTACAAACCTAATTCATCTTACTTGCATTTGTCTTTACAAGTTAATTGCACATTTTAGGTTGAGATTATATGTGGGCACACACTTACATTAATTGGGAAGTCGCTTTGAGGATTCAGCTTTAATCTTTAAGCAGTTGTTTAACTTTTTAGTAGTCTTCACATGTAGAAAGAAGAATCTGTAAATTTATGCTGCAAACAAGAGAAGACATATTCGAATTGTGAAGTCTATGTTGAAAGTGGACCTTGTGTCAAAGAACTGAACGGTCAATTTAATTTCAAGGATAAGACTAACATTGGTTCTCAACTTAAGCTGTCAATAAAAGAATTACCAGGGGAACTTTAAAATCTCCTGCCCATACCTCATTCCAGAGTAATTAAATAGAATCTCTAGGAGTGGAACCCAATAATTAGTATTTTTAATGCTTTTGAAATGGTGAAATGTGTGCTCAAGTTTGAGAACTCAAGATAATACATCAGAGTCTTTTGAGGAGCTTATTTAAAAAAAAAAAAAGATTGCTGGGCCCCATTCCTAGTGTCTTTAATCCAGTCAGTCTCAGGCGGGGCCCAAGAATTTACATTTCTGTTAGGTTGGTGCAAAAGTGATTGTGGCTTTTGCCAGTATGGAAAAAAAAAATGCAGTTACTGTTGCATCAATCTAATAACAAATTCTCAATCAATGCTAATCCTTGTACCATGTGTATTTGATTTTATCCTCTATGCACTTATGTGACATAAGAATGTTAATATATACAAAACTGGTTTAAGATAGGAGCAATTGTCCTTACAAATTTTCTTCCCATCTGTATTAGTCTGTTTTCACATTGCTGGTAAAAACATACTAAAGACTGTACAATTTACAAAAGAAAGAGGTTTAATTAAACTTACAGAAGCCCCACAATCATGGTGGAAGGCAAGGAGGAGCAAGTCATATATAATATGGATGATAGCAGGCAAAGAGAGAGTTTGGGCAGGGAAACTCCCCCTTTTGATACCTTCAGAACTCGTGAGACTTGTTCACCATAACGAGACCAGCATGGCAAAGACCTGCCCCCATGATTCAGTTACCTCCCACTGGGTCCCTCCTGTAACATAAGATAATTCAAAATGAGATTTGGGTGGGAACACAGCCAAACCATATCACCATCTTCAAATTACAACATTAAGTATAAGGGCATTTCATGATTAAACATAATAATATTTCAAACAATGACACGTTTTTTACCTTAGACAATTTATAGTCAAAAAAGCATAGTTGTTCATTTTAACAAAGATTGTTGTCTTTGTCTTGTTCTGTTTTCCAAATGTCTCAACGTAACCTACATTTATTATGTTTTAATAAATGTTCCTTAAAGTAAGTTGGTAATACCTAATTCATTAGAAGCCTTCAACTTTGGAAATTGCCTAAAGTTTGTTAACAGATTGAAAGATAGTTCAGTCCAGGCATGGTGGTTCATGCTTGTTATCCCAGCACTTTGAGAAGCCAAGGTGGGTGTATCACTTCAGGTCAGGAATTCAAGACCAACCTGGCCAATGTGATAAAACCCCATCTCTTCTAAAAATACCAAAAAAATTAGCAAGGTGTTGTGGTGTACGCCTGTAATCCCAGCTACTCAGGAGGCTGAGGCCAGAGAATAGCTTCAACCTGGGAGGTGGAGGTTGCAGTAAGCCGAGATCCTGTCACTGCTCTACAGCCTGGGTGACCAGAGTGAGAGTCCATCTCAAAAAAAAAAAAAAAAAAAAAAAAAAAAAAAGATAGTTCAAGGGAGTAGAAATAAAAATCTTCTGAAGTTTTCAAGATGAATATTACTCAATTTTATGGGTGTTGATCTCTTAAAACCAGGATTTTGTATCCTGTACTTGTAATCTTACCTGTAAATGCTCTTATTATCTTTCTTGTTATCTTACAGAATTACAAGATAAGAGAAAAAAGAGGGCAGGAGAGGATGGGGTAGGGAGAGGAGGAGAGGAAAGGTGAAGAAAAGAAGAGAAGAGTAGGCCAGGCAGGATGGCTCATGCCTGTAATCTCAGCACTTTGGCAGACCTGTGGATCACTCGAGCCCAGGAGTTCCAGACCAGCCTGAGCAACATGGCGAGACTCCATCTTTAAAATACAAAAAATTATCCAGGCATGGTTGTGGGTGCCTATAGGGCTAGCTACTTGGGAGGCTGAGGTGGGAAGATCACTTGAACCCAAGAAGTTGAGGCTGCAGTGAGCCATGATGTATTACAGGCTGGGGCAACACAAGTGAGACCCTGTCTCAAATAAATAAATAAGTAAATAAATAAATAGAAGAGTTTTAGCTATCAAAGAATTTTTACCCAGTTAAATCAGTAATAAGTTGTATCTATGATATTTTACACAAGATAATTAGAAAAGCAAAATTTCTGATTAAGTATAATTTTTTTTTATTTTCTAAGAAAAAACTTGCATATGTGTGTAGCCATATAATGAGGAGCAGTAATCCAGTGAAATATTGACATGAAATATAATTTTATTGTCCAGCACTGCTTTGCCACCCTTAATAATACCTTGGCACACACAATGATGCTGGTAATGTTTAGTTTCTGTAACTTGTTCGAACCCATTTTGAAACATTAGTATTATATCTTAGTGAAAGATTTTTCCTCCCTTTGCTGGCTAGACTTGAGGTTCTAGGAATGGGGAGGAAAATGCATCTTGCTTTGTTACTCGCTACTTGCCTCTCACCTAGCTTTAGCTCTTCAGGCAAAGAGGAGACATGGAGGAAATGAGTAACATCTTTTCAAGCAGATGTAGAGGAAACCTTCCTACTGCTCTAAATTTTACAATCCTCTGACACATGAGAAATACAGCTCTCTTGAGAGGCTTCTGTGTGAGAACTTCAGAGAGGTTTGAGTCTCATCCCTCTTTAGAATTCCCTGAACTTCCTTTCTCATTTCTTCTCTCTTCTCCCTTCTTCGGAGTTCCCTGCATATCTAAATTTAGGTCTCTTTTATTCCCCAAACCTCCTCATTCCCACCACAGGAGGTATATCTCAAAGCCTTAAGTTGCTGGAATTCCCTTGCTTGGTGAGCTTCCCTTTTGGTTGCATTACTGATGTGACAAGGACAGGTTTATCATCTTTTGCTAGGGCCATTTTATTTTCTTTCCCAGATACTGTGAGCAGGCTGCTCTCCTAATGACCTGCAATCACTCCTGGGCCTGCAATCACTCTCCAGTTCTTTGTTCTCTAGATACAGGTAAAAGGGCCAGATCACTTGCAGAAAAACATCTCATCAATTCTACCTTCTTAGGTACCCACACACTTTCATGAATGATTCTCTTGGAGTCTTTCCTCTTGCATTCGTGGATCTCTCCGTAGGCTGGTCCACTGGTCTCTCCAGAAGGTTGACTTGTACAGTACTTTCCTATTATATGAAATGGTTCCAAATATTAGTTTCTCTCTGTAAAATGTGGGGATACTTGGTGTCTCCTTGTCCTTAGTATCGGGTCTAAGTGAGCCAGGGCCAAGGTGATGGAAAGAATTTCACTATGATATGGTTTGGTTTTTAACTCACTTATTTTTTTTCTCTGTCTCTCTTCTTTTCCTTCTTACTTTCTCCCTTGTAATCTCCTGTTAAAGCAGGTTTATACACATCTACTAGTACAAACGTATACACATGTGTGCAATACATGGACATTTAGAAAGAATGTTATTTTAGTTCTTACATTATAAGTAAGGAGACCGGAGCACTGAAATTGTGTGTGCAAAGTTGCAGAACATGTTAATAGATTTCAGTTGGATGTCGGTTCCATTTACTCCTAGTTGTCCATTCTCCCAGAATTAGAGACTTTTGTAGTTTATTAAAATGCTTTGTAACTTAATCTCTTATCCAATACAGGAATTCTTCTAAAACTGGTCCCAGAAGTATTTACCTAGTCATTGTTTAAATTATTTTCAGAAACAAAGAACTCAGCATTTCAGAGGGTGATTAGTTCTATTGTTGGGCAGTATTCAATTGTCAGAATATTATTTCTTCTTGGAGCTAAGGTCCGCCTTCCTAAAGATTATACCCACTGCTATTTGTTATGTTGTCTGAAGCTACATAGAATCAATAACTTTGTTCACAGTCTGGCTCTTAAGATAACTAATGACACCATCATGTCCAACGAACTCCTCTTTTATAGGTTAAACATCACTTCCTTTAACATTTCCTTACATGACCATGTTTGTAGGGGCTTTTCTTGGCAATTGCCTTGTTATTCATTCACTTGAATTTTAATAATCTTATTAAATTAATGGCCTAAAATGAGAGAATGATATTCAATGTGTATAGAATTTCAGATACGCAAGATGAAAAATTTCTGGAGATCTGCTGCAGAAGTATATGAATATAGTTAACGTTACTGAACTATATACTTAAAATGGTTAAGATGCTAAATTTTGTGTTGAATATTTTTACCACAATTTTTAAAATGTGAAATGTTCATGTTACAGAAATTTGGTATTTTTACAACAGATCATAGTGGAGTGTTTACCTTTAGTTATTTAGCTTCTAGGTTTCTCTTACTCTGGATGACAGCCTTATCATGTAACTGACATGTTGAGTGCTCAGTCAATTAACATGCCTAAGCTTTTCTTATAAACCAGTTTGCCTTTTAGGGATGTTTCCAATGTTTACATTTCAAAAGTTCCCTTAAGTTTTATTTTGATAGTCTTCGGATTCTCCCTTATCCGCACATTTCAAAATATGTACGTTGGTGAGGTCCTCCATGCCTCACCATCCTCCTACAATTCTTAACGTTTTTGCAGTTTTGCAGTTTTGAATTCATCATCCATCATGGTAATGATGTCTTCTAGTTTGGTGTAATTCAAAAATTGGATGAGCATTACTTTTAAGGCTTTAACCAAATCATAGTAACAAAGGCATGAGCTTCTTGGAGAGCAATTAAAAACATTCTTCTGGGAAAAACCTAATAATTAGAATTTTGTAGATACAGTTATGAAACAACTACTCATCTATCTAAATTTGCTATTGTATGCATGGTATTTTCATTTATTGTGAAAGAATTTCTCAAAGATGTTGCTAAAAATTCAGGAGCACTACATTTAGTGATATAATATACATAATTGTGATATATATAAATTATATATATTATACATATAATACATATTGTATGAATTATATATAATGAAAATGCCCTACATATACATGTTTTATATATATATATATATATGCTCATCAAAAAACTGCATCAGCAAAAAGTTTATTCTGACATAATATACTTTTATTTCATTCATGATCAAATGGCCAAATGATATCATTGTAAATACTGACAAACTATTGTTTTAACAAGTTCATCTTATAATTATTGTCAAAGACTTACATAAACTTCACCTGTCTATAGATTCTAAATTTTCTCTCAGTTTCAGGGTCATGATCAAATATTGTCATTATAAATACTGACAAATGATTGTTTTAGCAAGCCTATCTTCGAATTATTGCAGAAACTCACATAATTTTTTTAATTTTTAAGTTTTCTTTCAGTTTTGGAGTTGGTACAATGTCGCCTTTTTTCCAATTTTTCTTCATGTTTCTTGTCTCCTATTAATTCCAAAATGACTGTCAATTCTCTGAGAACATCAAAGATACTTGATGTTTTATTACTTGTTTGATAATTTGCCTCCATAGAAAGATAAACTCACCTTTTAGCAATTAGGTGCTCTATTTTTCTCTATTCTCTGGTTTGAAGTTTTAATTTTCTCTCAAACCTATTTGCCATCTACTTTCCAGTCTGACAATATTATTTTTATTTAAAAGAAGGATGCTGAGGAAACTGAGAAGCTCTTTTTTTTTTTTTTTTTTGCCTATGTCCTGCAGATTTATTCTTTGTATATTACTTCTAAATTAAAAATTGTTCTGTTTATTTCCTTATTTCATATGTTTATATTTTAGCATGCTTTATTTTTAATTTAGAAGTGGTATGCGAGTTTCCACTAAGTTGTCTTCTTGTTATTCTTACACATATGTGGCATTATTTTGCATCTTTCTTTGGTTACAGTTCCCTGTTTTGTAAATACCTGACTAATAAAGCCCAGTGTGCAGGAAAGTGGGAGATTAAGCAAACCCTGGAGGGATATTTTCAAAGCAGTAGGCAGAAATTATTAAAAATGGCTTTTCTTTCTTATTCTAATTCAGCATTTCCCCAATTACTTGCTTGAGGATATGAATCACTTGCAATGTTTGTTGCTAATAAAGATTTCCAGGCTTCTACCCACCTCCCTCAAAGATTTTCATTCAGTAGGTCTTGGATGGAGTACAGGAATCTGCATTTTGAGAAAAATTATCTCATGTGATTCTTATCTTAAAAGAATATCAGAGAATTTAAACTGTGGCGTTAGCATTTTCTACCAATTAGAATTTGTTAAGGCTACCACAACAAATTACTACAAAAGTGATGCTTAAAACAACAGAAATTTATTCTTGCACAGTTCTGGAGGTGAAAAGTCCAAAATCAAGGTGTCAACAGGGCTGCCTGCAAAGGCTCTAGGAAAAACTACTTTCAACTTTTGATGGCTATTGGCCTTTCTCGGCTTGGGACAACATAACTTCAACCTCTGCCTCCATCTTCATGTGACCTTCTTCCCCATGTCTATGTCATAGCCTTATCTCCCTTCTGTTGTAAAGACACCAGTTATTTAAGGCCCACCTTTAATCCAGGATGATATCATATTGAGATCCTTAACTTTATATCTGCAAAGACTTCATTTATTTTTTCTTTCGAAGGATGTAGGTCAAGGTTATTGGCACAAAAATATCGTAATTGCTTCAGTAAGCAAACAATTTAGAGGCCAGGCATGGTGGTGGCTCATGCCTGTAATCTAAGCACTTTGGGAGACCAAGGTTGGTGGATCACTTGAGCATAGGAGTTTGAAGCCAGCCTGGGCAACAAGATGAAACCCTGCCTCTAAAAAAATCTTTTTTAATTAGCTGGGCATGGTGATACATGGCTGTAATCCCAGCTATTAGGGAGGGTGAGATGGGAGTATCACTTGATCCCAGGATCACCTGACTCCAGGCTACAGTGAGCCAGTAGTGTGCCATTACACTCTAGCTTGGGCAACTAAGCAACACCCTCTCAAAAAAAAAAAAAAAAAAAAAAAAAAAGAAAAGGTAAAAAATTAAAACAAAAACAATTTAGAAAGTAGGCTACATAAAATTTTATATAACTATTATTTACATACATAGATACTCTATGCTCACCAAAATATCTATAATGCTGAATTTCCATTGAATTTGACTTTCTTCTTTGAGATTTTCTGTACTATTTTGCTCATTCCTCGTGTGTACGTATTGTTTTTTAAGTAGAAAAAAAAAGAGGGTATTTTTAACCTTAAAATAACATAAAACAAAATTTTCTGTAGATCTGTGCATAGTTAAATGACAAAGCAAAGTCACAAGAAATACTTAGGTATTTGCAAAGACCGTATTCCTAAATAAAGTCACATCCACAGGTCCTGGCAGTTAGAATTTGATGTTTCTTTTTGATACCTAACAATTCAACTTACTACCCCTGGGGAACTTTAATATGTCCTGATTGCCAATTGAATTATAATAGAGGCTCAGACATGGGTAATTTTAAAAAATTGTCCACATGATTCTCATTTGCAGCCCTATCCTGGTGGTTATTGGGTCTCTGCCACTCAGTTGAACTTCTTTCAGTTCTCAGCAAACTGACACAAGAACAGAAAATCAAACACTGCGTGTTCTCACTCATAGGTGGGTGTTGAACAATGAGAACACATGGACACAGGGAGGGGAGCATCACACATTAGGTTCTGTCAGGGGGAAATAGGGGAGGGACAGTGGGAGGTGGGGGAGTTGGGGAGAGATAGCATGGGGAGAAATGCCAGATATAGGTGATGGGGAGGAAGGCAGCACATCACACTGCCATGTGTGTACCTATGCAACAGTCTTGCATGTTCTTCACATGTACCCCAAAACCTAAAATGTAATAAAAAAAAAGTTGAGGAACAAAAATATATCTCTCTATTATATCCTTCCAAACCTCAGTTGTTCCCCACCCCATCCCAAGATGGAGTTTTGGTCTGTCACTCAGGCTCGAGTTCAGTGGCACAGTCTCAGCTCACTGAGGTCTCCACCTCCAGGGTTCAAGCAATTCTGCTGTCTCAGTCTCCTGATTAACTGCGATTACAAGTCTGCACCACCATGCCTGGTTAACTTTTGTATTTTTAGTAGAGACGGGGTTTCACCATGTTGGCCAAGCTGGTCTTAAACTCCTGACTCTAGGTGATCTGCCCTCATCGGCCTCCCAAAGTTCCAGGATTACAGGCAGTCACCACCGTGCCCAGCCTGCTTTTGCTTTTCTAGCGTGTCTTTTTCAAGTAATTAAGCAGATTATTTCCGGTAGGAAGGAGCTAACTGGAGCTGCCACACCAGTTACTGGGCAGTGATAATTTTAACTATCTTTATGACTCTGACAGATACTTAGTTCTTTCAATTTCTATCAAGAGTAGACATGAATTATTTAGAGACTTCAGCAGCATTAATATCTCATTGGTTAAAATAATAAACACACACATATAAAAATACACATGCACATGCACACACACATAAAAATCAGGGTCAAAGGAAATAACTTTGTAAAAATCTAGATTGTGTATGGCACATAGTGGTCAATAAATAAAAGTTTATAGATTTATCTTCTTTTGTTTTTCTCTCTTCTTTCTTTTTCCTTCCAAATACTCTTCCATTCTCAAGTGGGAATATACATATTTTTTCCAGTTGGACTTAGAGTTGGCTCAATTGAAATTATTTCAGAAAACATAATTTTTCTGAAATCCTTAATTGGTTAATATTAAATTTGTTATTTAGAAAAGTGTTAGATTGAAGTCCTGTATTGATCCAGCAAACATTTCTTTTATGCCAAGTTGGTGTTTTAAAAACAGAAGCTATATGCATCTTTGCCTAAGATGGAACCAATGTCGGTAAATAATTTCTGTCACTGTAATATTTTGTCACTGGTGTCAAGATGTTGCTTCACAGCAGATGTAAGGTCTAAACCTACCTCTGTATGTCCCTGCAGCATTTTTTTAAAGGGTTCAGTGTGCCTACAATCATGGTTCCTCTACTTGGCAGCACGGTGTCAGACATGAGCTACAATTTGCTGTGGAGCCATAGCAGAATTTCCCTCTCTCGTTCCTTTCAGTCATTGGCAATATGACCACATCTAACTACCAAAAAACGAAAAAAAATGAAATGAATAGCAAAACAAAAAACCTTTCCACTGCTACACATCCTACTGCGCTTCTTGAGGTTTGCACACATGGTGTAATCTTTGTGTAGTTTGATGTCCCACACAGTAGAGAAGATGGCTGTATTTGAACCACTGGTTGCTGCTCATTGCTTTGATGGAATCTTTTCTAGAATTTGAGCAGACCTGAGGTGAATGAAGCCAAGACCCTCTGTACTCTGCCAGGAAGGCATTCATGGTCTAATTTCTGTGAGTGGTCTGGAGCCAACCTCTCCTTCAGAGAAGAAGCTACAAAACACTGCAGCTTAAACATTATAGGGTCTAAAGTTTTAAAATACTAAAAACTTCTAAAGTTTTAAAACACTGTAGTGTTTTATTAATGTGTTCTCTAAATATTTTTTATAATATTGTTTTCTGATAAGATGAGTTCATATTACACCTACTCTGGTGTTTTTAGCCTCTGTGTTCTAGATGCTGGGTCTCAGGAAAAGACAAAAAAGCAAAGTTTCTGCTCTTGGAGGTTGGGGGTAATTGTCATGGTGTGCAAAACCTCAATAAGGATGTGCCACTTCTACCTGATGTGCTTAGATGTGAATTTTCTAAAGATTGCTACATTCCTTTAAATGAATAATGTATATGATTTCTCTGCTTTTGTGTATATAAATTCTTATATATAAGTATGCAGTCCTTATAGGTTCTGAAACTCTAGGTTCAGGTCATGCCCATTCTCTATTTCTGTTACTATTTTTAAAACAATGATGTAGATACATTTAGCTAAAGAAAGTCAGATAACACATAGGTGCTTACAATAAAAAATAGTAGTAATTATACCTCACCTATTGTACTATTACCAGTGGCAAGTGTTTTTAATTCTTAGCCAAGTTTCCTGGTTATTACCTCTACTTTTTTATAAAATAATATGCCATGATTTTTAAAAATTATACTCATCTCTTGACTTCCACTTGACTAGAATATATTTAACATTTTGAAAGTTTTAAATTAAAGTATAAGAAATGTACTATACAACCTTATAGAAAATAATATTATATTGTGATGACAATAATGTAAGCATGCTTACCTCATGGTCTAATTAAAAGCCATGATACTATATTGAGAAAATGGGGGGGAAAATTTTTTTTACCAAAAAAGTAAAATTTCTCATTTTTAATAAAGATAGGAAGTGATATATAACTAACAAAAATTATGAAAATATTGCTTTAAGTCTTTAAGTATTTTGCTATTTTAAAATATTTCTGTGTGAATAATTCTAACTTCTGTGACATATAATAAGAATATATGTCAATCATTTGAATTTTCCTTATGTTCAAATAAAGGGTGATTTTGATTTTATTTAATTGTGGTAGGAGAATAAGTCTGTGTAATATTTTTTTTTTCTTTGGAAGCAATTGGGACTGCTTTGTAGCCTAAGAAATGATTGCTTTTATAGAATTCCTTTGTGAACACAAGAAGCATGTATATATTTTTAAATCTGATAGCAGTAAATTTCTTTTAAAATAGGAAGATAGATTGATGGGTTGATAGGTGGTCCTGATCAAGCCTATTAATTTTGTTGTTACTATCCTATATATCCTTATTGATATTTTGCCTGCCTAAGGATAATGTAAAAATGTAAAGGCAATTTTCCTGAAATGCATTTTCTTGTTTATATGTAAATTGGCAAGCATAAAATCTATCTCATAGTGTTGTCATGAGGATTAAATAGAAAATACAAAACCACCAAATACAGTGTTTGGGTGGGTAATTGTATCATTCTCCTTTTGGTTAGTTAGTAGTACTAACTAATTAATAGGCTAACATCAGGTTGATCTTATTCTGCAAGATCATTTAAAATATTGGTTTACAAATCACATAATTTTGCATTAAAGACTTTATAATGACTTGCAATTCTGAATCTCGCTAAAACTTTTAAATAGATTTTTGAATATTGTCGATAGTATCAGATGTGTATAATTTCATACATAATCGTATATTGGAATTCAGTAAAATATTTGGACATCTTACTGACTTTTAGAGGTGAGTGCTCACAAATAAGGACAAATACCTATAACTATAAATGTACTCTGGTAAACATGTGTGAGCTATCATGCATGACTAAGTTTAGTAATGCTACCTTGCCCCTGGATTTAACCCCTATAATTCTCATGGGTCCCTTTTCATTGAGTGCATGCTTCTTCTTCTTTTTTTTTTTAATGTTCTTTCTGTTTAGTGATTTTTATATTTTCTGTATCAGGAAACATTTTTAAAATGTGCTAGTTTTAGTGACATCTAACGCTGCACACTTAATGGCACTGATTTCTCATTTGCAATCAGGGTCTGGCAATGTGAAGCTCACTGATGATTTGATCTCTTGGGAACTTTTGTGTTGTTTTTTTACCTGTTGGGAAAAGCTGTATAACTAGAAGAAGCAAGAGTGAGTTCTTAGAAACCATTTATATTCATATCTTTATTCAGTATTAATATAATAACCAAAGCTGTGTATTTAAATATCAAAGTTAAGTCTGATCCATTTGAAGTGTTATTTTCTTCTTGTTTCCTGAGTGATTTGCTTTCCTTTTATAAAAAAGAAAAGGCAATTGCCTGGGTAGCCTAAGCATAGTCAAGATATCAAAAGTATAAATGAACATCAGTCACAGAGCTAGGAACAAGGAATCTCAAGGTATATCATTTTCATTGAAAAGTCTTATATATATATATATATATATATATATATATATATATATATATATGCAAATTGATTAAAACTTACTTATTTTAATAATAGGCTTGTTTTTTGTTTGTTTGTTTGTTTGTTTTGAGATGGGGTTTTACTCTTGTTGCCCAGGCTGGAGTGCAGTGGCGTAATCTTGGCTCACCACAACCTCCACCTCCCAGATTCAAGCCATTCTCCTACGTCAGCCTCCCGAGTAGCTGGGATTACAGCCACCCACCACCATGTCAAGCTAATTTTTGTATTTTTAGTAGAGGCAGGGTTTCACCCTGTTGGTCAGGCTGATCTCGAACTCCTGACCTCGTGATCCACCCACCTGGGCCTCCCGAAGTGCTGGGGTTACAGGTGTGAGCCACAGCACTCAGCCAGGCTAGTTTAAAAGTAGCAAAAATGAAATTGAAAGAGAAGTATCCCAGGCAACCTCACTACTACTTCAGGGCTCTGACCTGTCCATTCCTTGTGCTTATATACTGCTATAGTGAATAACTGCAATCTATGAATTAGAATGAGAGAAAAACAATGAAATGCCACGCAACATAATGTTGCATTTTAAAAATTTCTGTAATTTAAAAAATTTGACACTATGAAAGATAATTAGTCTCACTCCTTTTCTCTTGGAAGTTGTAGTGTTATAAGCACACTAAAAAAAGACTGAAATTTTCTGAAATAAAGTCTTAAAATATAGAGAAAAATTAGTTTACTTGAGACTTCACATATATTTTGAGTTTTAATCTAAATTATAAATAAATTAATCATTGGTAATTTTTATCTGTCACACTTTATTCAACATTTCTAAGTAATTAAAGTTATTACTTTCTTAATTGTTCCATGGGATAAAAAAATCCAAATTCATTGTTTAATTATTAACTTTAAGATTAAGTTAAACATAAATAACTTTAGAATTAATTAAACAAATTAAACATTTTAGTAGTAATTATTTTAATTGCCAGGGAGAATTATCATTATTAGATATGAGTTTATTCTTTGAAGTGGAAGATTTTTCTGTTGTCCTAAAACATATTAAAAAACAGAAAATGCAACTTGAATCTCCTATTCAGTTTTTCAGTCAACTAGTTTCTTCCTATAAATATTTATGTATGTAGGTATGTTCAATTTTTTCCCTCTTATAGAAAGATTACCACCAGTATAACTCTTTTAATCCTGTATCTCTCATTAGCAATCACATTAATTCTTACATTCTTCACATTCAGATTTCTTGGGAAAGTTGCATAAAACTTTATGTATTCGTCTTCTACTCAGTCTACTAAGGAAATTTATTTTCTCCTTAACCATTCCACCAAAACTCTCTTTGACAAGCTCAACAGACTAAAAAAAAAAAAAAAAAATCTGGGGGGATGGGGGTAGAGGAGGGGTAGCACTAGGAGAAATACCTAATTCTCCTAGATGGGTGCAGCAAACCACCATGGCACAGGTATACCTATATAACAAACTTGCATGTTCTCGTATGTATCCCAGAACTTAAAGTGTATATATAAAATCTGAGTAGCACACTTCAGTTTGTATATACTTACTTATTGGAGCAGCCCTTAACCCTGCTGTCTTCCTTTTCAGACACTTCTCTTGCCTTCAGTGACCGATATTTCTTGATTTCCCTCTTACATTTTTCTGGTTCCTCTGTCTCTGTCTAACCCTTATCTATACGTTCACTATTTTCTTTGAGAGTGTGGATAAATTATTTTCTAAAATGTTCTCACTTCTTTTTTTTTTTTTTTTAAGTTGGGGTGGTGGATAAAATTTTTACTCCTGGTTCAACATTTAAATTTTTTGCAGGTTAATTCAGGTTTTATACATTTGTTCCTGCAATTCTGATGTTTCACTACAGTGTTTCTATATGTGAATTTCTTTTTACTTACTTCAAAATAGATTTTGCTTCCTGAATCTAGAGTCATGTCTCCTTAAATTCTGGGACATTGTAAGAAATTCTCTCTTTAAATAGTGCTCGCTCTCTTCATTTTCTCTTCTCCTTGTTTTTGCAACTATTAGTTTGTTAAATTCTATCCTTCAAGATTTCTCTTTCTATTATTCTTAAGCTGAGCTGCAACTGTGGCAATTTCTTCTTATCTTCCAGTTTAGTAATTCTCTCTTCAAGTGTACTAATTTGTAATTTAACTTGTCCATGTGGTTTGTAATTCCAAGACTGTGGTTTTCATTTCTGAATGTCCTATTTGGTTTGTTTTCAAACTTGCCTATTTTTTCTCAATGTGTCTTCTTACATGGTTTTTATTTTTGTCCTTATCTTTTAAATACATTTTGACTTAGCTATTTTATAATGCCTATCAGATTTCAATCTATAGCCTCTACAGATACAGATTTTTAATATATATCTAAAGATATTCTGGGTCTAATCCTGTTGTTTGTTAGATCTGCTGAATTTCACTCACCAGATTTTAATGTGTTTTTTTTTTTCTTCTAATTCTCCTCCTCCTCCTCCTCCTCCTCCTCCTCCTCCTCCTCCTCCTCCTCCTCCTCCTCCTCCTCCTCCTCCTCCTCCTCCTCCTCCTCCTCCTCCTCCTCCTCCTCCTCCTCCTCCTCCTCCTCCTCCTCCTCCTCCTCCTCCTCCTCCTCCTCCTCCTCCTCCTCCTCCTCCTCCTCCTCCTCCTTCTCTTCTTCTCCTTCTTCCTTCTTCCTTCTTCCTTCTTCCTTCTTCCTTCTTCCTTCTTCCTTCTTCCTTCTTCCTTCTTCCTTCTTCCTTCTTCCTTCTTCCTTCTTCCTTCTTCCTTCTTCCTTCTTCTTCTTCTTCTTCTTCTTCTTCTTCTTCTTCTTCTTCTTCTTCTTCTTCTTCTTTTTTAATTTGATTTTTTGTCCCTTGTGGAAATTTTCCAAAGACTTTCTTGGGGTGATGTCTTCCCTGAGCACCCTGTCATACCTCTGAAATATTATTATATGGTCTGGATTAATTTTTACCTGAATTTTTCAACTTGGAATTTCTGAATTACAGAAAGTAGAGTTTGTGATTGATTATAGCCTTGTGATTATACATTGTCAAGTGGACTCTTTTCCCCACTCAGTCTAGGCTGAGATATCTCTTTCTACTAGGAGGAGATATTATCTAATTCACCCTTGTACTTAGAGTTTAGACTTTGAGGGTCCTAGCTTATGTTGGCATCTTTTGTAGAGATAGAGAATTATCACCTATCCCAGGTTGACATTAAAACCCAGGCATCTAGATAGATTAAAGAACCAGCTTTCTTTTACTGCCTTTGGAGGCAAAATTACACCTGCACATATATAGACAATGTTGTTATTTATTGTTTATTCACAATTCTAGTTTTTAGCACCCATTTTATTTCTAGACTCTGAAAATTTTTATTATCTGTACACATTCACCTATATATTGAAATATTTGGTTGTTATTTTATCTAACATTCCTAATTGTCTGCCATATTGCCAGAAATATTCAATATTTTTTCCTAGCACTTTTTTCAGTCTCATTCTATATACACTTCTTAGGTGTTCCCTTTGACTTTCTAATACTTTGTCATTTAAATAGTGATCATTTCTAAGTCTGTCTTGCAAGCCTATTTCATGACTTCTGTCTTATACCCTGTTGTACCCATTCTAAAACTCTCATTTTCTCAAACATTTTATATACTCTCACTTCTGGGCCTTCATGAATCTGACTCTTTCTTTGGAACATGATAAAAGCACTGCATTCCCTCTTGTTCACGTGTTTTAACTCAAACATATTATTTATATCAGCTTTTATAGCTCTTCCTCTGGGAAGTAATATTTAAACACCTGACATTAGTTTGGCCACTTCTGCTGTGTACTGTAATAACACATTACACTGCCTCTAAAATAACATTTATCAGATATTTATTAAAATCATTTAGTTGTATTCCGGATGTCTTCCCTAGTAGATTGTAAGCACTCTGAAAAATAATAATATTTAATTTTGCATTCCCAGTGCCTATCAGTCTTTCATTTATTCACTCGTTCATCCACTCTAGGTAATATATGTCCAATGCCTAGAAGTCTATCTGATATAAAGTTCTCAGTTAAATACCCTGAACCAATAAAACTTTAGAGCAATTTTTTTCTTCCTTTTTGCAAATCACAGACCTCTGTTCAGAGATGTTAGGTAACTACCCAATATCACACATTAATTGGTGACATAGCCAGGATTTGAGCCCATGTTTACCTACCTGCAAAACCTATGTTTTGTGTGTGTGGCATTATACATGGTATATAAAATGAAATTTTTATGTGACAGCAATGAAAAAGTGGCAAAATGATGACAATACGTAGTACACTACTCTCATGTAACCTTCTCCAAAATACTCTATTGGATCATTTGAAGTCTGTCCCATATAGGTACCAATTCTTGGAAGCCACAACTATTGTCAATATCGAGAAATGTAATTTATTTTCTCAGTGAGTCTAGTCCTATAATACATGTAATTTTTAAAAGTATCACTTTCCTGCTGGGTGCTGTGGCTCATGCCTGTAATCTGAGCACTTTGGGAAGCCAAAACAGGTGGATCACAGGGTCACGAGTTCAAGACCAGCCTGACTAACGTGGTGCAACCCCATTTCTACTAAAATTACAAAAATTAGCCAGGCTGGTGGTGGGTGCCTATAATCCCAGCTAGTCAGGAGGCTGAGGCAAGAGAATTGCTAAAACCTGGGAGGTGGAGGTTGCAGTAAGCCAAGATTGCACCACTGCACTCCAGCCTGGGCAACAGAGCAAGACTCAGTCTCAAAAAAAAAAAAAAAATAAAATAAAAAATAAAAAAAAGGCACTACTTTTTAACCTTTTATAATATTTAATTATATACCTTAGGGGAGATAAAAATTAGAATTGGAGTTTAAATCTTAGACGTAAACTACAGAATGAAGAATTAAATTTTTAATTATTTCCCAAATCTTTCTAAGCTGTAAATACTCTTTTTAAAGTGTTAGTATGATCAGCATGGTATAGTAAAAAAAAAAAAGTTGTATTTTGGCATCAATCAGAGCGTTGTATCAAATTTTACTGCCACTTGCTATTTATGTGATATGGCCTTAGGCAAGTTATACTATTTTCTTCTGCAAATTGGTGTTAGGGATAACAATGGCAGGGATATTGTGAAGAGTATTGGTAATACATATATTATTGTCTCTTTCAAGTGAAGATAACACTTTCCTAACCCTGGACTCTTACAATATTCTTATCTTGTCATTAATTTTAACTTGAATTTTCTATGCACTTTTCACATTGTGAAGGTTAAATTTATCTATACAGAACATGTGTTACATGATCTCAAACAAACCTATGACAACTATGTTTTGAGACTTCATTAACAAATTACTTTAAAATATTATTTTGGGGGCAAGGAGGAGGAATAAGCAGGAAAATTCCTAGGTTAGAGATAGGAAAGAAGCCAGAATTAGGTTTAAAATCTACCTCCCTGGGGAACATTCCTCTATACTTTGTATACTAGATAAATGTAAGTACCATAACAATCATGATTACCCTTGAGAGAAAGACAATTGTAGCCATTTACATAATAGCTTACATATAACCTGACAATAAATTTTAAGTGAAACATATAATAGGTAAATTGAGCATACTACCTGTAATAATAGAAGATTTTTAACAGTCCATTAATCCATATTAAATATTCTATGAGTTTGAAGTATCTACAGAGATAAAATATAGTTTTCCTCTCTATAATTGTAACACAATGAAATATAAGCCACTTTGATTCATAATTTTTCTCTTTTTCAGAGTTATCAGGTAATTCTTGCAGGTGTCCCACAATTTGTATCTAAAGTCAAAGAATTTTAATGAAAAATCAAGAAAGAAAAATTGTGTGTAATATTTAAATCTTTGTCAAATATAGGAATTCATCATGACATTTTAACAGAACAAATATCCAGAACTAAACTGATATATTCAGATGTTATTTTCAACTTTTAAATTAACACTAATATGAAAAAACAGAAAAAATGTTAAAATTAAGAGGCTTTTAAAGCACAATAATGAATTATTGTAATTTATTATAATGCTGTGATAGCCCCAGGAGTTATTCAAGTGGTGAACCCACTTTTTGCTCCATTAAATGTTTTCATGGTATCATGCATTTCTGGATGACATCTCTTCCGACTTCTTGATCTCTAGAACTTACAGGACAGGACTCAAGAGATCAGAGTATAAACCAGAAGTCTGAAACCAGACAGGCTGAGTGATTTATTCAATAGTACTATTTTGAGAATGAAACATTAATAACTTTACTCCTGTACATGTCTCTTTTCAAATACTAACTTTATTATCTTTGGTGATTTGCCTTCAGCCTTATTCTAGTTCCCATTTTTTTTAATCTACAGTAGTTTTTCTCCATAAGCTAAGTTGGACTATAAGGTTGATGAGAGACAATGTAACTAGCATTTTAAAAATTAATCATATATGATATATAATTGTTTAAGCACATGTATACATTCTATGTGTTTATGTATGTCTCTCATTTTCTTAGAGGTTGATGTACTGGATATTAGATTTTTAAATTTAGTTTGAGAATTTTTTTATCTATTGAGAGCTAATTTTCACTTTACTTTTTACTGTTTTTTAGTATTAAAATCTAACAGTTGAAACCAATTTTAAAATTTACATGAAGAATTTCCCAACCAATAAAGTATCATCAAGTTTCAAGAGTTTTCAGATGCTTAGGATGATTTATTTTTTCTTAGCAAAACTTGGAATATAGATTAATATGCTCCAAAGTTCATAGAAGAGAGGTAAAAAATTTGAATTAAGTTATTATAGAGCCAAGAAAGATGTAATGTTATTTTTAAAGATTAGATCTCATCATATTTGAGTCCATATTTTATCATTTAGTCATTTGAACCAAAGCTTGAATTGATCCTTTGTTTAAATCCCCTGATTCTTGTTTACATTACGTCTTCTACACTACAGTGTATCCACTAAACAGTTGACTCTCTAAGGAAAAACGCATATTTTGGACAACTTTTGTGTTGATTCTTGAAATATAAACATACGTTCTCACTATCTCGTTAGGTAATAAAAGAAACTTCCTTAGAACTATTGACTAAATTATGTCTTGAGACATTTTTACTTTTCTTTCTAGTACTTCCCTTTATGTGACAGAATATTTGTTGGGTTTCTACAGGATAGCTTTTGATATAAATCTTTGCCTCCTTTCTACATCTTTTTTTCCATCACGTTTAGGCTTTCATGACATTGTCTGATTTTTAAAAACTTAAATTTATCTTAAAATTCATATTTTAAGATGTGACTTTGGTAATCATGAAACTTAATACAAATTTAGTAAGTTTTAGAATAATATTCATTCAAATGCCAATATCTTAGATAAATGTACTTAGATGTAAACTTGCACAAGTAAATTGCCTTTTAAAAAGTAAAGAAATGGGCAATCAAGAAAGTCAAAATCCATCAGATCTGGCATAAATCTTATATAAATAACATAAATTTTCCCTTTATGTCATTTGTGAAGAAGCGTCAATTTATTTTATCACTGCACAAGTTACCAATATAAAAGATGAGCTACCAGCTGAAGACCATTCACTGGCTATCTCTGCTGATGTCCTTGGCTGACTCTCTTTTCCCAGCTCTGCTATATGTTAGAGAGAATACTTGCATACCCAAAGTTGATTTGTTGTTTTATCACTTTAAGAATGGAGGTGATTATTCTAGCCTCTAATTTTAATTTCAGGCATTACTTTTAGGATAATACAAAAGATAAGCCTTTACACTGCCAAGCAAAATTAATTTGCTCCTTTTTTTACTATCAATTCTAACCACTTGTAATTTGCCAGGAACTGTACTAATATAAAATTTAACTAAAAAATATCATAGCTTTTATGGTAAAAATACAAACCGTTCTAGAGGAGTTACAGTAATATCACTTGAAATTCTTATTTCCTAAAGTTACTATCACCAATGTGTTTCATTGGTTAACGTACTGAGAAAATACTTAGTGACCTACTTTTTTTACATAACTAACTACCTAGAGTACTATGTGAAAATCTCAACTCTTAGTGGGAAATTATCAGGAATAGACCTAAAAATGTGTGACAGAAATGACTAGGTAAACCTTGGTACAGTCTGCCCTATTAAAATAAATAAAAAGTTGATAGTGTTATATATTTTTAAAATAAGATTTAAAAAAAATTGAAATGACAGAAATTTTCAGCATTGTTCATTTAAATGTCCTGATTCTTTTTTTTTTTTTTTTTTTTTGAGACGGAGTTTCACTCTTGTTACCCAGGCTGGAGTGCAATGGCGCAATCTCGGCTCACCGCAACCTCCACCTCCTGGGTTCAGGCAATTCTCCTGACTCAGCCTCCCGAGTAGCTGGGATTACAGGCACGCACCACCATGCCCAGCTAATTTTTTGTATTTTTAGTAGAGACGGGGTTTCACCATGTTGGTGATCTCGATCTCTTGACCTCGTGATCCACCCGCCTCGGCCTCCCAAAGTGCTGGGATTACAGGCTTGAGCCACCGCACCCGGCCTAAATGTCCTGATTCTTGTCTATAGTACATCTTCTACACTGCAGTACATCCATTAAACAGATATCTTTCTAAGGAAAAAAGTGTATTTTGGACAACTTCTGTGTTGATTCTTGAAACAGAAACATTAAGTTCTAGCTATCTTGTTAGGTAACAAACAGAATAAATTTATGAAGGAATGGCTGGTGTGGACAAAATCTTGTTAACTGAATCCTAAAATAGTGGAAGTATTTAGAGATACATTTCTCATAAACACAAGAATGTACTCTTTTGTATAATGAAACAATGTATGAGAAATGTTAACTCTTATGCTTAATATATGCTAACAATATAAGGAGAGTAAAGTAACAGTTTAGGTACATTCATGGATGTTAAGGGAAAAGGAGATAGGAAATTGGTAATAAGAGTATGATTGAAAGAGTGCTGGATGGGGAACTTCATGAACTGAATTCTAAGACTTGTTTTTCCTTAAGGAGATACATGTATCATTAGAAAAGTCTAATTTCTCTGAGTTTCAATTGCCTTACAGTTAAAATGATTGGACATAATTTGTCCATTTTTTTAAGCAGAGTAATATATTTTTATTGTTTATATTTTTTTCCAAAATAAAATTGCTCAAAACTACAAAATTTAAATGATTGATTAATAAGTAATACATGAATAGATTTGGCTGAAGGAGTTTCAGCAGCCAAAGTACAGCCTGTTCAGCCATCAGCTATTCTTGGCGGCCCTGAGACAATGCAGAGAGTATAATTTGAAAGTATTTATAAATATTCTCTTCATTGCCTTTTATCAAATATATTCTATGATTCTATGTCAATTGTCTTAAATGGAAAAAGAAATATTTGTCACAAAATGTAATTGGCATCCTCTGTCAGAGGAACAAGTAAAGAATATGAACCACTGATCTATTTCAGCATATCCATTTTTTCTGTTTTTTTAAAAATTAAACTGATAGTTTCTTATTTCTTCTTTTTCTTTTTAAATATCTATTAAATGGGCTCTTGTGTGTGAAGATTTGTGATGCTACTCATATTCCCCTGAGAGCTTAAAGGTCTGGTACTGAGCAACTTGAATAAACTAGGTGAATATCTTTCACCATATATGAATTAGAGAAAATAAACTTTATCTCCTGGGACATATTAGTAAGCAATTCCAAATTCCTTGGATAAACTGTTCAGCAATTATATTTTTCTCTGACTATTATTACCCCTTTTTTTTGGCCATTCACCTGGATTATCAGAGTTTATTATGACGACATTATCTTTTGGATTTATTGGTACTTCAAGTTGGCTAATAATCTCTCTCTTGCAAACTCTTTTTCTATGCTAATTCTACGCCTTTTTGTTATAATTATCTAAATGTTAGTAAGCAGTCTCTTGATTTATATGAAATTTATCTTGAAATCTGTATCTTTACTATTTTTTTCCGTTTTTTTCATAGACTAAAATTTTATACTTTTCTTCATAACTTGGTGATATTGACTTACCTAACTGATTTTATTGTGTTTATGTTTTGTTTAACTTTCACCTTATAATGTTAACATCTTTCAGAGGCAGAGTGAGATCTGACTTTCCTTCTTTGGCTCTCTGAATTCAGAAAAGGTCTTCCTCTATTAAAGCATAAACACATTACTTTGCATCTCCAGAGTGTATAGCTTCATTAGTTGTTATCTGCTGAATGAAGGTTGTGTCCCTTGGTATATGGAGTTGACATCTATTCATTTTTCTAGTATATAATGAATCTAAATGATCCTCCATCAAATAATCCTCCTAGGCTTTCAGTCACTGCAAAGTACTCATTTAAAAGATATTAAAAGTATGTGTCCTCAAGAAGTTACAGTCACTATATTTGTTTATCTGCCATTTCCTCTGTATCTTTGTAGAGAACCGGGAAGGAATTCTGCTCACATTAGCGAATGATATAAATTAAGTCATGCACAGTCGATAACGTGTTTTCTTTTGGACATTTTTATATCTTTCACAGAATTCCCGACTTGTGAGCCACTAACACAATTTGTATGCAAAAGTGGAAGATGCATTAGCAGCAAGTGGCACTGTGACTCTGGCAAGTACCAAATGCTCACTGTATAGTACTGATTTGACTGGGGGCCTGGGATTCTGGACTGCCTGGCTTTCTTCAGAGGTAGTTTGTAGGGGAAGCCCCCAGAGCCAAGAAAAATGGCTAAGACAAGTGGTGAGCGGGCAGCTGGCACATCACTGGGAATTAGCATTAAAGAAAATGGAGCTCAATATTTGCCCCATGGCTCTGTGATAGAGATTTGCTTTTCAAATGTTATGTTGGACATAGTCTAAGTCTACAAACATGTAGTACAGTAAACAATTGAGGAAATAGCCTGGACATTTCAGGTTCCCTAAAGCACTTACGTAACCTCAGGAGGAGAAGCTTATACATTAGTATGGAATTTCCCAGATTGTTTCAACTCTGTCAATTTCCTCTTATGTTCGTATGGTATTTTTTCTTATACTAAATTATATTACTATGCTAAATTATGCCAAATACAGGTAAATGAATATATAAGAATTCAATGCATTCCCAGTCATTTAATCTGATCTACTTTTACTTCTCATTTATCTTCCCTCCCTCCTGAAAAGGTTGTTAATAAAGAATATAAATGATTTCTAATGATACTGTACCATAGTTTCCAAGTATAAATATATACAGAGGAGCCAAGGGAGGAGGGATACATAGTGGGTTCTCATGGTGGAGAATAGGGGAAAAAGGGAGGATTATAGATAGAATTATAAACTCTGGGGCATAAGAATTATGGGACATAAGTAATAATCTGGGGCATAAGTAATAATCTTTTATAATGATTACATTATTGATTATACCATTCCATGAAATTCCTGCAGTCACAATTGCATCCTTGTTTCATGGTGCATAGATGCATTCAGTCAATGGTTAGTTATTTCTGTTTGAAAAAGAAATTAAGCTTCAAAATTTAAAGTCAAGGATTTTTTTCTCTTAGTTTAGCAGTTGATATTAAATCAGAGGAGAAGCAATGTGACGATGAAAATAATTCTTCCACTGTTTATGAGAAATGTTGTTCCACTGATTGAATTATCATTCATTTTTCAAAAACAAAACAAACTTTATATAGAAAAAAAAAAATGGACGGGATCCTGTGGCTCACATCTGTAATCCCAGCATTTTGGGAGGCCGAGGCAAGTGGATTGCTGGAGGCCAAGAGTTTGATACCAGCCTGGCCAAAACATGGCAAAACCCTGTCTCTACTAAAAAAAATCCAAAACAAAGTAGTCAGGCATGGTGGCATGTGTCTTTGTTTGCAGTTGCTGGGGAGGATAAGGCGGGAGAGTCACTTGAGCCCCAGGAGGTGAAGGTTGCAGTGAGTCAAGATTTTGCCTCTATACTCCAGGCTGGGTGACAGGGTAAGATTCTGCCAAAAAAAAAAAAAAAAAAAAAAAAAAAAAAAAAAAAAAAAAAAAAAAAAAAAGTAAGGTTGTAAGAAAACTTTTCTCTGTGGATCAGGTTTCATGGCCTCATGTTGATGTTTCTTTCCAGATGACGACTGTGGGGACGGGAGTGATGAGGTGGGCTGTGGTCACTCTTGCTATGATAATCAGTTCAGATGTTCCAGTGGCAGATGCATCCCAGGCCATTGGGCCTGTGATGGTGACAATGACTGTGGTGACTTCAGTGATGAAGCCCAAATCAATTGTACCAAAGAAGGTTAGTAATTTTGTAAGTTAATTAAATCTCATTTTAAAAGTTGATATATAGTAATACTTAGAATGTTACAGAGAGAATATTATATAAAAATAAATTGCTTATAGGCAAAAATATGCATGTGGAACTGTGTACGATCATTTGCTATCTCTTTACTTTCCCTCTTTTCTTTTCTCCTTTGGTTTCTCACCTCAGTACCTCCTTATTCTTTCATTCCTTCTGTGGTCTTTATTTTCTACATTTACCTGATGCTTTACTTACTACTCTTTTTATCATCTAAACCCTAAAGCCATTTCAACAGGGAAAAAGAAAAAAAAAAAAACAAGAAAGGAATAATTTTACTTTTATTTCATACAAAATTTGTTTACATGAAGTTTGAAATAATCCCTGATTAAATGGGGATGCATTTCCAACTGATTGACTTTCTAGAGTACAGCTAAGAAAGGAAGGAGATCATGACCATGGCTCTCAGCATATCCATGGGAATAATATCCCTGTCATTTGCATGGCACATTTTGCAGAATTTGATCATTCATAGAGCATATTAATAATTTAAAAGTAATATTGGAAATATCACAGAAAAAATCATTAGACTGTCAAGCAATCATGCAATCAGTACCATTTTAATAGAAATTTTTTTTCTGCTAAGAACTGCAAGGTATTATTTATTCTTTCATTTGTCTCACAAATATTGATTGAGGACTAAAGAATAAATAAAAGATGAAAACCTATGGCACCTGCTCAGTTTAAATATCAGTGCAAACAAACAAAAACAAAGTATTTAATGAGGAGGGTTAGGGGAATCATGTACCCTCTAAACACAAAAAAGCATTTTCAAAGTGTTTTACACTGAGATATGTTTGTCTTCTGCAATATTTGTCAACTAATAAGATAGTTTCTAAATTGTTTTCTCTCATATGGATTCCTTTTGTCTTTTGTTTCCCTTCTCTCTATTTAAACTGTAATTTCTTGAAACAGTGCTTATTAAATTATCTATATAATACTAGGTTCTCTAAGTAGAAGCCCAGCTGTTTTCTGGATTCTTTGAGTGATGTATTAAAAGACATATTGTTTGATTTTTTATTTTACCTGGATAACCTGGATTACAAGAGTCATAGCAATGATCCAAATATGGCTACACAGTGACCAATAGACTGTGACACAATGAAACACAGGTTCTCATGGTTAATGGTCTTGACATGATTCATGTCTTTCCCTGGCAGTGGACATAGTAGAAATTACAATGAAAACAGAAATGAAGAAATTATTTGTGACATCTTATAAGATTTAACATGAGCATATTTGAATTGAATTTTGTTTCAAAAACAGAAGAATGAATTATCGATAAAGCTATCATTTACTATTATCCCTCATTCTCCATTATGTAATAAGTTCAAGTCCTCACTCTCCTCTCTTTACCTCTATCTCATTATTGTGTTAATTTCTCTCTATATTTAGTTGTTCCCTAAGTATATATGAGCTAGAACTTTTTGCATATTATTAATACCAACTGAAAGAGGAAAAAGTGTATGTAAAGTTTTTTCCCCCTTTTTTGGCTAATATTTGAGACATTCATCTAGGAGTGGTTGACATTTCATCACCACATAACACTTTAAATGTAAACTGCATTTTTCCTTCCTCACAGATGTCTTTTAAGGCTCCTCATAGGGTGTGCATCTGTGGTCTGCTAACACTGCCCCACAACATGCTGTGAAAGATAAATTGCTCTAAAATTAATTTATTGTCATCTCAGATGTGAGATTACATCTCTCTCGTATGTATGTTTATCACTAAAACAATCATTACATATGAAATTTTTAAAAGATTGCTTTTCCCTCATGAATGTCCGGATTTAGTGGCACACCCTTTTGTAGGTTGTGTAGATAGTATCTCAGGTAGCATTATTATAGAAGCAGTGGCTATTTAATGTTAATGCCCTTCTTATTCAGAGCATCTCAATTTCACTAATAGCTTGCCATAAGGATATACTGTCAAAGTGAATGCCACTTATTTCTTATATGATTATGGAAATGATCCAGTTAGTCTACATGACTCCTCGACATGTTTCAAGCAAAGAATAAGGAAAATTCTTGACCTAATTTATATTGATCAGATTATACATTTTACTATGATTCCCTAATCAAATATTCTACATGCTGAATACAAGGTGGAGGAATTGAGTCAAGTTAACATTCTGGGATGACTTTGGTAAAAGACAGTTCAAAGGATTTCAAGTGGAACTTAAATATTTATATTCATTATTATTTTGATCATATATTCTAGTATAGAAGTTGTAAAATGATGACACAGATTGTTAAAGCTGATCAGCAAAGTCATTTGCACATGCAGGATTTGTGAGCCATTGCCAAGATAAAGTAGAAATTCACTTCAATTGGTCATATAATTCAGTCCCCAAACCTGCTGTGGAAGAAAGACCAGGGGACTCTGGCTTGAGTTTCAAGACTGACTGTCAAAACTGATCAAATCCACCATATAATTGCTCAGCACTTTGCTTTACACTGCCTGGGTAAGCCGAGCATATGGTACAATTTCTCTCAACTCAATTGTTTTCAAAAGGGTAGAAATACTCATAAATTAACTTTTAATAGTAAAGGAGGAGGAGAAACTGGAAAATGGAACATTCCATATATAGTCTTCATTTCAGAAAATTTCTGAATTTAAGGTCAATATGTATCCTCTCTAAAATCACTTTTAAAAGAGTTATTTTGTCAAATTTTATTTTTCATAATAGATTCAGGGGGTACTTTTGCAGGTTTATTATAAAACTCTTTTGCATAATGCTGAGGTTTGGACTTCTATTAATTCTGTCACCCAGATAGTGGACATAGCACCCAACAGGAAGTTTTTCAACCCCTATCCCCACTCCTTCTCTCCATTTTGGAGAGAAGGTCTGTTGTTTCCATCTTTATATTCATGTGTACCAAAGATTTAGCTCCCACTTATAAATAAGAGCATCTAATATATTGTTTTCTGTTTCTGTGTAATTCACTTAGGATAATGGTCTCCAGATACATTCATGTCACTGTAAATGACATAATTATAATTTGTTCCTTTTTTTGGCTGCATAGTATTCCATGGTATACATGTGTCACATTCCCTTAATGCAATCCGCCATTGAAGGGCACCTAGGTTGATTCCATGTCTTCACTACTGTGAGTAGTGCAGTGATAAACATACAAATATGGGTGTCTTTTTGGTAGAATGATTTATTTTCTTTTGGGTATATACCCATTAATGAGATTGCTGGGTTAAATGGTAGTTATTTTTATTTTTATTTTTTTTAAGAGTGAGTCTCACTCTATTGCCCAGGCTGGAGTGCAGTGGTGTGATCTCAGCTCACTGCAACCGCTGCCTCCCGGGTTCATATTATTCTCATGCTTCAGCTTTCCAAGTAGCTGGGACTAGAGGCGTTAAGCCACCATACCCGGCTATTTTTGTATTTTTAGTGGAGATGGGGTTTCACCATCTTGGCAGGCTAGTCTCAAATTCCTGACTTCAGGTGATCTGCCCACCTCAGTTTCCCAAAGTGCTGAGATTACAAGTGTGAGCCATTGTCCCTGGCCCCATTTTTACTTCTTTGAAAAATGTCCCAACTTCTTTTTACAAGGGCTGAACTAATTTAAACTCCTACAAACAGTGTTTATGTGTTCCCTTTTCTCTACAATCTCACCAATATCTGTTATTTTTTGTCCTTTTAATAATAGCCATTCTGAATGGTGTGAGATGGTGTCTCATTGTGGTATTGATTTGTATTTTTCTCATGATTAGTGGAACATTTTTTCATATGTTTCTTGACCACTTGTATGCCTTCTTTTTGAGAAGTGTCTGTTCATGTCCTTAGCCTACTTTCCAATGAAGTTACTTGTTTTTCTCTCATTGATTTGTTTAAGTTTCTGGCTACTAGTCTCTTATTGGATACACAGTTTGCAAAGACTTCCTCCCATTCTTTAAGTTGTCTGTTTACTGTTGATGTTTTCTTTTGCTTGACAAATAGTCTTTAGTTAAATTAGGTCTCACATATAAATGTATTTTGTTGCAGTTGCTTTAGGAGACTTAGTCATAAATTCTTTGCCTATGCCAATATCTAGAAGAGCACTTCCTAGGTTTTCTTCTAGGATTTTTATAGTTTAATGTTTAACATTTAAGTTTTTAAGTTATCTTGAGTTTTATTTTTGTATGTGTAATAGATAGGAATACAATTACATTCTTCTGCATATGGCTAGCCATTTTTCTCAACACGGTTTATTGAATAGGGAGTCTTTTCCTCATTGCTTATTTTTGTTGACTTCGTCAGAGATCAGTCAGTTGTAGGTGTGCAGCTTTATTTCTAAATTCCGTATTCTGTTCCATTGAGCTCTTGGTCTATTTTTGTAGACTATGATCATGCTGTTTGGGCTACTGTAACCTTGTAGTATAGTTTGAAGTTGGGCAATGTGATGCCTCTAGCTTTATTCTTTGTGCTTAGGGTTACTTTGGCTCTTTGGGATTTTTTTTTTCCATATGAATTTTAGAATGGTTTTCTAATTCTGTGAAAAATTATGCTGGTGTTTTGATAGGAATACTATTGAATCTGTGGATTTCTATGTGCAGTATAAACATTTTAATAATACTGATTCTTCCAGTACATTAGCATGAAATGATTTTCCATTTGTTTGTGTCATCTATAATTTCTTTCAGCATCTTCTTGGTTAGATGTATTTTTAGATATTTTATTTTTGTAGATATTGTAAATGGGATTACATTCTTGACTTACCTCTCAGCTTGAATATTATTGGTGTATCAAAATGCTACTGATGTTTGTACGTTGCTTTTGTATCCTGAAATTTTACTGAAGTCACTTATCTGAGCTAGTTGCCTTTTGGCTGAGTCTTAAGAGATTTTAAGTAGAATCATATCAGTCAAGACAGATAATTTGATGATCTCATTTCCTATTTGGTTCCCTTTTTATTTCTTTCTATTAATTGGTTGCTCTCTCTGGGGATTTCAGTACTATGTTAAATAGAAGTGGTGAGAGTCGAAATCCTCATCCTGTTCCAGTCCTTACGGTAAATGCTCGCAGGTTTTGTCTGTTCAGTATGATGTTGGCTGTGGGTTTGTCATAGACAACTCTTATTATTTTTACATATATTCCTTTGTTGCTTAGTATGCTGAGGGTTTTTGTCATGAAAGGATGCTGAATTTTATCAAAATTTTTCTGTATCCATTGAGATGATCATATGGTTTTTATTTTTATTTCTGTTTATGCGGTAGTTCACATTTATTGATTTGCATATTTTGAACCACACTTGCAGCCCAGGAATGAAGCCTACTGATCATGATGGATTAACATTTTAATGTGCTGCTGGATTTAGTTTGCTAGT